>NC_135788.1:9410000-10092500 GCF_051106095.1 Pogona vitticeps
ATAACGCCCTCAAAGAACATAGCAACAATGTCGGCGGAGTTCCAAAAAGGAACGGGCGAGTAACGTTCCTGAGGAATTTCTCCTTTGAGGCGAGGGTGGGATTTTCACTTTTTAAAAGGATCCTGCTCTTGTGTTTTGACTATAAGCCTGGCCGACAGTTTCATTACCAGATTGCTGTGGCCCAAAAGCGCAGCATCGGGGCAAAATGAAAAGGTGGCAACTGGGTCAGCTGAATATTTCTATCTGTCAGCCTGCACAAAAATGGAGACAGAAGAACAAATGGCAAACCTAGTTAAAACTGCATGATGGCTATGCCTAGGGTTTAACATGGCCCCTTTCATCTGGGAAATCTTCTGGACAGATTTCGGATGGGCAGAAATGTAATAGGAGCCCTAAACTGGTGGTGGTTTTTCCCCCCCCCTCCCCCAAAATCCAACTGGTCAGAAAGAAGATTCAAGGACAGCTTTTTAAAAAACGGAGGTTTCTACATTATGTAGAACAAGGACAGGATAACCAGTGGCTTACTGGTTGTTGGGCTGCACCACCCACCAGGCCTAGCTAGCTCAGCCAATGGTAAGGGTGGTGGATGATGGGAGCTGTAGTCCGACTAGATCTGGAGGACCACAAGTTGTCAATTCCTGGTGTGAAGGATGGAAGATGGAACTTGCAACTTCATCCTTCCAGAGCAGGAGTTCCCAACCTTTGGTCCCCAGAGGTTCCTGGACTACAACTCCCAGAAGCCTTCACTACTAGCTGTGCTGGCTATGGTTCCTGGGAGTTGTAGTCCAAGTACGTCTGGGTGGGCTCAGGAAAACCACTGTTTCTCAACCTAATTCCCCTTAGAGAAGTATTCCGAGATTAAGTGCTAGTATAATACCCAATCCTGGAACCCATTTTTGGTGGTGCAAGAAAGGTGTGTAGGAAACAAGTGTTACCTCTAACCATGTACAGAGTGCATCTCTCCCTACTGAACAGGGACAGATGCATTTAGCTAGCTGGAGTCTGGAAGGACTGTTTCAAGTAGCTGACTGCCCTGTGCTTTTCCATCAGCTGTGGCTTCATCTACAAATGTGAGCAAGGGAGAGCTTTCCACAACAGAAGGCTGCTTGGGGGGAGTTGGTGGCAGAGTGGGGAGAAACATTTTAAAAAAAAGCAAAATGAGCATCTGCAGCCCCAAAAGGGCCTAACCAGCTGTTTCACCACCACCATCCCCAGAGAAAGAACATCTTACTCTGGAAGGTGTTGGTTACAATTCTCATGATTCTGGCAGATCTGATCCAGACACTGCCCTGATGTCTCTCTTTAAAATCTATGGCCCAGATCCAGTTGGTAGTTCCAACTAGAGTAAACCTACCAAATCTATTGGGAAGTTATCCAATTGATTTAATAGGTCCTCAGAAGTTGGGACCACTGGCTGGATTACATACTGGGGCAGGATCAATGATGCCGTTAGTGCCAGATCTATCAGGGGGCATAGTCTCAGGTCCAGAATTTGGCACTGAGGATGGGTGTTTGTTTGCCCATCCCCCCCCCAAAAAAAACACATTAAGGACATTAAGATGCACAGGTAGATAGACCAGGTTGTATCGGTGCATGTTATGTGCACCATACCAGCGTGCTGCAATGCACTTTTCCAATCCCCATGGGGGGAAAAAGGTCTGGTGGGCACCCTTGTCCCAGTTCCAACTCTAGCTGTAACACTGGCCATGGCTACAAATGGGCACAAAGCAGTTTGTCCCAGTTCACAAAGGCAGCAGCACAGGTGCTGCAGTTCCCCTTCCCCACCTCCTCTAGCTCCGTCAGCCACTCACCAGGACCAGCTTCTGTGATCTTCAACTGATCTTCCAGTCCAGGCAACAGCTCAGGCTTCTCTGCCCTGCCCTCTTGGCTGATCTCCTGCTCAGACAAAAGGGTGGGACAGAGAAGTCTGCACTCTTGCTCATGACTGGGAGATTAGCCGTGGAGGTGGAAAAAGCAAGCAAGCTGGGCCTGGAGTGTGGCTTGATCAGCTGAAGACATGGGGGAGGGGAGCAACTGGGATGAACCAGTCTGTGCCCATCTCTAGTCAAGGCTCCTTGGACTGAGTCTACAGTTCCTTCTGCCTCTCAGGATGCCCCTCGTACAGAACACTCTCCAACAGAGCAAATGGAAACTACATTTAATAATAATAATAATAATAATAATAATAATAATAATAATAATAATAATAATAATAATAATAATAATAATAATTTATTGTCATTGTAAGTATATACACATACAACGAAATTCACAGACACCCAGAGACCAGACACATGCACACACATAAAATTCCCCAAACACTCCCCACCCACTAAAAGTCCCCCACTAAAAATACAAACATCTACACCGCAGGCCAAGTAATTTGCAGTTGGCATCAGATCTCAGGTGTCTGGATGCAATGGTTCCAGATATGAAGGACTTTGGGCAGGTACCTGCTGTGTTGTGCAAACATTTCCAAAAGAGTAACTGTTGATTTGTAGTGTTTTGTATCAAACAGAGAGAGAGAGAGAGAAAAGCAAAAGCAAAACAGTGTCTTTTGGCACTTAAAGATTAGCAGGCTTTATTTCACAGGAGCATTTGGTGAATTGTGGCTCACCTCCTTGGATAAATTTCAAGAGCTGAACTATAGAAAAGCTTCTGTCAAATACACTCAGTAGCTGTTGTGGGTTTTTCAGATTGCTTGGCCATGTTCTGGAGGTTTCAGAACTGTGTCTGTGCTCTGGTGTAGTTCTAACTCCTGTCCTCTGAAGATGCCGGCCTCAGAGACTGGCAAAACATTCAGAAGAAAAACCTCCAGAACATGACCAAACAGCCCAAAAAACCCACAACAACCATTGGATCCTGTCCGAGAAAGCCTTCAAGAACACACACTCCTTTAAGGCAGTGATGGCTGGTACTTAGTGCAAATGCCCCACCTTAATCTCCAGCTATGCTGAGCTGACAACCCACTCCAGCCTGCCTTCTCAAGGTGGGAGCCAGGGCCTGCCTGTGGCACCTTCCCAGTGTCATCGGACTCTGTGTGGTTGTGTGAAAAGTGAACAGCAGGTGCAGAGACTGCAGAAAGGTCAACAAACTCTACCCAGCCACAAGGATTGGTGATCACTGCAAACAAAAGACTAGCTAACAAGACCCATCAATCACAGTGACAGATCATCTCTCTCCCCCCCTTATCACAACAATACACCCATAACTATGTCTAGATGGGTGGCATCTAAATCCAAATAAATAAGTAAGTAAGTAAAAGTAAGTAAGTAAGTAAGTAAGTAAATAAATAAATAAATAAATAAATAAATAAATAAATAAATAAATAAATAAATAAATAAATAACATCCTGATCGTTATAACCACCCAATCTCCTGAAAAGGACAAAAAGCTGATCCCACAGAGATCCCTACAAATACTCAACTATCCCACCCACTACACCAGAACACAGACAGAGTTCTAACTCCTGTCCTCTGAAGATGCTGGCCACAGAGACTGGCCAAACGTTAGGAAGAAAAACCTCTCTAGAACACGGTCAAACAGACCGAAAAACCTACAATTACCAAAACATTCTTTGCTCTTTTTGCAACTTCTGTCATGCAAGCTCAAAAGCTGCTGTTCTCTTTTGCAATAAATGAGCTAAATGTCATCTTTCTTACAATGAGCTCAAAGGGTTCTTCGGTGATCTTCACTGCATCTTCAAAACAATGCTGTGAGGTCAGCCAGCCTGCCAGAATATAGTTAGCCCAAGGCCAATTGAGGAAATTCATATTTTGTGGAGACTAGAACCTGAATCTTCCAAGTTCCAGTGACCACCCTAACCACTGCATCTCAATACATCGGCCTCCAGAGGAGACAGGGCAATTCAGCCACTGTATACAAGTCTGGGGAGCTCAGTGAAGAATCAGAGGAATGGGGAGCAGGAGAGGCCATGAGGACATCTGGAAAGTCCAGCTGGATCAGACCAAAGACTTTCCACAGCGGTCGCCAGATGCTTCCTGGAAGCCTACAAAGAGGCAGAGAGCCAGCTGGTGTAGTGGTTGGAGGGTTGGATTAGGACTCAGGAGACCTGGATTCAAATCCCACCAGACCATGAAATTCACTGGGTGAATCTGAGCCACTTGCTTATCCTGAGCTTCTTCACAGAGTTGTTAAGAGGACAAACATAGGGAGGAGGAGATCTACATATCGCTCCTTGAGTTCATTGGAAGAAGGCACTGCTCTTAAAGTCTGCAGGTCCTATTGACTGCAGTGTGAGAGGGTCCAGTTTAAGTTAACAGCTGTTTTAATCACTTCACAGGCAATCACAGTGAAAGCTGTGGGAGAAGAAGCCATGGCCAGACTCAACAGATACCGAAACAATCATTTAGTCTAAGGACTTACGTTTGACTTTTCTTGTGTTTCTGTATGTGTCTCTGTGTGTGAGGGGGGGCTTTTATACATTTGGAATCTCTGGTTTTAAAAAAATATTTTGTTTAAAATATTCATTTAAACATTCATTTAAAATATTCCTACCCTGCCTTTCTCCTTAAAAAGGAACCAAGGTAGTTTACATAATTGAATGACAATATTTAAAGCTAAGAGCAATAGAATAGAAAAAGATGACATCATTAAAAGACAATATTCAAGCTGAAATAAAAAGTATAAAATACTAAAAAAAAAAGAGGAACAAACAAATACCATTCTGAGAAATGGTAAATATGAGTAGTACTCAAGATCCAGTCAGAGCGGGAATGCACAACAATCCATCCAAAAGTCACTCCTGCAGCCAGATGCTGAGAGACAGCTTGCCTGAAGAGAGAGGTCTTTGCCTGCTTGTGGGGGGACAGCAAAGATGGGGCCAGCCTGGCCTCCTGTGGGAGGGAGTTCCAGAGTCTGGGAGCAGCCGCAGAGAAGGCCCTCCCCAGTGTCCCCATCAGGAACATCTGTAAAGGTGGTGGGATGGAGGGAAAGGTATCTCAATTGACTAGGTGGGCGGGGTATAAATGCAATAAATAAAAATCTCCTGATTATCTTAACTGAGAGAGACGGTCTTGGAGCTAGCATGGATATTTGTCTGAAGTAATGAATAAACATTATCTGACTGTTCTTGTGCATCACCTGATGTGGTCCCATCGTAGACTAGCAGCTAAAGGTTGAAAACACAAGAATGTATTTAGGTAGGGGCTTGTTCTGTACATCCTTCAAATACCTGGGAGGCTAAGGCTGGATTGCCGGACATGCCAGGATACTGTAAGGTCAGTTGTATGCTCCCAGGGGACAGAATGGGAGCACCAGATAAGGAGGTGGGTAAACCCACGTAACTTCCCTTCTCCTGGCCCGCTTCCCCAGTGTGGAAATGTGCTCGTTTGGACTCTACCCGATGTTTTCCACATTTAAGATGCTTTGAAAGATCATCTAAGCACAATCGGCGTGTTTTTCTCCTTTTGAACTCTTTAATCGTTGGGCGGGGTAGAGATGGGAGTTTGACAGATGACGCCTCCCATTTCATAGTCATTGCATCTCATTGTATGGGGATGTAATTATATAGGTTAATCAAGGGGGTGCCCGCTGCCGTTGTGCAGCACATACAGGCGTATTTATATCTGCAGCTATCGTTGAGCTTCATTCGGGATCCTCGGCGGATCTATTTATAATCGGACGAGCCCTTGTCTTAGATGGGAATCTAGCTGCGGATGAACCCCGTGGTTATTACAAAGCCTTGCGTTTGGCAATCCCTCGACTTTCAGGAATTAGGGACTGAGCCCGTTTATCTCGGAATCACCTGGTTCGGTGCTGTTCAAAACAGAGCGGCAGAGCCGAGTGGAAAAGGTGACCATCTCACAGAATGCCCTATAATATAACCACCACCACCCCAGTCACCGAGTCTAGTCTGGAACTTTAAAAAGCTCCAGAAATGCCACTTCGGTCGTCGCTTCTCTTAGGGGACCCCATTTTTAAAAGTGGAAGAGATGTGGCTAAAACGGCACTGTTTTAACCCACTTCGGAGTCGGCAAGTACAACAAGAAAGATGGTTACATAGAATGCTTCCAGTCCTCAGAGGAGTGGCTTCTGTTAAGTCGGAGGTACCTCTCCCTTTCCCATCTCCTTAATTCGGAGATATGGATCTGAGAATGGGGGTGGACGAAGAGGAAACTTGGAGAGGGAGGTGGATCTATCTGCCCCGGATGCCCCTGTGTTGGCTTCCCTGGAGATCCGACTGGTGCACCTGTGTTTATCCAGCATTCAGGGGCTGGCAAGGGGGGAAATCGGGGAGGGAGGAGGAAAAGCCCGACCAAGAGGGGTTTTATCTCGCTGGAAAGACCTCTCTGGCCCCAGGTGGTCTCATCCGATCAGGAAAGTTCCCACGGCGGTCTGTAAGTACTCTGGAAAGTTTGGAAGGCCTCCATAAACCTTGTGCTCCCCCACCTTTCCAAGGTTCCGAGGAAGTTCGGTTCAGAGGTAGAGTGCCACTGATTATGAGGGCTCATACCTGTTGAGAAAGCTCTCCTCCATAGAAACAACAGGCATACAAACCACTTTTTGCAAGAGCTCTCTCCCGCTTGGCAATGAAAATAACCCCCTTATGAGTTCCCCCTCTTTCCTCCCTTCCTCCTTCAAGGGCAGCCCCACCACAAGGCAGTAAGCTGTTGATTATTTATTATTTTTGTATTTTTACTGTCAGGGAAGGCACGAGGTACTTATGGGATCTTATCTTGGTTGTTATGCATCTTTATTTGTGGATTATGTGTGTGGATCGTTTGCTGTGCGGCAGGTAGCAAAGCATTTTTTCCCCAGATTCTGACTTCTCCGTCGTTCCAGGAGCCCAGCTTCTAACTTAACACCCTTGTTGGACTGCTCCCAATTTTGTTCTGCTTCCCCACCCTAGCCCTGAAGCACTCTGGAGGTTCTGGATGTGAGAACAGAGTTCTGTAACACTCTGCAGTTTTGTTCTGGGTTAGCCGATTCTTTGTTAAAATAACAAATCTGGTAGATAAATACACCTATAACAACAACACCTAATATGTTGTTATGTACCCACAAGTCCTTTCTGAGTTATAGTGACCTCATCCACTATTGACCTCTACAATATCCTTCTTCTCTTTGTACTGCCTCTATTTTTTTCACTCGTATTATTGCATTTTCCAGTTGGTGTGTTCGAAGTATGAAACACTGAATTATTTTACCTTCTCGTGAGAATTTAGGACTGATTTTACCCTTTTCTTTGTCTTTATGTATCCTCACCTGATTTTGATAAGGGCAAAAAGAATGCATTTACAGCTACATTTCACTTTTTATTTTGCAGATTATCACTCTTTCTAACCTGATATGCAAAATAAAGCCCAGAACTGGTAGTTTCTGCTAGTTTCCCAGCCTAGTAATTGCATCTCTGTCACCACCAAGCCCACCGCCCAAAACTGCCCATCTTTAGGTACCGCTCACAGATTGGGGCACTATCCCAAAAATCAATGCATTAGTTTTCAAGGTAAGTGGTGTATTTAAAGAGTAGTTTTACCAGTTCCACACCCCAATGAGCTTCCTCTTTGTTACTCTATGCACAAATCACACTGGATACCTTGTAAATGTTGCTACTGGTTTTAAAATGTTTTGTTTCTGTTTTATACTCTGGATTTAAATTCCTTCTCTCACACAACATACTTGATAAACATGATCTTGCAGCAGGATCAGGGATTCCAGTGGGACAGGAGGCCATTTTTCAGCTTGGTTAGTAGTTCAAGAACTGCACTTCCACACATTGATGAACCCCACATGAACTTATTTCTTGCTTACATAAAATTGTTAGATCCTATGATAAGATAGAACTCAGTGGTAAAGCCAATGGCCCTCTGTTTATCTCAGGCTCTGGAAAGCTTTGCTAGCTGGTTTCTGAAAGTGATTTGGAGGAGCTCAAAGGCTTTGCACATTCTTTGTGGCATTTTGGTTGCTCCTAAGCAAAAAGGTACCGTATTGCCAACTTCTGATTCCCAACCACCTCTCCTCCTCAAAGAGTTCCAGCCTGGCCAGGGATGATGACAAAGTGTTTAGTGTAGGGTGGTCAGAGGGCTGAATAAAAGCCACTGAGATCCCATGATCTTATGCCTTTGGCTTCCTTTCAATATACAGCATCCCACATCTCAGGGTTATGGCAGTGATAAAATGGGAATGGAGGTTGGGTGGGCCTCTGGTGAGCTCCCGGGGCAAATGTGTTTACCTTCACAAACTCAATGCTAAAAGGCAGATGAAAAGAGGGCAAAGTTCTTGTATCCTTCACAGTTGTGTGGAGGCAGACATTAAGGTGTTCCTGTTTTAAAGTTAGTTGGTGTACGCCTCAGTAGAAGACCTGTGTTAATCTTTTTATTGTATTCAAATTGTTGTAAGCTCCCCAGAGACCTTTGGGTAGTGTGGGCAGCAGATAAGGCAAATAAATAAATAAATAAATAAATAAATAAATAAATAAATAAATAAATAAATAAATAAATAAATAAATAAATAAAGAAAGAAAGAAAGAAAGAAAGAAAGAAAGAAAGAAAGAAAGAAAGAAAGAAAGAAAGGTTGCTGTCCTCTGAAGATGCCGGCCACAGAGACTGGCGAACCCTCAGGAAGAACAACTTTCAGAACATGGCCAAAGAGCCCGAAAAACCCAGAACAACCAAATAAATAAATAAATAAATAAATAAATAAATAAATAAATAAATAAATAAATAAATAAATAATTTCAGCAGGGTTCCCTTATGTCAAAAGCTGCCCTTGCTGAATTTTCTTCTTGTCTAAGCAGCTGTGTGAGGGCTGCAGGAATCTGGACAAAGCTGGGCTCTCCAACCCTGGCCAGAGGCCATCATCCTCACAAGAGGCCAGAGTTCCTGGCCCTTTCTTTCACCGCTGCTTGGAAGAGGACGTTTCAGCAGGTGCAGCTTGGCCCACAAGCAAGACTGGCTGAAATGCCCGCCTCCACGCGACCGTCAAAGGTAGAGGAAGCCTCGGCCTCTTTTTCACCTCGCCCGCGTTGGGCGGCAGCCATTTTGCCCGCCAGGCCTGCTAGGCCGCAAGGCTCGGCGAATGCTCCGCGAAGCCATTTCCAGCCCCAGGGAGGCCTCTTCCGGCCTCACTCCGAAGGAGAGGCATATCCTCTCCCCACCACCACCACCTTTCCCCCCCTCCTGTAATAATAGACAAGCGTGGGGGGGGGGTGTCAGGCGGGGAATGAACCACATTCGGCTGCTGCCCTTCGCCTGGTTCCCAATAAAGCTGATGAGTTGGGGCCGATTCATCATCTGCTCGTTGTGTTCGGGGGGGGGGGTGGAATGAGAAAAGCCCCGCCGCGTCAGCCGAGCCTAGGGAGGCGACCAGAGGAAGCCTCCGCTGGAACGACGGGTGGCCAACTTTGCAGACCCGACTCTGTTCCTCTGCTTTTCACAAACCATCCCACCAGAGTTGGTTTGATGCAGACACCCGCAGAGCCTCCTCCCCCCATGGGTGCCTGCAGCAAGGGCGAGGGCAAAAGGGTGCCCGCCCCTCCATCCTATATTTGCTTATTCTTTCAGTGGACACAGGCAGATAACACTTCGTTGCAGCGGCACAAAATAATATAGTAACACCACTGGGAGAAGTAAACTTTTTGACCATTGCAGTAAGAATGACGGTGTGTGATTAGGAAGCCACCCCGCATGAAAAAAAAAATTCCTTCAGCAACTCCTGGAAGCCCTTTGAAGATGTGGCAATCCTAGCCTGGACAACAAGGCTAATTTCCTGTGGAGATTTCTTGGGACAGCCTTCCCATGTTCTCAACGCGTATGATGGCTGAAGATAACTGTAGTTGTGAGTTACTGTATAGTAGTCCTTAATACATCTAAAGGGCACCAACTTGGTGTTTTTCCTTAAAGACACAGCGGGTTTGGAACATCTTCAGGAAGTGTTATGTTTTTGGTTTAAATGGGAAAAATCCAGGTGATGTACCTGAAAGCGAAATACGAACGGTCTTATAGAAGATCCAGTGTTTGCAACACGTTTTGCAAAATATTATTAGTACTTCTCACGATCTACAAAGGGGGATTGTGGTCTGTTCGAGCAAAATCCTTTGGCCCTGGCAAGTTATTGTGAGTCTCTTTGTGTCCCCGTGTATGGGACAGTCGGCACAAAAATACTTGTACAAAGGAGATACAGATGCAAATAGATGAATTACAAGTCCTCAGAAAGCAGAAGCTGTTTGTTGGATGTCCTACTCGAGGTAAAATACATTAAGGGGCGTTTCTAGCAGGAGGGGGGGAAAGCGAGGAGTCTCCTATTTAAATCGGGGGAGGGGGTCTAAGGTGTGTCGACACATATTACTGGGAATAATACATCATTTAATTTTCACTTGAATTGAGGCACGCCTTCCTGCCTACATGGATATAAAGAAATGTGTTGCTTCATTCAAAACATTATTTGTTACTTCCAAATCATGGAGCGGAGGGCTCCCAACAAACAAAATAAGAAATAAAATGCCATTAAGGGGGCATCCCACTAGAACCGAAAGGACGTCGGAGAGTTTGTAAATTTCATCGACAAAGCGAGAGGAAGGCTCTACTTCTAGATACGGTAGTTGCCTTCTGCATTGTTACCCATGTATTGTTTCAACTTCAGCTGGCAGATCCTACGTAAATAATCTACATACCGTTTATTGAGAGCTGTGTTTATCCGTGAGAATAGGGATGGAGCTGGAAAAACAACATGGTTAGGTAAAAGCTCAGAAGCAGGAAACAAACAAAAAGTGATAATGCCAGAAAGACTCTCCCTGCGCAAATGGAATCTATGAAAACCCACCAAAGTTAGGAGACCAACTTTGATCTTTGGCTGCAACCCAACAAACCCTTAACAGTGACTGTGCCCAGTTGCACTGACTTGAACAAGCACGGATTGGCAGTAGGATCGCCCTATTTTATAAGGCTAACCTTCTTTGGCTTTCTGGCTTGGCCTTCAGAATATTCCCGGAGTTATTCGACGGATCAAAGGGCATTTTAACGTGTTCGTACGTGCGAGTGTATTCATATCCTTTAGAATTGTATCGTTCCCTCTTGACCTAAAAGGTCTCAAATTCAGGATTCTTCTACGGCAAGGGTGGGTGGGGACACCTGCGCCTCTCCGGGCGCTGTAACTATTGGGTTACGGTTGGGATCAGGTTTGGCCATCAGTCATTTTGACTGGGACCGATGGAAACTATAGGAAAACCAACGTGGGGGAAGGGCTGGAGGTTCAGCCTCTGCTGGGTGTGTGTTTGTATATGAGATAATGCGTGTAATTCGCTTTTGACCATCTCAGTTAGGCACCGTCGTGCACGATCACTCCCGAGCAACTGAACACAGTAAAACTTACTCCCCAATAAACATAAACAAAGTGCTGTCGTTTAAGTACAACCTACAAAATATTTACAATGTTTTATTCTTCAAATCTGCTTTAAGGTGCAATCGAGTAGGGCACTTATGCAGAAGTTAAATTATTCTGTGTTTAAGTGGGGCTTATTTCTAGATAAGTGTACACAAGGTTGCAGTCTAAGATCACTCTTTCTCTCTCTCTCCCCTTGTGTGTTCCTAAAATTGCTGGATGGTCTTTCTTTTCTCGCCCTAAACGAATAATAATAAGATCTCGAGGAGGAAAGGAACGTGTTGTTTGGCTAAGGGCCGAGAAGAGAAAGGAGATTAGAAAGCAGTATTGTGTAGCCCGGAGTAATTGTCCTAAGCGTTATGATGGACGACCCGCAGCTAAACGTCCACTGACAAATTGCGGTGATGTCCGAAGATTCGGTCTCTTAACTACCCTATTATGCTATTTCGACACCCATTTTTTTTAATCAATGAAAACGCACTGCGATTGCGGTCAGTCCCTGTTTACTGTGAATCAGAACGGCTTTGTTTTTTTTTTAAAGTTCTTTCTTTCCTGAAACACTTCAATCTAATAGCGTTTTCACCGTGGGTTTATACTGATTTCACACACCCAAACGTTTGGGCAGGGTTGCTTAGCAATCTAGCCTTTTTTATGGAAGTGAACAGGTTCACTTACTAATTACTGAGGATCAAGTGTGTTTCAAAGACATAGGAACAGGACCTGGTTAAGACGTTGGCAACCTCGGATTCACTTATGATGGTAGGAAGAAAGTTTATCTAGACAGGATTATACAGAGGCTTTGGGTTTATCAGATTCTATGGACTGCCTTTCAGAAAAATCTAAGTTGTGAAAACATTAAGGAAAATATCTTTGGGAATTTTTTTTAAAATCAATAACAAAAAAGGGGGGAGTGTGCCTGTTCCTTTAAGCCCAGTCCGGTAGGGTTGGATATTCCCATCCCCCATTTCGATTTAATTTCATTAAAACGGGGCATGAATATTTCTATTAAACCTAAAATGAAATATGAAGCCATTTAGACTTTGCCTGCACCAATCATCCAGATTTATGGCTTTTATTCATCACATCAAGAGCTGGGGGGAAAAATGAATTTTCAGAGCCCAGGAAGGAAATAAAAACCCAGCCTCGGTCATTTCCAGAAAGCTGTTAATTTGACCGTGTGGTAATTACTTTCACAATTAACTAAAATACAAATCAACTTGACAAATCGGGTTAGTTTAGATATTAATTAGCCTGCTTAAATTTATTCATTATGAAAAGACAATTTAAGAGGACCCCGGGTGTCTGTTTTATTGCAATAAATTATGGGTAGGAAATGGGGCACTAATATAAAGAAGCAACATGTTTGAAGTGGGGTCTGCAGAAAAGGCCCGCACCATCTTGTAAAATATGTATTTGTGGTCAGTTTCCCTTTGCAATTGACATGACTTTGTTTGCGGCCAAGCCCCGTTTCCACCGGCCAGATGGAATTCCTGCGGAAATACAAAATGAAAGGAGCGGTTGTATCTCCTTGTAAAACCTTGAGTGGTGATATCAAAAACATTATAGATATATAAAGGGGGTGGGGAGGAGGAAAGGGGGGCTAATGGCAGCAAACTTGGATCGGGTCTACGTTCTGAACGGGATGAGGAGCAGAAGGACCTTCCGACTCCTCTACCACGTGAGGTTTCTCTGATTTAACACAACGTCGATAGAATCATTCCGCGCCTTTTAGCTTGTGATCTTTATAAATGTCCCTCTATTAAATTAGAAAATGATTCTCTGCTCGTTTAATTGTATTCTTTCGTTTTCTTATTTCCAATTAATTAGTCCTATCGACGTTGCAGTATTTTAAACGACTGGAGTCCGTTTGCTATCTTAAAATATATGGGTCAGCACACGTAATTTGGTGCTAGACAGAACTATATAATGTGGGTTTTAACTACTCTTCTCTCATTCGTCTTCAACAACCGTTCGAACGCATCAAAGTTTTCCTTCAATTGAGGAAAGGGCAGAGAAGCGGACTGATTAAAGCCGCCTTCTAACACAGGTGGTGTCCAGATCTAATGTAATTTGAGCTATAAATTCATTTTGCTGGATGGAATCGAAAGCCATTCCAGCTATTGGGCGGCGTTGTAATAAATAAATACCGACATACTGCGAGAATGTAAACAAATTAATATGCTTGGTTGTATAAACACAAAGGTATTTACTGTTCTAGATAAACTGCAATAATACGCTTAATAGCATACATAACAATAGTCATAGTAATGTAATGTACGTAACAAGGAAATCAATTATTTTTCCTCCACAAGAGGTTTCCAATGCCCATATATCCACACATCTCGGTCATGCAATCGCTTACATAGGTTTCTTTGTCCACGTGTACAGTATTCATATTTTACATGTACATATTTATTTATTAGAAATATTTTTACCCCACCTTACTCCTTAAAAAGGACCCAAGGCGGCTTACATAATTAAAATACAATATTTAAAGCTAAAAACAATGGGTATGCAAAGGCGGTTTACATCATGGGATGCATCATTTATTGTCTTTTTCAGCTATCAGGAAGACTGTTTTGGACGACATTAATCGGAAGTGTTAGTTCCGTGCTGAAATTTGATCCCGCCAATGAGAGAATAACGTCAAGATGAAAGTTCCCTCGGTTCCAGCATTTTAGAACCGTATTTAATTTCTCTTAAAAAAATTAAAAACAGTTATTTAAGAAACTGAGTGGAAAGATAAACCAGGAGATCTTCAATTTCCCTTTTCTAAGGAGCCTGACGCTGATTATTTTTTTTTACACTCCATTATCCTATATGCAATTACTTCAAAGTAAACCCCATTGATTTCAGAGCAGTGCAACTTACTCTCAGATAAAGTGGGATCGGACTATGAAAGTATCTGCTTAATAGAGCTTTTCATTTACATGTTGAGTAATACATTTGAGACTTGGATCATACATTTTAAAAAAAGCAGTGGTCCTTGTATTTAAAGGGTGAGCAAAGAAAGGTCCCATTTGCCACGCGATATTAATTGGGAAGGAAAAGAATCCTTTCTCGTTTCAAATGCATTTTTGATCATTACTCCAAGGAAACACTGGTATGAAACTTATATCACTTGTGAAGCTGGTCCGTTTTGTGAAAGACCCTCCCCACTTCATTAACAAAGCCCAAAGGACTAAAACATCCGTGGTACCAATTTGAAACGACTTAGAAAATAATATAATTAATTCAGTACCTGCTTGAACCACCTTCTAATTAAAAGGAATGATACTGGAAAGAAGGAACGCACACCCTTAGTCTGACTCTGTGCTTTTTGGCATGCAGTAAAAACCATAAAATCAAGAGGATTTTGAAAAAAAAAACCCATTAAAAAATAAACTGGATTTAAATGTCAATTTGCTGTATGTGGCTATAACTTTGAAAGAAGACAGATTCCCTAGTTGGAAACTGGGTGACGGACAAACAGTGGCTCTGCTCTTTGAGGAAGAGTCGAGTCCTTGAAATACACCCAGAGAAGGGAAGCCATGGAAAGAATGGTTATTGTTGTTGTTTAGTCATTAAGTCGTGTCTGACTCGTGACCCCATGGACCAGAGCACGCCAGGCCCTCCTGTCTTCCACTGCCTCCCAGAGTTGGGGTACTGTGTCTTTAATATTGAAAATCGTTTTAATGCTCTTTTAATATTTACAGTGGTGGGTTGTTGTTTTTAAAACTAAACTATAAACTGCATTGGGCCTCACTTCCTGGGAGAAAAGAGGGGTATAGATCAAATAAATCCTAAATAAAATAAATAAATAAATAAATAAATAAATAAATAAATAACAGAAGGATAAAATTTTATCATTTAATTACTTTTGATTTCAGTGGGATGGAATTAATCAGAGACAACATCCAAGACTTCCAAATTGCTAGATGGTGGAGCCCTGAAACAGCAATGATCCATTGCTTATTCCAGATTGTGTTGGGATCTACTTACCTGCTAGATCAATTAATAGCCCCTGAGCAGTTCATCAGCAGCCTTTTCTCTTCATCAAGGCTGGACAGGATATCAGTTCCTGTACATCTTCATAACCTCGGAGTGAACCTCCCTCATGCTCACTATTGTTTAGGGCCTTATCTTTCTCCTTAAATAAAAATCCAAAGTGGCTTGCAGCTTTTAAAGACAATATTTAAGAACAAAACAATGAGTATAATTGAATTGAACTGATTCTTCCAGGTAAGGTTTTGGAGAGGCGATTATACAATTCCATCTTCACATGGGAGGGAGCCCTATTGCTCTCAGACAAATTTACTTCAGAGGTGACCTGTAGAAGACTGTACAGTGAAAAGACATTGGCCTTAAAAACACTGTAGGGTTAAAAGCCTTGAACAAATCTAAGGAGCAACCTCTGAGGTTCTCCTTCTGTCAATCAACAATACTAAGAAACAATTCCTTAACAAAAGCATTGTGCCTGTTTTGATTTTTTTAGAACCTAATTAGCCCATAATTTACTGAGTGGGGAATTTGAGGAAAAGATGAAGAGAGGCGAGGTAAATACTACAATGCCATCTGCAGCTTCTATTTTTATACTGGTTTGGACAATTGAGTGTATTGGTTGCTTTGATTGGGGAGGGGCTTCAGTTGCCGATACATCAAGCATGAGGAAGAACAGAAAGCTACTGGGTTGGAAAGAAAAGTTGTTTAGTCTTGATGTGCTGTTTTTCTGTGTGCAGGGGCTTCTTAGTGATGGCATGATCACTCCTTGCCTTGTGCATTCGTAGCTGAATGGGATTATATTTGGATTTCCTAGTCATCCCCGTATACCCCAGAGTTTGCCAGTGACTGTGTTGTACTCAGCAGGACAACTGTAACCCCTCAAAAACCCATTCTTTTTGATAAGAGACCTGCACAATGAATGTTACATTCACCTTAAAATGTCATAATCCTATTCCACATGAACAAGCTTTTGCTTAATATTTTTTTGCTTCTGGATCCCTTACATCAGGGACTGAGAGACTCCAAATGTTTTGGACACACCCTAGGAAGCAGGCTGGTGGGGGCTCCTGGAAGTTGAAAAACAAAACATTTGGTGAGAAAAAGATACCTCCCCATATCTTATACTCTGCTAGCTACAGTTGTAAGATTTGCTATACTGTGAATGTGAGAACCTGAGTTAGGCAGCAGTAGATGCGGATAGAGACAGGGAGTATTTCTTTGCTTTCACTAAATTTTTTGAGAAGGTCAACCATGCTATCCTTGTAAACTAGTATAATGCAGCCTATCCAATACTTTGGCCATCTCATGAGAAGAGAAGACTCCCTGGAAAAGACTCTGATGTTAGGAAAGTGTGAAAGCAAGAGGAGAAGGGGACGACAGAGGATGAGAGGGTTGGACAGTGTCACCAAAGTGACCAACATGAATTTGATCCAACTCCGGGAGGCAGTGGAAGACAGGAGGGTCTGGTGTGCTCTGGTCCATGGGGTCACAAAGAGTTGGACACAACTAAACAACAACAACAGCCCAAAGAATGCCCACCAACAATTCATTTTGGAGAGAAGTGTAAAATAATAGGCACTTTTGTCTTTCTGGATAAGTGGTTCCTAACCTTTTTTGAGTTGTGAACCCCTTTTATAATAGGCTAATAACCCATGACCGCCTATCACCATATTTGTATAGAAAGGCATCTTTAATGTGGTAAATTAGTGTGCAAAGACAGACTTAACTGAAAAAGACAATAATGCTAGGGAAAAAAGCAGAAAGAACTTGAGATGGAGATGGTTTCAATAGAGAAAGAGAAAAAGGAAAATAATGTAATAATTATTTTCTGCTTACTTGGAGTACAATGCCCAATTCTGAATACTACAGTTTAGAAAAGCCTACTGAGAAGCTGGAACATGCCCAAAGGAGAGTAACCAAGAACCCCCTTTATATATCTGGAGCATTACGCTTTATTTGTTGTTGTGTATGTCATATGGGTGGGGGGAGATATATCATGAACCTAGAAGATGAGAGTGATCCATTAAATTATTGTTGAAAATATTGTATTTCTAGCTAGACCATGTTAAATTATCAGCTTACTGTGGTAAAAACCCAAAGTTGTGATTAAGCCCAGACTGAACGGAATCAAATGTGTTTATACAGCAAGTTGTACTTAAGCAGGTTTGATTCTATATTAACCTGATGCATCAGATTTTACCTATTTTCAATCATATCATGCTCCAGGTGAAAACCAAACAGTTCTTTTCATGAGTCAGACAGAGGTCTTACTGGGTTTAAGTTATAGCTTGAACACTTGTATGATAATCTCTCACGGCAGAAGTGATCAATAACCAAGGAAGGGGCAGTTTAATTGTCTTAATTTTGCAGCTCAGACATCATTCTGCTGAGGGTTGGAGGTTGACACCACCGGAGAGGAAACAATATTTAATTGGTGGAGTAGCAGCTGGCCTGTTAATACCATTATAGATATTAGATGAGGGGTCCACAGGAGCATATGATGGGAAATATATTGATAATGTCATTTTTCTTAAATTTTTGAAAATGTATGTAATGAATGTAATTTTGGGCTGAAAATTCATTTAATGTGCAAGAATAATTTTGACTCAAACTCATACTTTTCCCACCCTAATGGCACTCAGAGCTAATAATATCTGTCTAGCCAGCTAAAGAGGTTTTAAAAGAGTAGGCCATTAGAGTAGCCATCTGACCTTGATTAAAACTGCATTAACCTTTACATTAAAATGCATTTAAAATGCAGACACACTGAAAATATCACACACAAATAAAATAAATCTTGGTGATTCTGCGGCTTTACTATCCTTATTTGTGTGGACGACAGCAATTTGTTGTCGTGACATCTATAATTTTCTAGGGGATGGTCACTTTTTTGCTGCCTTAATTTGCGTTGTTGAGCTGGGATTTTTTGGGTCAGAGAGAAGTAATTGAAAGGAAGCAACAGAATTAATGAGCATTCCAACTATATACATTTTACAGGACATGATCTTTGTTGAAGAAGATCCGGAAGATCATTTAAAGTTAATTTTATTACTTTACAGATAAAGTGGACCATTCTGAAGGGCAATTCCAAGAGTTGTGTTCACACCAGTTTCATTGCTTGGCATGTTGTTCTCACTACACTTTCTGTAGCTTTCAAATTCTTTGCTTGACATTGGTGTCACTATTGCTGTTGTTTAGTCGTTAAGTTGTGTCCAACTCTTTGTGACCCCACGGACCAGAGCACACCAGGCCCTCCTGTCTTCCATTGCCTCCTGGAGTTGGGTCAAATTCATGTTGGTTGCTTCAATGACACTGTCCAACCACCTCGTCCTCTGTCGTCCCCTTCTCCTCCTCTTGCCTTCACACTTTCCCAACATCAAGGTCTTTTCCAAGGAGTCTTCTCTTCTCATGAGATGGTCAAAGTACTGGAGCCTCCACTTCAGGATCTGTCCTGAAGATGTGAATATTAGGGGGTGTGAATAAACTACAGGCCAGCCAGATTTGTTATGCCTACAATTCAGGTAGGTTGGCTATTTGTTGTAAACAGTTAGACTTGTTGCTAGGTAGACCTTGGTTGGTTGGAACAAACCAGCAGGGATGGGGACTTGAGTTGTAGGACACGCTTTCAAGTTGGACTTAAGTCACACCAGTGACTTCAATCAGAATTGGCTCACATTTCCCCCCCCCCCCAATAACTCAGATTTGACTCATGATTTGGAACCCACCCACTCCCTATATATATATATAGGGAGTGGGTGGGTTCCAAATCATGAGTATATATATAGGGAGTGCACAGTTCTGTATTGCAGGGCGGGATATAAATGTGTCAAAATCGTACCCCACTCTTTTCTCTAAATGGAAGTGATAATCTTTTAATGACAGTATCCAGATGTTGCAGAATGCTATCTAGATCTTGCATCAATGAACAAATGAACATTTGTCACACTGTAAACTGACCACCTTGAAGAGCCATATAATAGCCTTACTCCACATTTTCTGCCAAAGTAACATTATCTTGATGGCCTTCATAAAGATCTATGTTGATTGGGAGTCAACCTTGGCAGGGGAAGTTTGGCATTGAGCAAGTCTGTAGCATCCTTCAGAAGTTAAATATGATCCTTGTATTGACCAGCCTTTTTTGATTAATGCCATGGATAACACCATTTAGTGCATCTGTAGAATTAAGTTTGAAAAAAACACCACATAGATAGAACAAAAATCCTTTGCCACCTGGGAAGTTATTTTGATGAGGTAATGTTTTATTGACAAAATGATGGCGTGATACTGAGTTTTCTTAAAGCTTTATATTTAATTGATTAGCTCTGTTCACATGGCTATAAATCTGGAAGTAAATCTGGCTTTCAGGTGCCTGAATTCTAAACATATATGTGGCTGAGATGGTACTCATGGAAGATGCGATGGCACTCTTGTGAAAGGCAAGTAGGAGAAGCTCAGGCAATCTATGCCTGCAAAATCTGGCCGTTGCTTCAGGTTGAGGTCTTCTAACCAACTGGACCTGGAGAAAACCACAGATAAAAAAAGAACAATCAGGCTTTGAATTTCCAGTCCTACCAATTTCTGTAGTGCACACTCAGGGTATAATCTGCAAAACAGATCATCAAAGCTCTGCCTTGGAAAACATGAGATATGAATAAAAGAAATAGCAACCGTATGCAAAGTGACTTTTCTGAACTGCAACATGGGGCGAGGTTGTTCATTGTTAGTATATACTGTAAATCTCAGGGTACAGCTACACTAATGCCTTCTCCCTTAGAGACCTAGTAAGTTTCAAGGTCATCTGCTGAGGCTACAATCCACTGATGGTACAGGTATACCCTGTTTCCCCCAAAATAAGACCTAACCTGAAAATAAGCCCTAGTATGGTTTTTCAGGATGCTCGTAATATAAGCCCTACCCCAAAAATGAGCCCCAGTTAAATGAAACCCTGCCCTACACCCTTGGGCAGCAACCAGAAGAAGAGGACATGACTGTATTTAAATCAATGTAGATGGTTGTACATGAAAAAAATAAAACATCCCCTCAAAATAAGCCCAAATGCATTTTTGGAGCAAAAATTAATATAAGACCCTGTCTTATTTTCGGGGAAACACAGTGTTTGGCATGATTTGTTGCTGTTACATGCCATGAAGTCACATCCAACTTATGGCAATTCTAATGGGGTATTCAACATACTGTATGTAAGATGTTCAAGGAGTGGTTTTGAAGACAGAGTTATGTCTGGAAGGCTGCCCTGCATAATTCAATCTTTGTTGTTTTATGGATAGCATAGATTCTATACATTGATTTTTGCCCTGTTTCACAGGACCATAATGCTGTTGTGTAACTTATGGTTGTGGAAGAACGATGACATCACTAGTAGAGGGAGATTTTTGATAATTATAGACTTCTATCCTGCAGATTGTCATCAAACATAGGATAGCGGAATTGAATGGGGTTTATAAAGTCATTGAATCCAACCCCCTGCTCAATGTAGTCATTCAAATCAAAGTATATTTTTCATTTTGTTGAAGCTGTGGGAACTGTGGGATGGAAGGTGTAAATCTTCATTTCCTGAAAATCTCTTCTTGTCAGTAAAATCATCACTCTTCTACAGAAGTAACTTACACAACAGGATTTTGGGCATTGCATGATTTATGATTTGTTGACACCACTTTGAGATCTTCTGAAGTATGCAATTTATGAATACTTGTTCGTACAGAATGAAATGATTTGATATTATTATGAGACCCTTTGCTTTTTGGTACTGAAACCGAAAGTGGGTTGTGCATATTTTTAAATAAATAAAATAGTAGCCGATTGATGGATCAGAGAGAGCATATGTACTATATCAAAGTTTTATAGGGTGACCAAAGTCACAAGTAATTCTCAGTTCATTTCATTCACCCAGCTTGCATATTTGTGCAGTTCGCTACAGTGCTCATTCAGGTCAGCTTCTCGGAAATGTTATCTCAGCATAAATATCTCCTTCTCTTTTTTAAGAACCATAAGCGGCTGAATTACATGGTGTGATTAGCATAATGAAGGGAAGGACAATATTGACATTTCCTATGTCTGCACTCAGATAATGCTATATATCAAAAGAGATATCTGAAATGCTAATGGAAATGTAATTGATGTAGCCAGGGCACTTACGTTACAACCCACTGGAGAGGTTGGGAGCAAGCTTGTAAGGTAGATAAGATTAAAAGGCATTACTATTGCATTAACGGAAAACATATTTACACTGCCAAACGATAATAAGCTGGTCATCGTTTTAAATTCCGTGAGAGAAGGTGCAGCAAATTGCTCTATAATTTGTTGGTCTTCAACAGGTAGGTGTTGGCCCACAAGAGGTAGTATTGTGATTTACTGCAGGTCACACTAAGTTACGGTATTCTTTGAGAGGAGGGGAGAAAGAACTGGATGACATAGATAAGAAAAGGCAAAGAAGTGACATTATTGACACAATTTTATGTACGGTCTATATGTCTACTTAGAGGTACGTCTCATTAGATTCCATGGGACTGAACAGGCCTCACACAGAAATGCTATAGCCTTTTTCGTGGGTGCGAGCACCATTTTATAGTACTTGACGGGGCTCATTTGAGCAGACAGGTCTGGATTTGCTGTTAGATTGCAATCCTATATGTACTGTACTTTCTAGTCAGCAAGCCCACTAAATGTACTGGAGTTTTCTCAAAAAAAAAAATTAAAAAATGCATAGGCTTCCATCGTGGTACAGTTAAAAAGGATGCATTTAAAAAGGACGGGAAGTCTGGTACTGAATAAGATCTATTTAGCAGTTAAAAACAATGGGTATGTTTCAGAGAGGAACACTCCTTGTGCACATGCTGAATTTTTTGCAAAGTTCCAGAATTGCAGACCTAGTAATGAAACTCTGTGAATGTTTGCAAAATCTCATGCTGTAAGAACATCAGAAATAACGTCACTCTTCAAACCCCACAAATTGTTTTTTTATGGCAATGCTGGCTAGGATTTTCTGGGATTTGGGAGCCCCAAAAGACACTTTTCTAAGTTGTGTAATTACATCCTATGGGAAAGGGAATCCTGAAGCTTTTTAGACAATTTTTTTTTGATAGGCTTCTAGACTTCTCTGGTTTTAGGCTTTTTTTTAAAAAAAATGAATCAACAATCATTTGCTTTTTATGATTGTGCAGCCATATTATGTGGCCAATGTCAATTCTCCAGCCCAGGAGGCCCCCAAATTACCACTGAGCTGGTAAAGCATCAGAACGTGGGCCAGGTGTCAAAACCCGGGCTAGGCAGGGCCCATTAAATCTGACCCTGATCACCATGGTCTACTTTAATCCTTTCTCCTCTCCCACTCCCCCCCCTCCTAATTAAGGGTTGGCCAGCCAGACATCTACTTAATCATAGATGCACATTTTCTTATTTTGATTTTTTAAAATATTACCCTTATCCAGAAAAATTATTCTCATTTCCAAGTGAACCCATTTAGTATCGGCACAGCATAAGCAAACTGTATTTTATTTCTGTAATCCTGAGGGTGCTGTGATTCACAGGAGTTTAAAATGCAAAACTCCACATGCTCAGAGTTATTTCATTTTTTAAAAACTGAGGTTGGCGAACTGTTTTGTTCTCTGCCAAACAGATCAGAAAGGTGGGAGTAGTTTTAAAGCACGGAAAGGCCATTGGTTTGGGGGAAAGATAAATACTAGTTGCATCATTCACAAAAGAAATAACACACATGGTAATCTTAGGTACCTTCTCTACACCACCATACTACAGGGGTTTTTTGTATTTTGTGACTACTTCTTTAGAGAGAGTAACAGAAAAGAGACAGGCCGTCTTAGAGAATGTATTTTAATTCTGATGACCCCCAAGATCAAGGAATGATCTATTTCTCTCTCTCTCTCTCTCTCTCTCTCTCTCTCTCTCTCTGTGTGTGTGTGTGTGTGTGTGTATAAATATATATATGTGCCACATCACTACAGATGGCTTCAAGTTGCTTTCTAGTGGTCTCTTACATTTTCAGGCTGCAACTAAGGCTGAGAATTCTATTTCAGTTTGATTTTAATATTTACCAAAAATCACAGCTTTCTTCCTATTTGGTATGGAAAGCACATGATATATTAAAATCTGAATATGGAAGAAAGCAAAAAAAGATACATTTTCTCATTTGTAGGCTGCATATCCAATTGTATGAGACACGAGAATGTTCAACGAAATGAATGTAGAAAACTACTTCAAGCTAGGGAGGGGTTACCACTTCTAAATTTTCCCCCCAAATCCCCTGGCAAATAAAAAACATTAGCTCATTAAAGTGGGATTTAATTGCCTCTTCTTGCAGAGCTACCATCCTTTACAATTCTCCTTCATTTCACCTCCTACCGCTGCCATTAAGCTTTTTAATGAGAGTGAGAGATTTGTTCATGAAGTATCATATCTAAAGACCATGCTCTGTAAAAGAGCACCAGTTAGGGTCAATTTTAGTTTCATTGTCTACTCACAGTATTGTGGTCCTTTCATTTTAAATAAGATCAGCATCATTTTCTTGACTCACTTACACAATTAAACCAAGGTTGTTTATCTCTACAGTTATCCAGTGATTGTTTCTCATGATGGCAGAGATTATCATAGTGCCCCTCCAGACCAATCAACCTTAAGCTATTTAAGGTGGCTGTGTACTTTAAGTGTCCATAAATCAACCTAATGAATGAAACAGCACATACAGAAATTCATTACATATCAGATCCACTGGGGTATGATTTTATTATTTGATGCATGCTTGTTTTGCCACATGAAATTCAGCATATGGCAAATTACAAAAGGCTGACATTTCTTTCCCTGTAAGCGGAAGACATTTCCAAAATAAATGAAAAGAGAGAACCTACCTAAATGTTTTATTATAATAAAGTTACTTGAGGCCAGAAGTTCAATAAGGAGGATTTATAAACGTATCATTTCAGTTCTTGGAAGGATTTCAACATAATTTGCTCGTGGCGTAGCAAAGTGAGGCGAAATCCATCTACAGTCCCCATGGAGTAATAAATTTGCAGAAATGTCTGTTTAGATTTGCCTTTGAGTTTACTGTGTCACCGAAAAAGAAAATGCTCTAGATCATCCCAACCAAATATGTATAATTCTTGGGCAAGTAGAGAGTTATTTACGCTGTGCATCTTTTAAAGTAATAAAGGCCATTTTAGTTCCAAGCATTAGTAGTGGAGGTCTGCAAAACAGAAGGCTGGCCCTTGTAAATCCTGGAATCCAGATGGGGCTACTCAGATGAGTAAAGACTACTGATGTGATAAATGGTTGGTAGAGGTGAGCTCTTGGGTTTCAACCCTGTGCAATAATTCTGAATACCCTTTTAGGCTGAGTTGACAGTGTAAATACATTACAATAATGGAGGCTTCATTTGATGTCCATTTGTAAATGAACATAGATTTTTCAATTTATCTAAGTAATTAGCCTCCCGTGGTGATCAGGACTCCCCACCCCTACCCCGCACCTATTTCTGTTGCAAGGCTACAATACTTTTACAGATAACTACTGTTTTCCAGGAGGTGGGCAGCCATGTTAATCTGCTGCAGCATAAACCAACAAGTCATCTTGGGGCACCTTACAAACTAACAAGTTTTATTGGGCATGTGCTTTCATGGACTGTAGCCCACCTCTTCAGATATGTAGCAGTGATTATTCTGAAGTGGTCCATTCAAATTATGTTGTCAGTGTTGTGTAAAGGGGGGGGGGGGGAGAGAGAGAGAGAGAGGAAAAGATCAAGCTAATTAAAATAAAGGTGACATAAGCACTTGTCTTTTTTATAGTATTAGAGAGAATCATCACCATTACTCACCCGACTACCCACCACCACCTATCATGATAATTCCACTTTTCATTATTCCTTATGTCCTGGAATTCAAGGTGTACACATAAGGGTCACCAACAGGCATCTAGTTCATAACTCTACAACATCATGGCTTCATGTTGCATCAGGGACCTTCAGACTGTGCATTGGATATGATTATATTCAATGAATATTTGCTCCCAGCACATCATGGATTTTTACTTAATTTCCATGACATTGTCAAAAATATAGCCATTGATTATATTTAGTTCTGCTCATGAGGTCTTAAGCACTTTTGTCGGATGAAAAATTCAGACAGCCTCATTGTTCCTATTTATGGACATTCATCTAACAAAAGGCTGATGTCCTTTTTGAGGAAAAATAAAATAGAAATATTTTAAATAAATAAACATAGGGACAGCTGCTTTGAAAAAGCTAGGAAAGAGACTTTGCTGAATAATTATATTAGCTGTGGGAATTATGGTTTAAAAAAAGCAGATTCTCAAGTTCAGTAAAGGGCAATGATTTCAAATGACTGGGTCTAATGATGTCTGAGATCACAAGATCGATCTGAATAGGACATCAGGGTGGTATACCGAGGAGCCCTGTATGAATACAAAGTGGAATTGGCTCCTACTGATGCAACTGGCAGATGGGCAGTTGAGGATCTCAAGAGGGTGACCACTATCTGAAGATGTTGCTTCTGGGACAACAACAACAGAAGATATCACACAAGATACCTTAGGAAGCTGTGCAGTGGGAGAAGGTGTGGGAAGGCAAGATCAAATGAAGTACAAGGAAAAACAGGAAATGTCATGATTTAAGAAGCTGGCTCCAAAAGGCCTGATGTTCCAAAAGATGTTTTGATGTGTACCGAATCCCTTAGACAGAGATTCCCTGGGAAATCTGGTGCCAAGAGATCTGAGTATGTGCAAACGATTTCTCCTGATCAATAGGTAGGTAAGTGTTCATTTGAAAGATGATTCTTGCCAGGCCCAAACTAATTTCTGTTCTCTCTTCTGTCAGGCTTTCAAATTTATGAGCACTATAATTTCAATAAGGTTTAGGAGGAAAGAGGAAATAAATTGATAGCTTTTGGAAATGTAGTTAATAAAGCCTCCAGCGTATGGTGGTGTGGAATTTAGAATCATGTGGCAAATGATGCTTCAGGATGCAGATGGTGACTTCAGGAAGGTGATGCAGTATCCAGTGAAGGACAAACTCCAAAAACTGCCTTATACCAGGCCAGATTATGCGTCTGTCCTACATAGTATTGCCTACGGTGGACTTTTCTAGATGGAGCATTTGTACCTTTTGATGTTTCCCATCCAGCCTTGATCATAATGAAAATCCCCCCCCAACCCCCACATAGTACTATTTATATCTTGCTTTGTACCACTTCCTGACACACCCAACACTCCTGGTTTATTTTCTGTTATTTCTTTGTTCTGGGGCTGAAATTTAGTGCTATGTCACTTCCCTTTTGCATGGATCTCCATAGTGGGAGCATCCTGGCAAGAAGCTTTCAATTTCCCATTTGGAAATGTTAGATCCTCAATGACATTTGAATGTAGCAATATAACTTTTGCATCCAAGCAGGTGCAAACTACTCAAGGTAATCTTATTAAATGAACTATATCATCTGCAATCTAACAGACAATAGCTTGGAGGCAAATTCCTGGTCAATTCATATGTTGTATCAGCAACATGTGACATAAAGTTGGGACCAGGGGAGAAAGGGAATAAGAATGTTTTATCCTGAATAATTCTTTGACCAGCACCAGCCCTTCAGAGTCTCAGACGGAGGTATATCATGTCACCTTCACATTATTCTTCTAGCTAGAGATGCGAGGAATGGAATTAGAGACCATATGCACGTAAAGCATGTGTTCTACCACTCAGCTATGACTCCTCTCCTTCACACGGGCACAAACATGGAACAATCAAGCACACGTATAGCCATGTCAGGCCCTCCGAGAAGAAAGAACAAGGAGCTAGGTCACTGCCCAGCTGGCATCTTCTACTCAATAGAATTATCTGAGGCAACATACAAAACGACATTGTTGGGTTAAGGGGCCAGAGATGAATATAAGCAGTCAAATCATTTTTAAGGTGATATTGAAGTCAGTGCTTTGTACATGTGCAGAATGCAGAACTTTAAATGATTGGTGGCCTTGGTTATCTAATTAGCCTTATGGCACTAGATAAAAATACCTTTAAACAAACGATAATAAGGATACTTTGGAAAGGGGCGCTGGTCTATCTTTGCATTAAGTTAGTGTTCTTCTTGTGTTCTGCGCTACACATCACACTGGGCATCTCTGTACTAGGAAACAGAATCCTGATAGCCTGTGACTAGTGCTGGGATCCAGCTGAAAAATCAATAAGCTATAAGGGTGGAGGATAAGGAGAGAAGGTTATACGGGAGGGGAGAGTGAAAGTAAGAGAAGGGTTTTACTGAGATGAGTAAGAAATGGATTTTTCAAAATTTCTTGGAACTGTTTCCTTCTCCTCAGTGCTCAAAACAGGGGTAGGATTAAAATCATTGATGGGATTTTTCTTTTTCTTTCTGTAAGGCTTTACTCTAGTCCTATGATTTAAACTGAAATGGCTATTTAACATTGATTATTAAACTAAGTGCCCGCTCCAAACAAATCTTAGCAGAATTAGATCTCTGGGGTCATTAACAGTTAACTAAACTTTTGTACTAATTTCCCCATCTCTGGACATGTGTCCCCAAAGGATATTTTGAGAAGATGTAAGGAAAGAGAAGACAAGAGTTAGGACTAATGGGGCAAGGAACCAAGGAAAGCATTGGTTCCAGACAGAAGACACACTGGAAGAGGAAGGAACCAAGCTTGTGCTGCATGCAGTTAATACTCTGTCTGAAGCTTCCTTATGGTGGCCAAAATCCTGTTGCTTAATGTAGTAAAGTGCCCATGTAGAGTAGGCTCATTGAACCAATGTGGATTTGGTGAGTTAATTCCTCTGTAGGTCCCACTGATTCCAAAGAGCCTATTCTAAGTGTGACTTGCTTTAGCATAGTAAGTCACAGCTAGAGAAGGCAGATGGGAATCAATGGAACTTATGGAAGAGCTGACTGATTAAATTTCCATTGATTCAGTGGGCCTACTCTAGTGCAATTTTCAACAGGATTTTGGCCACTGAGTCAGAGCACTGGTGGGTTTTTCTTAAGCTCAGCTTTTTCAACAGTCACCACATACCTCTAGCATTTCAGATAGAAGTTCTTCAAGATCCACTTGGAAATTTCAAAAACTGAACCTAGGACATTCTGCATGTGAAGTATGAGCTCTGGTACTCACCTATAAATAGATATGGTAATCACGCTTACAAAGACACCATCAGAAGGATTGGACCCAGACCTAAGTCTCCAGAGAAATATTAGTAGATTTCAGAATGATGGCTGTAGTGAGGTGCAGAGGCAGCTGTAAGAACAAGAGACAAGTTGTAGACTTTCTCTTAGGACTTTTCCTTGCCGCCCAAGCTACAGGACCTGCAAAAGAAATCAGTGCCAGCATTCTGTAATTACCTTGTAATTATCTTGGCTGAACTTGAGCAGGAGCTACTCAAATATGGAATCCTAAGATTCTTGCCTTGCCATTTTAAAATAAGGAAGTGGAATGAGTGGTGAGGTCCAGTGAGGTATAGTTGTTAGCATGCTGGACTGCGGGCTTGAGAGAGGTGGCCCATTTGGTATAATGAGCCATTAAATGCACTCAGTGACCTTGGTCCAACCGTCCTCTCTTTCAGTCTGACCGCCTCAATGGCTTGAATGAAAATAAAGTGAGCAGGAGGAAAGAAATAACATAAAAGCAACCAATTCTTAATAAATAAAATAATAAGGAAAAGTGGGACAAATCATTAATATTGAGCCCTGGTAGCTGAGAAATCAAACTTGCAGGCTAACAGTCAAGGGTGAGTGTATGTGTTCAAGGTGTCCTCCCATTCAACCCCCAAGACTTAGTAATGTGGGGGCCATTTCCCCCTTACACAAACCTCCCTGTGAACTGGGGATCTCCCTACTTTAACAGCAAGAAAAAAAGACACACAGACCACTTGATCTGGGAAAATGCCATCTCCTCTAGAATTTACTGCCTCATTCAGAAAGTTTTGTGCTATTTCAGAGTAACTCTAACCTTCATATGTTCTTTGGGGGGTGTCTCTAAACATCAGAGCTTATTCAAACACAGGTGTTGCTGTGTCTATTCAGTTCTGGGAATGCAAGAATAGGTTTGGCAAGTGACTTCCCCTACTTTCTGTCTCTCAGAACCATGGAGAGCTCTCTGCAGGCAAATCAGACACCTATCCGTGTATTCCATTTATAGGAGTTTCTTTGAGGGGAAAGCGTGTGGCAGGGAAGCAAGAGTACAATTAATAGCGATATGTTACCTGGTTTAGAACCAGATCTTGAAACCTGCCATCATGCAATGTATTGTGGGATTAAAAGAACTCCTGTTTTCATGTGTGACCTAAGATGCACTTCTTGTGCCCAACTGGGAACATCCAGAGCAGAGCCTGGAAAGGTTAGAATTTAGGACTCAGTAGATCTGGATTCAAATCCCTGCTGAGGCATGAAACTTACTGGGAGGTGGGAATGGTAAACCAGTCTTCGAATATCTCATATTTTTCAAAAATGTTGTTAAGGTTGCCATAAACAGGACATGACCTGACAGGCCGTGGGAACAACAGTTTCCAAGATCCCCCAGATAGCATGCCATATGGATTGGAAGTTCTGGGAGTTGTAGTCCTGAAAAGTAACTTTTCCCCACTCTGATGCATACATGTACACTGGACATCACTTGTGAAAAGTGGAAGCCCTCTTGTACTCTTTCAAATCATGACCTTCAATCGAAATTGTTCCATTGATTTTAATGTGATCAACACGGAAGTATTTTGCTGGGCAGAAAGACTCATTTCAGCAATTAGTAATGAGTGGCCCTCCAGCTGTTTCAAGACTGCAAAACGAATTGGCTGGCTATATAGATAACAAAACATCTGGAGAGCCATACACCCCTCCTGCCTGCCCTACAACAAATAGATCATCTTATACCCTTTTCTTTGTGATTCTCTGTGTGCTTGATACTTCGATAATCTAAACATTAAGACAACACTCATCAAATCTATTTCACACTTCCCCTACTTTTATGTGGGATATATGACTTTTGAAACAGAGAAGCCAAGAGGGACTCAGTGTAGCTTTATTCTTTGGTTCCAACTGGCTGTTTCACTGAAGACATTTGACTAAAAGCCCTTTCTGTTGAACAGAGTTCTGCAGGAACAAAGCCAGCAATTAATGAAAGATGATAAAATAATAAAAGTAGTAATACATTAACTATATTATCCTTGCCCATTTGGGCAGTTCTTTTCATTATATCCTCTTTACAGACATCCTCCAATCACATTTGAAAAGCTTCTTTATTGCTGTCCTGTGCCTCTTTTGGTTTCTAGACATTAAAAAGTCTACTTAAATGCTAATGTTCACTTGGATGGTTCCATTTCCCCATGCTTGTTGTTAAGGAAATGCTGAAGTTTTTTCCTTCGCTGTTCTGGACATTACATCTGCACCATTTTTGGAAAGCCTGTGAACGGTGATATTTTATGTTATAAAAGTTCATGAAGTTGGAATATCTTTATGATTGTCACACACCGCGAACATTTCCTTGTAACATATCTGGGAATTGTTAAAAGAGCATGCTGAATAGATCTCTGTTATTTATGTATGCAAGTTGAATTTCAGAAAAGAAGTTTTAGATTCATACTGGCTATGCATTGATATACCATTCCTATCAGTGTGAACGTTAGCATTTACAATACCAGAATGTTGTAAAAGGGCTGATATGTAATGTGTAGTAGAAATTTTCTCCTTTTCTTTAAGCACTCCTTCCTTCCTTCCTTCCTTCCTTCCTTCCTTCCTTCCTTCCTTCCTTCCTTCCTTCCTCCCTCCCTCCCTCCCTCCCTCCCTCCCTCAACCTCCTAGGGAAAAGCATTGACAGAGCCTGAGATAAATGTCAATTAATTATCAACTCTGAATACTAAAGGGATTTATTAATTGGCACCATGCAAATCCCTAAACCAGCAGCAATAAATAATTAAAAACAAACACACATCTAGACTTGAGGAGTGCTAAAACACCTTAAATTGCTGCTGTTGCTGTTTTAAAATGATGATGAAGCTGTTTTTCCCACTGTAATCTTTGGAGGTCCTAAAATGTCTGACAAAATGGAACGAAGAGATATTATTGCTGAATGGGAATCCCCTTCCGTTGGTATAATTTCATGTCTATCTTTTCCTTTTCCTTCCCCTGCTCTCCACCCCAGTTTTCTTGGTCAACAACTTTGATATTTCCGTGGCAAACAGAAGCATTTTACAAGTCGAGCAGGCACCAGTATGTTGTAACGTGTACACGCCTGATAACAAGAATTCTTCTGTTCAGAGTTACAGCCAGCCAGGACATTCTAATCAGAGATGGGGAACATGTGAGTCCCTACCAGTCCTTGCCACGTCAACAGACACTCCCTCTTCCATCTTTTGCTCCATAAATCAGGAGACAGGTGCTTCTAACAAAACTGGGTTTATTAAAAGAAGAAGAAGGGGATCAAGAATTGTAACTGCATTTCCCGTGTATTCAGTCCCAAATCTAGAAGTTCTGTGTTTATGGCCTGTTAACACCTCTGGGAAGGTTTTCTGTACAGTCCTCCTCAATGGAGCCACCCCGTTGAGCTGCCCAATGGGTTCTATAACAGGGAGGGCTTATAAGCCCACCCTGGGGGAAGCTGTGCTGGTCTCCCTTGTCATTGCTTACTGAGCATGGCAGGCCCACTGCTGTTTCCTCTGCCAGCATCATACTTGGGTTGCCATTGATTCTCTGGTAGATCCCTTCTGGGCTAGTTGGTGATGCCTCCTCTTTTCCTATTCACCACAATAGGAAGAGCATGGAGGAGTACAAGGCTTAAGCTGCCTCTCTGCCCCATCGTTGGGCACATTGAGCTGGACCAACGTCACAGCCTAAAGTTCATCCTTATGGCTCTGAGTCTTCTGGAAGTTCTACAAAAAGAGCCCTCTTCCTCCCGTTACCCTTCTTCTACTATCAAAGCAGGGAGTAAGTATACAGTCTGTATGGCCTGGTCAAATTTCCTCTGTTGTCTTCTCTACATTCTTCCCCCATCTCCACCTCCAGTCTCTGCTTTATTCTCCCCAGGTCCCAAGGGTCTTTCCCTGACTCCAGAGGTTGCTCCTTCAGTCCCAGGTTTTCTGCTTAAGTTTCTCTGTAGGTTCTCCTCTCCTGGCCGCTGGGTTTTTCTTTCTTTCTGGAGAGTCATCAACCAGCAACGTCTGTCCCAGGTCCACTGGGGAGTTCACTGTTTAGAGCTTAGCAAGTCACAGTGAGAGGTGAGACAGCTTACCGACGGGAGCACTTGTGTCACTGGCCCCCCTCCTCACAGGAAAGTTACTTTTTCACCAACAACTTCCAGTATACCCCAGCCAGCATGACCAAATGATAAGGAAATCAAGTGGGGCATTTCAATCCCCCCTTCTAGTTTTCAGGTTTTGCCATTTTAGAACACCGATGGTGATAGAAAATGTTGGTGATCTTTGATCATCCCAAACACTAGCATTGTGCTGATCTCTTCAACATATTTCATTATCAAATGCAAGGTTATATTCATTATATAGACATTTGAGGTGTGAGCTTTGGAAGGTTAATGAAAGGACAGCAATAACGGCTCTTTGAATATAATTATATTTTCTATACATTCATTTTGCCTACCCTACAGTAGGTTAGGATGATATAAGAAACCATGTAGCTCTTTAGCTAGCTGTGTTATTAGTATTTGGCACTGGAATACATTATATAAATTTATTGAAGTGAAAGTAGAGTCCACCAAATGCAAAGTATAAAGGGCAGTTGTTGCCCAGGATATGTTTTCCACATTATGCTTGTAACTAATGACTCACAGCAATCCATTACTAGTATATATTATGCTTTGGGAGAATGCCCAAAAGCTATTTCTGCTCAAAACAGATTAAAATTAAGAAACAATTTGCATGACTGTATCAACACAAGCCAACCTCAACATATCTCCTCTTCTTGGAATCTTAGTTTTCTGACTTGGAAGGGGGTACTTGAACAGCTGTGTCCAACAGGTCACAAAAACACATGGGGCAATCATGCTACTATGAGTTCTATATGAAAGACCAACTTCTTGACAGTGCAATGTTTCTTAGAAATCCTATTAAATGCATCTACGATTGCTTCCAGATAGACAAACACAGTAATCTACACCAGATGTTACTATTGCTTGGTGGATTTGCGTGCACATAGCCACACTGTGTTCATAGATTGCTCCATCTCATCTTAGAGAAAGGTGATCAGTGGGGTTAGTCCAGATTCTCTCCTGAATTCAACATAATCTTTATAAATACAAAGGAATACAGGGTTGATAAGATGACAAAGTTCCAGTTTTAACAATGATCGATCTAAAAATTTTGCATTTTGTTAGGATGCAGTTGAGGCAGAATAAAGGCCTCTAAAGGCAGCCTCTAAAACCCAGAATCCTTCTTTTCAAGGCTACATCAATAGAAATGGAATGACCACTCCAGACTGGGAAAAGTAATGATGCCACTCTATTCTGTTTCAATTAGATCATCCCTGCAGTACTGCATCCAGTGTATGTTCAGAGAAGGGTAATGAGGACAGTGAGGAATCTTGATACCAAGACCAATAACAAAAGATTAAGTAGTTGCGACATCTTTAGCCTCTAAAGAAGACAACATGATAGCCACCTTCAAATATTTCAATGTCTCTTATATAGGTTACAAATACGTTTCCTTTTGCTTCGTAGTACTGTACAAAACCTGAATGACTTGAGTCAAGTTACAAGAAAGGAGGTGTTGATGAAATGCGAGGAAGAACATTCTGATTTTATAAACTCTTTGGATAGTGAGAAAGACTACCTTAGATGTTGGTGGATCCTTCTTCATTAGGAGTTTTAAAGCAGAGTCTAAATTCTCTCTTCTGCACAGCTGTGAAAGATACTATACAGGAGCCTTGCAATTCCTTGCATCTTATCACAACAGAAAGAGGACTAGGACACATTTATTTAACATTTTTTGTACTGAGTGGTGTTAGAGGTTTTAAATGTAAAGCAGGTTTTTTTCATAAATGTGTGTTCATTTTGGCACAGCATTTTGATGTGTGTGTGTATATGTGTGTGTGCTAATGCACTCACTCACACATATACACCTGGCAGTGATAAAGAAAATAAAAGACAGAGAGAGGATGAAACACGGTATAATAATTTCTAAGTGGCATCTGTCCTTAAGGGCTTTTACTATACTTCATCGCTGATTGAAGGATAGATTAAGCAGTGAGCGGAGCAGATGTACCAATTGTCAAGTGAGCAGTGGGGAAAGGATCCCCAGGGAAACGTCACACAGCCAGTTCAAGGCAGGAAGGCTGTCCAGGTTCCTGGGAAGCCATAAAAGGCAATAGGACATTTGCCATTTGACTTCCACTGAAACAGGATCAGCTTAATAAATCTGGGAAGCAGACGGGGTGGCTTTTGGCACATGATTAATCTGCAGCATTAGTCTAATTGCTTTAATTAATATATTTACTGTAGATCTTTAAAATACAACTTTGCAAAGCTTAAAGCAATTTCCCTGCAAAGCCAATGCTTGCTTTCAGTATTCTTCCTTCACAAAACGCCTAAGAACGGTGTGTGTAGTAAATTTAGTAGGTAGTTTATCTTTTGTTTAAACTAAAATTGTGTAATTGTAGTGTGTGCTTAAAAGCCAGAAAGTTCCTATTTAATATTAAATGTATTACTGTAACTAACTGTTGCCAGTGTTCTAATAATAAACAAATCTAGAAAAAAACCTACAATTTTACTACTGTGTACATCATGTAATGTAAGAATGAATTCTTATACAGTAGTTTCATAAAGATGCTGCATGCAACCTTTAGAACTGTGGAAGAAAGCTTCCTTCCTTATTATCTTAAGCAAGTATCAACATAAAAAAAGAACATTTTTAAAAAATCACCCCGGTGTCAACAATTTTTGGAAATCAAAAGTCTCCACCCCATGCTGTGCCCCTCAAGGCCTTCTTCACAATGAAAGGGATCCCAAGGAAGCCTTGGGACTTTCAGGGGAGAGGTGAATTGGAAATGTTTCACTTCCAGAAATCCATTACGGTTAATGACATCATCAGTCTTCTGCTGCTTAAATTCCATTACTGGATTTCAGGTACTGAAACAAATTACAAGGTCCAGCTCTATGCAATTCTTAAAATGTCCCGTGTTGGCTGTTGGGGTCTATCACCCAAAACCTCAAATGCTTCCCATCACAGTTTAGCTCTTTCATTGGGCAGATGAACTTTTTTTTGGCCTTCATTTAATATTACACTACAGAAAATATAATACTGGCATAGGACAAATCTGTAACTTCTGGAGAATTACCCCAAGTTAAGAAATGACTGTAGATATTATCAGTTACGTAGTGAGTCATATGACTCAGCATGTAAGTGATAATGTCTATAGTGAATTCGTAACTTGAGGCCATTTGTCTTCAAATGCTACACTATTGGCATAGCTACCCAAAAGGATTTTGAACAACATAGTATTTCCTTCTTTTTCCCTGATATGCTTTCCTCTTTCTTCAAATCAGATATAAATTATTTGCTAGTTATCTAAAAACTAACAAACAAACAAACAAACAAACAAACAAACAAAAATACAAAGAATAGAGCATATTAGAGCTCTTCATGTCTACAAGCTGGGAAACAAGGGAAGCATAGGGCTATGGTATTTGTGTCCTAGTTGCAGGGCTTTCCAAAAGAATCTGGTTAGCTGCCATGGGAATGCTGGAATAGATGGCACTTTTGGTCTAGTCAGGCAGATCTCCTCTTCTGTTCTTATGACCACACAGGGCATCGTAGGCCTTATGTGCTTCTGAGACTTTTTTGCAGACTCTGAAAAAGATGGTGAGCCAAACAAATGACAAAGATCTGAGCAGGGTTGGGAGCTTGATTCAAATGACAATTGTCACAGCACGGTTAGTGGTAAAGGCTTTCTGGGAGTTTTAGTCCAATAACACCAGGAGACCCGTGGTTGGGAATCAGATTTAGATGATCTACAAAGTAAGCCAACAAAATAAGTAATGAACATGGTCTAAAAATGGTTAAGAAAAACAAATGCACAGTGTTCAAGAAAAATGAACCAATAAAAGAAATGAGGCTAAAGAGTCAAGAGGGAAGTGTTGAGCATGTGGGCAAATAAATACCTTGGAATCTAATTGAATGAACAATAATATTAGTAATATTAGTCATGCAATAAAAGTCAGAATAGAGATAGCTCAGAGTAGCTTCCTTAAAGCTAGGATTAAGGGGGTAAAAGCATTTTAAACTACTCTCTTGAAAAATTTAAATATATTTTACATATAAAAATGTAAAAAAGATGTCTGAGCTGTTGGATATTTCACCAAAGAATTCATAATTGCTTCAAGCTAAACCTCAACTAATTTGGGTTTCATCACATTCTCACTACTTATTTAAATATTTCAAACGGATATGAATTCTTAGAGGCACAAGTACCTGAGTTAAAATGTACATCACCTGAAACCTTTCCCAGGTACATCAATTACAATTAAAGAGTAATAAGAATGCCAAAATTGACTTCTCAGGCACTTTCATACAGAGTTTTTGGCATTTAATATTAAACCCATTAATTGTAACTACTCTTTAAAAAAATTGTGTGTGATCTTTCAGGTACTGCACAAATTAATTTATTGCTTTTGCAGCCTTGCCAGTCTTTGTTAATTGAAGTACTTGGATTATTTATCTCTAGTGAAGATACGTTAGGAAAGCCCAGAACAAGGCCACGAAGGGCCACTGCTTCATATCACTAAGACGGTTTGGCACCTTAAGAAAAATGTTTCCAATGCCCTAATCAAAATTGATTTACAAAATGGGCTATAATTGTTTTTGAAAAGACATAGGTTTTTTTCCAGTGCTTTTCTAAAATTGGTTTTCTTTACTGCTGCTCATACCTGTTGCCTAACATTGCAATGGTATGCAAGTCTACTAAGAAATGAGTCAACATGCAAAGTGGCAGTTGGCCTTAAGAGCACCCTAAATTAAACAAGTGTAATCTCACAGCTAAATCAAAGGATCACTTGTCTCTGCATCAGAGGGTCCTTTGCTGCAGAAAACAACCCTCTCTCTGAAAGCAATACTCTTCAATTGGGGAGCTGTCCAGCTTCTCTCTAGTCTAAATGTAAAGGATCATAAGAAGGAAGGAACAAGGACTTTGAAATACTGTAATCCATCAGCAATTATCACCTAGACAACAGAAGAGCAGGCATACAGGTTACATGGTCAATTTTCTTAGCTGTCAGAAAATGTTCAAATCTGTTGCAGTGAAAATGAAAAATCTTACAGCACTGTTGCATTCAACGAAGTAAACTCGGTAGACTTTAAGGTGCTGCAAACACAGCAATTATTCCTAAGTATGCACTTACACATTAAAATTATCAAACTCATATTTGAATATTTATTTTGATATTACCTTTCTGGCCACCCTGTTTGTACATTATCATCTTGGGAGATCCTCTTCCACTGTGTCATCTAAAGCAGTGGTCCCCAACCTTGGGCCTCCAGATGTTCTTGGACATCAACTCCCAGAAATCCTGCCCAGCAGAGTTGGTGGTGAAGGTTTCTGGAAGCTGTAGTCCAAGAACATCTGGAGGCCCAAAGTTGGGATCCACTGATCTAAAGTGAGGAGGGTGGCATGAGGAAAAGGCACCAGGTGAGGGAAATGTGGTGTAACGCTTGAAACATCAATAATAAATGAATTAATTTTCCATATTCTATGGTTTAAACCTGATAAACCTGACCTCAGATTAAGTCATCATTTGTTATAATGAAAAGCCATAGTAATACTGGAAGCCAAATACACTTCATTATCCTCCTGTCTGCTTCTGATTGTTAGGAGCTGAAAGTGGGAAAAACTAGCAGGGAAGACATGAAGCAGTATGTACCAAGGATCCTGTTTACAAATCCTATTACAGTGGGCCACCACACAGGTAATGGCTGCAGCTATTTTGTACCTGGAATTGCTCCCCCTTTTTCAGATTCAGATGACTAGCTTTGAATGACTTAGCAATTTTGATTTGATTCTAAAAATCAGTGCACTGGCTAATAACCAGTTTCCAGGCTCAAATCAAAGTATTTCTGTTGCCATTAAAATCCTGTACCATTCAATACATGGAACCTTATGGAGTACCAGTCTCATTCCAGCCTGTAGGCAGCTTGTGATTAGAGTGGAGAGGGCCCCAACCTGTTGAGATTTTGGGGTGCGGTGTCCTCTTGCTTGCTTGATGAACCATCCCTTTTCACACTTCCTCATTGCCTCTTCCATCATTTGGAGAGATTCACTTCCATGAGATACCTTCTGTATATGAAGGCAGATCTCTTAAGATGCAGAATACAGTCTCCTCAGCAAAGGCACCAATTCGATATGGTAATTTGTTCAGATAATTGTATTAAATTAATTCATTACATTCTGCCACTAGGGCAAGACTTTTGTTTGCCTTTTTAAATAGACCATGGATGCACTGAACTTGCTGCTGTTTGTTTTAGGCTTCTTTAGCTTCAATCTTTCACCGTGCAATATGTTTAGTTTACAATGTTAAATCTTTATATGCTGCTTTGTCAAATTTATTGAAAAAGAAGGATTCTATCACAGATATTAACTTCCTCCATCCTTGTACAAGTCCAAAATTGCCTAGATATGAATGGCCAAGACTAAACATATCAAGATTGGCACAAAAAAATGTTGAAAATTAATTAATGTAGAAAGGGGATTTAAGTTTATTTATTCAAACCATGGTCAAGTTTACTAATTTCAGTTGTCTCTAGAATTCAGAGGTAAGGTGAGAATGTTAAATGGAATTCTGACTCTGCTGGATTTTATGAAAAGTTTGTCAATGCAACTACCTCAGTGCCAGCTAAGATTCTGCTAACTTGTTAGCATCTGGTGGTGTTGTTGGTTGTTGTTGTTGTTTTTGTGAGTGAATGTAGCAAATGGGCTATGTTAATTAATTAACTTCAGTTAATTAACATTAATGGCAATCAGTCATCTAAACCTCTTAGCAGTAACCACAGCTTGTACTTTTGTTTAATGTTATTATCTCTATTAATTTATTTGATGCAATCCTCAAATAATATTTTAAATTGAGTTCTCAGTGCTGAATGTACTTAATCACCAATAAATGACATTCAGCTGAACAGATTATGGGACTTGTTAACAAAAGGGCACTTCAAAATGTAAAGGCTTTAAATGAAGAATGCAAAACCAAAATCACATGTGGCTTTATCTTCCTTGTTTATCAGGGTTCCTGTTCCCTGAATGCGTTTTTCACTAAAGGCGATTTGCCCTGAGCTTTAATTATACTATGGAGCAAGAGTCCAAATAAATGAATAAAGAAATATCACCTTTACGTGTTAATATATGCACTTTCAGCACTATGTGATATGTCAGCATGGTTAAACTTTTGTTTAGTGTTCATGAATCTTACAGAAAGCTCAGAGCACCATTCATCTGATGATCTAATAAATTGTCCTAATAAAACTTATCAGCTGCATTAATCAGAATGTAAAATGACCACTGTGCTCAGTATTCCTTGATTCTTGAATATATTTTTCAAAAAGTGTTGAATGAAAATTTATTAAAACAATTAAACTTGTCATTAACTGTCAAACTCTATGCCTGCAGTTTAAACAGCTACTGGGCTATAACGGCAAAATGTTATTCTTGAGAAGTGTTACATTGCACTCATAAATTACCACTCAGTAGTCCATTAATTCCAACAACAAAGGGCCCTGTGACTCGTTACAATCTAACAAATTTATTACAGCATGGGTTTTTGTGGATGATCGCTTGCCCATCAGACACATGAGAAAAGAGGCTTTGTTTCTATTACTGCTTAACTCCCATTGCCATTTGAGCAGCTGATTGCTCTGGCATGGGCACCATAATGAGTAAGAGACCAAAACCAGAATTAAATGTAGGCTTTCTCCGGAAAAACAGATGTTTGGAGCGCTGCTTGCATAAACACAAAGTAGTGATTGGTTCTTTGTGTTGTATAAACACAAAGTAGTGATTGCACCCACATTTAATGGTGGTGGGTCTTTTTTTAGTGAAATAAGTGATGTAGGAAACATAGGGGGGCATTTGTGCAGCTCTCTGAGCTCTGGGGTGTGTGTCAGGGAGCTTTAGATCTCTTGAACTTCCACACTTCAGTTTTAAACTGAGAATCAGTATGATGTAGTAGTGGTTGGGTGGGGAGACGGTTTCAGCCTTCTCTTTCCTTTTTCACAATGCAGCAACCAAAGATAGTCATAAAATGATTTTTAAAAGATACTTAAGTTATAATAATGCATTGCACTTAAATGTATAATAACAGAGGACTCTTAGAACAATTAAACATTTCCAAAGAAAGAAAGGTTTTACAGCCCATTCAGTTGCCAAAAGACTGCCTGAGCAGAAAGCTCTTTGCTTGCCAGTGCTCTAGGCTGATATAGACATGGCTGCAATAATGGAGAGTAGGCCAAAGAGAACCAAACCCAATCATAGGTTGTTTGTTTTTACTGATCTTTTGTTGTAATCACCCACCGAGAGTCCAGGAGTACTCCCTAAATTTGAACTAAATTGCTTAACACCAAGGAAGTGTCAACAAATTACAAGATAGAGTTACAGAAAATACAGCAGGAAGGAGGGCGAAGTTAACTTAAAATGGAAGGGGATCCCACAGTCTGGAAGCTCTATCTCATGTCTATCATACGCACCTGTGAAGGTGGTGAACCCTAGAAGAGTCTCCGGTGAATATGATAAAAGCTTATATGGGTAAGCTTATATGAGGAGATGCAGTCCTTCAGATGGCCTTGATTCAAATCTTACTGGGCTTCATCAGTCATAGCACTTTTTCTTGATGAACGCTCTTGTTCATTAAGCTTCCTGCATGACCTTTGGTTCGTCATTATCTCTTGGTCAATTGAGCCTATTATTTATTTATTTAAAATATTTATATACTGCCGTTCTCCTAAAAAGGACCCAAAGCAGCTTACAATATTAAAAATTGTAGAAGTTAAAAGAATAAATTATTACAATATTTAAGAAAGAATTAAACAAATAGAATATTAAACTAATCAATAAAACAGTAGTAAAAATACATTTAAAAGAACAATAATAAAAACACAAGTCCAATAAAAAAAACCACATACCTTTCTCAAATAGCCAATTACTGAAAGAAAGCTTGCCTGAAGAGAAAGGTCTATTTGCCTGCTTGCAGAAGGACAGCCAAGATGGGGTCAGCCTGGCCTCCTATAGAAAGGAGTTCCAGAGTATGAAAAAGTGACAGAGAAGTCTCTTTCATGTGCCCCCTCCAAATGTACTTGTGAGGATGGTGGGATTAAGCAAAAGGTTTCCCTTGATGATCTTAAAACCTGGGTAGACTCATAAAAGGAAATACTGTACAGCATTTGAGATAGCTTGGACCCAAGCCATTTTGGCATTAAAGGTTAAAACCAGCACTTTAAATTGGTCCAGAAATGGACCAGCAGCCAGTGAAGCTGCTATAAAGATGTGTGTGGGGGGGGGGAATGTTACGTGATCCTTGTCACCAATCCCAGTAAAGAATCTGGCTGGTGCATTTTGGACCTGCTGAAGTTTCCAAACACTTTCCAAAGGCTGTCACATGCAGAGCATGTGACAGTAATCCAGCCAGGATGTAACTAAGGTATCTGTCACCATGGTCAGAACAAACACTTCCAGGAATGGGTGTAGCTGGCACACTAATTTTAACTGGCACTGCTGGCCGCCACTAAGCATCCAGGCTTAGGGACAAATTCAAGAGCACACACAAGCTGGATACTTGGTTTTCAGGAGTGTAGCCCCATCCAGCACAGACTGGATCCCTATTCCATAACCTGCCTTTCAATTGACTAGGAGGATCTCTGTCTTGTCTGGATTAAGTTTTAGTCTATTTGCCCTCATCCAGTCTACTACCGATACCAGATACTGATCTAGAATTGAAACAGCTTCCTAGGAGATTTAGATAAGAAGGAGAGATAGAGTTGGGTGTCATCCACAGGATATTCATATTTGTGTACCAAAGGATACAAATATGAGTATTGGCACCAGAGGGGCCAGCGGAAACTGAACCTTCCCCCAAGAACCCGCTGGTTTATTTACCACTCTCTGTGCAGTGTGTGTGGCCGTTGTCTATCACATAGTGCCTGACTGGGACTTCCCCACCTCTCCACACAGCTGACTTTGGCAAGAAGGCAGGATGATGAGTGTCCCCGCTCAGCTGCTGAATGGAGAGGCTGGGAAGCACCAGATGGGCTACTTCCATGATTGGCACTATGAAACTGGTGACAGCAGTCCACTTACCATATGGACAGCCGTAAGTGGACCAGTGGCTTCTAGGGGGAGGCGTCAGTTTTCGCTGGCACCTGTGGTGCCCATATTCATATCTGTATTCCTTGGGATATGAATACTAATATCCCATGTCTATTGGTGACACCAAACCTCAAAGCTCTCGACCAGAGGTCCCCAACCCCTGGTCTGCGACCCAGCAGAGGTCCGCAGCCTATCCAGGACCGGGCCACAGACGCAGATCTCCTAGCTCCCGTGAGTGCTATCGTACGCCTGCATGCAAGTGGATTCTGCCCGTGAGCTCGCTGTGCGCCTGCGCATGAGCACCCCCCAAGCACAACATCCACATGTGCATGAACGAGCTCTGCCCCCCCTGCGGGCATGCCACATCCACGCAAGCATGCCATGCCCCCCAACTGGTCCGTGGTTGAGAAAAGGCTTGGGACCACTGCTCTAGACAATTTCTCCCAGTAGTTTCATGCAGGTTTTAAATAGCATAGAGGACAAAACAGAAATCTGAGAGATGGGCCAATGGCCAGGGTGTTGAATAGCAGTTCCCCAGCTATCCCCTACCTACAGGAAGGCGTACAATCTCCCTAAAACAGAACCTCCAAGTCCCGTCCCAGAGGGACAGTCCAGAAGGATACCATGATTGATGGTATTGAAAGCTACTGAGATGTCCTGCAGAACGAGCAAGGATGCACTCCCCCTGTCCAATTCCCAATGTAGGTCATCCACTAAATTGACCAAAAGCACTCTTGATTCCTTATCAGGGCCTGAAGCCAGATTGAAATGGATCTAGAATAATCCATCTCCAGAAACCCCTGGAGCTATAAAGCTACAGCCCACTCTAAAACTTTGACCATAAATGGAACATTAGACACTGGCAGATAATTATCCAGCACCATGGAATTCAAAAAGGGCTTGAACCTACTTTACAGGGTTGTTGTAAATATGGATGATTCCTAAGTTACAATGGTTCAACATGCAACCCTCTACTTTTGTGGCTTTTCTAACAGTAGCCAATGCTCCTGAGAAACAGTCCAAACCATATATTTCCAACCATTGCGACTGGTCCATAATTATGACAATGTACAAAAAGCAGGGTGCATCATCTGATTGAATCTGCAACTGCAGTTTGAGCGGACTGTAAGTCGAGTCCTATAATCGAATAGAGGAAAGGAGAAGGGAGGGGGAAATGGAAGCTGGAAAGGAGAGAATCCATATACATACTTATGTGACAATTGTTAATTTTAAACAAGAATTTTTTCCAAGAAAGAAGTTCCATTTACAATATTGCATGTATATGGCAGAGTTCAAAAGTGCAGTCTGCTGTATTAAAAAGGGGAATCTCTGTACCTTACTTTGAATTCCTTGGAAGAAGAATAGGATAACAATCATAATAATTAATTTTTATTCTACCCTATCTTTCTTAAAGCAGCATAAATTATTATTCTTCCCCCAACCCCACCTAATTTTAACAACACTCTGGTGACTTAAATTGCTTTAAACAGAATTGTGGGGGGAGTGTAAACAGCGGTGTTAAATTTCAGTGATAATCATTCAAAAGAGCACAGTGAGCAATTATTTAAATTCAAGATCTAATACAAGGCGCGTGGAAAACCGCCGGCCTTTTGAACTTTATTTGAACTACAGCTCCCATAATTCCGTATATTGGCTGCGCTGGGTGAGGCTTCTGGGAGTTGAAGTCCAAAACAGAAAAAAAAAATCTGACAGACCCAAGATTCTCCACCTTTGCTTTAAAGGCATGAACGAAACATAAAATTAGGACAATTCACGACTGGTGTGGGGGGGAAAAAGAGACACCATTCCCCCCCCCCTCCAAGGACCTTCTCTCGCCTCACGGTGTTTGTTGTGAAAATGGACCAAGGGCGGGGGACGGGACAAAGACTTCGGAGGCCGGGCCTGAGGGAGAAGAGGAAACTTTCTCGAGTCGGGCAGACAGGACAGTTCTCAGGCGGGGAAAGCTGGAAGGTTTCGGCCTGCCATGGCTGGGTACCCGGATAGTCCGGCTTCGAGGCCAAAGCCGCGTCGCTCCCACTCGAAAAGCCCGCTTTCCTTCCCCGCCTCAGAGTCCCGCTTGGCCTGCCACCCCTTGCCCGCCTGCCTTGCGCGCGCTGGACGACCGGGAGCGCGCGGCGGCGGTGTGGGGGGGAGGAGGAGGAGGAGGCTGCAGTCGGCGGCCATCTTCTTTCAGGAACCGGCGGCTTTTTTTTTTGGTATTTTTTGTGTGTGTGTGTTTTTTTAATTTGCAAGTGAGGCAGCGCCGAGCTCGTCCTTTGGCCACGGAGGGAGCTGGAGCGGGCTTGGAAAAGGGAGAGACCAGACACCCACACCCGCGGAACGAGCGGGGAGGAGGGGGGAGGGTTAGAAACTATATATCTATATATATTTTGAAGAGGGTGGGGAAGAGGAAAAGCGCTCTTTGCCCCCCCCCTTTCCGAGCGTCTCTCTCTCTTTTTTTTAACCTCCTGAAGCAATAGGAGGGGAGGGCGCCTCAGAGACGAGCATTAGGAGCCTTCTTTAGGGTGGGTGGGGGCCGAGGCTGAGGTTGTCCCCCCCCCCTTTGCCTTGGTCCTCCTCCCTGCCAGCTCAGGAGGCCGGGGCTGCTCTCTAGATGGGAGGATAAGGCTGGGCGACCATGTTCAGCTTTGAAGGGGAATTCAAAACCAGGCCCAAGGTGTCCCTTGGAGGAGCCAGCCGGAAGGTAAGCCCCGCGTGCCGGTCTCGCCTCTTTCACTCTCCCCCCCACCCCCACCCCCCAAAAAACACCTCTTTCTTGCCCTTCTGGTTATAAATCGTCTCTTTATTTTTCCAGGCCTCTGTGGCTATCTTTGGGGGGGGAGAGGAAAAGGGTTTGGCAAGGCAGGCGTGACGAGGGCTGTCTTATCCCAGGACACCCCCCCGGGGGGAGCTCGCCCCTTGTGCCTATATTTTTTGGGGGGGATTTCCCCCACCCCACCCCACCCCACCCCAGGCCATAGACTTGAGCTCTTGCTGGTTGTGTGTGTGTTTTTTGGAGCGGATCGTGGGTGGCGAAGGGTGTGGGCATCCTCGGGAGGAGAGGGCGTGCTCGCTTGCCGTTGTGACTCGGCTTTTCTTTCCCAGGGGTTGCACCGAGCCTTAAGGGTTTGGATAGAAAGAGATCACGGAGATCATATAGTATCATGTTTTGGTTCCGGGAGAAATACGGAAGAGACGCTGAACGGGAATGAGCAGGTTTTCCTTGCCATTCCCTCCAGCTTTGCTAGTGCCCCCTTGTGAGTTGTGTCAGGTCACAAACGGTGGTCACCGCCCACCAGGTTGGGTTAAAAAAATGTAAAATAGGGGAGGAGAGAAGAAGGAGAAATGGGGTTAGGCCTCATGGTGGTGTGAAGCAACAGTGTAGCTTTAAATATATGTTATCTTTCATTTGGGAGGGAAAGGGTTTTCAGAACTTAAATGTCAGATTTCCTAAACACTATGTATTTTATATGGCTACACTGTATAGGAGGTAATAGGGAAAGTGGCTTTATTACATTATTTTAAAAAACCATTTAATAAAATCTCAGGCCAGCTTCTCAACATGGAAGGTCAAATCAGCAAGAGGTGTTATTAGTTCTCTTTTGCTGGGAGGCAGAACCCTGTGTTTTTAAATATTTCTTACCAGCACACTTTTTGAAGGGATGTTTCTGTTCAATATTGATGCAGTACAAAAGGTCACCCAAATGTATAGTGTGGTATTGGTAACAACAACAATAATATGCTGTCAAGTTGATTCCATCTTACAGTGACCTTTCTCAGGGGTTTCCAGGTGTAGATTAGATAGAAGTGGTCTACCATTCAATTCTTTGGTGGGGGGTGCTCTGAGATTGTACATCAGGCTGGCTCTTCTCCCAGGAGGCACAGCGGGGTATTGAACTTTCCTTACCTGTGGCTCCACAGCCTGGAACCCAACTCACTGAGTTACCTAGCCAGCTCTTGATATGGTAGCACTCCATCTATAAGTTCCCCAATAAAAATAAGCATATGCAATAGAAACAAATGATCTTGTAATCTGTATTCTATTCTAAATTAAGTGTGTTTATGGTATTGTGATTCAACAGTGGCACAACTGAAACTTGGCCTCAAGTGAAACTTTTGTTCTCATTTCACTTACAAGCTTTCTGCAAGTCACTACTGTAGTTCACAATGTCAGTTTCCTGTCTGTACGCTGAGAGTAGTAATGCTTATTTTATGAGATTCTTATGTGTGGGGATAGAATTGCTATCTCTCCAGATTAACACAAATATGCTAAAATGTGGATTGAAGTTGATCAAGGATCAACAACTAGTCAGCTGGTTTAAAGTGATGAAGCAGTTTTCTATTATTTTGTAGCTAATTTGCATGCTAAACAAACAGCGTCAGTTAATTCTTTATATGTTTTGAATTTTGATTATTTGTTCTAAAATTTTAAATCTTTGCTACGAACTGTAAAAAAACAGGCCTTTGAAAGAGCATGATGACTGAAGAACAATCTTGTTCTGCAGTTAAGCGTGCATAATACAAAACTAGAACCGGTAGAGAAAAAGGGGCAGAGCGGAAGTAATACCAATGAAACACTTCCATAGACATGTTATGCAACAGTTGCCATGTGAAACATGCAATTGATTGTGCAGTTGCATGCTTCTTCAGGCTCAACTCTGTTGTGCATACTTGATCAGGATTTCAACCATTGTCTAATTGTCCATAAGTACCACAGCATATGCTTTGATATATAGTATCATTTAACACACATTTTCATGAATCAAATGTGCATCAGAAATACATCAAGTAAGTGTAGCTCTTTGTCTGAATTATAGAACAACTGTCTTATTTACTGACATGTTTTAGAGCTAAAAGCCATTAATGCTCATCAGATTACATTGGTACTATTACATTGCTTTATGCACTAGACAGAATACATATTGATTGCAATTGACAAGAATGGCTTGTCCTTCAAGATTGTATCTAAAGTGCTTTATATATTTTGGCATAAAATTATGAAACTAGTAGTCCCACTTAAAGATGGTGCTTTTTTTGCTCAGAAAAGCTGGCGAGGATAATATATTTTCAGTATGGTACTGAAACTACTGGTGGATTTTAAACCACAATCAGGGGCTACGAAAAGTGTATTGTAATGTCATGTGTGGTTTATTAAGATTTCAGTACACTTAATGGCCTCACTTGCTTTTGGATTCCCAGTGTAGTGAATTTAGGTTATAAAGATCTGGTGAACTGATTGGTGAAATATTATCAAAATGATAGTGAAGTATTTACTATGCTCCTAGTAAATAAAGGGTCAGACTGAAACTCAGGAGGCCTGGATTCAAATTCTTATTTGACCATGGAAACTCACTGGAGAGTTTGAACTGAATTTGCAATGGCAAATTATTCCTTGAAGATCTCAGATAACTGGAAAACTCTGTTAGGGCTACCATAAGTGGGAACTTGGCAGTGACTTGAATACACATAGTAACAGCAACATTTATTATGCATTGCTATATGACTACTTAGAATCTGGGCGTTGTTGTTGTTCTGTGCCATTACGTTGCTTCCAGTGTATGATGACCCTATGAACTAGGGACGTCCAAAAGCTCTTGTCCTTCCTTAAGAGTTCATTTCAGATCTTACAAACTCAAGACTGAAGGCCTCCTTTATTTAGTCAATATATTTCATATTTGGTGTTCCTTATTTCCTGCCGCCTTCAGTTTTTCCCATCATTATCTTTAAAAGCATGAAAATGTAATTTATCCTTAATACAATTTATTATGTCCTTCACCCAAGTTGTTCAAAGTGTCATACAGTCTCCCACTTCTGTTTATCTTCACAATAATCCTGTAAGACAAGTTGAGTGTGTCACCTAATGCTGGCTTGAGTTTCAGCTAATGAGTTCCATGGCTGAATGATGACTTGAACCTGGGTTTCTTCCAGCTTAATCTGACACTCTGTCATGATTTACTGTGATGGTCAACTTTTTGGGTTCATTGTCCTGATTAATTCCATTGCAACTTTCAGGAACCCACTCTTTTCCTTTTCCACCTCTACAGTGGTTGCTAAAATTCTGTGGTGACTGTGGGCACTCCATGATAAGGAGAGTGGCAGAGTATAGAGCCAGTAGGAAAGAACATGGACGAGAAGTGACATTTTAGACAAACGAGGAAACAAGGGGATAAATGCACGTATTTTGGAAAAGATGGGGCTTCAGTGGCAGAATAATCTGGAGGTTTTTCAAAGCAACCTTGAGGAGCTCCATGTGGCATGTGGACTACATGTTGCTCACCACCATAGTAGATAGTAACCTTTGCCATTGATGACTGCTTGTGTTTTTGTTAGCCAGTGAGAAAAACTGTAGTATGTTTGTTTTTCCCTTACTTTTCCCGCAAGGCCAGGAGCCAAACTACAGTACCCTTATTGTTGTCCCAGCTAACAGCTATTGCCATAATGAAATATAGGTTATTATCAGTTGTCATGGTACTGTAGAATGACTTGACCTAAATTAATGAGGATGTAAATTGTCATCCCAGTTTCTGCAGATTTTCCAATTCACACTGTACATATTCATATTAAAATCATTTAACTTCCTTATTCCTAACTTGTACATAGGTTTGTAGCAAAAAGGTGTCTAAGCTGTTATTAGGACATGCAAGTCAGCGTAGCTCCCACAGGCCCCATTGCAGACTGATTTAAATTTACCTTTTCTTTCTGTCCTTTGCATATCCTTGTGTAAATCACTACTTAAATTAAGTTTCCCATGTTATATTTCATACAATCAGTGTAAAAATGTGCATACAGTGGGGTCTTGACTTGAGAACCTAATCCGTATTGGAAGGCGGTTCTCAAGTCAAAAAGTTCTCAGGTCAAATCTGCATTTCCCATAGGAATGCATTGAAAGCCATTTGATCCGTATCTGCTCTTTTCCGTCCATAGAAACTAATGGGAAGCTGCTATTCTGCCTTCGACCACTAGAGGGGGATATTTTGTTTCTTTTTTTCTTAGGTCAAGAAAGGTTCAGGGAAGGCAGGGAAAATACAGTCCAGGCAGTACCAGGCAGTCTGAACTCTGAAGACTCCCAATCCAGTCTCTAAATGCTGGGAGGAGTGAGGAAGCAGACAGGCACCCTTTTCACTGGCCAACAGTTAACTGAAAGTTCAAATTTTGCACTTTCCCTGCCTCCCACGTGGTTTTTTTCAGTTCTTAACTCAAATCTAAGTATGTAAGTCAAGTCAATATTTTCCTATGAGAGTGGTTCTTAAGTCAAAATGTTCTTAACTCGAGCCGTTCTTAAGTCAAGACCCCACTGTACTTAGTGGTTGCAGTGACATTCAAAATCAATTAGTTTGCAATTAAATAAAGTCTATTATTTGGGAGCATGTTAACTTGTGATCCTGCCTGGGAATTGGAATTTGCTTGAGAGGCTGTACTCTTAGGCTGAAAGGTAAAATCAGTCAGGCATCAGAGGTAGATTGTTTTCAGTTATGACTACCTGGAACTGGAACTCTACTCCCTGAATTACTCTTAGTATCAATTTTAGAGAGAACTATAAAAACTCATCTTTTTTTTACTTTCATTCCTTTAAGTTTAAGCTGTGTCAAGAAAATATGCACTTTGTTTTCTTCTTTCCTTTGGTGTATTTTATTTTAACTACACTATTTTTATTTGATTAATTGAACGTCCTGTTGCTAACTGTTCCATAGAGTTTGAGTTTTACTTATACTGTTCATTATATTATGCAAACCACCTTACAAAGGACTTGGTCCTACAACCAGTACATAAACAATTAAATAAATACCTGCATAAATTTAAACAATGCATGTGTTTTTAATAGGACTCATACTTACATACTTCTAAAGGACTTCCATTGTTTTAATTGCATTCATTACTACTGAATAGAGATGGGCACGAACTGCAGTTCAGTGGTTTGGCTCAGAGCCCACACAGGGATTCCGTGGGCATGGCACACTCCCCTCTCCTGCCTCCTCCGTGTATTTGCCCATTCCCCAGCTGAAGCACATTTCTCTCTGACTCCTTAGCACTATGGCCTACTCAATTATTGCAGATCTCTTTCCTCCTCTGCCTCCTCCAGCAGCTGCCTACTCAGAGTTGTGCGCTTCCCTCCCCCCCCCCTTTGTCTGAGTGGGTGGCTGCCAGAAGAGGCAGAGGAAGGAAGCATGTGCTGTGAATGGATGAGCAGGTGAGTTCACAGAGGAGACAGGACAGGGCACTGTGCTGCGCCTATAGAATACCTTTTTCAGTGGCACACTGAACTGGACCGAACCACTGAACTGTGACTCATACCCATCTCTAACTTCTCAGTAGGTTTCATGCATAGCCCAGATACAGAGGCATGGGAATGTATGGACAATTCTGATATAAATGTTAGGAATGGGAATTTATGTACATATTATCAAACTGTGTTGTCAATAGAGCTACAATGAATATGCACTCTGTGATTGTAAGAAATAAAACATACAAAACTGACTGTGACTCAGCAGTAGTAATGAGATTGCAGATTTCTGTGGTATTCATCAGTTTAAGGATTGGCTATTATTAGGGCTTGTTGATTTTTTTTTTAGAGATGATGGACCTTCTAGAAAGCAATGACATTTGATCAGCTCTTTTCTGTTACCAGTGTATTTGGAAATAAAAAGGCAGCTGGATAAATAAACATGCACTTTGTAGTGGAAGTGATTTTCTGAAATTTCCTAAAAAGCAAGACTAGTGATCACCAAAGCTTCCTTTAAAACAAATGAACTGTCCAGTCTTTCCACCCCACTCCACCAGTCTTATCCACCAGTATAAATGTTTACTTCTGCTTTGTAGGCTGTACTAAAAATATTAAGTATTTGGATTTACCCACTTTTATCTGGGAAAGTATTGTAAGGATGCCTAGGTCTCGTTAGGAAACAAATTTGCTGGGTTTGAAAAAGTACATTATTTACTTTATCCATATAATAAAATCAAATAAAGTGACCAAAATCTTCCAATGTTATATTAAAGGGATCTTTTGGGGTGAATCTTTCACATGTTGTTAACTCAGTTGGACAAGGATGGCTGCCCTGCCCCCCCTCCAGAGGTGATTATCATTTATTCATGCAGATTTATTAAGCAGTTAGATCTATTAGCCAACATCAGGGCAATATACATCAGTTAAAACCTAATATCAATTTGAATGGAAACAAGAATCTCATACATCTGTTTGTAATTGAGGTCTTGAGATAGAATGTATTAAGACAGGTGGTGTTTATGTGTTGATACTGTTAATGTGTCAAATTGATAGTTGTGGATCCAGATCTTTAAAAAGAGAAGAGGCATGTACATATTGTATATTATAGACCATATTTCAGTTTAGGAAGACTTATCTTTACACAAAACTTCATAAGCACTTGTTTAGAAGCACTGTATTATGTTCTTTTCTAGGAGGAAAAGGCATCTCTTTTGCATCGGACTCAGGAGGAGAGACGGAAACGAGAGGTATGATCCAAGTGGAGCCTTACAAAACAGAAGCTATCAGTTGAAATTAATTCTGTGTGATAAAAAGTAGAATGAAAAAAAAATCTTATGGAATGAAAAACCATACCAACGAACTTAAAACCACCGTTTCTGATCCTGGTTAAAGTGCAAACTTCCTTTGCATTACCTGTGCTAACCTTCCACAGAACTGTTACTTGGCCCTACATAGGAAGCTGCCTGTGTTCCGTCCACAGTTGTCCAGAGTGCTTTGCACCAGCTTTCCAGGAGTCAGAAGACAGCTGCCTTTCCCACCCCTGCCTTAAGATCCTAGTGACAGAATCTGGGATTTTTGTGTGTGCAAAGTACATGCTCTCTTATTGAGCTTTTCAGCGTGCTTCAGCTGAAGCAAACTATTAGGATAAGACTCTGTGGTCTGATAATGTGATCTTACCTTTTTCCTTGATCAGTCTAGTGTGTTATTTTCATTTTTATGTTTGTTGAATTTTCAGAGGCATGAAAGGGCAGGCTTTCTTTAGTTGTTTGATTTTTGCACAGAATTCTTATTTTGCTAGAATTGTTTGTGCAAGTGTGTTGTCTTAAAATCCCTAAAATGATCTTGACTCACCAGCAGAAACATCAGTTTCATCCTGATTCACACCTTTTGTTTGACTGTCAGCGTAACATGTACCACGTCATTGTTTTCAAAGATTTGCTTAAATACATTTTGTGATTCAGCAGCTATGGAGATGCAGTTATGTGGAGAACTATCTGTATTTCAGAGAGTACTTTTGTTGACCTGTGGAATGAATGTTTGTACACTTATTGCTTGCACTACATGGCATGAAACCCCAACTGTCATTATCCTACTAACTTGTTTAGCTATATTTACTATTTATTTAAAATATCCTGTTTCCCTGAAAATAAGACCTAACCTGAAAATAAGCCGTAGAATGATTTTTCAGGATGCTCGTTATATAAGCCCTACCTCAAAAATAAGCCTAATTAAGTGAAACCTCGCTCTCCACCATTGTGCAGCAACCAGATGACATGACTGTATTTGAATAAATGTAGATTGTTGTACATGGGAGAAAAAAATCCCCTGAAAATAAGCCCTAATGCGTTTTTTGGAGCAAAAATTAATATAAGACCCTGTCTTATTTTTGGGGAAACACGGTATTTTTATGCTACTTTTTTCCTTTAAAAGGACTCAAGGCAGCTTACATGTTTAAAAGATAAAAACAATGAATATACAAAGGCAGTTAACATTGTTAAAAGACAATATTAACTATGTAAATTCTGTGAGTACCAGCCTTGCAGAAAATGACTAGCAAATAGTTATCCATGAAACATTGGCACAGAAAATGTGCATAATAAACAAGCCACTGTATTTATAGAAATATATACATTTTTCCCCCTTTTGAAGATACATCTTATCTCTATATTTTACAAATTTTATGAAATGAAAGAACATATCTGTCGAGAATAAATTCAAACAGAGCTTTAAAAAGGAAATGAATATAGTGCTCTTGCATCATTGACCTCCAGTTTCAAACATTTGCAATTATGGGTCACTAATTGACAATTATGTATTCTTGGATGAAACCTAGGCCTATAGAGCAGAACATAACTGTCTCATGTTGTAATTCAACTGTGTTATGGAAAATCAGCAGCTGTTTCTGACGCGAGTCCAAACTGAAAAAAAAACTTTCTGTTTTCAGAGTTATAGATATTCTTTTCTCATTTGTTGTCAAGTATTTTCATGTAAAACTTCTTGATTCTGTTGATAGCATTTTTTTTCATTTAACTTGCTAATGCAGATGCATAGTACTGTGCACAAATATGAATTTTACTCATAGTGGATAAAAATCAGTAATTTTTAAAAAATAAATTGAATTGATTTAAATAATTTTAATCACAATTTAAATTAAAAATGATTTTAAAAAAATTTAAATAGTCAAAAAAATCTGATTTTTTAAACCATGATTTAAATTGTGATTTGAATCAAATCCACCCTGATTCTGCCTCAAGAAACCCAGATTAAATTCTGAGGATTCCATATGACTTTGCATGATTTATTCTAATAACATTCATTCTATGAACATTTTAGCAGCTTTTATTCAACATTCTGAATAGAGTCTGGGGCAAGAAAGTAACAATGGACTCAAGTTGCTATTAGTGGATGAGAAAAGCAGGGAGCTCTACCAGATGTTGATGCATGTTGTGATTTCTGAAACTAGAACCCTTTCCAAATTCCATTTGTTTTGAGTCTTCAGCATAAAGGCTAGGAATATTTTTTTAAAAAAGAAATCAAACTTCTTATTTTGACAAATCATCCAAGAAATGCCTGATTACCTTACATGATAGGCTTCTTATGAATATAGCAGCCTCAGCAGTTCTGAGAGTTGTAGCCCAAAAACATGAATGTGCACATTTCTGATCCATATGATAGCAGAGGTTCTGGTGATAGAAGAAGGCAGTAGTGTCAAGTCTAAAATAAGTTGCTTTTAATAGCCAGTAAGATATTTTATTTGTGAACTGCTTAAATTTTAATAGTATAGAAATATTCTATACAGAAAAATTGTATGTGCATGTGTATGTATCTGACACTAGTATTTTTGAACCCTACCCATGATTGGATTCTCAATGCTACAGTCGTGCCTCGCTTTAGGATTGCCCCGCATTACGACGAAACCACATTACGACGATCTTTTTGCAATTGCAATTGCGATCGCAAAACGATGGTCTAAATGGGTGTTTTTCGCTTTGCAATGATCGGTTTCCTGCTTCGAGAACCGATTCTTTGCAAAACAACATTTTTTAAACAGCTGATCAGCAGTTTCAAAATGGCCACCGGGTAAACAAAATGGCTCTCCGCTATTTTCTGGGACGGATTCCTCGCAAGACAGGCAGCGAAAATGGCTGCCCTATGGAGGATCTTCGCTGGACGGTGAGTTTTGACCCCATTGGAATGCATTGAAGGGGTTTCAATGCATTTCAATGGGGTTTTTTCACATTACGATGTTTTCGCTTAACGGCGATTTTCCTGGAACGGATTATCGTCGTTAAGCGAGGCACCACTGTATTTTTCAGTCCAATTTACTTGGACAATTCTGCTCTTTTCTGCTCCAAAACCCACTATTTTTTTTTCCTTTGTTGTTATCAAAGAATTAATACATATATGAGGAATGTTTTCTGGTATGTCCGTTTTTTCAGTGGATTCATGGGTGTGTTTCTTGTCGTTGCTTTGCACTGTTAGCTACAGTGCAGCAAATTTTTATTTTGACCTTTGTTTTGTTTCCTTAGGAAGAAAGGAGAAGACTGAAAAATGCAATAATCATCCAGTCCTTTGTACGGGGGTACAGGGACAGAAAACACCAAGTAGGCCCTTTTATGCAGTTATCTTTTCTTAAATCTGTTTTTGAAATTGTATGATGGATTATCATAAATGTTGTCTTAATGGTTGTCACTGTCATTATTCTGACTTTCTTTTTGCTGAGCTTCCCAGCATGTAATACCAGTGCAGCAGTTCTTTTGTTCCAAGCACAATGTGCATGTTTTGGTGCTCTTCTGAGCATCCAGTCCTGCTGCAGTATATATGAAGTGCAGTTTCCAAGCCATGCACAAGGGCTTTCTCAGAGTTTGCTCCCAAGCTTTGGAATGGGCTGCTGGGTGATCCCCTTCCTTTTTGTCCTTCTGTCATCAAAGGTCTTCTTTTTCCAGGAAGGCTTTTAAGTAGTAGGTGGTTGGTTTTTTTTATAGAAATGCTACAGTTACTGCCTTTTAGATGTTTAATGTTTTTGGAAGTGTTTTAAAAAATGTTTTTAAGTTGTGGTTTTAATGTTGAAAAATGTTAAGTCTTTTTATATAAATTTTATGACATTTAAAAATTTGTAATTGTTGTATGGTTTTAATTGTGAGTCTCCTTAGCTTCCTTATGGAGAAAAAGATAGAATATGAGTAAGAAATAAATAAATAAAACCAGATATAAATGTATTCCAGTAGTTTTATTATCAGATTACTGGTGAATGGATCACAGTATCAGTGCTGTGCCTGTTAATAACAAGTACATTCACCACCCCCCAAGGTGATAATGGGCCCCATCATTCAGAATTTTTGTACCCTTTGCACCATCTTGATATATTTGAGGAATTTCACACAACTGTTCTTGTGTAGTAATACAACCCACATAATTGTTTTGGGGTACGTTAAAATCCTGCTTGAGTGTCCTGATCTCTGAGACTAAATTTCATTAACTTTATGTTTTTTCTCTATTTTAAGTATTCCATTCAGAGGAGTGAGTTTGACCGCTATGCTAATTTAGCACAGTCTGGAGGAGGTTTCTCCACTGCCAATGGAGCAAATCTGACACTCTTAGTTCGCCAGCTTCTGTTTTTCTATAGGCATAATGAGGATTCCAAACGTTTGGTAAGTCCTCAGCTTTCATTAAGGAAGCTTATTCTTTTTTTTTTTTACAAGTTTTAAGTAATGTAATGTATTATTTATGCTTCACTAATCAGTAGTATAGGAATAGCTTAGTTTCTTGTGTGTACTCGTGATGATGTATTTTAATGTGTTTTAATTTTACTGTTTATTGTTTGTTTAATGTATGTTTTAATTTGCCTTTAAACTGCCCAGAATAGTACTCCTGAACTAATAGGGCGGCCAATCAATCAGGTGGAGAAATCAGACTTGTGCAAAGTTTCTTCTCTTTAAGTTTTAACACTTTGTGTATAATACAAGTGCTTTATGCACCCTAAGGGGCAATGTTGTTGGAAAATGGCTTGATTCATGGGAATCATACATAGGCTATTGGGACGTTTGTTGGGATATTGCATTGCCCCTTTCTCTCTGAATTCTCTAATGTTCTTCAGTTCACAGTTTTGTAAATAGAAGCTTGCCACAATATCCACATTGGGCTATGTTGTCCTCCCCAGATTGTGATTTGCTCAGTTTAGTTGTTCCTTCTGAATCAGGACATTAGAGAGGGACTCTTTGTGTGAATGAACTATGTCCTACACTATGTGAGTCTTAGGTACTTAATTGATGAAGTGTCTTTTCTTGTATTGCTCAGTTTCTACTTCTCCCTGAAGGGAGCTTAGACTGGCTGCTTTGCCCCATTGGACCTTTAAAATAGATTTAACTTAATAGTATAGAATCATAGAACTATAGTGCTGGGAGGGCCCCCTGAGTCTTCAGGTCCAGTCATCTACCAAAGCAGGAAATCCACAGTAAAGCCTCTTTGATAGATAGCCATTTAATCTGTCTGCTTTATATACATAGCTATACCTTTTCCCTGGAGGTGTAGGTTTGGCTTTTGCTTATTTTTCTTCTCTGTAAAATACAAACATATCTGTAACAATTTTCTTAGTATTTTCATGCAAATTGACAGATTTTGCTTGCTCCAAAGAAAATCCAAGTCTCTCTCGGTTGCACTGCGAAATGACTCATTGAAGCCATTTATACTGAGAAGGAAGGAAGAGCCAGATGTTCTTGTTTTGTTTTGCATTTTTACTACATGGGTTAGGATTAAGTACATTAATATCCAGAGTACAAAAAGCAGTAATATTTCTAAAGCATTTTAATACTTATGTTTATGGATTTCTTTGATTTTCCCTAGATATGGATGTGTCAAAACTTGATTAAACAACATTCTCAGTTTGTGAAGCAACTTGATGGCCCTGACAAGCTTACATGCCTATTTCAGATAAAAAGACTGCTGGGTCTGTGTTGCAGGTAAATAAGATAAACTTACTCCAGAATACACTATATCCCTAGAGCTGGATTCATATTAAGTATGTAGAGCCATATTAAGTGTAAATTAAATTGTGAACTTAGAATCTTTAGCTTCAGTCAGCTTCAGTGAAACAACATGGAGTAGGTTGTGGTTGTGTTCAGTGCTTAGAGTATGGATCTTCAAACTTTTCACACAGAGGGCAACATAATATTTGCAATATTTTCAAGGGCTGAAGAAACGTGTGTATGTACGTGCGCCTGCCCACACTCCTGCCCGCACACACTCCCAGCCACCCACCCGCATGCACGCAGTTCTCTGATTTTAGCAAGACTGGCTCTTGAACTGTTTATAACTCACTACAGCATTAATCTAAAATTATTTTTAACCATAAAAAACGTAAAAAAATGTTCTCCTGGTCTTCCAAAATCACACCCCAAATGCAAAAATTTACGAGAAACAAGCGTTAAAACACTCAATATTTTTCCTTGTTATGTCTTGTTATAAATAATCTTATGCCTTCATTACTAAAGACTTAGTGTGCTATAGATAACACTGTCCCCAATCCTGTTTTGTTTTTATGCCTGTGGATGAAAAATCATGGAAGTTGCTGTGGTGAATTAGATCTGATTCACAAGTTGTTGGACACATGACAAACACATGCCCATAGGTGTCCAGCACTTAATTGCACTGGCTTCTGTGATTCTTCTGTGCATGTAAAACCACAATAGAAGTTGCCCATTGTTGTCTCTAATACCTTCTAAAGTCCATAAGGCCAAAGTGCTGGCACTGATTCATCTGTGGCAGAAAGGAAATTCTGACATTTTACCAGTGCATACTTATTATGTGATAACTTGTATTCTGTAATCACGTATTTTCACAGAGAAGAAATCTGAAAACTAATCCCATTGTTTTCAAATTATTACAGTATACTACTTTTTTTCTGCTAGAAAGGAAAACCTCTGTACCTCTTGTGTAATACTCTTTACTTTGTCATAGATTACTCCAAAGCTGCAATGATGACAGTCTGAATGTTGCACTTCCTATGAGGATGCTTGAAGTATTTTCGTCTGAGAATACCTATTTGCCTGTTATACAAGATGCTAACAAGGTAGCATCAATAATTGAACAAATCTTGCACTATGTGATTCAGAAAGGTTAGTGTGATGATCGATTTGCAACATTATGATGAATTTTGAACACACAATGACAAGCAACTATGTATTTAAGTTTGCTTTCAAATATCACAAATGACAATTAAATGGCTTGGGTCCAAGCTAAAAGACTGTACAGTGGTGCCTTGCATTACAACGTTAATTCGTTCCAGCGAAATTGCTGTAGAACGAAAATGTAATGCGAAAATAAAAAGCCCATTGAAATGGATTGAAACCCCTTCAATGAGTTCGAATGGGCTGAAAACTCCAGTGAAGATCCTCCATAGGGCGGCCATTTTTTGTGGCTGTCTTGCGAGGAATCCATCCCTAAACACAGCAGGGAGCCATTTTATTTACCCGGCGGCCATTTTGAAACCGCCGATCAGCTGGAGGAAAATCGTTGTTTTGTGAAGAATTGGTTCCCGAAGCAGGGAACTGATCACCGCAAAGTGAAAAACCCCATTCAGACCATCGTTTTGCAATTGCAATAAGATCGTCGTAATGCGGTTTCGTCATAATGCGGGGCAATCATAAAGCGAGGCACCACTGTATCTCCCTAAAAGACCCTATCTCCCTTATGAGCCTACCCACGTATTAAGATCTTCAAGAGGTGCCTTTCTCTCAGTCCCATTATTGTCATAGGCACATTTGGTGGGGACACGGGAGAGAGTCTTCTCTGTTGCTGCTCACAGACTCTGGAACTCCCTCCCACAGGAAGCCAGGCTGGCCCCATTTTTGCTGTCCTTTCGCAAGACATTTCTCTTGAGGCAGACTTTCCTCTAAATCGTGGGTCTTCAAACTTTTCAGAGTGATGGCCACCAACGGTCCTTTTGCTGATTTAATCCCACTCCACACCCCCATATTTATGAAATCATAGATATTAAGAAAAGTTTGAAAGCTATAATCTTATTAGATTTTACATAAAGTTTGTGTAATTTGCTAAAGCTAATTGTAATTAATTGATAAAGTACCAGGGCATATTTCAGTTGTGCAGTCAGGTGTGTGGCCAAGTGCATGGCTCAGACCAACCCTGGCACCTTATCAATTAGCTGCAATTAGCCATGGCACGTTAATCAAGGTATACATGAATACCAGTAGGATGCTAACCATTGTGACATTAAATACTGACGCTGATAGATACTTCTAGAAGTACTTGTAACTAGTGCCATAGCATACATGTAGATAAATCTAGTTCTGAATATTAGGGCTGTAATCCTAAACATACTCCTGGTGCAGTGGTTAAATTGCTGTACTGCAACTAAAGCTGTGGTCACGACCTGGGGTTCAATCCCAGGTAGCAGGCTCAAGGTTGACTCAGCCTTCTATCCTTCCAAGGTCGGTAAAATGAGTACCCAGCTCATTGGGGGGAGGGGGCAAGGTGTAGCCTGCACTTGTAAACCGCCCAGAGAGTGCTTGAAGCACTATGGGGCGGTTTATAAGCAGCACACTTTGCTTTGCTTTGAACATACAAACCATGAAAACTTATCTCTTCTTAACATGCAACAACATCCTTTCTTGTTGTTTGCTGCAACAGACAACAGGGCTGTAGTGCTGGAATATATTAAAATGTCTCATTTAATTGCCTGCCTTAAAATAGGCACTTTGTTTCTTTGTCTCTTTCTTTCAGGATACTATAGGTCTTTATATCTGCTAATAAATAACAAGCTTCCATCAAGTATTGAGTATTGTGATGTTTCTCGGGCTCCTATTGCAAAAATACTGTTAGAGAATGTTCTGAAGCCATTGCACTTTAACTATAGCTCCTGCCCTGAAGATGCCAGGTAAGCAGTGGACACCTTTAGTTCTGCAACTGATCTCTAGTAGCTCTTTCTGCTTGCTGCAACAATGTGCATGTCGATAGTACGATGTGAAATGAAACAAACAGGCAAAAGATGACTAGGTCAGTACTGTCTAGGGATTTCTAGTCTTAAAACCGTGCATTGTTTTTCTGTGGGCTTGTTTAGCCAAAAAGTAATAAGACAAAAGAATAAGCAGTAGAGCAGAATTTCACTCTGAAAAAACGGATCAATAGAGTTTTATAAAGAATTAATGAAATGTTATTTACATTTGTGATCTGCTTTGTCATAGTCAGACTTGTAACACGATTGGGTATGAATATATTTGTGAAAGACTGAGTTGACAGATTCCATAAAGAGAACCCATTCTTTACCTGCTGCAGGCAACGGATTTTTGCTGCTTTTACAGAAGAGTTCCTGGCAGCACCTTTTACAGACCAGATATTCCATTTCATCATTCCAGCGCTTGCAGATGTGCAAACCTGTTTCCCTTATGAACTCTTTCTGAATGCACTGTTATTGACAGAAAACAAGCGTTTGAGGAAAAGTGAGAGAGCTCCTTGGCTTTTTTACTTCGTTTTAACAGTTGGTGAAACATACTTAGGTAAATGAGTGCATTTCACAAAGGTTATCAGCTTTTAGTGTGCTTTTTTCTGAAATTGCTCAGTTGCTGTTTTATGTTTAGAAAATATTATTATTCTTATATTTGTATCCTACTCTTCATCTAATAGCCTCTACTCCTGTGGTCCCCAACCTTGGGCCTCCAGATGTTATTGGACTTCAACTGCCAGAAATCCTGGCCAGCAGAGGTGGTGGTGAGGGCTTCTGGGAGTTGTATTCCAAGAACATCTGGAGGCCCAAGGTTGGGGACCACTGCTCTACTCAATTTGCACTAATGTTATCCTAAAGAGGTATATTTAGCTGAGAACTAGTACCTTCAGTCACTGGGGACTTGCCATGCCTGAATTGAATAAAGGGGCAGGTCTTCCTGATTTGAGCCTGATTTCAGCGTTGAATGCTACAGTGGGAAACAGGGTAGCCAGAAGGCTTCAGTGGCTGACTCTCTAAAAGTATTTGAAAAAGACATCATCATAATAATTATATTTGCAGTATTATATTTTTGTTGATGATACACAATGTGGTGCAGTGGGTAGAGTGATAGACTAAGACTCAGGAGGCCTGGGTTCAAATCACTGTTCAGCCACAGAAACTCACTGGGGGTGTGGAACTGGTTAATATCTCACCAACCTTTAGAGCCCTATTAAGGTAGCTATAAGGTGGTTCCAACTTGACAGCACATAATAGCAACAACTTTTGTTGATTGCAGCATTTGTTGATTGCAGCATTTGTGGTTGTTAGGCTTTTATTAGGAACAGTGAGGTCTAGAAAATATTGTTCTATTTTCCAAAACGGAATAAGGATGACAAGGATATTTTAATATCCCAACCTACTCATTGAAGTTTCTGATTATAGTATAATTTGGAACCGGCCTAGATCAGTTGAGTTCTCATTGGAATAAGTCTGATTTAGCCTAAGTAGGTTGTTTTTTTTGGACCTAATTGCAACTGACTTACTCAGATAACATGTACTGTGTATTATAGAACAATTTTTAATGTGTAATTTGGAGTATTAAGTCATTCATGAGAGTTGTTCAACGTCTTACAAAGAAATGATAATAAAAAATGATTTATAATTGAGTCCTATTCAGCAGAAGTGTATGCTCTTAATTTTTTCATTAATTACAACCATTTTTCTGTAGGATCCCTTTCAGAAGAAGGGCTACTCGTGTATTTGCGGGTTCTCCAGATGTTTCTTTCTCAGTTACCAGTAACTACAACAGGTACAGATTGTCAAGATTCAAATAGTGACTCTGAAGATGAAGAAATTAGTAAGATGACTTCAACGCCGGTAAGTATTTATTAGTTTATTTACATTTTTAAAGTACTTTTTATGCTTCTCCCCATGCAGAGCAGCATATGGAAAGGATGGTAAAAATAAATTTTTATATGATTATCAAACAACTGTAGTTGAAATTTGCTTGATAAAGCTGCTTTGGCGACACAAGCTGCTATGTCTGTCAAAAGCAACCTTAAACAAGATGGTCTTCAAAGCCTTTGAAATGCTAGAGTAACAAGAGGGAAGGTTAAGTCTGTTGAAAGGGATTTCCAGAGATTCAAGACTGCCACTGAGAAGTAGGGTGGATAAAAATCAATGATTTTTTAAAAAAATCAATTTTATTTATTTAAATCATTCAAAATCCATTTTTTAAAATTTAAATAATGATTTGATTTAAATCAATTTGATTTAAATCATATCCACTCTGCTGAAAAAACTCTGCCAGTTGTGATAAGACACAGACATTCAAGAAAGTGCCTTCAGACATACATTAGCATGGGGCCAAAATTGTATGGGTAAAAGTGGGCCTTGGAAAACCTGGTGCACAACCTAGAAATGCTTCAAAAGTTAAGGGAGGTATTTTTGAATTAGGCCCAGAAGTGTACTGATACCCTTGCAATCAAAACCATGTCCTCAGATTTTCCCCCTCCCTCCAGATTCTGGATGTCCTCAATTCGAACCAGTTGTAGTTCCAGGGCGTCTTCAGAAACAACCCCACATAAAGTCCATTTAAATAGTCTGTTTTGGAGGCAACTAGAGTATGGATAACAGTAGTCATGTCTTACTGGTCCAATTAGGAACTGGTTCATTTGGCAGTTATGACCACCTCATTGTGGTTTACCTAGGTCAGCATGTGGTATGTTAAGGAGGGTGCAATTCCATCCAGGACTAGTTGTACACTTTTAAACCCATGAAACCACAATCTTACCAGCTTGGTCTCCCTCCTAAATTTCAGATGAGATTCCAGACGTGTCTTTGAAGACATCCATAGCGTTCTTGAGATCCTTGGTGGGAGAGAGAGGTAGAGTTACATCTCATCAGCAACAGTGATTGCATGAAAGACCTAGATGACATCTCTCACCAACTTCATGTAAAAGAGCATTTGGGGGCCTACAGAGCCATGTGTAATTTTATAAGACAGAGGTCATGTGGCAGAAGATCAATTACCTTATAGTAACTTCTGTGTTTCACTTCTTAGGCAGGGTGCAAACCATTGTAGCACTGTGTCTTGTAAGTCCAGTCTGGCCAGTTGAGACAAGAGGTTATCGTGGTCATTAAGAGGATCAAGGGATATCAAGAGAATTGCACTCCCACTAGTTAGTCCTTAGCATAAGTCAGGCTGTTAGGGTGACAAAGGCTGTTTCTATTCCAAACTTGGAAGGGAACCCGAACCTTTAAAGAGAACCATGGCCATGCCCTATCGCAAGTAGTTATTTACCTACCTGGGAAGTGTTGTGTCTTCAAGCTCACTTGATACTTTTACTTTTTCAAGTGATCTTGAATAAATTTTATAATGGCAACGCTCAAGTTGGAGCAGGCATGCTTTGCTGTAACCCTGCAGTTTGGGGCAGCAAAATACATTAGCAATAGTCCTTTCATTTCTATTTGCCTTGGTCTTTTTTTACGAGTGAACAGTTTGTAGGTTTCCTTTCATTCAGTGGAAAGTGCAAAAGTTGAACTGTTATTGTTCGAATTGTGTATATATAGTGCTTGCCACCCAGTTTGCAGGTGTTTTGTTATAGGTTGCTTACAATGGCTTTTATATGGCTAGGATTGTCAGTTGCAGTCAAGTAGAACATTACGCAGGTGGCTACATAATGTACTGTGATTTATTGTGGAAGAGAATGGAATTCTAATGGGGGCATAGAATTTAATGGCTGTTCAGAAAGATCAGCAGTGAGGTTGTGTATAAAAGCCTCTCTTCTCCTTCTATAGATTTATAAATAGCATTCTGATTTGTCAAGTTAAGGTAATGAAGAAATACTAAAGTACTGATATTAGAACCACACCTTGTAATTAGATAAATGCTACCTGGTTCTCCTCTTTTTTACAGCGAAATATGAACTAGTGATAAAAACTATATCAGATTTAATGTCTTAAAATTTAAAGCAATTCTTAAGAATTATTAACCATAATTTATACCACAGTCTTAGGCATCTTTTCTCAGAAGTACTTTCTGATAGGTTCAGTGAGGCATCTGTCCAGTTAATCCAGACTTATGTTTTTAATATATTCCCAAACTGTGCTATGAAAATACATAGATCAAAAAGAAAATATAATAGTTTTCTGCTACACTTTGGGCTTTACAATCTCGCTTCTGATATGTAGCTTCATATACTATTTTTTAATTGTCAAGAGGGTACAAACTGAACTATTTTTAATTGACAAGAGGGTACAAACTGAACAAATTAGAAGCATGTGTGGATTGTAGCGCTCAAAAATTAACTGTCAATAATTAATGACAATACTATATAAGATGAATGCTTACAGAACAAGAGCTCCAGTACGGGGGGTTTAAATATAAGTTAGGTTAACTATATCACAGTCCTGCCTTTGCTGTGGGCTATTATTTTTCATCACCTTTTAGTCATTTAAAAGGCATTTTGTTCACATCCACTTGTGTACATATAAAATGAACTTTGAATGCTTGAATGCCATGCAAATTAATTTGAGAGGTGTGAGGTATGTACAGAGAGAGCCATTGTTATAACATGGCATGTCTACTTGTATCTGTAGAATGGTTAGGTTGACCATATTGTGGTTATGCCTTTGCTCAGAGCGGATATCTTCTCTGTTTAGCTCCCTTGCATGGCAGCTTCCATGTTGTGGAACTAGTATTATGGTATTACATTAAAAATCCAGAAAAGACACTGGAAGAATCCGTCAAGAAAAAGAAAAAGAAAACATTTTTTCACCTTTGATAGCAGACATGTTTATTTAGACAATACAAATGGTGCAGGTTAATGTTCTTTTTTGCTCCTGCAAACCTTTCCCCATGTTGGTGTTGTGAGATTCAGAAGCACACTGGCATCAATTTTTCACTCATTCAAAATGCAAGGCTGATACTCTGTTATTTGTGGAAGAAGATAGTTGGCACCCCAATAAGCGTTTTGGTCCTGCACTTCAGTGTTCACCCTCTTTCACCAGAAAGGAGCAGCATCAGTATGGAAAAAGTCTTCTTTGAAATATTCTTCTCTTTTTATTTTGCAGGGAGATGGAAGAATATCAGTGCAGTATATAACCGAGGAGTGTCTTTCAAAGCTGGATACTAAACAGCAGACAAATACTTTGCTAAACATGGTTTGGAGAGACTCAGCGAGTGAAGAGGTCTTCACTCTGATGGCTTCAATTTGCCACACATTAATGGTGCAGCACCGGATGATGGTGCCAAAAGTCAGGCAAGTGTAAAAGATTTGCACATTCATAAACTTAAACCTACTTCTCTTGGGATGATTCATGTGTGCCTCTGTTATTTCAACAACCCAAAGTACTCCAGATGTTTTAAACTACGGTCTGTGATAATCCTTGTCAATAGGATATAATAAGGGGTTGTAGTCCAGAACATCTTGAAAGTGTCATATTGAGGAAGGTAGCCTGTTGCATTAGTCCCATCTTACTGTTAGCTGAAGTGTTGGACTAAATCATCATTATGTTCATTGACTTGAAAGATGTAACCTCTAATTTCCAGTGCATTATTATCTGGGACAGTGCAGTATTATTTGGGTTTTGAACTCTTGATAAATGGTGGTCATGGCAGCTTTGATATGCTTATAAGAGTATTTTCTGTTCATTTCTTCTTCTCCTGTCCTCTTTCTTTGTAAACTTATGTACTTATTGAGAAAACGCTAAAGAAATGTTGCGATGATCTGTAAATGTTTGAAAGCTAAGAGCCAGAGAGCTCCTCCACTGCTATATCATTTTTGTTCAGGATGGACAAAGTGTGACCCTCCAGACATTGGGTTACAGCTGGTAATCAGCCTTAGCAGCCTTGTCAGCTTAGACAAATGTGCAGAATTATGTGAGTTATAGTCTGACAACATCTGGAGGACTGCATTTTGCCAATCCTGTTTTAGATTATAGAATGTTTTAGTGTATTATTGGCTAATGTTATAAAGCAGGCACATAATGGGTTGTTTGCTGTTGAGTGGCTTGTTTAAATCAATGATAAAAATACAGTGCCATAAATTCCTGGAAATTGCGAGTTACAACGTCTTTATTATCATATAGACATTTGAAATATTTCACATACGATCCCCATAACCACACAGCTAATTTTGTGAAGCCGAAAAGACATTAGATCCCTCAAACAGCAGCCTCACTTATGTTCTTGGGGGAAATTTCAAAAATAGTTTTAGTATCGTTTAGTATTGCAGTGGAGGTGCCACCTAGTTAGAAGGAAAAAAGTATAAAATACACATCTTCATAATTAAGAGGTTGCCTGTGTATGAGTGATATTGACAGATTAATGTAAATGTGACTGTCCAGTAAACAGTGGAAAATATACCAAATAGGTGCAAAGATTAGGGAGGTTGTATTCATGTTTCTTCAGAAATAAATGGTGTGTTTTGAACATATCAAAACTGGTAAATGGAGGAATGAGGAACAGAAAGTTAACTGGAGATACCCCTGGTATTTCTGGAATGCTGTAAACACAGTTAGTTCTAACTGCTTTGTAAACAGTGGTACAGAAAACTAATTTTCTTTAGTCTACTGATGTTTATAGCTGTTTAAGGAAGTGAGATGTCAGTGAAGCTGTGATCACTTGATTAGGGTAATTAGTTCTTTGTCAAGTAATTGCATTAGAGCAGGATGTGAGATCTGGAGATCATAGCAAAAACTGAATTAGTGTACCTCCTTTTATTGCAACTGGTCTCTTGCTTTGAATAGTAATTACAGGATTTCTATGCACCATTGCTCTGACTTGTGTTTTATTGGTGAATTGTGTAGAAAAGGTGTGTAATTAGTGTAGTCTCCATAGCCTTAATTGTGCAGCTATGGTATGTGTTTCCTTCAAAGAACCCTGCTTAAATTTCTAGAGAGAGAATGAGAATGCCAATGCCAATATATGAGATCAGTGCATTAAATTAAATTTCTTGTGAGGAAGCTGCTGTATCGGGATAGTATCTCCACGTGAGTAAGAACCTTTTGGGCATTCTGGAACTGAGTACAGCAGCCTCCCACTAAATTAGTCTAATTTAGTGCACACGTCACTGAAGGTGCGGTGCATTCCCTCCCCCCACCCCCAGCCTGACCGGTTGTCTCACAAGCTGGTGTGCACTGGCCAGGTCATTTGCCTGGGGTGGCTTTCCACTGGGGTGGGCTTTCCTGCCCTGCCTCCTCTGGCAGCCGGCCACTCAAATGAGGAGGTCAGATGGGGATTCTTGCTGTACACCGTTAAGTGGCTGGCTGCTGGATGAGGCGGGGAAGGGAAGCCCAAACTCCTGCCTGGAGTGGACAGCTGCCCCAGGAGGATGACATGGACAGTGTGCACCGGCTTGTGAGTGGGGCAGCTGGCCAAGGGGGTTGGGGGAGGGAACATGTGGCACCTGTGGCACCGCGTGTCTAAATTTAGACAAACTGGGCTGAATCAATTCATGCCCATGGCTACTTCCAAGCATTGTCAAGGGTGGATGTAGTTCACTGGATCAGAGCATCTGGGTAGAGAGCCAGAGTTGAGAATTGAGGTCCACAGTGTGTTCCTGGGAGAGGGGAACTGAGATAATCCAAAACATGTGTGGCTGATATAGTTATGTGACTTGCAACTTGTTTAGTCCTGGGCACTGTTCCAGAGTGTCACTGTAAGAAGGGACTGGTAAAATGCTTCAGAGTAGTTTAGCCAAGGAAACCTAATGAGAGTTGCCCAGAATTAGAAATAACTTGATGGCACATCTTTTATTTTCCCATAGCCATTCAGCAGCGTTGGCTTCTTCTGTCAAATGCTGTACCTTTTTGAGAGTGAATGTTACTATGTCTCTGCTTTAATTGTCCTTATTGAGGAACTTTGTGTCTCACCTCTGTGGCTAAATACTGTACTGAAATTTGCATCTCTGTCATTGCAGTTCTGAAAAATATCAGTCTAGCTGATTACTGATAATACGCTTGCTACTTTTTTCTTATAAGAAAACTCATTGTGTCACCCTGAATAGATGAGAATTTGGAATGTTGACATTATAGCCATAAAGAATCAATGTGCCTATATTTAGTAAAGTTATTATAGGTATCTCTGGAGTGCACTTGATGTAAAATGATCTTCACAGTGAAAGTAACATTTCCATATGAGTTTAATATGACTCTTTGGACATTTAAAAAACCCTTATTGATAAAATATCCATGTATCAGTGTTAAAATTTTTAAGTGCATTTTCCTTGTTGGTGCAAGGAGGACACTCTAGAGAGGGAATTGTAAGGAAAGCAACATTCATTTACAGTTGCATGCTAGTGGAGGTCTGCCACTCTCTTAATCTCATGTAATTGCAGTGGCATCTGTTACCTTCTACCTGTGGCACCTTCCAGTTTAAAGGAAGTGTCAAAATACGCAGCCCCGCTGTAGTGACCTTTCTCCAACCGTATGAGCTTGTCTCATTCTATTGTATTCTCTTCATTAACTTAAATGGTCTCAGTGGGAAACTGGGCCCAATTTATGACCTAGACTGAAAATCTTGCCTTCAGCTAATTAACTTATAGCAGTGCTTCAGCTAAATAAAGCTTAATGGGTCATTTAATCTCCCCCATTGTACCAGGAAGAATTTGGCAAAAAAAGCATCTGCCAAAAATATATAAATCAGGTACCCTTGTGAACAGTGATGTGCCTGCTTGGTTCTGTATAAAGAGACTGAGCTACAGGATCTTTTGACTTGACAAAAAACGTAAAATAAAAACAGAAAAACTATGACAAGCCTTGTTGAAGCCCTTAGAGTTAAAACTGCGGTGATTTCTTCCTCCATTCCATTAATATTTTTAAATTTTAAAATGTTTTCATTCTGCCACTAAGTCTTAAAACTCTACAGATTAAAGCATTAGATATATTAAAATAACAAGAATTAAAAGGAAATACTAGAACAGTAACCGGTGATTAAAAAAAAAATTTAATCACACCTGTAAGAAGAGAAAATAAGCATGGTCTAGTTATAACTACTAAACAGTGTAGTTTAGTAGACAGAGTGACAGATAAGGGTTCTGGAGAACAGGGTTGGAAATCCCCACTTGGCCATGGAAAATGATTGGGGGAGTGGAACTGGTAAAACCACTTCCTAAATATCTCACTTAGGGTCGCTATCAGTCAGTTCTGACTTGTTGGCATCGAGCACATATTCAGTTGTAACTTAAATGCCTAGATGACAGAAGCTTGACAAATTCTGAGGGTAGAAGATTTCAAGCATCAGTACTTGCAAAGTAAAAGTAATGCAAGCTGCAAAGTAATAATTACAAATGTATGATCACGGACAGGATAGATGCTTCAGTTGGAGATAAAGCAAGTCAGGCCTCATGGCACCGTGATTAAACTGCAGTATTGCAATCAAGCCTCTGCTCACAACCTGAGTTCAATCCTGACAAGCTCAGGTGGCTGGTTTAAGATTGACTCAGCCTTCCCTCCTCCTGAGGATGGTTAATTGAGTAGTCAGCCTGCTGGGGGATGGAGGCAATGGGTAGCCTGCATAATTAAATTGTAAACCTCTCAGAGAGTGCTTTAAGCACCATTTTGCTTTTGTGTTGGGAGAGATGTACTTTGTTATTACACGCAAATAAATAGATTTAAAGTAACATGAAAAGTTATGCTTACAAATTTATATGTAATTGGGGAGTAGTAACTGGAAAATTTTGCGACACGCATCCCTCCTTTATAATTATTTCCAAAAGTGAGGAGGTAGATTATATGGTTTTCAGAAGAGTTTAATTTTGTTGGATTTTAAAAAAAAAACCTTTGAATTGTATCCTTGGAGATAAAAGTTGCAGCACGAGATCTTTGCTGTGAATCTTGATGCTTCTTCTTTTCATAGTGATAACAATATACATAGCATTAGAAATTCAAGGACTTTGGATTTACAGTTTATCATGACCCCCATGATGAGTTAATAATGTTCAGGTGTGTGATGTGTAGGGCCTTAGTTCAGTTTTCCAGTGAAAATATTCTTGGACATTTCATATGTGTTTTATGGATTCCTAGGGAATGTACACAGAGTATGTGAGTAAGAAAGAATTTATAAACAGAAGATTAACAATTTTGAAAAGTTAGAAAATGTGGTCTACATCTTTCTATATTACCTTAATCTTAATACAGTTTTTTACTTAGTAGTTGAAAGTTTGATATGTAACTGCATGATATTGTGGAAGAGCACGCTAATGGTTGGAAGAACAGGATGACTAAGCAGATCACTCTGATTACTTTTGTCTCTTATTATTTTATATCTCCGTGTTTTTATTCTGATTTTATTTGATTATATTTGTATTTTAAACAATTGTGACGGATTTTAGCTAATACAATACACTTAAACTTGGCTATAGATTACTTTTGGTATGATAAATAAGCACTAGCATCCTTCAAAGGCACTAGTGTTGCTAGAATATGTCTTTATCAATGTTGTATTGGGAAAGATAGTGAAAAAAATTTAAGATACCTTTGTATAATGTTTTTCTCCCTATCTTTTATTTTAGACTTTTGTACAGCTTAGCTTTTAATGCCAGGTTCCTGAGGCATCTTTGGTATTTAATATCTTCAATGACAACGCGAATGATTACTGGGTATGTAGTACTCTTGTAAAAAATCTAATCAGATATTAAGCAGCATGTACTGTAGAGCAGAGGTCCCCAACCCCCAGTCTGCGTCCCAGTGCCGGTCCGTGGCCTGAGCTGGACTGGGCCACAAAGACAGACCTCCCCCACACGCACTCCCCCCTGCACAGCCTGTTTGCGCCTGCACACGAGCGTGCCTGCACAAGCGCTGTGCCGCCCTATGCGCATGAGCATGCATGCACCTGCATAAGCGCCCCTGCTCCTTTGCGCATGCGCACGAGCACCGCCTTCCCCAGCCAGTCCATGGGGCTGAAAAGGTTGGGGACCACTGCTGTAGAGGTTGAAATAATACTATGAGACTGAAAGAGAGAAGTTCTAAAATCACACTAGGCTATGTTAGGTGATTACAGTATGTCTAATTTTTACTGGGGCTGCAACATTTAATGTTTTTAAAAGAACAGATTTTCTTTGCTTAGAAGGTGCCTGTTAATAGATTCATTTTAAAATTAATTTTAATGGAAGTACTTATGCAAGCTCAAGGTGGCAAGTATTCCTAAGTATTTCTTATATGAGAGAAAAGAGGGAATGTCTCTTTTAAAGCAATGTATGCTGTAATATATGTGTGGAGAGGTGGATCATGGACAGAACAATGGGTACACCTCTTCTCAAAACTGAACAAGGGGAGAGACTCACCCCACTTCAGTTTGGAGCTACTTGGACATATGGGTTATCTGAAAATAGTGTTTTTTGCCCTCCTATTTTGTGAGTATGTGCCTGAAATCCGGGAGTACTGTAAATTGCAACTAGAATAGGGGATTTGGTGGGTGAACTCCTCATAAGGTCCATTGATTCAATGGGCCTGCTCTACTTGCAGCTTCCTACTGGATTTTGGCCTGTGTGTTTGCATGCACACAGTTCATTATGTTAACTGTGTGAAGCTTATTTGGGGGCCCTTGGGGAGCAGTATCTGCCCAGCTGTCCTCCCTTTCTTACTTTTTTTTCCTGAGGAGGTACGCTTCCTCAGCGGTGCTAGTGACTGAATGGAGTAATTGCAGTTGCTACTTAGATGTGATTGTTTCTGGCTGATAGTTGGGCATAAGTTGTTTTTATTATTATTATTATTGTTGTTGTTGTTGTTGTTGTTATTCATCATCATCATCGTCATCATCATCATCTATAAAATATGATACTTTGTTATATGTTGTAAATCAAAAATACAGTATCTCTTTTTAAATTCTGTAAATCCAGCAGGACTTTATATTAAACTGATGGTTATAGAGTTGGTTGTTTTCATTGTGTGTAGTTAGTTTGTTTTTGTTTCTTTTAGCTTAGATGGAATGTTGGTCATGTTTATTTTTGAGTAGAAGTCTGTCGATTAGCAAACTAGACATGATTATCTTTTTGGTACATTTGTGTATTGATGGTGCAAAGGGGGGGACAGGAAGCAACAGTTAGAACTGGATATGGAGTGTGACAAGGCTGTATATTGTCCCCCGGCTTATGTAACTTGTATGCAGAATACATCATGCGGAAGGCTGGACTGGAGGAATCCCAAGCCGGAATTAAGATTGCCGGAAGAAATATCAACAATCTCAGATATGCAGATGATACCACTCTGATGGCAGAAAGTGAGGAGGAATTAATGAGAGTGAAAGAGGAGAGTACAAAAAACGGCCTGAAACTCAACATCCAAAAAACTAAGATGATGGCCACTGGTCCCATCACCTCCTGGCAAATAGAAGGGGAAGATATGGAGGCAGTGACAGATTTTACTTTCTTGGGCTCCATGATCACTGCAGATGGAGACAGCAGCCACGAAATTAAAAGACGCCTGCTTCTGGGGAGGAAAGCGATGACAAACCTTGACAGCATCTTGAAAGGCGGAGACATCACCTTGCCAACAAAAGTCCGAATAGTCAAAGCTATGGTTTTTCCTGTAGTGATGTATGGAAGTGAGAGATGGACCATAAAGAAAGCAGACCGCTGAAGAATTGATGCCATTGAACTGTGGTGCTGGAGGAGGCTCTTGAGAGTCCCCTGGACTGCAAGGAGAACAAACCTATCAATTCTAAAGGAAATCAACCCTGAGTGCTCACTGGAAGGACAGATCCTGAAGCTGAGGCTCCAGTACTTTGGCCATCTCATGAGAAGAGAAGACTCCTTGGAAAAGACCTTGATGTTAGGAAAGTGTGACGGCAAGAGGAGAAGGGGACGACCAAGGATGAGATGACTGGACGGTGTCTGCGACGCAACCAACATGAAATTGACAGAACTCCGGGAGGCAGTGGAAGATAGGAGGGCCTGGCATGCTCTGGTCCATGGGGGTCACGAAGAGTCGGACACGACTAAACGACTAAACAACGACGGTGCAAAGGAGCACAGCACTGAAGATGCTGCGATAGAATATCATAACGTTGATAAGAATATCAAGTTTGATATACTTCGTACTTTAGCTTTTTCCACATCCAGCAGATCATGCCACTCACGGCCTCCTAGGAAGAAAATGGGAGGCAAATGGAGGAAACCAGTTTTACTTATCTGGCAGTCAAGAACTGCTGCCCCAGTTCTTGCTCCTTCTCCTTCTCCACAATTCCTTTTAAATCTGATTAATTAGATGATGAACTGGGGGCAGAGGCTCTGGTTTTTCTTTAGTGTCCACCTAGTGCTTTGAAGTATTTGAAAGTGCCTTTTCTGGTGCCTTTTAATTTGGGGGGGTGGAATTCTGAAAAAGAACATTGTAGACAATAATGTATCCTTCTGTATGGGATTTTAGAACCCTTTTCCTCCACTCTTAGTCATGTCTATAAATTGACAGTTGTTCTGTATCTTTTGTTTTCTTCTGTTAAGGTCTATGGTGCCCCTTCTTCAGGTGATATCACGTGGCTCACCTATGTCTTTAGAAGATTCTAGTCGGATCATCCCTCTCTTTTACCTTTTTAGCTCTCTGTTTAGTCACTCGCTGATTTCTATACATGATAATGAATTCTTTGGTGATCCTATTGAAGGTAAGAGCACAATATTTTATAGGTTTTGTCCCCCTGCCAATATTCCTATGGGGACTGGTCCTTCAACTTAAGAATTTGCATTCAATGCATTCCTATGAGAAATGGTGCTTCGACTTAAGAATGTTTCGACTTAAGAACGCAGTCCCAATACGGATTAAGTTCTTAAGTCGAGGTACCATTGTACAGTTAAAGACCCCTACAAAACTCTATTAGATAGTTTTGAAATACTTCCCTGTTTATTCATCTGTGCATTCCCCCCCTTTCCAATTATACTGTTTCCTGAAAATGGAGCACAAAAAAATTTATATGGAGTCCAAGAGAATTAATGGGGCCAACACAATGTGTGACCTGTTGTGTGTTTATTTGATAATCCCAAGCAGGCAAGAAGTAATTCTGGAGCTGTCATATTTGAAAAGTTGGCTGTGTTTGGCTTAATGGGTTATAAATTATGGAGACCTGATGTAAATAAATTATCAAAGAGTATTAAAATGTGTTAAGTTGTAATAGGTGACACTGCAGGGAAGATTTTGCACTGTTTGCATCACTTATATAGCAGAACTTGGAAGTACCGTGTATCCCCGAAAATAAGACAGGGTCTTATATTAATTTTTGCTCCAAAAAGCATTAGGGCTTATTTTCAGGGGATGTTTTTTTCCCCCCATGTACAATAATCTACGTTTATTCAAATACAGTCATGTCATCTTCTGGTTGCTGCACAGTGGTGGAGGGAGGGCTTTCACTTAACTAGGGCTTATTTTGGGGGTAGGGCTTATATTACGAGCATCCTGAAAAATCCTACTAGGGTTTATTTTCAGGTTAGGTCTTATTTTCAGGGAAACACGGTAACATTGAAATTGCCTGTAAGATGCTACCTTTTGTGGATTTAATTAAGTTAAAATTACATTTCAAAAGTAATTCACATGGGAATTATTAGTGTAGCAGCTAATATTCTATAGATGCTTTTATATCTTAAAGGGAATTTTAGAGGCATATTGATAGATTCCCCCCCCTCCCTAATTTTATGCCACTTTTTAACTTATGGAAAAGTGACAGAGAAGTAACAGCCAATGCAGTGAGAAATGCAGTGAGTTACTTTTAAATACAGTGGACCCTTGACTTACAGACGGCTTGACTTACAGACTTTTTGAGTTACAGACTTCTCTGGCCGCAAAATTTAGGTTTGACTTGCAGACTGAGATTTGACTTACAGACCAGAAAAAAAAAAACAAAATGGAACAAAAACAGCCTGTTATGGGATTAATTGGTTTTCAATGCACTGTAGGTCAATGGAGACTTGACTTACAGACTTTTTGACTTGAGAACCGCCTTCCAATACGGATTAAGTTCTCAAGTCAAGACCCCACTGTAGTGCAAGGACTGATAACAACAAATTACTTGTTAATCAGTATGACAACTAATGAAAACGAATTGTTTTGCTAAAATTAACTTTCTAAGCTCTATTGCATAAATGGACATATGCAAATTTTAAATCAGATGTAATTCTTCATCTAGTACAATAGAATGGCTAATTCTCACCTATACTGAAAACAAAAACATGTACATCTGACTAGCTTCATGGCATGGATCCACGTTATTAGTTTGTTTTGTCTTAATAATTTTGGGATCATAAGAGCAAGTTCTTAGCTATGGTTTGTGTTTTGTGTAGTTGTAGGTCAAAGACAATCATCAATGATGCCTTTTCCATTAGATGATTTGGTAATATTATCACGCTGCCTTCGAGATGCCTGTCTAGGAATTATTAAATTGGCATATCCAGAAACCAAGCCAGAAGTTCGTGAGGAATATATTGCAGCTTTTAGAAGTGTTGGAGTCACTACCAATACAGAAATGCAACAGTGTATACAAACAGAACAAAAACGGTGGATTCAACTCTTTAAGGTAAATACAGTGTCATCTATATAGAGTGAGCCAAAAGAAATGGCACTTCATTCTTTTTCATGCACTTTGAAAGCGAAGAATTGCAGGTAATGGCAAATCTAAGACTAGAGTAAGCACTTGGTTCAGTGGCCAGGTTAATAAGCATTCAACTTTAAATGTTTAAATTTTTTTCCATGCAGTACTTTATCATAAATGCTATTATAAAATATGCATTTTTGCCATTCTGAAATATAATTTTGCTCTTTAGAGCTCATTTTCTTGAGAGCCTTAAATGCAGAAGAACAATCTACCTTAGAATCCAGCTGTGGACATGGACTCCACATGTCCTGCATATAGTCCTACAAGACCCCTATTTACAGTTTTTCAGGAGATTGTTCACAAGTTTCTGTGATCTGTTAATCAAACATCGCTAGGTATTTGCCAGTATTTTACACAGTTTGTTCACCCAGACCACCAGTATTGCAGTTCTGGTGCAACTACAATTGTTCTGAAAAATAATTTCAGAACAAAGTGGTGGGGAAGGAATCAAGGATGTAACTGTTGCACAAGACAGTGCTTGACTTGCCATGAAATTTCTACAGCAAACACATATAGTCAGCTAAAATTACTCATTAAAGCAGTGGAAGCAGAAGAAATGCATTTTCCAAATTGAATGCTAGATTTACAGTCCGTTTAATACCGGTGACCTCTCACACACTAATGTTCAGTTCGAGTCATCAGCTGTCCCTTCAGGTCTTTTATCACTGCTTTTGTCAAGCTATCTATTTAATTGAAAGAAGTTAATTGAATGAAAATGATCAACTAAGCTTGTATTAATATTGCTAATGGAACTTTCTTCTTGGCCATGTTTGGAGAAAGATGTCATGCTAGACTTTAGGAAAGGCCCATTAATGCTTGCACTTAACCTGATGGGCTAATTAAGGAATGCTTATTCATTCTACAAGTCTACAACAGCCTCTATCCCACCCATTTTCCCTGAGTTTTACAACACATTTCACTTATGAGCATGAACATTATGGATATTACTGGCCTTGGAATAACTGATAATGTTTTGACTGTGTTGGATACTGTCCCGTTACATGGCTAAATGAAGAGTTTTTACAGATTTACTAAATTGCAAAATTTTATTTAGCTATATTTCCTTTCAGTTTCTAAGATGAGACCCAACATACGTTCTCATGTGTCTTGGGTAAAACATGCCACATCTTTGTACGATGCATTATTATACCTATTCAGCTAATGATCGTGTTTTTTGTCTGTGCTGCTGTGTAAAAAATTATGTTCAGTTGGTATGATATTGGAAGATATCATGCATGACATTCAATCTGGGTTACCAAAAAGAATTCCATGATAATGATGTTTAGCAAAGTTTGAATAACTAGAAATACATACAGTATGGTTCTCTAAATTTGCATATGTTTTTGGTGGTTAAAAAATGAACTGCAGAAGAGTCTCTCTGGACGATATCAATATGTTTTCTATAGCATGCATATACATGAAATGCAGCATCTTGTTTAGATCTTTATTCTGTGTTAATGTTGAAAGAGGACCAGAATAGAAGCCACAATATTTTAACTGTACAGATAATTTCAAGACAAGGATGCCAAAATAAATAAATTCCTGTCTCTGACCGTTATCTGTGAAACTTGAAAAGGTGGGAGCACCTGGAATACATGTTAAGAAAATCTTAAGGAACAATATCTTTGTGCTCTGAAATGGTAGAGGGTATGAAAACCTTTTAGTATCCATCTTTTTTAAGGAGAAAAGCTACTGTTTGCATTTTCACAGTATTAAATGTGGGTTGAGCAAATTAGCATCTTATAGAGTTGCCTTCATTCTCTGTGTGGAAACAGTTGATCTAAAAGGGGGAAAAGTTTGTTGTGACATGGGGCCTGCAGCCTGTTTCATAAAGCTCTGTGAAAGACATGGGGCAATAACTTGAAATCCCCCCACCCCATTGCAATAATGGGTGGGTTTTTGTAAAATAAGCAGATTTTTTCCCCTAAAGCATTGTTATGGGGTCTTTAGAGCAACCAGGTTCCCTACGATAAATGTATTACATTCTGTGACTGAAGGAACTGTAGTAAGATTGATAAAGGTTTCAAAGGGAATCTATGGGAGTTTATTGCAGCAAAACCACGAGAGTTATGTCAGCACACTTAAGACTGAGAGTTGATTTACAGCATGAGTAATCCATAATTACAGCATGGAATGCAGTCTACTTCCTCAGGTACATGGGGTTCAGTCTTAGAGGCAAAGATATGTTGTATATGCACAGGATGTGTGGATGGTGTATTGTGACAATAATGTTTAATAGAACGTAATCGGTACTAGAAAGACTTTCAAGTGCTGCACCAAATGTTCGTGGGATTTACATTTTGACATACAAGTTGTCATAGGAGTGTTGTGTGTGTGTGAAAGAGAGATTCCACCTGACAAAAAGGGTAGCTGTGCTTTCTCTCTCTCAAACCCACACCATCTGGGTGCCAAGCTATGTGCAATGTAATCCTACTCCTTCTCTTGTACCTGTAGAAGAAGGGAAATGCTTTTTGTTGAGGATTACTGTCCTTTGAAACAGTAACCCCCATTTTAAATGGGGGCAATTTGGAACAATCAGGCTTCTTCCATCTGCATCAAAGCCATACGAAAAGAATGTAGCTTCAAAAAAGCATTTTTGTCATTTTGTGGATGCTTCATACAGGTAGCTGGGAACTCCTCTTTTGACTTAATGCCAAAAACTTTGTGTGTACAAAATGTTTCTATCAGAAAGGTAGTTTTCCTTCCTGTTTTCTCATTATCTTCCTTTAAGTCTCATTCAAAGTCACAACAAAATATTATATATGATATTTATCTAATATGTAAACGAAACCCAAAAAAATGAATTTAAAGGAATATAATTTTAAAAGTTAAATTGACGCTTGTTCCTTTTTTAGGGTTCTCTTCCTTTATATTAATGGGTTTGATAATGTTTGTAGGGCTTTGGTCCCCACAAAAAAGCAGTAAAAGGCTCTGCTTAATTTCTTAGAATGTCTTTCAAATTACTTTCTTCAGTGCCTGGAACATTTGACATGCAGTACCACTTCATAGGGTGCTCAGTTGTCATCTAATGGAATTGGCACTTTAGTGACCAACTTAGTTAACCCGCATTGAACTTTATAAAGGGCAAGGTGGTGAAATAATTTCTGTGTAATCATATAGATATTCTAATGGTTTGCTTTTTAGAATATTTATTCCATAGTGTGAAAATCTCACTTACCAAATCATGTCATTAAAACAGTATGTGCAAAGGAAACTCTTTTGAATGTCCATTAAGGCTTTCTTTTTCTCTTATGCTTTTGGCATTTGCCCACACATCCACCAATTGACACACTACTGAAGTAACTGCTTGAAACAACCATTAGTGCAGTATATTGCCTTACCTCCATAATTCTTCTTTCCAGCTTGATATAAGTTCAGTGATACAGTTTAGTCCTGTGATATACAGCTGAACATCTTAAAGTCTACTTGGTCCTGAGTTATTATTATGTACATACATAGATCTTGTGGAAAGTCTGGAGACAAGGAAAGCTTGTAACATTCTTCCTCTAGCACACATGAAATATCATAGGTAATTCTCCAGTCTTCAGGAGTGGGGTGTAGATCATTTCATCACACATAGTATTGGATATATGTATATTCCTGATTGTCAGGATAATTTGAAGCCAGGATTGGTGTGCTGGTCAGTTGACAAGTCAATATTGTCAGTATTTCCCTACTACCTGACTGTTGTCAAATGTTGGTGGCTATTCTGTGAAGTCATAACCGATGGCTGTAGCAATAATTGAATACAAATATAAACCCTGTTTTTAAATCCGTTTTGTTCTAATAAAGTTAATGCTTTAAAAATACATACAGTACTTGACTATTCAGATGATCAAATGTTTTTAAAAAATCAAATGCTTAACCTCAGTGTTACTGGCTCTTAATATGAAAGAAACAGAGGTTCAAACCTTTTGAACAATATACAGTGGTGCCTCACTTAGCGATGTTAATTCGCTCCGAAAAATCGCTGCTAAGCGATAACATCGCTAAGCGAAAATAAAAAGCCCATAGAAACGCATTGAAACCCCTTCAATGCGTTCCTATGGGCTTAAAACTCACCTTTAAGCGAAGATCCTCTATAGCGCCGCCATTTTCGGTGCCTCTAAAGCGAGGAATCCGTGCCTGAAAACAGTGGGCGGCCATTTTGTTTACCAGGTGGCCATTTTGAAACCGCCAATCAGCTGGCCGAAAATGGGGGCTTTGTGATGATCGCTTCCCTGCGATCATCGCAAAGCTAAATTCACCCATAGGGACCATTGCAAAGTGATCGCTTTTGCGATCGCAAAAACATCGTCGCAAAGCGATTTTGCCACAAAATGGAGCGATCGCTATGCGAGGCACCACTGTACTAGGTTTTAACTCCCTATATCTAGGTATCATCTCTTGAGTAGATTCTTGGTATTCACGTAGTACTAAATCATGTTTTGGGATTGAGAAACTGAGTATCACAAACATGGGGCTTTCCCCCCACTGAACCATGGACAATAATCTACATGTATTTCTAAATTGCAGTTTATTGCTAGGACAATGGATCATTGTAAACCTCAGGCTCTCTTACGTGTTGTGCTCGTGAAAAGCAATTTGAAAGTGTTTGCATCTTTCCAAATCTAGTAAAAGCAGCTAATCATAACTATATGAAACTGGCCTGTTTCGACAAATTGTCATTGAAACTACTGCAGTTTAGGATTTGTATGCCCCACTAAACTACAGTTAATCTAATGGCAAAGTTTTAGATTTCTGCTTTAAAGCTTCGGGGATGGTGAAGGATTGTTTTATTCTCTGTCATGTATAAATAAATTCACTAAGTCTGATAAAGCTGGAATTCCTATTTTGAATTTTTTTAAAAATTGTGCTAACATTTTGTGTTAAGGGATTACAGTAGACTCTGTGAAGCAGCTGTTTAAAGTAACCTACTATCTAGTGAACTATGGCCAAATCTTCAGTTTGTTAATCACATATTTTAAGAATGAAAATACTGTAGAGGCTTTCCAGTAACTTTTATATATATATAAAAGTTACTGGAATTTTTATATATATAAATATATATCACTGCTTTTAAAAATATAAGGTTCAGTATGTCTGTCTTTTTGTATAATACCATTTTATATTGGACTATTTCTGCATACAGGTGATCACCAACTTAGTGAAAATGTTGAAAGCCAGAGATACAAGACGGAATTTCTGCCCACCAAATCATTGGCTTTCAGAACAGGAAAACATTAGAGCAGATAAGGTAACACAGAGGTGTTTTTTTTAACTTTTATAAACAGGGGTGGAAAATTTCCTACCAAACTGTGTTTACAGATTACAGTAAATGTAGTTTTATGCTTAAATCTAAATCCAGTTTTTAATAATCTCAGAACTCTGCATTACTAAAATCTAGCATAGGTGTTAGCTGACCTCTTGAGATATTTTAATGTTTAATATCCATGTTCTTTGTTTTCCCTATAATATGAAAGTATTTGACAAATATTACTTAATACAATGCATATTTACTCAAAAGAAATTTTCACTAAGTTCAGTGGTATGTACTTGGGGTGTGTGTAGGACTACAGTTAACGTATTTGTTTCATCTGCTGTAACCTTGTGATCTCTTATTCTAAGGGTGAATGTAGTTTACAGTTCATCAGAAGTTATCATCCAGGTGTGGTATACTGTAAAGTAGAGCTTGTAATGCCCTTAAAGTCTTTCTGTGAAGGGTATGACTAAAGACGATTGCACATTGAATTCTTACATGTTTAGTGCTGGTCTTTGATTTGTTCTATATGGGTGAAGTATCACTTTAATACCTGAAACTGCCCATAGGAACATCTCTCCATTACCTGCCTCCAAAGTTACTTGATCTTTGGAGAGGCTGTAATGCCTATGGATTTCTTTTTGATAGTGATACATATACTTTCTCTGAAGTGCCCCTCATCCATGGGATCATCTTCCTTCTGCTGTATGTTAGGCTTCATCACTAACATGTTTTAAACATCTATTGAAAACTTGTCTTTTTACTTTGGCCATTCCTCCCTATGAGCCATTTGAACTTATTCGTACATTATATGATTGTGGTCTTCTTTGGCTTCTTCTATTTCATATGACATTGTAAATATCTTTAAGACTTCTGCAAATAAGCATTAAAGAAATATTTCAGAGAAAGAATGTTTTCCTTCTGTTTTAATATATTGTAACTATATTTTCAAATCTTTTCCTGGCAACGATTAAATTGAAGGAAAAATTATAACCCTGAGCTTTTTAATTTGAGATATTTAATCACGGTGTTCAATGAATCACTAGGTTACACAACTTTATGTGCCATCAGCCAGGCATGTATGGAGAGTGAGAAGAATGGGAAGAATAGGGCCATTGCAGTCTACTTTGGATGGTAAGTTTATATAAGTGATTTTTTAAAAATTAAACCTTTCCAACTTTGGTTATTAATTACCAAAAATCACTACTTCTGGGGTTACTTTATCTGTAGTAAATTTTCAGTAATTAGATACTTCCCCCCCCCCCCTAATGTCATCAGCCTTATTTGGTGAAGGTTATGGCAATAGGATTTCAACCTCTATGTTCCACTTACATTTTTGAGTGAAAATGTCTTCAACCTGCAAATGTGCTCATTCTTTCTAGATGACCAGTGAACACCTTTGAAGTGGGAAAAGATGTGATAAACATGATTATGTGAAGACGGGCACATAACAGTGTGCTTATTATTTGTTTAATCTCACTTGACTCCATATGGGCTAAAACCAATTAGTGTGAAAGAACCACTAGCTCACATATGGCCATGTTTATCTGTGCTTTTTCATTTACTTAAATGGCAAGCCCTTGAGTTCTAAATGTCTTGTGTATTGATGATTCAATCCCATAATTCTCTTTAAAGATGGAAATGTTGATGGGGCAATGTAGATACAATTGACTAATTGACCAGAATAATTGAACTGATGAAGTTAGATTGTAGTTTACCTTTGCTGTACATGCACTTTCTGTTTTTTCTGTTTTAACCATTAGTTTAAAAGATAGCATGTATTGATAGTAAATAAAAACTTACTGAAAGCACTCAGATTCCAATAGTTTGAAGTATTGCCAAACCTTCTCAGATGTCTTATGTTCTTATTGCATGACGCTCTTTTAAATAACTATAATTTAAAAACAGTTTAAAGTATAACGTGTTACTCGTGATGGTTACTGAAAAAAAATCCAATTTGAGTGTTTTCCCTTTGATGTAAAAATTATACATGCTAGCAGTACTGAGATTTTTTTTCCTGCAGAGTGCCTATATGTCCTTGTGAATGGATCTTTATTCAGACCATGAAAACCTTGAACCTTTTGGCTTTGGAAAGTTTCATTTTCAGTTATGTTGGTTGACCATAGGCCTCATCAAAATATCTGAAATGTGCAGTTTTATTTGGGTCATATATGTCATGCGAAAATTATGGTTTTACTTACCATAAGTAGGAAGTCAGAGATAATTGCTGTTGTCCTGCCCATTCTTCTGTACATTCACTTAAGCTTCTCCCTGGCTTCCTTTCCCAGCCATAGTTCTTTACTTTGTATTGGAAAATGCTCCTACCATTCCCATGTTGTGGCAGTAACAAGTTCCACGCCACAAAATGTGATGGATTAAGTAGGAAGAGAAGCCAGATTCCAAATACTTGAGCAGGAGCTCTTAGATGAACTCTTTGTCTTGAATCCAGTGATGTCATTGCATTTGCTTAGAGTGGTCTTAACCGACCAGATAGGTGGGATATTAAATAAATAAATAAATAAATAAATAAATAAATAAATAAATAAATAAATAAATAAATAAATAAAATTAGGTTACCTTATTCTAAATGAAAGTGAACTTCTGGAAGTACTGTATTTTTCCGTGTATAAAACGAGACTTTTTTAACTTAAATAATTAGAAAATTGAGGGTTGTTTTATACATGGCAGGCAGCCGCTTTCCCTGCCTTTTGCGAAGCCACAGAGTAAAGCAGCCATGAAACGGCAGCACGGTCGCACCCCTTTGATCCTGAAGCAGCCATGAAAGGGCGGGAGGATCAAAGGGGCGCGAGCGTGCTGCCCTTTCATGGCTGCATTACCCATTTCCTAAGCTCCTCAGGACTTAGGAAGCAGGGAAACCGAGCCAGGAAAGCGGGAAAGCATGGGAGGATCAAAGGGGCGTGAGCCTGCGAATTTTCTAATTTGGGGGTTAGAAAAGGGGGGGTTGTCTTATACTTTAGGTCATCTTGTAAACGGAAAAATACGGTAAGCAGGAGAGTGATCCAGTGGAGTTTCCTGGTGCGTAAGAAATAATGGGCCCTCACATTCTTTGGGGAAAGCTCCTTCCATGTCCCCCAGGTTCATACTGCATCTAAACTTCTTGATCCTAGTTAATGTTGGTTATAAATCATCAGCAGGCTTGGTTCATTAGAAATCCTTGCTCTTTATTTACACAAAAGAATGGAAAAGGTAATATATTGTATTGCACATTATATAATAAGAACTGACTCCATGCTCATTTTTTTATTTTCTACTAAAAGTGGGCTTGGATCCGGCACCTCTTTCTGTGTCAGAGGAACGACAACTTGCAATATTGACTGAGCTACCATTTGTGGTTCCTTTTGAGGAAAGAGTAAAGGTACTTCATTTGATTAATGCTTGTACTTCTGACAATATGTGTATAAATCACTTACTATATTTGCTAAATGTGCAGTCTTGCACATTGTCTGTCCCTTTGCGCGTAAGAGTCTTCTCTCTGCCCGTGTCATTTCATTCTTTTAAAAATCAGGCAATAATGATGGTAATGTTCAAATGTTCTTTAAATACCGTAGTTCGTTCCTTTTAAAAACACCTGGAGATGTGTTTCTTCCAAATTGTGCTTAATTTTATTGTGTTTTTAAATAGCCTAGGTCCCAAATGACTTTTCATGTTCATCATTCCCTCCGTGTGCTTCCCCCACTGAAGACTTGGGGGGGGGGCAGTTCTGTCCAAAGTTTCCTTATTTTGCCCTGATGCTTGCCTTCAGAATTTCTATGAACTACCACTGGAGCTTCTTATGGGGCACAAAGGATTGGTACGAAGAAGGGTCTGTGTCTCAGGCACTCTGCTGTTGACATAGGGGCCTTCCATATTCCAGCCTGGATCTTAACGGTTATAGATTAATAGTAACAAGAATTGCAAACCACATAGCTTTAACTTCCCAGAACTTTGTTGCTACCTGTGTGTGTTCATAGTATTGAGAAAATGTTAAATATTATAGAAGAAACAAATGGTTTCTCTGAAGGACAATGATAAAGATAGGGAAAATGTTTTTCTTAGTATTATTGAGAAAGTTACAACTACTACAGAATGGAATTAAAACATACATGTTGATCTATTAATGCAGGTTATATCTTTTTATCGCTTCCATAACCCAACTTTTCAGTGTTTTTATCATTTTGTAGCACAGTTTGGAATGCAAGCCTCAGTGTTGTAGCATATATTGAACATTTGCATTTAAATAAGATTATTTTTCTTCTTGTCCCTTCTCAATACAAGATATTTCAAAGGCTGATCTACGCTGATAAACAGGAGGTTCAAGGAGAAGGTCCATTTCTGGATGGAATAAATGTCACTATCAGAAGAAATTACATTTATGAAGATGCATATGACAAACTTTCCCCTGAAAATGGTATTAATTAAAAATAGAGTTCATAATAGTAAAATCACTTGTCTTAGTACTTTTATAAGTATGTATATGCATAGAATCATAGAATAATGGAGTTGTAATGGGCCTATAAAACCATTGAATCCAACTCCTGTTCAAGGCAGGAATCCTAATCAAGCCAATCTGACAGAGGGTCGTCCAGTTTTCTCTTGAATGCCTCCAGCGTTCAAGAGAAACGCTGTATCTAGGAAGCCTGTGTCTAGATTATGTACCAGTTTTGTTAGTGTATCACATGAAGATAAAGGGCCCCAGAGTTTGTGAATTCCACAATTTTTAGAATTCCCATTTAAGATTTCATTTTTCTAAGGTTCTTTAATTCCAAAATTCTGCATATGCATTAGTGAGGCTATATTCTGGCTATGACCCTGTTGCATAAATGATTCAGTATAGGACTGATTATGTCATCAACCACAGCAATTTTTCAGAATTATTTTTTAAAAATCTGTTTCTTCCCAGAGTGTCCCAAGGCTCAGACAAAATCCCTTTAATCACTGGGAAGTTGTTGAGGGTTACAGGACAGGAGGGGGAAGTCTTTAATTACTGACAATTGATCGGCTGGTAAATCCATGCCTGTGGTGACAGTTTTTGCTATTTAAAGGCTTTTCCTCAAAATTGAATACTAGATTTATAGTCCTTTGGCCCCAAGTAGCTTCACAATGATGAAAGAGATTCCCCAGGAGCTTCAGGAACTTTGAGGGAGAAATCAAAAATGTTTTATTTCTGAAAAATTGCAACAGCTGATGATGATGTAAACTTTATACAGCATAAGTTATGGCAACAGGATTTCAGCCTCTGTGTCAGAAGCATAGGAGTTTGTATGAATTACAGTGGTGTCCCGCATAGCGACGTTAATCCGTTCCGGATTAATCGTCGCTATGTGGAAACATCACTAAACGGAACGGAAAAACCCATAGGAATGCATTAAACTTTGTTTAATGTGTTCTTATGGGGCCCAAACTGACCATTCAGCGAAGATCCTCCATAGCGCAGCCATTTTGGGCACCCGGCGGCCATTTTGGAACCGCCAATCAACTGTTTGAAAAACATCGCAATGCGAAGATCGGTAAGCGAAACGCTTACTGATTATCGCAATGCAATGTTTTGCCGATTAAAACATCGCAATGCGATCGCGTTAGCGATCTTAAAAAAGATCGCTATGCGGATTCGCCGTTAAACGGTGCGCTCGTTATGCAAGGCACCACTGTACTTCCCTATGATTTGGAGTATTAGTCATCTAAAATTACAGTTGTGGACTTTTCATACTTGCCCTTGTTATTGCATGTTGATATAGCCCTGAACAGTCATCATGGGTAGGATTTCCAAGCTTCTAAGTTCTTTGGTGAGTTATCCTTCAGTTTGTGCACAAGAAACACAAACATTAAAAAGTTCTCAAAAGTCAGAAAAGATGTAGGGTACTTAATTTTTGTTGTCCTTCACTGTGAAGTCTAGTGCTAGATATACTCTTAAGACGTGGTCTTATGTATTGTTGGTCTTATGTAGCCTGCATAATTAATTTGTAAACCACCCAGATAATGCTTGAAGTACTATGGGGTGGTATATAAGCAGCACGTTTTGCTTTATGTATTGAATAAAATCACCTTGTGCTTTAGGCCCAGATCAAACAGTGCACTTCGATATCCTGCCAGCAAAATTGCAGCTTTTTTCCTTCCCCTCCTAGATCACCGGGGCAGGTTTTTAGAGTTTGGAGCGGTGCTGTAGGATGCAGGGAAATCACAAATTCTACCAGAACTGGCAACAAGTGGCAGAAGTGTGCCATTGGATTCTGGGCTTAGCACACTAGAATAGGATAGGATATTGGGCATTTAACAGTGTGGACTTCAGAAAGGCCTGTGATTGGAAGACTGAAGGAGCTCTAGGCTAGAAGAGAGACAAATTTGCTCATTTTCTCAAAGTGAAAAGGAAAGTGCATCTTTCTAAAACAAAACTATGTTGTCCTCTGTCAAGAAATGTGGACTGATATAGGTAGTTTAATAATGTTTTTTGAGTCATTAAATTGAAGAGCCCTCCTTGCATTGGGCAAATTTCCAAGGGAAAAAAAATCTTTATGGAAAGCTGATATTGTAAATGACAGCAGGGGAGCAATGAGCCATGTAAATCTAAGACAGAGTGGGGATCCATACAGTATCAGTCTGTGTGAACAGCCCTTACATGATAGCTGCTTCAAAATATGTTGCATGGATGTTGTGTGAATACAAACATTTCATCTACAACAGAGGTAGGAAATCTGCTATGTTTCAAATATTTTCGTCTGTACTTCCCAATATTCCTGATCAGTAAGTGACGATGCCAGATGGGAGTTGTGGTCCAAAATATCTGGACAGCATAGAACTTTTTAGTAATTAAATACTTCCTGCTTCTGTCCCATGGCTTGTCCAACTCACATGTAATCAGTCTCATCTGCAAGCAGTGTGAGCTAGGGCAGTGGTTCTTAACGTGGGTGATAATGCCCCCCAGGGGGCGATTTCATTTTTCAGGGGGGTGGTAGAACGAAAAGGGGCGGCGTGGGGGCGCTGGAGCAGGAGGGGGCGGTAGGGGGGCACTGGAGCAAGCCAGACCTGTGAAGATAGCTGCAGCCTTTTTACAGTGTGCATGAATATATATTTTCCTCCAATTTTAATTTAGTTTCAGACTTTTTGTCTTGAAATTTTTAGTTCCTGCATTTGTTTTTATGCCCTTTTTATATTTCTTTTTGCGTCTTAAAATTCACTTGCAACTGAATCATTAAATGTTACTTTTTGGGGGGCATTTCATTTTCTTGGAATTTAATTTTGTTTTCAGGGGTCATTGGATTTAAGTGTAATGAATGAATGAATGAATGAATGAATGAATGAATGAATAAATAAATAAATAAATAAATAAATAAATAAATAAATAATCATCGCGGGGAGGGGGGCGATGATAACTTCCTCAATGGCTCAAGGGGGCGTTTCTTTCAAAAAGGTTAAGAACCACTGAGCTAGGGGAAGAAAGTAGGAACTTTTAATATAATTCTCGCTTCTGTTGTGGAATGCACATTGCTTGTGCACAATGGGACTGATTATATATGAGTGGAGCAACCTATGGAGCTAAAGCTGGATCTGTTTAATTACTGAAAATCTCCCCCTGTCAGTGATATCATCACGCTTATGCAGGCATAAGTGTGGATAATTTATTGCCCATGGATAGATTGGACAATAATTAGTTTGTATTCATAAAATTAGTTAGTTTTCATAATTACTAAAACTTTCAATACAAAACTATTGGATTTAAAATGTATGAATGTAAAAAGGTGTTTCACCAATTCCTTTGTGACGTTCTTTCCCTTGTTTCCCCAGAACCTGATTTGAAGAAGAGAATTCGTGTTCATTTACTTAATGCTCATGGTTTAGATGAAGCTGGTATTGATGGAGGTGGAATATTCAGAGAATTTTTGAATGAACTACTAAAATCAGGATTTAATCCTAACCAAGGATTTTTTAAAACCACGAATGAAGGACTGCTTTACCCTAACCCTGCAGCACAGATGCTTGTAGGAGATTCTTACGCAAGGCACTACTATTTCCTTGGGAGGATGCTGGGAAAGGTAAAACATACTGCATTTTTATACCTAATAAGTGCTTTTATACTACAAAACATAAGTAGCATACAAGGAAGAATTTTAATGGAATATTTTCGGAAATGTAATGAACCTGGGAAACAGAAATATATTTGTAGTCATTTGGGGAGACCAAATTAGGCCCCTTACCCGATCAGGTCATAGGGGCACACTCATCACTGAATCTTGATGGGTGGTAGCAACATATAGAATGTACCATTTGGCCTTGCTTTTAAATGGTATGAAAAATGACTGCAGCAGACTCTCTGGCTCATCAAAGACATCACACACTGGAGATTACCTGGCAATATGCACGCTAAAAGTGGCCACATCCAAGGGCACTATAGTAGTTCAAAAAGGATCCCAGCACATTTTGGTTGAAAAAGTTTCCAGGAACCATCGACCAAAATAGACAATAGACTTTTTAAAAATGTGTAAGAATTTAACAATTTGGTACATCTAAGAATGAACTGTAAAATGGTGTGTGGGATGAGAAATAGCTGTGTAGCCATTTTAAAATTTAAGTCTAAAATCCTTTAGAAAAATTTATGTGTATTTAACATGATTCTAAAAGTATTGTACAAAAATGCATGTGAACGTGTGAAAGAAGTAAGCTTTGGTGGCCAAAATCTAGCAGCAAAAAAACGGGAAAGGAAGCCAATATACAGTAGATCTTTTTCAAAGCTTTTGCCAGTAGCTGAAATGCATTCTAGATATCAGTTGTTTAAAATATATAAAAGCATAGGGGGGAAAGTGACCTCAGGCTGAGAAAAATGGAATAAAGTCTCTGTGTTTTGCAATGAGAAAGGACCCAGTTGCCTATCATTTTGAAAGCAGAGAAGTATTGTGTGTCTTCCATGTTTACATAAGGCACAAAATGACTGTGTTATTTAATAATTAGCTGTACCCAGGTGTAGAAACCCTCTTTAACTGGCATGTTTGGAAAGTTGATGAATTCAGTAGTGAGATAAGGCACAATCTTACTGTTTAAGCCCAACCTCAGTCCCTGCCAGAATTGTGGTTTCAATTGAAGACCTTGGATGCTTATTCATCCACTTACGAAAATGCTTCCATTTTATTCCTTTGCAATTAATTCCTAAAATACAGCAATATGTTAATAAAAGCCTTGTGTAAATAAATTGCATATGTTGCAAAGGAAATACGATGATATGCACAACTATTTCTTATCTGTACAAAACAAAAGGCAAAGATTGTTGTTGTTAAGAACTCTGTTTATATGTTACAGCATTATCAGAAAAATACATTAAAATCAAATAATTTACATTTATTCTCTGTTCTGTTAGCCATTGACTGATGGTGGTTATTGTGTTTTGGTTAGCGCTGAATGTCTCTTACCCATTCTGCTTGTTCCTGTCTGATAATTAACCACCCCGAAAACCTTCATCAAGGTGGTTGTTGTTTGAAAGTAGCGTGTGAATCCTGATAATCACCTATAATCAGATAATAGATAGATAGAATGCACAGGTGCACACACAACCTCCCCTAACGTATTTCTGAGGAGATGATTTCTTAGCTTATTAGGGTTGCCGTCAGCAAAAGTAGCAGCATTTACAGAGTAATACTATGCATTTCTGTTCAGTGTGAGTCCTGTAGAGTTCAATGAGCCATATTCTTAGGTGAGAAAATATAGTATTGCAGCCTTAAAGGACTGATTGGCAAGACTGATTTAATACATTTTGGTTAACTTAAAGAGTTTATGATTGAATGAGCAAGCAGATTTTAAGTGTTTGTATGTATGTGGTATGAAACGTATGAAGTAGTCCTAAAACCTGCATGTGCAATCTTAGAAGAGGTATTTCACCTTCTGTCTCACAAAGAGGGAAGCCAGCTCTTCTGAAGCAGTGCCAGCCACGAAAAGCAAGGCTTGGCTAAAGCTAAAGCATGCTACCTGTTTCAAAACTTTTGTCTTGAAAGAAAATTTCATTCAGTTAGACTCCTATCTCTTTGCTGTATTTTTGCCTGTCATTAAGGAAATGAAAAGTTTTTCCCAGTCTCATCATGAGAAGAGTTGTTGGATTTTTGCAATCTGCAGCTAGCCAGGGGGCCCTTTTGAAAGAGCCGTCCCTTAAGGAGGTAAGAGGGACGGCTTGTAGACAAAGGGCCTTTTCGGCAGCTGCCCCCAGACTATGGAATGCCCTCCCGACTGAGATTCGTCTGGCGCCGACGCTGATGACATTTCGGCACCAGGTCAAAACCTTCCTGTTCCAGAAGGCTTTTAATTGAAATAATATTAGCTGTGGGTCTGATGGCAATTTTAATTGTATTTTAATTGTATTTTAATTATTTTATCTTTTGCTGTATTGAATTTTAATTATTGTAAGCCGCCCAGAGACCTCTGGGTAGTTTGGGCGGCATATAAATTGAATGAATAAATAAAATGAATATTATGGGGCCAGGTGTTTTTTGGGGGGAAAAAATTAGATAGTCCTCAGGATAGCAGGGTATGTAGAAAATTTGGAGAGGTTAGAATTCTGTCTTGCGTTTGAAAGCCCCAGCTGTAAACTCTGTGGTTCTTTGTTTGTATTTTAAATGGATTTCAAATGAAAACTAGGAATTATTTTTACAGAGCTTTTACGTTTTGTAAAAATACACATTTGACCTTTCACTTCGGTTATTTGCTCCAGGCATTGAGAGAAGAGTCTGCATGTTGTGCATCAGCCAAAGAAATATGTACTTCGGTAATATGACAAAATCATCCCCAAACAATGTTGACTGGCTAATACTCCAGAAATCTGTGCATTTCGTATTGTTCAATTATGTCCTATATATTCATTTATTTTTTAAATGGTTAATATAAGTTGTAGCTTTCTGTATACTAGTTTCATTAATATAACCAATTATCCTTTCATTACAAATGACTAAACTTAGTACCAGCATTTGTAAATACATTTCCACTACTAAAAGTGTGGTATTTTAACACTAAATCTTTGAGAGAGAAAAGATTGTATTGATTGTGATATTTATTGGGTCATAATGTATTTAAATTTTCTTTAATGCATATGTTAGTGATTGTTTACTGTGATAAAGTGCAGAAAGGTCTTTGCAAGCACTTCTACATAGAAAGAATTACCTCATGTCAGTGGTCACTTCTCAATTAAAAGTTCCATTAGCAGATGATTCCAGCTTCTGGTCTGTGTACTGATTGCATTTTATAGCTCCTAAATCAGGCTTCCTGGACAGGGAATAAATAAACAGTTAAAGTATGTGGTAATGGAATCCTGATCCTTTTTTTGCCTTTGGAAACACCTAGGTCCTTTTAAGTCAATTAAGTTCAGAGTATTTATGGAAATAAATTGTTATGTTTGAACTCTTACTGAAAATGAGTACTTTGCTGATTTGAAAATATTGATTTGTTTTGATCTATATCTCATGACCTAGATTGATGATAGTTACCTTCACACTGTTTTTTTAAAAAATGATTCATTTAACAAAGTTACATATTGCACCAGTAATTTACTCTCAAGAGCTCATATTCATTTCTGCATGAGCTTGCAACAGAGCATACTTTCGAATACACTAATTTAGGAATCTGTATGCTCTCTAAGGAGCAAAAGTCCATGAACTGTCCCTCACCCTGGACTAATATAGCTGTTTTTACTTATTAGAATTGTTTTATGCACAGAAGCCAGATGTTTGAAATACGACTTTAAAGTTTCTTCTAAGTAAAGCATACAGATAGACCAGCAATCTAAAGTCCTTTCATCTGTGCTTTTTTCCTGTGTTTGTATGACTGTCTTCCCCACACTACCCTGTTTCCCTGAAAATAAGACCTAACCTGAAAATAAGCTCTAGTATGATTTTTCAGGATGCTCATAATATAAGCCCTATACCAAAAGTAAGCCCCAGTTAAGTGAAACCCCGCCCTCCACCCTTGTGCAGCAAGCAGTAGATGACATGACTGTATTTGAATCAATGTAGATTGTTATAAATGAAAAAAATACAACATCGCCTGAAAATAAGCCCTAATGCGTTTTTGGAGCAAAAATTAAGACCCTGTCTTATTTTGGGGGAAAACACAGTAGCAGCTTCCAGATGTTGGATTTTGATACATGTCATCTCTGGCCAGGATGGAGGGCAAGAAGTGTTGAAGTGCCTCCAGAAGCTGCTGTGGAGGTAGCAACAGCACAGTTTGGGGGTTCTTGGTGCAGATAGTAAAATAGTTTTAGTGATGTGGAAAGTAAACACAGTAGCAGCTTCCAGATGTTGGATTTTGATACATGTCATCTCTGGTCAGGATGGAGGGCAAGAAGTGTTGAAATGCCTCCAGAAGCTGCTGTGGAGGTAGCAACAGCACAGTTTGGGGGTTCTTGGTGCAGATAGTAAAATAGTTTTAGTGATGTGGAAAGTAAACACAGTAGCAGCTTCCAGATGTTGGATTTTGATACATGTCATCTCTGGTCAGGATGGAGGGCAAGAAGTGTTGAAATGCCTCCAGAAGCTGCTGTGGAGGTAGCAACAGCACAGTTTGGGGGTTCTTGGTGCAGATAGTAAAATAGTTTTAGTGATGTGGAAAGTAAACCAAAAGGAAGAAAACTATTTTTATTTACTATTATTTAAAATATTTGTAATCCGCCTTTCTCATTAAAAACAACCCATACAAGAATTATAAAAGACAACATTTAAGCCAAAACAGTGAGTATACAATACTAAATAACATGAAGCAACAGCAAAACATATTCAGTGCAGTTAGGTACAACAATTCATTTAAAACCCCACTCAGCAGCCAGTTACTCAGGTAAAGTTTGCCTGAAAAGAAAGGTCTTTCTTTGCCTTATTGTGAAAGGACAGTAAAGACGGGGTCAGCCTATCCTCACGTGGCAGGGGCTCCAGAGTCTGGGAGCAGTAAGAAATTTGTACTGTTAATGAAATGTAGTTGTAAGCTCCTAGAATTTTAGTTAGAAAGATCATCACGTCCTGCTTCTTTCTGATGCAGGAAATCCACAGGTAAAGCATCTCTGTCAGATAGCCATCCAACCTTTGTCTGAAAATCTCCAATGGAGGGGGGTCCATCATTTGCTGAACTAAATAGTTCTGACCATCAGGAAGTTCTTCCTCCAGGCTCAGAAATGCTGACAAACTAGACGGATTGATATGGACGAGGACCTCTCTTGGCAGGAAGTCCCAGGACTTCTTCCTAATGGAAAATCCAAATCTCCTTTCATGTGATTTGAATACAGTGGCTTGAGTCCAGTGCTCTTCAGCCCTTCAGATATTTGAAGATGGCTCACTCATAAGGGTGAGTGTGGGCCTGAATTCAGTCGCAGGTTCCAATCAGAATAGACCTGTCGAATCAGTGGAATTTATATAGGTGTCCACTCACAATTCAGTAATTATTTTGATGGTCTTATCTGGTTGGGAATAATAATTGTACTTAAGCCATAAATTCCTTTATTTCCATGATTTTAAAAATAAATAAATCACTTGGGGGGGGGATCACACTTAATGTGGCCAAGGCAATTCTAGAAGAATGGGATGTGCACAATTAATGACTTATTGTATTTTGCTGCCTGAAAAGAGCAGAGCTCAAGTGCAATTAAGTTAACAAAGAATTATTGTACATTTGAGAGATGCTCATTACAAAACTTAGCTTTTACTCTAATTGGAATATTAACTATTCATCTAACCCTGTTTATGAATCCTCCTTTATTTATTTGGAAGAACTTAGCTACAGAATATGTGTTTAATTAAAATGATAATAAAGCCAATCAAGGTGGCATACAAATACTTTATATAGTTTTTAGATTAAATTATAAATATTTGCTGTGGAGTTACCTGAAGATTGATAGAGATGCATTTGAAAAGCATTATTTTTTTTATCGATTCTTAATGTAGTAAATTACTAAAGTTATTTGGCAGCAAACAGAAATGGCCTGTGATGTTGTTCACGTTTATTCTCCTGATAGCACCACAATTTGCATTAATTGCATTGCTAGTGCACTCACTTATATTAAAAGGCTTCTACTATAATTAATCCTTTTTATTTCAAATCATTTTGGCACAATTTCCAGCAATAAACACTCATAAAAGACAGACACTTGAAAAATAACAAGCAGGTTCCTCCAATATACCTATTGCTGTTTTCCCTTGGTATAGAGTTATTGATAGGCTTCTAGGAGCCAGTGCTACATATGGCTAAGAATTAAGACCCATATGAAAAATGCTAAGTGGATTATTTTGCATAAAAAATAGACGGTTCTTGAATCTGTGTAATTAACCTGTGTTTAGAAAATACCTTGATTTATGCCTACATTTGTATTTCAGTTGCATACATTATGGAAATTTAGTTTATAATCCATTTAGCTGATGTGATCATAGTGCTTAAGGCCATCATTTATTAGTGCTTGTATATTAAATGCTTTAAAGGTTTAAACCTGAATTGTGTTTTAAAAAGAGTTGAAGGGAAAAGAACCCTACACTTGCAGAAGTATTGAGTGAGTTGTAGATGAAATTTCACTTTAATTTCAGAGAGCTTTGATGTATTTAACAAAGGTAGTGGTATGTGTATTTTTGTGTCACTAATTCAGAACAGCAAATAATGACTTTTCAGATTGCAAATTAATGATTTACACTTGAAGTTTACTTTCTTAATTCAGCCATACAAATGTTGTTCACTCTCCATCTTTTATTAAATTACCGTGCTCTGCTTTGATCTGATTCATGCATTTTGAGTTGTAGGTCTAAATTGTCACATGACATCTGTGTATTAAAGTATGTTTGATGAGTCACCAATAGGATATCGATTCAATTCTTGGTTTGACAGTCCACCTGCTTTAGACCATGGGCACAGAAAGTTTAGAACCACTACTGTATGTATATTTGTGTATGCACTGAATTCTGTATCTCCATTTTAGATCAGGGTTGCAGAACCTGTGGCCTGTCAGATATCATTGGACTCCAGTTGCTTTCAGGCACACCCAGCACTACCGATGACTAATAGTTACAGAGTTGCATCCCAACAACACTTGTAAAGCCATTACTGTAGTTACTTACCCAGTTTAGACATATTAAAGCTTACATACCAACATGAATTTGACCCAACTCCAGGAGGCAGTGGAAGATAGGAGGGCCTGGCGTGTTCTAGTCCATGGGGTCCCAAAGAGTCGGACACAACTAAACAACAACAAAGCTTACATACATAATTAGAAGTAGCCTTCAGCTGTGAGAAATCCATGTTTCTCACTCAGTCTTGGTCTCCAGTTATCCAGTCAAAATGCTGAACGTGGTATGGAGTAAACCTCTGCTTTTATTTGAATGACCGTCTCACAGAGTTGTTCTAGCAAAATAAATTACGCTAAGAAAGCATGGGCAGGAACATCTCCTTAATTGACAGAATACTCCAGAAATGCACTTTGATGAGTACAGGATTTGTACTTGGTGCTAATTTTTGGTAACAGCGTTCCATGTCTAGTCACGCTGGCCACGTGACCACGGAAACTGTCTATGGACAAATGCTGGCTCTACAGCTTGGAGACTGGGATGAGCATCGCACCCTAGAGTCGGACACGACTGGACTAAATGTCAAGGGGAATCTTTACCTTTACAGAATTGTAAGGTATTTGTATCACAATTATGCACAGATTTGATGTCTTTCAGCTGTGTTTTGATAAAATGAAGTTGTAGAGTAATTAAACAACATGGTCCCTAAAGTAGATTTGGTGCTGAATACAGACAACTAACTGCCATAATGAAAAAAAATTGTATTTTTATGTTTATTGGATAAAGATATTGAGCTTTTCTTCATAGGATGAACAATGATGATTGAGTAGCTGACATAGTACAGCCTGGCTACTTGCTTACATATGGAGTGTGCAATACAAAGAGGAGAGTGGGGAATGTATACAATTTTCATAGATGGAGGAGATTGTGTGTTTAATGGAGAGATCAACTGGAAGTTTTTGAAATGAAAGAATGTATGAAAATTTTCAGATTTTGGAAATATAGCAAAATGAGTAAATTAATGTTCAGCTGTTTCCTTTATTGTTTTTTTTAAAGGCTTTATATGAAAACATGCTTGTTGAGCTCCCATTCGCCAGTTTTTTCCTTTCTAAGTTGCTGGGGACCAGCGCAGATGTGGACATTCATCATTTGGCTTCTCTAGATCCTGAAATGTACAAGAACCTGCTTTTTCTTAAGAGCTATGAAGGGGACGTAGAAGAACTGGGGCTGAATTTTACTGTGGTGAATAATGACTTAGGTGAGGCACAGGTAAGAGATTTGTTTTTTTCCATTCCTAGTATAGCCAGTTAACTATTAATTTCTCAGCAACATTTGCATTCAGATGTCATAGTGATAAGGCACGTGTGCCACAACTGCTGTTCAGGCAGCTTGGGAGTCAAAGTAGACATATTCTGACTAGTTTACTATTCTGGACATAATCTTCCTCAGTAAGCCAAAAGCTGTTTGCGTATATCAGTAGTAGCACTTGCTTTTTGATATCAAGTTGGACTGTTTGAAAGAGGAAAATTATTGAATGATTATATTCTTTCAAAAAAAAAGAAGAAGAATAGTTAAATGAAGAATGCTTTTAATTGACCTTAGGCTTTTCATTGAAACATTTGGATGATCTGGTATCAAGGTACTTGTTTCATTATCTTTTGTATTGTATTTCAGAAAGCAATTGCTGAAGTCAATTGTTCTGAAATGCTGACATGCAAAGTATAAAACAGGATATGCTGGTATGTATTCCAGCAATTGGTGGGTCCAGAGCAAAGTGGTCTGAGGTCAGATCAGGGTGGATTTGATTGAAATCAAATTGATTCAGGTTAACATATAAACCGAGGTCTGTCTCTAATAATATATTTAGTTTGCAAAGTGTAAATTGTAATTTAAGGTTTTTTTGATTGGTTTTTTTGATGGCTTAAAATAAAAAAAAATCAATTAAAAATTAAATCATGATTTAAATAAATTTGATTTTAAAAAAGCATTGATCTTTATCCACCCTGGGTCAGATGTTACTTCTTAGAATTTGGAGATTTTCCCATCTTGCAAACAAAGTATAATTCGATTCTAAGGATGCCCTCTTATGAATAAGGCCCAGAGAAACAGTTTTCCTGCCTGTATAGCACAACTGATTTCCATGCAACACTTTCCTGCCAGGAGAACACAGCACACATCCTTAAAACACCTTTCTTACCTACAGAGCCCCACAAGATTCCACACAGAGTAGTTGCAGTTTAAATAGCTTTACATATTTTCATATCACCTCTCAGTGATTAGATGTAACAGTAGAAGAGATTTGCATGTTAGGCAGGAAATCTCCATAGTCCACCTCTGCCCACTAGGAGAAATTCTGTGTTCCACGGTGCTGAATTTGTAGACATTCACAGTGGCATGACAAATAGTTCTATGTGCTAAACCAGTTTTTCTTAACCTGTTCCTTTCGAAATGTTTTAAATTAAAACTTCTACCACCTTTTGTCAGGAGATTCAGTGATCATGAATGGTGGAAGTTATACTCCAGAAGACCTGGAAAGCTTCAGGTTTGGGAATGCTGGAGTAGATGGTTATCAGAGTGGAAAAATAGATTATAAAAGCAATCCCCGGCATATAAACAAGTTGTTCTCCCCTAAACTCCCCTAAGCAGTTAGGATTGAGAACAGAAACAATGATTTGAGATAATGAATCTACTGTAAATTGGAGAATATGCCCATTGAAGGACCCTCTGAAGTGAAATATGTGAGCTTATATGTAGTACCTTCCAAATGTTTATAGGAAATGTCTTTTGAGGCTAATGAATGCCATAGACAAACACCTCCCCCCCCCCTCTTTTTTTAGTAGATCATTAACCTTTAAGGACAAGGATTTGGACTACATTAAGTGGACTTAGGTACCATTAAAAATCAATGAGACTTAAATCATGACTACTGTATTTACATTAATTTCCTTGAGACAAATGTTCAATGAACTTAGACTGGATCCAGCCCTTTGTTTGTAACAGGTTAACATACAGTAGAAACTGTGGTCTGTCTCTGATAGTGGATTTAGTTTGCGAATGTTATTTTGGTTTAGCTGCAGAGGAATTTTACAGTTAGTTTCCTGTGCCCAAGGGAGCTTTGGACTTGGGCTTCTTGGACAGAAAACGTCTGAAACTGGAAAATTATCTTCTGATACACCAAGAGGATTTACCTAAATCCTTGTGTGTTCCTAAAGTACATATTTGGATCCCTGCCATTTTAATTGCTTCTAGTGGGTTTTTCGCAGAGTTTCTTTCAAGAGAGAATTTTAAAAGAATAATCTCATACCATAATTGAATGTCTTTCTACGGAAGCAATTCACATACCAATAAAGAAAAGCTGTTATAACTTGGAGAAATTCCAGTGTTAGGTGCAATCCCCATCATGTCTGTTTGGAAACATATACTGTAACACTGAAATCATGAGATTTCTGAGTTAACTCAGTTAAGAGTGGGGTCTGAAACTGTGATGTAGTTGTCCCATCTGTTCCCAGAAACATTGCCAGATATTTGTCAGAAAAAAAACAGTTGAAAAAGGAAAGCTACTGAAAATAAAGCCCACAAGAAGAGCAATGATACACTGTTCACACCAGAAATGTTGTGATGTATAGCAATGGCGGAATATTGCATGGTGGGTTTTTTTGGTTTTTTGTTTTGGTCATTTCTAAAGATTCTGATGAAGATCCTATTGAGCAGTGGTGGAGCAGTCACTTTCACTGGAGCACTGAAGTAGGATCTTTCTGCATTCTGTTGCACTAGTTGCCATTCAAGCATATGTGACTTAAACAGAATGAGTAGTTTGACACTGTTACCACTTGGGTGATGAGATATGCAACACTTCCTTGAACACAAGTATTCTTGTCTATTGCATGAGCAGTTCTGCTGAAGAGAATCCTCATTTCTGTACTGATATTAGCCTGCATTTTAGATGTGCCCAGAAATGTTGGTTTGATAAACACTATAAATGGAAGTGATGGTACAGTCTAATAAATTGTAGTTTATTCTATCAAGATTTGTCATGTCTAAACCAGTCTTGAAATTATTACTACTAATAGTCATTTGCTGCCAAATCAATTCTGACTTGTGGTGTGGCCTTTCAAGGTTTTCCAGGTAGAGAATAGTCAGATGTGGTTTACCATTCCCTCCTTCTGCGGGCATCCTGGGACAGTCCAGCTTGCCCAAAGCCACACAGGTTACCCTTTCTAGGATGCACAGTGGAGAATTAAACTCTCAGCCTCTGGCTCCGTAACCAGAAACCTAAACCACTGAGCTATTCAGCCAGCTTTGAAATAACTAGGATCTCTTAATTAATCTAATTAATCTGTATATTGAGTACTCTTGATTAGATTTTGATTTAAAAACAAGTTTTCGTGTCTAATAAACAAATACTTAGTGCAGTGCATTATGGTGTTCCTTAGGCATCATTAGACCTAGTCATGGAGGACTCTCTCATACTGAGAGTGTTGGACCAGTTGACACAGTATGGTGCCTCTGCTGACAAACGATGATTTTCAGGAGATGGTGTTTTCCCAGATTTTATCCTGAAATACTAGAATACACCACAGGGGTAAAAAGCTGGGGAAAGTTGCACTCTAATGTGGCACATTAACATAGTACAGTGGTGCCTCACTTAGCGATGTTAATCCGTTCTGGAAAAAACATCGCTAAGTGATTTAATTGCTAAGCCATTTTAAAAAGCCCATAGGAACGTATTAAAACGTGTTTAATATGTTCCTATGGGCTAAAAACTTACCTTAAAGTGAAATTCCTCCATAGTGGCGGCCATTTTGGGCGCCTCTATAGCGAGGCAAAACAGCGGTGGCCATTTTTTGCAGTGGCCATTTTGGAACCGCCGATCAGCTGTTTAAAAAAGTTCGCTTTGCGATGATCACTTCCCTGCGATCATCGCAAAGCGAATTTTAGCCATAGAGGACATCGCTAAGCGATTGCTCCAGCGATGGCCAAAAGTCCATCGCAAAGCGATTTCATTGCTCAATGGAGCGATCGCTAAGCGAGGCACCACTGTACACGACAATTGACTAGTAGTAGTTTGGGTACTCCTGTGAGCATCACTGTATTATGTTTGCCTGTTCTTGTAAAAAAGAAATCGTCTTCAGAATTTAGGCAGAATAGAACTGATTTCTGGCTCTATGCAAGTTTTCCTGACTGAAATTATGAAATCTTTAAAAATACGTTCATTGCAGTTCAGCCATCAGTTGAACTATGACCTGCATGATTTGGATAAGATTCTGCAGGTACATTATGCCACCTTGTGGGAGACACTGTGAAGAAATAGGCCACATTATCTTCTTTGCTGCTGATTAGTGTGTTCTTCTAGACAAGCACTGTTTTTTCTCCCTTCTTTGTAAAAGTCCATCTATATTGATTGTGCTGTAATGTACTTATTGTTTAGCTGCAAGGGTGGGGGCACAGGAATTGCTATGCTAGCAAAATGTCATGAAATATATTATTAATGTTGGGGTAGAGGGGATTGCAATTCATTGCCCACGACCTTTTATAGAAAATGTTTGTGTTTTGCAGGTGGTTGAACTGAAGCCTGGTGGAAAGGATATTCCTGTCACTAGCGCCAACCGAATTGCCTACATCCATCTTGTGGCTGACTACAGGTTAAATAAACAGATCAGACAACACTGTCTCGCATTTAGGCAGGGTCTTGCCAATGTTGTTAATCTTGAATGGCTTAGAATGTTTGATCAGCAAGAAATTCAGGTACGACTGCCTAAATCAATGGAGGAAATAATTTAATAATGTGAACAAATGAAAAAGATGTGGAAGTTCTGCTTGAAAATAAATAAATATGTTTGTCTCCCATTCTTTTTAGGTTTTGATTTCTGGTGCACAGGTCCCTATTAGTCTAGATGATCTCAAAACGTTCACAAACTATTCAGGCAAGTATATTGCAGTTAAATAAGCTCTCTAAGCGTAGAGCGAAATACATGATATAGGAAAATTCAGCACAGTTTATTCTCATATACATCAACAGAATAATTAAATATATGATTAACTTTTCTTCATATTAAAATTAATGGGTGATTACTTAATTTTTATTTATTTATTTATTTATTTATTTATTTATTTATTTATTTATTTATTTATTTATTTATTTATTTATTTATTTATTTATTGCATTTATATGCCGCCCATCTAGACATGGTCTACTCTGGGCGGCTCACAACATACAAGTTACATTATGCGTCAGATCACCAATTCTAAGAACAATTCAGTTATAGGGCTTCTTTAATGAACAGCAGCAATGTTCTTACTGTTCCTAAAGTTGTATTTTATTTAGATTTTGGTGAGTAGAAGATCAGGTGCCATTAATAAAATATGGAGAACAGCAAAGTATAATATAAAGTTGTAATGAATAGCAATATTTTTACATAAATCAGTAGACCTCAGAAATTAACAACCTGTTTATTACTGTAATACGGAATAAAATGCAGTCTTACTTCTAATTATGGTTTTTAATTTCTGTTAATTAAAGTGTAATTTATTTATTATGTAATTTATATTAATATTTAGTATTCCATAGAATGTAGTAAGTTGCTTTTCCTCTTTCATGTGTTTGTTTTACTACTTCATTTATGGAACTGTGGGCTGTTTCCAACATGTGTTGACTCTCACAGTTGTGGCAAATGTAATGTATCCCTGAAAAAGCTTGTAAATATGGTTGACCCATTATGTTGCATTCATAGACTCCAGATGTTCTATGTGTCTTAGCACATGCTGGTTTTGTTGCTGGCACATTTAAAGTACAATCTGCTTATTGGTTTCCTACATTGAGTTCTGTAAGAAATTAAAATAGAAAGCCAAAATACAGCAGTTGAGTAACTTAAGAATTATGTGTTCTTCAGTAAGCATCTGCACATGATGAAATACACTACAGTTATATTCAAGTATAATATGTAATATATTGAATATTATATTTATATATTCAAATATATATTAGATCTATATTAGCAGTGCTGTTCAAGTTTAATACAATTTTATCTACTTTTGAAAATTGTAGGTGGCTATTCTGCAGATCATCCCGTCATCAAAATCTTTTGGAGAGTTGTAGAAAGCTTCACTGATGATGAAAAACGTAAATTACTCAAGTTTGTAACAAGCTGTTCACGACCTCCACTCTTGGGATTTAAGGTATCTGCCTTTCTGAATTCTGCTTGAGATCCGTATCTTAATTTGGTTTCCTGTGCCTATGAACAGAGTTTTGGTAACTTGAGGGTCCCTTGAAATGAACAGGATCTTGTGCAAGAAAACCTTTGTACTGGAGAACCTTTTGTTGAGTTTTCCTTATGAATATAAAAATACTACCACTCTGGTCCAGAGTGGAACTTCTGCATTTTTGTGTTTCCTGTTCCCATTTAATACCCATCTATAAGTACTGTATTGTAAAAGGGGGAGCGATTTTTGGATTAGTTCCATAGAGTTACTAGTAGAAAAACTACTGAACTGAAGTGCTGCATGAACACGAAGTGTGTGTTTTATCTCTTTTAATATTCTTGGAGATGAAAAGTCAGGAATAGAATATGATATTTTGAAAATAATGGCTTTAGTTCACTTTTATCAGCAGTTTAAAAAAAGGTCTGTGAAGAGGAACTCAGTGAGTTGAGTCCTTTTAAAATGTGCGTTATGCAATATCTAGTTCATGTGTGACCAGTATAAAGGGCCAATCGTACCATTAGGCACATGTGAACCATGTTTTAGTTTTTGGATTATCATTAAAATGTATCCGATTTGCCAGTGATTTAGCTTATTACAGTACTGTTACCAAGCTGCATGGTAGCAGAGAATTTTATCTGGATTTTCTGCTCCTAGCAGCAGCAATACTTGGTCTTGTTCTGCCAGGACACCCATCAGACACATGGTTGATGTTTTACCATCATTCTTTATGAACAGAGCTTTACCCATTAAATAAATGTTTGTAACTTTGGGGTTATTTTTTTAATTATCTAGAATTTATTTAAAAGCAGCTTTAAGTTTGAGCTAATTTACCCTTGCAAAAAGAATGGCACTACTGTAGTTCAGTAAATTACTTAACCCTCTGTATAGTTGATTGGGTGTAGTTCTGTGGTTCTCGCTCACATTCAGTAGTGTGCTTCCATTGTATTCCACAGTCCCCTTCCCCCCACCCTCTGTGCACCCCAAAAACATATTATTACATTCAGCTGCATCCTTATGGAGACTGTAACTCTTGGTGAGACCTTATTGCATAGATCATATTATTTGACATGAGGGATTAGAGCAGAAAAGGACTGTTTCCTCCATGTGCGGATAAAAGCCATAGCTGTTACTAACGTTTAACTGCTTTGCTTGACGAATGGCACAAATATAAAGAGTGGTTATTGTTCGCCCACCATACCGAGGGAGATGTACTGTTACCAAGCTGTGTCCTGGCAGTCTAGGAGGAACATTCATAAAACTAATGCAATTCAGTATGTATAATAAATGCTGCTGCAGTACTTTGAAGATGAAGAGCACCATGTACAGTAAGTAGTAATTAGTATTTGCCATGAAATAAGTGGATTCATTTAAGGAAAAAAATATATTGAGGGCAGCAATTAGAGCAAAATGTCTTCTGTAATTAATTGTACCTAGCTGTATTAAAATAGAAGATAATTAAATGTTACTGTTCAGGACATAACTTTCTAATAGCCTGGCTTTGAAATCTTGTCCATACTACATTGCAAAACCTTCACCTTTTGCTAAAGTTAGTTCAGACTCATTTAGAAGGATGCAGTGTGTCTTGAAGTACTTCATTTATATAAATAGCACAGTCAAGAGATATACTATTTTTTTAAAGAGAATCTTCCCTGCCAGCAGCTTGAGCTCACAATAACATATGCTAAAGCTAATTAAACTTTAATAAGTTTAATAAATGAGATTGTTACAGACAAAAAAAATCATTAAAGTGCAGTTGGAAACTGTTAAGTTGCAATCAGGTCACACGATAAATTGATGATGCTTCCCCCATCCCTGCAATTGCAGATTCCCGTTGCAGAGTATTTAATTATGAAACAAATGGTGCCCTTGACTTGACACTTCAATATAGAACTTCATTTTTAACATTTTTAAAGCTTAAAGTAGGAAAATTCAATTAGCATTTTGAAAGGAACGCTAAAAATACAGCATTTTAGCTATGACATACATTTAAGGCCTCCATTTAAACAATAATTTAACTTAAAATCTCATTAACCTCTTGCCTTGGGGTGTTAGATTTTTGGGGGGCTTTTTTTGCAGTTCCTAAACCCAGGCAATCAATTTTCACTCACCAACACATTTGATGAAATTGGTACACTTTTGCCAAGGAAAGTAGAGCTCTGGCCACGATGCATAAATGGCTTCTGTTACCCTTGTTGGCAGAGCTTTCCATTTCTAAGGCCAAAATACTGTTGGGCATTGGCAAAGCATAAAGTCTGAGAGACACAGTAATGCGTGATCTCCTACTTGCACAACTGTAGCCTTTTTGCAGGCAGAGATCTCTGTGACAAATGGCCAGCTTACACTTACTCCAATTGATACTGAATATTTCTTTGAAGGAGCCACACAGAAGGCAAACTGTTTACGCTTTGGCCATTGTGTGAGTAGCTGGACTCCCAACGAGACCCTCATGTAAAAATCTAACATCACTCTCTGACTGCTAACCTCTGGTGCTCCCCTAGCATCTGGAGACCCCCACAGCAGTCCTTAAGGTTTTCCTTAGAAGAGTCCAATATCACAGGCCTTTTGTATGTGTAGTGTACTGCTGTAAGAGAAAATGGTTTTTTTAAGGTTTCTTTAAAGATATATGTTAATAGGTCCTGTTTGCTCATATAGAGATGCCTCGTTTTTGAACAATAACACAAGAAATGTGATATGTTTCAATCTCCATTGTGCATTTTATTATGCATAGTGTAGTTTTTCAAATTACGTTTTTAAACTGCAAAGTGCTTTGAATACTTTAAATGTGCATGCACAAGTATAGGCTATTGAGAAGCCATAGTTAGGACTTTTATTTATATGGAATGTCTTTTGCTGCAAAACAATTGATTAAAATGATCATGTAATGTCTGTCTGTCTGTCTTAATTCAGTGGTTGGGAATAACACTGCTTTATAAGCTTGTCCAAGACATTTATGGTAGCCTCACAGAATATTATGTTAAATAGATTATTATCATGCATCACAAATTGCTTTTGAGTTTCAAAATACGCTTATACTATCATTAAACAAAAACCAAACTAACCCCTCCTACCTCTATCTTAAATATTGACCAGAATTTCAAAGAAACAGCATGTTAGGGAACCAGCTGTACTATACTGTTGAATAATGGAGGTATAAAAATTTCCTAATAGAAAAAAGAGTTTCAGTTGTTATTCATGTTTCAGAGTTTCACATTAATTCAAAAATTGATGTCTGGATTGTAGAATTTCTTTACGGATATATTTAAAAGGCTTTGTTTGGAAATGCTATATGATTATTAGTTCTTTTACTTTAACTGTTCTTTGATCTTTATTATTTTTTCCTTCCCAGGAATTGTATCCTGCGTTTTGCATACATAATGGAGGTTCTGATTTAGAGCGACTACCCACTGCCAGTACCTGCATGAATTTACTGAAACTTCCAGAGTTTTATGATGAGAATCTTATGCGGAGTAAGCTTCTTTATGCCATTGAATGTGCTGCTGGATTTGAGTTGAGTTGAAGTGAATTTAAATTTTAATCAGATGCTCTGTTGAAGAATTAATCAGTGCCTACTCCATCTGCAGCACCCCTACAAAGCAGATTAAAGGAATTCCATGTAGGTTTCTGCTACTCATCATACCCATCAAGTACTCTTCAATAAGTTTCAGTTTTGACACAAGATGTTGGTTTGCTGTCATTCATTAGCATTTAACTACATTGACACTATGTTCTTACTCAAATGAATGAATGCTGTGTGCAGTTTCGTAGGCTTTTTGAGAAAGAGCATATTTGGCACAGTGACATCCTAGTGAAAATAACCAAAGATAAAGCTTTGGCTTCATGCTGTTGAAATACAGTTAACTCCACAAGCTGGCAATAAAGCAGCCTGCAAAGCAGCCCGTGGGGAAGTAACAGGGTGATGGCCTTGGAGTGGGAAGCAAATGATTTGCAAGTATCCTGAAATGTCTGGGAACCTAAAGTTTGATTGAGAAAAGTAGTTCATGACTTTGCAAATGGCAGCAAGTGTTTACAGATCTTTCTGCAACTGGATTTTATTGAAACTTGGGGAGATACATTTTTATCACAATGGTAGTAAATGGTCGGTGTTGCAAGAGAAATTTGTCATTTGTGTTTTCCTTTGGCTTTAAGAAAAGAAAATCTATTCAATAATCTGAATGGGCACATCTGTTCTTCAGAAATGTAACCTTCCTCATAATCATTTGGACATTTTTACAAGTTACGTAACTATTCATATTTTCTTTCTCTGTGCTGTTCAGTTTCCTTCTCTGTCTGTACACTATTTTAATGCATCACACTTCTTTCACGTATGAACACCTTACAATACTTTGGAAAACAAATGCTTGTAACAACTATTAAAATAAATTTGAACCGAAGCATTAGGCTTTATTCTTTTATACTTGGAAGCCTGCAGATGTTCACATGTCCTCTCCACCCTGGAATAACTGCTTGTTATTAAAACTGATCTCTCTCTCATTATTTGCCATGAACAGCCAACTTATGAGTCCATTTGCTCAGTTAGAAGGTCTGCTTCAGGATGGGTGAAGAGCATGTGTTACCTGACTGATTGCCAAGTGAAAGATTAAATTTTGTAAGAAAAATTTGGTGGTTCAAAAATGGTCGCAGCACTGGGTTAACATTTGTCTTCACGTGCAATTCTCACGAGATTATTTTTTATAATATAATTAGAACCAAAATCATAAATGGGCAGAATCACGTGCATTGTTTATTGTCAGTTGGAAGAGAACTTTGCAGCTGGAGCCCACTCCATGGGTGGTCTCCTAGTGTGAGAACTATTTTACTGCTGAAGAAGCTCCTGAATTTCATATTTAATTAGCAGTAAACAGCAATATATTTTAAATGTGCAAAACAGCTCTCAGTGGTTTTAAGATGTTTACTAGTGTTAGTAAAAAAATGTATAATTTCTTGATTTGTATAAGAAATGAAGTGTTAAAAGTATTATTTGTAGTCTCCATGTACAGAAATAAAACAATTGTTTTCTTTTTGGTTTTGCTCTAAGCTGTTTTATTTATAGTAACTGTTCCTGTTACAGACCTTTGCCTGTTATGGTTGGCTGACTGCCTTGTGTGTTTGTGTGTGTGTGTGTGTGTTTTAATTTATGGAATAATACAGAAGGACTGTAGACAGACACTGTTAAGCACGCTGTTGCCTCTTAAAAGTGAAACCTGAACAGTTTTCTTTAAAGATATTTATTTTACAATTCAAAGTATTAAATATTTTGAAATTATTTTTTCCCACTGGATTCATTTGTTTGGTTAAAATTGTTGTACTTGTAAGCTGTAAAATGTAAATTAAACTTTTCTTACGGAGTCATTAGTATTTCCACTATTTTGTTGGAGTTTCATCACACAACTACAGTAGAGAAAAACTATTTACTCCTAGTGTGCAAGTACAACAGAACAAGGAGAAAGTTGACTTTTATAAAATGATTCAGACAAAAAAAAAACAGTGAATTCCTTTAGATGCACCTAGTCAAAAAATTTTACTCCCCCCCCACGCATCCTTAATGGCTTGGGGCTCATTTTCAAATTTTGTTTTGTTTCACAGGTAAGTTGCAGTAAATGTGAGGATCTTCTCTAAGAAAAACAAGAACAAAATTGAACATAGGCTGAAATCCAGTTGGTAGTCCCACCTAGGTCCATTGAATCAGTGGATATGGATAAGTGTTGATTCAGCAGTTGATTCAGTGAGTCTGGTCTCATTGGGATTAGCAGTTCAATTTAACTCATAATTCTTTGGATTTGTTTGGTACCTACTAATAACGGCTTTGGAATCCTTTAGGAATCAAATCATTGTTTTACGTGTTTTACCCACTGTGTAAAATGTACGAATCTATTTTAGCGTTGTGTGTATGGTATACTCCACATTCTATAAAATCATTAGCGGTTGACTTGACAGTATCATGGTAAAGCTATCCCATGTTAGATGGACAAAGAAGTCAGAATGTCGCTAAAGCTGCAATGCTTGGTGGATGTAAACTGCACGGAACTCAGAATTTACTTTTCCCATTGTATTATGGTAATAAGATGCAGTGAGTCAGGTACATGGCTCTGGAGCCAAAGGTTGGGGGTTCAGTTTCCCATTGTGCTTCCTGGAAGAAGAGTCAACCTGTTTAGCCTTGGGCAAACTGCACATCCCTGGAAGAAGAGAATGGTCAACTTTTGTTGTTGTTTAGTTGTTAAGTTGTGTCTGACTCTTCGTGACCCCATGGAACAGAGCACGTCAGGCCCGCCTGTCTTCCACTGCCTCCTGGAGTTGGGTCAAATTCATGTTGGTCGCTTCAGTGACACTGTCCAACCATTTCGTCCTCTGTCCTCCCCTTCTCTTCTTGCCCTCTCACTTTCCCAACATCAGGATCCTTTCCAGGGAGTCTTCTCTTCTCATGAGATGGCTCAAGTAATGGAGCTTCAGCTTCAGGATCTGTCCTTCCAGTGAGCACTCAGGGTTGATTTCCTTCAAAATGGATAGGTTTGTTCTCCTTGCAGTCCAGGGGACTCTCAAGATCCTCCTCCAGCACCACAATTCAAAAAGCATCGGTAGTCAGCTTTCTTTATGGTCCAGCTCTCACTTCCATACGTCACTACAGGAAAAACCATAGCTTTGACTATGCGGACTTTTGTTGGCAAGGTGATGTCTCTGCTTTTAAAGATGCTGTAAAGGTTTGTCATCGCTTTCCTCCCAAGAAGCAAGCGTCTTTTAATGTCGGGGCTGCTGTCTCCATCTGCAGTGATCATGGAGCCCAAGAAAGTCAAAACTGTCACTGCCTCCATATCTTCCCCTTCTATTTGCCAGGAGGTGATGGGACCAATGGCCATGATCTTAGTTTTTTTGATATTGAGCTTCAGACCGTCTTTTGCACTCTCCTCTTTCACCCTCATTACAAGGTTCCTTAATTCCTCCTCACTTTCTGCCATCAGAGTGGTATCATCTGCATATCGGAGGTTGTTGATATTTCTTCCGGCAATCTTAATTCCGGTTTGGGATTCCTCCAGTCCAGACTTTCGCATGATGTATTCTGCATATAAGTTAAATAAGCAGGGAGACAATATACAGCCTTGTCGTACTCCTTTCCCAATTTTGAACCAATCAGTTGTTCCATATCCAGTTCTAATTCTTGCTTCCTTTCCCATATATAGATCTCTCAGGAGATAGACAAGGTGGTCAGGCACTCCCATTTTTTTTCAGAACTTGCCATAGTTTGTTGTGGTCCACACAAAGGCTTTTGTGTAGTCAATGAAACAGAAGTAGATGTTTTTCTGGAACTCTCTGGCTTTCTCCCTAATTCAGCGCATGTTAGCAATTTGGTCCCTAGTTCCTCTGCCCCTTCGAAATCCAGCTTGTACTTCTGGGAGTTCTCGATCCACATACAGCTGAAGCCTACCTTGTAGAATTTTGAGCATAGCCTTGCCTAGCGTGTGAAATGAGTGCAATGGTCCTTGTTAGTCAAGGTTTACTTGAAAACATGTAGCTATTATTATTACTAGAAGTGGTATCTGGTAGACTTTTCCTTTACATGCAAATTCTAAAGTGTCAAAAGCTTTGTTGGCATGAAAACCATCACCAGTACGGTTTCCTAGGGTAAGTGAAATTGTTTGCAGCATCTCACTCTACTTGATCTCCTTTTCAGTTGTGGAATTTCATTAGCCTTGGGAACACTGCTACTAAGTCTTGCTGTAAAAGGATGCGAATCTTGCAGCCTCTTGTTTTCTCTAAATTGAGATTACTTCTCCCCCCCCCCCATCTTCAACTTTTCTTGAAGAAATGTCAAGATGCAGTGAATGGCTACAATATCTGTGCAGACATTGATGCACCCGGCAAAGGTTGAAGAAAACACCAAGATAATGCAGGATTATTGCAATTCCTGTTTAGAGTGACAAACGTCCTGTGCAGGCCTGGTTTGTACAATGAGCACAAATGTATGGATGCATTTGCCCTGGTGTAATTGGTCTGATGCTGCCTGCTGTTCTTGCAAAGCATGATATGATCTGTATTGCCCGTAGGCTTATGAGGATATACACATATTTGCTGAGCATCCTCATGCTGTAGTGAAGTCACCTTAATGCATGTTTTCCCAGTCTGCCATCTACTGCAGCCCTAATTTCCATACAGAAGCTGTGTTTGTCAGTCACAGCCTTCAATCCTGGTTGCACAACTATCCAAAGTTTTGCCTCTATCATAAAAAGGTTAGTTTTTTTAAAAAAACATTATTTGCCAAATAAACACACACACATTTAAGTTGTTTTCATGCTTAGATTAGTATCTGGTCTACTCATCTCAACCAAAAGCGGACTCATTGAATCAATTGCTGAGTGGTAAATCCACACATGTAAATATTAAGTGAATGAGTTTATTCTAGTTGAGATTAGTGCTAGGATAGTGGCTTTAGCCATACACCAAATAAAACCAACATGTCTCCTAGTATGACAATGTCTGCATTGAACCCTATATCCATCTTTTGCTAAATTAAATGTGAAGAGCTTTCAAATGATCCAAGATCATTTGATCTGTGAGAGATTGTTGGCACCTTTCCCCAGAAAAACTTCCTCCCAAATCGTTACATGTTGGTTTTGGATATTTATTTAACACCTAGAACCATAGCAGGGTTAAAATGAATGGTCAGCTCCGTCCTCCATTCTTTACAAGTATAATATATGCATTCTGAACTCTTCAGATGAACTTGAGAAGGGCTGCCTTGCTGACATATATATGTATGTATCATGTGCTGTGCACTTATCATTACCCTGCTTCCTTGGCTCAGTAAGTTCTTTTGGGTTTGGGAGACACACCCCGAAAAGCTATCAGGAACATGAAGGCCCTAAAGAATATAAAGGGACAGGACTCATGTCCTGCTTCCTCCTTGATTAAAGGATGGGTTGTTTCCTGTGAGTCTGCAAAACATGCAAATACCTACTTACTTGATGACCATGCCACCACCCAGCTGATTATCTCCCAAGCATATCTTTTGACTTGGCCAATCCAACCCTCCAGAGGGAGGAAATGGACGAATCCTGCAGCATCCCCACGTCCCAAGCTGGGTCAGCAAAGTCAGGCACTGCTTAAGCACCCTTGCTGACATGTTTTTTCTTTCACATATTGCGCCATATATTGCTCTGTACTGGATCTCCAGTGTGGTGTAATGGACAGGGTGACATCCCAGAGCCCAAGAGACCTGCATTCAAATATTCATGGAAGCTCACAGGGTGTGTATGGAAAAAACTAATCCTAAATATCACACTGATAGGATAACCAGAATAAACCGGTTTGTCTTATTCAGTGTGAAGCCCCGTAAAAGCGGGCATTGTTCTCAAACTTAAGTTTCGTTTCCTTGCAACTTTGTAAGAGGTGGAATTTTTCATGGGAAGGATACTGTTGCGCCGGTGCGATGTAAGTTTCTTGTTTCTCTGTAACCAATCATGTATTGCCAGCCTATGCAACGCCCATATATGGAGACTGTGAGCCTTACCGGACTACCCGGAAAGGACAAACTATAAAAACTGTATGTAAAAACGCCACGCCTTCGGAGAACCGCTTCCTATGTCACTTGGCAGGGAATGTTCTTCTCCCCGCTTTCTGCAGCAGGCGAAAGAAAAATAAACCTCCTTTTCTTTTATAACCTTCGTGTCTCGATCTCTTGTTTAAGGTAAATTGTTGGGCGTAACAATTTGGGGGCTCGTCCGGGATCTCTAAACGCCCCGATTGGGGCTGGATTTTTATCCAGTTGAGGTCAGGCAGAACAGGCGGCGGTGAAGTGAATCGGAAGGCGCCCCTGCCTTCTTTTAAGGCGGCCGCTTCCTTGCCGACGCTTTGGCTGCTTGGCATCAAGAACTCGGAAAGAGGCACGAACGCGAGAGTTTTTTTTTTAAGCCGGCCGGCCAACGAATCAACGAGCCAGCAGATCAACGGACCTGGTAAGTCGTAGTGGGAAACTCTGAAAGGGTTGGTTGTTGTTGTGTGAATGAAGAGTGAGTGACCTTGCGGTTCCCAGAGGTGGCCGTTGAAGTAGTCCGGGACCCTGGGCCAAGGTGTGCGACTGTTGTCTGTACCCTCCTTGTGTCCACGTCCAAGAGACCCCTTACTCTTGGCGCAAATCCCCTTCCCTAGTGTTTTTGTCTCCCGCGGGATGGGGAACCAAACATCGAGGAATGAAAGAAAGCCTAGTGGGGGCGGAAGCAAGAAAAACAAAAGGTCCGGTGGGGACCTCAGGAGGAATTTCGAGGGGGACGCCCCAACTCCAGGCCCTTCTAGGGGTGGTAATGAGTTAGGAATTCCTGGTAATAGCCCGTTGGCAAGGCTGTTACTTCATTGGGCTTCCGTGAAAGTGCAGGACTTTCAGACAGAGCAGGAGATGGTTAGAATGTGTACAGAAGTGTGGCCTCAGTTTAATATCACACCCAAATGGCCACAGTTTGGTTCCAACAACTTTGATGACATTAAACTAGTGGATGATTTTTATGTTTCTCACCCACCCCGATCAGTGTATGTAGACTCTTGGTTTTGGTATTTGATCAAATTCGGAGAAGGAGTGAGATTGGCTGTAAGTAGGAACTTGGTGGAATCTAAACTGACAGGGGAGGAGATGTCTAAATTTGACCCCCTGGAATTTATTAACTATCAGCCACCTCCTCCCCCGCCACCTGTGCAACAGCAGCAACAGGTTCCTACCGCTCCTCCATTAAATGCGCCAGAAACAGAGACACCCCAAATTTACCCAGCCTTACAGCCGCCAACATATGACCAAACCCTGAGAGAAGGGCAGCTAGAAGGGGCAGTAGGTGAAGAATCCGTAGGTCCTATTTCCCCCATTAGCAGCGATCGTACTGTAGATTACAGCACGTCGCCCCCTCCCCGACCGAACACTAGGTCCAGAAGTAGAATGCTAGAATTAGGAGAGGGAAGTCCAGGTGTGTTCCAATGCCCCTTAAGAGAGGTGCCTATGGGCTCTGCTGTTGGATTCGTGGAAGTTCCGTTAACAAATTCGGATATAAGAATTATAAAGCAGAACCTCCCCAGCCTTCCGGAAGATCCTATTGGATTTGTCACCGGTCTCCGGGATGCTCTGGGAACAATGATTTATAAACCCACGGAGCTTCTACATATCTGCAGGCAGCTAGCAGGAGCAACATATACTAATCAAGCGCTAGAACAAGCCCGCCAGCTGTGGCGTGGGCAGGCTGCTGGAGCAGCACGAACAGAGGACCAGGCAAGAGAAAGGTTCCCGGAACTTACTCCTGGGGACTGGGACTTCCAAAACCCCAATACCAGAGAGCAATGTGCTGAAATGATGCAGTTGTTACTGAAAGGATTTGAGGCAATAATTCCTAAAACTGTTAGCATGAAGCTTGCCTTTGGGCAGCCACAAGGAAAAGATGAGACCCCGGTAGAGTACCTGGAGAGGCTGAAACGCAATATGCGGAGGTACACTGGATTAGACCCAGATGACCCGGCCAACTTAAACCTTTTGCGACTGGAATTCGTATCCGGATGCTATCCGGATATAAGAATGAAATTGCAGAAATTTGACAACTTGACCACAAAACCTATGAGTGAATTATTGGCTGAGGCTCAGAAAGTTGTTGCAAGAAGAGAGGATGAAAAGGAAAAACGGAAGTTGAAGTTAATGACTCAAATGGTTGAGAAAGTAGTGGAGAGAAAGGTCCCAGGCAACGGCCCCTCTTGGGAGCGCCCCAGGGGAAGAGGATTTGGTAGAGGAGACAGAGGCGGGTATAGGAACCAAGGAAGTAGAGGAGGGTTCGCGAGAGGCAGGGGAAGAGACGGAGATGGGAAGAATCAGGTGGGAGGTCCACGAAGAACCCCGCTACCCCATGATGTGTGCGCGAATTGTGGCCAGGTTGGCCACTGGAAGCGAGAATGCAGAAATGCAAAGAGAAATGATCAGGAAGAGTTGACCCGGTTAGCCGCCTGCTATGAGGATGAATAGGGGGGTCAGGGCTGCCTGCTGAAAAGTCCCGCCTGCTCGGAGCCCTTGTTAACTTTGCGGGTGGGCACCAATGAAGTTATGGTAGAGTTTTTGGTAGACTCAGGGGCCACCCGGTCTACCCTGAGTCAGTCAATTTGGTCCGGAAAGCCTCCCCTTACGGAAGGTCGTGTTAGCGTAGTAGGGATAGAGAACCAATCCCAACAAGTAGCCATTCTGAAACCCCTAGTAGTAGTTAAACCTGACACTAAGGAGAAAATTTGGCATGATTTCCTGTGGACCCCGAATGCTGGTGTGAACTTGCTGGGCCGGGACCTAATGGCTAAATTAGGCATACAGATATTTCTTAAAGAAAACATTTGTGAAGTCCGGTTGGCTGTCCTCAGGGAGGAGGATGAAAAGAAAATTAACCCAATTGTATGGGCAAAGCCAGGGAATCCCGGCCTCATGAATGTTACACCAGCTAAAATTCATTTGAAAACAGATACACCGGTTTACCGTCCACAGTATCCGATCAGGCCAGAGGCTGAGGAAGGACTCAAACCGGTTGTGAGGGAGTTGCTGGACGATGGGCTCATCGAACCTAGTGACTCACCTTACTGCACACCTATTTTGCCAGTAAAGAAACCCAATGGGACTTGGCGCATGGTCCAAGACCTGCGGGAGGTAAATAAGGTAGTGATTCCAAGAGCCCCAATAGTTCCAGACCCACATACGATTCTGCGAAGAATCCCTGATACTCACGTGTGGTACACGGTAATAGATCTAAAGTCAGCATTTTTCAGTGTGCCGGTAGACCCGGAGTCCCGGCCGATATTTGCATTTCAATGGCCACACCCGGAAACGGGAAAACTAACTCGTTTTCAATGGAAAATATTATGTCAAGGTTATTGTGAGAGCCCCACTATATTTGGAGAACTCCTGGAGGAATTACTCCAGGGATGGTCCCCACCAGAGGGAACACTCCTTACTCAATATGTGGATGACCTACTTATTAGTGGAGAAGAAGGAAAACAGGTCAGGAAAGCTAGCATTAGTCTCCTGAACTTCCTAGGAGAGAAGGGGCTTAGAGTATCTCTGGATAAGCTACAGTTTTGTGAACCAGAGGTCAAGTACCTAGGACTTATCTTGAAGAAGGGAACCAAATGTATAAATCCCAAGAGGCTAGAGGGAATCCAAAATCTGGAAATGCCAAAGACAAAAAGGCAACTGAGGAGTTTCATTGGCACTATTAACTTTTGTAGACAGTGGATTGAGGGATTTTCTGAGTTAATTCAGCCATTCCTTAAGAAGTTGTTGAAGGAGGAACCAGAAACATTGGTTTTGGAAAAAGCAGATTACAAACTATTTGAGAGAGTCAAAAAGATACTAGTTTCAGCCCCAGCATTGGGACTTCCAAACCCAAACAAGCCCACCCATCTCTTTGTCACCACTGGAAATGGGGTGGCAAAGGGGGTATTGGCTCAGAAGAAAGCAGGACAATACCAACCTATTGGGTACTTATCTAAACATTTGGATGCAGTAGTGTTGGGATGGCCCACATGTCTTCAGGCGTGTGCGGCGGCGGCCGAATTAGTTAAACTTACTCGAAAGCTGTACCCCTTTGAGGCGATTGTTCTGCACTCTTCTCACCAGCTCAAAACTATACTCACTCACACTGCTCGACGGTGGATGACTGACAGCAGGCTTTTGCAAATTGAAGCGATATTACTAGAAAAGCCTGATTTGTTGTTAACCACCACCGACCATTATGGTCCAGCAGGAGGCCTATCAGAGGCAGTCAGAAAAGAGATGTGCAATGAACATGATTGCATTGCAATTACCGATCTGCAAACTAAATTCAGGGAAGACCTTCAGGAAGAGCCAATAGAAGGAGCATGGAACTTGTACACAGATGGGTCCTCCCGGGTAGTAAATGGGAAAAGGATTACTGGATATGCCATTGTAGAGGACGGGGGTCTAGAAGTGGAGACTGGCCCTCTCCCTCCCTCAATGTCAGCACAAACTGCTGAGTTATATGCTCTTAAAAGAGCTCTAGAAATAGGGAAAGAAAAGAATGTGAATATTTGGACCGATTCAAAATATGCCTGTGGAGTGGTGCATGTCTTTGGGAAAATTTGGAGTGAAAGAGGCCTTCTGACCTCACAGGGAAAGAATCTGGCCCATCATCAGTTGGTGTTAGACACCCTGGAAGCATTGAGTCTTCCTTCCCGGGTAGCTATAATACATATTCCGGGACACCAAAAAGGGAATGCCCCAGAAATCGTGGGAAACCGCCTGGCTGACGAGTTGGCAAGAAAGGCAGCTGAAAGAGAGTTTGATACCGCCCGTTTTGCAGCTCTGATTCCAACTTGTAGGGAAATTACTGCTCCTCTGGCATATTCACAAAAAGAATTGGAAATGGCAGAGTCACAGGGAGCCACAATGGAAAATGGCGTTCTAAAATTGAGAGATGGAAGGCAGTGGCTGCCCGAGGGCACAGCCAGAGAAATTCTTAAAGCCTTACATGAGGGGGGGCATTGGGGAGCTAAGGCCTTGGTTGCAGCCTTCTTACAGAAATATGCGGCCAGGAAGGTTTGGTCACACGTCAATACCATTTTGGCTCACTGTGTTGCGTGCCAGAAAGTGAATAAGAATAATCCCAAGAAGGCAGAAATGGGAGGACGGCCTCTGGCTATCCATCCATTTGAACACTTGCAGTGTGATTTCATTGACATGCCAAAATCAGGCCCCTGGAATCATTGCTTAGTAATTACAGACCAGTTAACGGGATGGGTAGAGGCTTTCCCTACCGCCAAGGCAACGGCCGGAGTAGTGTGCAAACTGCTATTGGAACAAATTGTTTGTAGATACGGGATAATATACTCCATGGATAGCGACCGTGGTACACATTTTTCCCAGAAGGTATTGCAGAAAGTAGCGGATGTCCTGGGTATTAAGTGGAAACTTCACACCCCGTGGCATCCGCAGAGTTCCGGAAAGACTGAGAGGATGAATCAGACCTTAAAAAAGCAAATTATGAAATTAATACAGCAGGCCAAATTGCCTTGGCCAAAGGTATTACCTCTTGCCCTTTTTGCAATCAGAACCAAACCACATAGTGGGACAGGACTGTCCCCATTTGAGAGCTTGTATGGGATGGGAATTTGGGACGTGAGTGTGCAAAAAGCTAGCCCCAATTTGGAACTGTTTAAAGATGCCTTTATAAGAAAGTATTTGCTGGCACTGTTCTCTATCCTTTCTGACATTAGGGAGCAAGGGATCTCTGTGCAGAGGCCACCTTTGGAGGTAGCGGTACATTCCTTTCAACCTGGAGGCTGGGCATACATCAAAACGTGGAAGACCGAACCCCTTACCCCGAGGTGGCTGGGACCCTTCCAGATACTCCTTACAACAGAGACTGCAATACGCACTAAAGAACTAGGTTGGACACATCATACTCGTGCCAAACACGCCGCCGACCCTGAGGGACTTTGGGAAGCTACGCCAGTATCGGGAAACGGCCTGAAAACTGTTTTTAAGAAACTTAAGTGATGACTGATGAGTGGTTAATACACAAATGTTGCCCTTTCTTTCAAGTACAGTTGAATATAAGGAAAGTAACTAACCTGATCCAGGCGTGGTACGTTGTAGTGAAACCAGAAAGGAGCAGGAGGGACTTGTATATTTACAAGGGATATTCAATTGGAGATCAAGTAGTAGTGGAAGAAAAAGATGCACATAAGAAGCCACTAGCAGAAAGGATTCTATACGGCCCTGTGTTTGGTTTGAAGGACCCCTGGTGGTGGCATACCATACTTTGTAGGGTCTGCCCAATCACCAAAGATTACCGTCTTTGTGAGGAGTCTGGGGACTCGGACTCAGAGTCCGAGGACGGGTGTGGGTGCGCTTCAGGCTCTCAGTGGGCCTCGGAGAGGTGTTTCTTTTGAAGCTGCAAGGGTTGGGTTGGCCGAGGTCGCACCCTGGCCGAGTCGGAAGAAACCCTTTCCACCCTAATACTCTCACCCCCTAATCATGAGTACGGGATACCAGGAGATATAAGAAACCTGAAGGACCCATTGACAGGACTAAACCCCTTTGAGATACACTGTTTGTTGTGGTACCCATTTTGCCCTTACCATTGGTGTGCCAGAGTGACTAAATTTGATAGCGGACCAACACTAAGGTGGTACGTGGTGAAAGTGGGGTACCCTGAGGAGTTGTGGACCGAGAGCTTGTGGGCTGTAAAAACGCCAACGGCAAGCTTCAAGTGGAAAGTGAGTTCTCAGAGCATTTCAGCGGCGGAAACTATATCTGGAGAATGGATCCGCGACGCATCTTTGGTGCACCACGAGACATGCTGGAAGTGCAGGAGCGTAAGCCCTTGGTGCACGCCCGGTCCAGACTCGGAAGACGAGGAATGGAACGCCCACTATCAACGATGGTAAGACCCACTCCCTTAGTGTCTTGGAGACATATTTGGCAAACATTGGCGGGTAGACCAAAGGTTAACGGCAAATTGGTCACGATAATTGGATTCTTGTTCGTACTGACGATGGTAACAGGTACTACTTGTCCTTGCACCACCGTCACCAGAAGGGGTAATCACGTACACCAAACCCTGATTTACAAGTCTACCTATAAGTGCCAGGGGACTGTTAACGCTTGCTACTTCAATGGAACTGAGTACAGAATCTGTAGACAGAGCAGCCAGGACCCAGTCTGTTACGACCCTAAAACAGAGCCAGAAAGAACGTGGATAGAGGTGAGGCCTATATTCCTACAGTTTGGGGGTGTCGCAAGGCAGGGTGAAGTCCTTGATAGAGCACAAAGAAGGGGAAGTCACACAATCTCCCTGAAATTTGATGCTTGTAAGCTGATATCTCTTAGTGGTGCTGCCGTTTGGCCATACAAGTGGGGATGTGGTGGCCTTGCTTGGGAACGTTCTTATCAAAAGGAGAACAAGTACATAGGATTAGAGCCTGGCCTTTGGAGTGCATGCAGGAGTCCAGACGACTTCTATGTCCCCTTCTGGTCCTGTGTCCAATGGGCCACTTGGATGGGGAAACCAGGGTCCTCAACCACCGCTTCACTGACCAAGCGAAAAGGAGATCCCCAATGTGAACAAGGAAATTGCAACCCCGTCAATTTCACTATACTCAAGCCTGAAGAATGGGACAAATTAGGGTTATGGTCCAAAAGATTTGGTCTAAGAATTGACGGAAAAGGAGGAGATCCGGGGGGGTGGTTCATTGTGCGACAGGTAAAAGAGGAGGTAATAGGAAAAGAATTACAAAGGTACCACAGCTTCTGGACGGAGGTAGATTCTGATCCTTGGGAACAATCCCTAACCACCACTACCGTAAACTTGTTTATAGAACTGGCCCAAACCATAGCTGTTACCTTGAATGTGTCCAATTGTTACATCTGTGGTGGAACTATTATGGGGGACCAATGGCCTTGGGAGGCTATCGAGTGGAATTTTACTACCCCGTATAATTTAACAGGGCAACCTGAACATTCAGGCCGAACCAGATGGGACCTCTCTAACAATCTGGTAGGAACAGCATGCATTCAAAGGACTCCTGACAGGTTAAGTGCTCCAATACCCATAGGGGATTCAAATTGTCAAAATGTCCGAGTCATAAATGGTACAAGTATGAGTACCTGGGGAAATTTAACAGGCAACCCTTGGATGAATTTGACTAGGGAAGTATCCAACCTTTGGCACAATGGTAACATGAAAAATGAAGTAATGGCTCCAAATGGTTTATATTGGATATGCGGTAAAGTAGCCTATTCGTATTTGTTAATCAATTGGACTGGAACGTGTTTTCTGGGACATCTTAAGCCATTCTTTTTCATGATTCCGTTGGACAAAGGAACAACCCTGGGCCAAGTGGGGGAAGAAATGGTAAGAGAGAAAAGAGAATTGAAAATTGGAAACTGGAAAGATGATGAATGGCCTCCGGAACGCATCATCGCTTATTATGACCCCGCCACGTGGGCGCAAGATGGTGCGTATGGATATAGAACGCCAATTTATATGCTTAATAGACTGATTAGATTGCAGGCTGTAGTAGAATTACTTACTAGGGAGAATGAACAAGCTTTGCTACTCTTAGCTAAACAAAATACGAAAATCAAAAACGCTATATATCAAAATAGACTTGCTTTAGATTACCTGCTAGCTGCGGAGGGAGGAGTATGTGGGAAATTCAACCTCACAAATTGTTGTTTGGAAATAGGGGATACGCAGGAAGCTATTGCTGAAATAACTGGAAAAATGCGGAAACTTGCCCATGTTCCAGTACAGAAATGGACTGGAATGCTGGACGATTCAGGTTGGTTAGGAGGAATCTTTAATAACTGGAAACAGGCGTTGTTTTTCTTCACTATATTCATGGTGGGCTTAATGATTTTGCCTTGTGTCATACCATTAATAAGAAATATGATTAATTCAGCAGTTGAAGCGGCAATACCAAAAACACAAATGGTTGTTAGGGCTCCCGAAATAAAATATAGAATAATTCCGGAAACTGATCAAGAGTATGAGGTCACTAATAAGTTGTGAATAAGACAAAGTTTGTGTAAAAAGAAAAGGGGGGAATTGATAGGATAACCAGAATAAACCGGTTTGTCTTATTCAGTGTGAAGCCCCGTAAAAGCGGGCATTGTTCTCAAACTTAAGTTTCGTTTCCTTGCAACTTTGTAAGAGGTGGAATTTTTCATGGGAAGGATACTGTTGCGCCGGTGCGATGTAAGTTTCTTGTTTCTCTGTAACCAATCATGTATTGCCAGCCTATGCAACGCCCATATATGGAGACTGTGAGCCTTACCGGACTACCCGGAAAGGACAAACTATAAAAACTGTATGTAAAAACGCCACGCCTTCGGAGAACCGCTTCCTATGTCACTTGGCAGGGAATGTTCTTCTCCCCGCTTTCTGCAGCAGGCGAAAGAAAAATAAACCTCCTTTTCTTTTATAACCTTCGTGTCTCGATCTCTTGTTTAAGGTAAATTGTTGGGCGTAACAACACTTATGGTGAAAACTGCATTAGGGTCACTATATCTGTTCCAGCTCCACGGTACACAATGTAGAACTACTGTTTCCCATGTTTTGGCCCATTCTGGGCACATCCCCAGAAATCTTGTTTGGAATGGTCTAGAGACAGATAGAGGGTTAAGTGCTTCCAGAACAGGGATTCAGATGCCTGCTTGGCCAAGGAAAGTCCTTAAGAGGGTTTTGTTTTGTTTTTTTTGGCACTGATAAATCTACACCTTCCATATCTCACAGAAAACCGTATTAGAGTTGCCATACCCGAGATGCCACCTGGCACCACCCAGCGTGCAACTAGCTCCCTTTGGGGGTTTGTGAAGTCGGTTTTCATCGTTCTTCCTCTGCACCGAAGACCAGACGAAAGTATGTATGTTGGGCAAAAATCGTACCAGCACCTCTCCCCACCTCTAACCGTCAAAATGCAATAATCCTCAACATTTTTTGCTCTTTTCCTTACGTCTCAAGTGTTGTTGCCCAAAGCAGCCTTTGCTATCAGTGCTGACGCTGCACCACCGACCGCCAGCGCCGGCTGTATAGGAGACAAATGCTATAAAACAGTGGTTCTTAACGTGGGCGATAATGGCGATTTCAGTTTTCAGGGGGGCAGTAGAACAAAAAGGGGCGGCGTGGGGGCGCTGGAGCAGAAGGGGGGGCACTGGAGCAAGCCAAACCTGTGAAGATGGCTGCAGCCTTTTTACAGTGTGCATGAATATATATTTTCCTCCAATTTTAATTTAGTTTCAGACTTTTTGTCTTGAAATTTTTAGATCCTGCATTTGTTTTTATGCCCTTTTTATATTTCTTTTTGCGTCTTAAAATTCACTTGCAACTAAATCATTAAATGTTACTTTTTGGGGGGCATTTCATTTTCTTGGAATTTAATTTTGTTTTCAGGGGTCATTGGATTTAAGTGTCTTAAACAAACAAACAAACAAACAAACAAATAAATAAGATATCATCACCGCGGGGAGGGGGGCGATGATAACTTCCTCAATGGCTCAAGGGGGCGTTTCTTTCAAAAAGGTTAAGAACCACTGCTATAAAACACAGCAGAAGGGGCTGTTAAAAAAAAGTTTTCCGCGAAAAGGTTCAGGAGCTGCAGGGATTTCTCGATTTTTTTTAAAAAAGTGCACATACAAAAATAAAAAAGCAACTCGTGATCCTTATCCACAAAAATCCATCCTCCGCAATGCTTTATCCCCAACCTTTGTTCCTTTAAACATCTTTTATCTTTAGGATGGGCATGTGGGCTTTTATGCTGTTACTAAACCGCTGGTATCTGGCACGTTGGAAGACCCATCTGGACGCAAACGACCCGCGTCTGGTGCAAAAGACGGGCGTCTCTTACCGCCGAAGCGATGAGAAACGCGCACGCGCACACCCCGCCATTGGGAACGGCGGCAGCGCCTCCTGGCAGCCACCAGGTGGCGGACTGAGCCCCTTTTCGTAAGGGCCCAGAATGTCAGGAGGGGGAGGGGGGAAGAGAAAGAGAGAGAGAGCGCAGAACAGTTTATTCTAGAAACTTCCGGCGAGATCCAGCCTCCGAGAGCTGCGGCCCTCTCCTCTCGCGATAGCTCTCTTCCGCCCCTGAGCCATGAGGTGGTCCCAGAAGATAAAAACTTGTAGAGGTGCACACGTCTCCGTGTGGACGAGCACTTCCTGGTCCGCGTCGAAGAAGCCATTTTCGAAATCTTCCCGAAAGAGGAACAGAGAGATCTCCCCATAGAAGCCAATGAGCAAAAATCCAATGTTTGATTTTTCCCCTTAGCTTTTTTTGGGCATCAGCCCATCCACAGAGATAGGAAAGGCAGCTTGAAAGAAAGAAGTTCATGTTACTTCATCTCGTTTTATATAAGCTATATTGACTTTGTGGTTGTTCAGCTTTTGAACTTTTTTTTCTTTTAAAGGAACGTGACTCCCAAACCTGCCCAACCGAGACCCGGGCATGATAACCAGCTTGCAAAGAATCCATTCCAACCTCGTACCTGGTTGTGAGGGGCGCCCTGGTGGAGAGGCGGACAGCCCCGCGATGTAGGCCTTGTTTAATACGGACCAAGAGAGGAATATTTAACCTCCGGGTCTGGTTTTGAAGCCAAACCCCAGAGGGCGACCTGCCTCGATCCCCCCCCCGCCCTGCATGCTTCCATCCCAAATCCAGTGGTCCATTGTAAAACACACACACCTCCCTTGACCCTCGTTGCTTTGGGAAGCAGACACGCTTCCTAAATAATTTAAACGGCCTGATGCATCTAATAAATATTATCCATTGAATATTAATGCATGAACTCCTCTTCTGGGTTGCATATGGAAGCGAATGCACCGAATGGATCAATATTTTAAACGGCCAGACACGTGGAAGGAATTGTCTCTATTGTTGCATCAGGTCGGAAGGAACTCTTCCTCTGTGCAGAGAGGCGCAGGAACCCCACGATCCGTAGCCGATGCCACTCTTCTATTTTCCTAGCTCTAAGGAGGCGGAATAAATAAAGGCGGGGGCGGGGTGGTTGGGCTTTTTTTTCTTTGCTCCTCCTCCCCGCGGCTGCCGCTCTGGGCGTGTGACGCACTTCCGGTTTGCGGCCCTCAGCGTCGCTGGTTATCGGAGAGCGGGAGGCGGGCGAGGCCTGAGGGAGACGAAGAGCGGAGCGCTGCCGTCGCTGAGCCTGAAGGGGAACCGACCGGGTGAGCGCTTTTTTTTAGAGCCGCCGTGACGGTGTCTTTTCGCCGGGGACGTGGGTGGGGGATGGGATGGGGAAAGGGCCCTCCTGAGGAGGATTGTGTGTGTGGGTGGGGGGGTCTCGGCCTCGGCGGGCCGCTGCCGGTGGCGCGCAGGCCTCGCCTCGGCTCTCATTCTCCCCCCCCCACAAACGTACGTTAATCATTTACGTTTTTTGATTGGCTAAGAGGCCAGGGAAGCGGGGGAGGGGGCTCCGAAGGGGGAAGATTATGAGCGACCCTTGTTTGCCGGGTTTTGGGGGAGGGGGAGGAGAACGACGCAGACTGGAGGCCTGAGTTCGAATTCTCGCTCAGCCATGGACTGGGAGGGTGGCCCGGGTTAAAAAAGCATTCTTTAAAGATCCCACTTAGCTTGAAAGTCCTCACAGGGTCCCTCTAACTTGGTCCCGACGGGGGGGGGGGGGTTGCATAAGTAGACGCTGTCTAGGGGGGCGGGGCAGAAATCTAATTAATTAATTAATTAAAGATAAAAACAGCAATGTTTTGGCAAGCGGTGGCCCTTCCCGCCCCCCCCAATGAAGAACCTGTGGCAACTTGCTCCAGATTCATAGGAAGGTGAGGAAGTTTCTGAGGCCTGATAATTCCCTTTGTCCAAAAAAAAAGTGTCTTTTTGATGCGGCTTTGTTGCTGCGGCGGCTGCCTTGTTTCGATGGGCCTAAGACGGCGAGCGCCCCGGCGTGGGGGGACTCGTGACTCTCCGTCCTCACGTTCGCCAAGACTGGGCTTGTTTGTTGCTCTCTCTTTCTCTCTCTCTCTGGGCCTGGCTTGGGAACATGAGTGGCGCCTTCCTAAACCTGAACCAAACAAGGAAAATGGACCCTGAGGAGGAGGCGTTGGAGTTGGTTTTCTTATTTTCTCCTTTTTTTTGCGTGAGTGGACAAATATTGATCACTGTTTTGGAAGGCGAGGTGGTGTGGAGCTTGGGGGAGCGAGAGAAAATAGCCTTTTGAAGTGAGGTGTGTTACTTTTTGTGGATGGGAAAGAAGAATGTAGATCTTTAAATAATATTCTAATACTGTAGTTAGAAAACTTGGCCTAAGTCAGGCTAATAGTGTAAAGCAAGTGTGATTAAAAGGTGAAAATTGCATGAATTTATGGAGGGATAAAGTTTCATGGGCTTCATCCAGGTTCATCAGATGAACTTTTTTTCCATTAAAAGGTTACATCGCAATCTCTTAAAGTCTTGCTGCTTCTGAAATCTGCTGGGTGATGGTTTCTTATCTCCTGTGTGTGAGCGTTCGATTTTAGGCTCTAAATTCAATTCAAAGAAATCAGCAGATCCACCTTGTTTCATAACAGGTGTGGGATTTATTGGAGGATGAAACAATAAACAAGTACAGTACTGTATCTGGAACATGATTATGAGTCTTTTCTTCTGCCAACTGGTCTAGAGGGGGCTTCCATTCGTCCAACAAGAACAGGTTTTTGTAACTATAGTCCCAGGATCCCTGGAGATCGTTGGAGACCTAATGGGGAACTCCTCAATAAGGTCCATTGATTCAAATGGGCTTGCTCTAACTGTTATAGAACTTGTCTGTTTCTTGAATCAATTTCTGTTGATTCAATAGGCCAATAATAGATATATTCACATTTCATATGTTATTTGAAAATATATAGAATTCCAACAGCTTTCAAACCCTGTATGCTTTAGAATTGTGTAGCACGTTCATTTTTTGAAGCCGCTGAACTATGGCACCATACTGTATTTGATAGTTCCATGTCAATATATAGTGTAGGACATTGATAGCTTCTCCAACACTTGTTCTTCTGCCTAATCCTGCCTTCAGTATTTAGCAGCTATATAGAGCCTGCAACAATTATCTATTTTTTAAGAAATAGAACCTCACAGTACTCTGTTCCACTGTAGTGCCCACCACAGTGAGAATACTAACAGGTAACCATACAAAGGAGGATAAAGAAGATACTGTAGTGAAGGAAACAGTTCAGAAAACAGTTCTGTGAGGAGCAGTTACGGATGTTGGCTTTGTTTAACATGTAGAAGTGAAGATTGCAGAAGTGGTACTATGGCCATCTTTAAATATTTGAAGGCCTATCACACAGAAGAGGAAGCAAACTTGCTTTCTCTTGATCTAGATAATAAGAGGTGAATCAATTATAAGAAAGATGATTGTGACTAAGTCTTAGGAAAATCTTCCTGATGGTAGAAGCTGTTAAATATAAGAATAGATTGCCTCATAAGGTAGCTGATTCTCCTTCACTAAAGATTTCAAAACAAACCTGTTTTCTTCCTCTGAGAGATATGTTAGATTTTAATTCCTGTGTTACAAGGGATTGGGCTGAATCAGTTTTGGAGTCACTTCTAACTGATTTTATAATTCACATTTCTTTTTCCTGTCATATGCCTCATTTTTCTTTGCTTTCTAATATAGTCATACAATTTTCCTATACTTCCCCTTTTCCATTTGTCCCATTAGTAGTGTCTTTCACCTTTTCTTTTAGAAGGGGTATTTATTTACCTGTGCAAAAGATGCAAGGGTGCTGTGTGTTCATGACCTTATGTGGAGATGCTTGGAGTATCTGTATTAAGGAGCAGCGACTCCTAATTTTCAGTCATTACTGAGATGGAATCCTTATATTTGGTTTTATTAAAGCTGTTTTGTTGATAAATGGGAGGGATTGGGAATAGCTGTTGTTCTGTTGCTACCTTGAAATACAGTGGTGCCTTGCTTAACGATTTTAATTGGTTCAAAAACAATCATTGCTGTGAGAAAACATCGCTAAGCGAATCATGGTTTCCCGTAAAAATGCATTGAAAACCAGAGAATCCGTTCCAATGGGAATGGATTGCCGTCCTTAAGGGAAAATCGCCATAGGAAACATCGCTAAGTGAAACATAGTTCCCCAATTGAAATGCATTGAAACCTATTCAATGCATCTCAATGGGGGAAAAAATTACAACAAATTTAAAAAGAGTCAGAACAAAGTCACATTAGTTTAACAAAGAGTTTATTGAGTGCACTTATGATTTCAAGCATTCTAAACATTTTAAAAACATTTTAAACGTATAAAAAACAGCCAACATGAGGCTGTCAAAACCATCGTTAAGCGAAACGGGGGACCCAAACTGTCATCGCTATGCGAAGCACGGTCCCAAACATCGCTATGCGAAAATCGCCCATAGGGAACATCGTTAAACGGAGCGCAAGATCGCTCTGAAGGAGTCATCGCTAAGTGAATTCATCATTAAACGAAGCGCTCGTTAAGCAAGGCACCACTGTATTATGTGAAATTGGGAGTTTCCAGGATATACTTCTGTAAGGTTGGCATTGTTTATTAAGTAGTAGTATGTGTCAGATTTTGTTAACTTGCTTGCATTAGTATTGACAATTTATGTGGCTGCTTCTTTTGGTACTTGTTAAAGCGCAATGTGGATCATTAATCATGGCCTGTAGGTAGCTGGTTTTAAAGTATCTGCATTATGTTGAGAGCAGTATGGTGTATTGATAGAATGGCAAACTAGGAGGAGACCTGGTTTCAAACTCTCACTTGGCTGTGGAGACTCACTGAGAGATGATGGCACTGGTGGAGCACTCCTTGAACATCTCACTTATCTTGAAAACATTGTTGGGCGTCTCCCTATGTTAGAAATGACTTCAGGACATGTATCAACAGCAACATATTAAATACAACATAAAATTTTGACGTTGGATTTCTGCTTTTAAAACAGTTTTGTGTAGTTGTGATTATAAACTGTTTTGAGTGTATTGAGCAAAGATAACATTCCAAACTTTGTGTGTTGTGTTTCTCATTCTCATTTGTGGTGTGATCATGGGCCAGTTTCAAGGTGGATTGATGATTTTAAAACATGATTTTTAAAATTTAAATCAGATTTTTAAGTTTAATTTGGATTTATTTTATTGAAATGCTTTTGGAGGAAAATACTGTAGTATCTAAATACAGTTTTCTATTTAAGATACATTATAGTTCAAAGGTGTATGAAAGCTTACTAACAGCACGAGGCTATATATTCATGCAATATCTACATTTACATTTTTGGTGAACTAATCCAAGTCATCCAAACTGAGATAAAATGCACTTTTTCACAGTAAAAATGGTACAAAATAGTAAACACTGATGTTTAAGCAAATACAAGAATATGCATGCAATATTATGTTCTTTTAGTTAAATAAAACAATTTAAGTAGTTCTCCAAATATGAGTGATTAACCCATTAAACTAAAATTAATTCTGATATAACTGTTTTACTAGCCAGACAGGTTATTCTAAATACAAAATCATCATCTCCTTGCAAATATTAAAGGTTATAACTACAAGCAAGAATGAGTGTTAAAATCATGATTTAAACTGACTTTTATTGACTACTGATTTAAATCATGATTTAAGTGTGATTTAAATCATGATTTAAATCAAATCCACCCTGGCCAGTTAGCCATTGGAGTATGACATAGTGACCTGCAAGGTTCTAGGCAGAGTGTATAATTCTTTGTTCTTCTGGTATCCATTCATTGATCATCAGTTTCAGCTGTTGAATGAACTGGTTCATGGAGGGCACTTCAGATTTTAGGGTGTTTGTTTTTTTAAAAAAAAACTGATACAGTGTGCCCTGCTTGACGATTACCCTGTTTAACGATGAATCTGCTTCACAATGATGTTTCTGCGATTGCAAAAGCGATTGCAAAACAATGTCTGAATGGAGTTTTTTCGCTTAGCAATGATCGGTTCCCTGCTTCAGGAACCGATTTTTCGCTAAACGATGTTTTTTCAGCAGCTGATTGACGGTTTTCAAAATGGCCACCGGCTCTCAAAATGGCCCCCCGCTGTTTTTAGGAGGCATTTTTTGCAAGATAGGCACGGGAAAATGGCCGCCCTATGGAGGATCTTTGCTTTACAATGAGGTGTTTCGCCCATTAGAATGCATTAGCTGGTTTCTAATGCATTCTAATGGGATTTTTAATTTCACTTGATGAGGATTTCGCTTAACAGCGATTTCAGCGGCACGGATTATCCTTGTCAAGCGAGGCACCACTGTAGTCTAATTTTGTTTGGCTGGAGTGAATAGGCTATTAGGTTTGTGGTAAAAGATGGTGTTGCTGTCAACTTCAGTCATCCCTTTCTTTTTCAAGTTAGAATGTGAGAAATGGTGGGGAAAATACATGCTGTCAATTATCCAGAACAGATAATAGCCACCTTGAAATATTTCAGGATCTGCCATGCAGAAGATGAAGCAAGCCTGTCTTCTGCTGCTAGTGAAGGTGGGATCCAGATTGTAAAACAGATTCCAAGTGAACATTTGGAAGAACTTATGATGGTAGCTGCTGTTCAGTGGTCTACTTCAGAAAGTGATGGACTGTTCTGTGTTAGACATGGTTTAACAGAGTTAGATTGCTATCTCTTGGAGTTTCTTTAGCTGTGGACATCTCTACTGGTGCAGGATTGTGCTTTTTGACATACCAGGCTCCATGCTTCAGACATCAGTTCTTCATGACCGTGTTGATGTACAAGTAATCATTTTCTTAAGGATATATCAGTTATTGGGAACAAATTGAAGGTGGTGGTATTTTATTTGTGACAAAATAAGTATCCGAAATGATACGATACAGGTGCTGCTTTGCTTTTACATCTTCTGTCCCTCAGCTTTCAGTTAGCAACAGCCACGGTACTTGTCTGCTGCAGCAAGTAAGACTGAACCAGGGCGCATTCCATCAGTTCTTGTGAGAAACTCACTCTTTTTAAGCCCCTTCTTTCTGACTGTTTCTGTTTAAGCTGGTTGTTATAAGAACCTGATTGACTTGATTTTGGTCTACAAAAGCTTATGCTGAAATAAACTTAGTTTTTAATGCTACAGTATTTTTACCTCCTCCCCCTTTCCCTTACCAGCTGAATTTAAAAGACTTGCTCACATGTTCTCTTCCTTCCTTCCCCCATTTTGGTTGTAAGCATGAGTGCATGGTTAATTTGTTATTTTTAAGTAAGCCATTTTGGGATCCTTTTCAGCAGAAAATCAGTGTGAAAATGTTTTTGGAAAAATAAAACTCATCCCCGGTTCTCTGACAAGTTCAGTAGATTTGGAAGCTTTCTCTCACTTGTCATACTGGTTGAAGAAGAGCAGGTGAAATGCCTGCTCCTGTATCTTGTCTCCAAATAGGAGGGCAGAGAGTCTGTGGAAAGCTGCTGGTTAACCTCCTTGCCAAATGGCTGGTACACTAGTCACTGGCAAGTGGAATGCTGGTCCCTTACTTTTATTTTATATTGTTTTAATATAACTGTGCTCTTAGAAATAGAAAACCATGGAACTCTCTATACTCAGACAATCTGGACTGAAAAGTTCAAGCATTCTCTGGAAATAATTTGAAGGAGGACAGGGGGAAGAGACAATCAGCAAGAATAATCTTCCCCCTTTTCATTTGTAAAAGCCTCTTGTACAGGGGTGGTGAATTTTTTCAGAGTATATACCCAAATTAGTGATAATCTTCTAAAATTCTCTCACATGCCCATTGTAATTTTGAGCAAATTATTATTTATTACAGTATTATATTTATCTTTTACAAACTTGGTTGTAATGAAAGAGAATAAAATCTTTGAAGCTTCTTTAGGCAGTCAGTATCCAACATTCCAGTCCAGCTGCTGGGAACCTCGCCCTGTGTGTGTGCAGGGAGCAAGATTTTATCCAAAACCTGGAGGTAAATGGGCATCAACCGTGGTGGCTACTACTGTATGCAGCCCCGATGGAGTTCTGCACCCAGGTGCACAGCCTAAAGCAAGCATTGCCAGTAACTCTTCTGATACATTTTAAATGGGAAAGCTTTAAGAATTACATGTTATTAACAACTCTACATTCACAAGAAGTAAAATCAGTGAATAATAATAATAATGGGTCTTTTGTAATGGAAAAGGAGAGGAGTCTTGTTTGTTATTTATATTTATTTCTTATTTTACTGTTAATAGAAGTGTAAGATATTAAATTTTTAGAATCTGTGTTGCTATTGTGTCTTAATAAGCAACATAAGACATATATACATGAAATAATAAGCTTTGGTTATAAAGCATGAAAAAATGAAAGAAAGGAAAATAAGCATACTTTACTCTTGGTGAGTTTGTGGGGAATAGAGTACTGTACATGGACTCAGTAGGGAGCTGGTGTTACAGTGCTTAAACTGCAGTACTGCAGCCAAAACACTACTCATGGCCTGGTTCAGTCCCAGGTAGCCAGCTTAAGGTTCACTTAGCCTTCCAAGGTCAGTAAATTGAGTATCCAACTTGGTGGAAGGGGCAATGTGTAGCCTGCATAATCAAATTGTAAACCGCCCAGAGAGTGCTTTAAGAGCTATGGGGTGGTAAGTGCTATATAAGCAGCACATTTTTACATTGTTTCCTACTTGTTGGCAAGTTCCTGTTCAAAGCCTCAGACATGTGCTGGATGACCACAACAGCAGCACCATCCTAGGTGGCAAGTGAGCAGGACTTGCCTTGCTTGGGTTCATAGAGAGTCATGAATGATGCTAGCTAGTGCCAAGGTCCTGTAGTAGCAGTAGCTTCAGTGGTGTCACAGCACACAGTATCTGGATGGTAACACAATGATTTTGTTTCACCCTGCTCTTTACTTCTTCCAATTCTGTGATTGGTGTTTTGAACCTAATTAACATGTTGACTTGTGGAACAGCAGGGTCTTGCATACCCGATATGTCATAGGTTTTCCACCTTTGTTCTGGTGGATCCGGGTACTTTGGGATGACCTTTCCCTATGTTTGGGAAGGGAAATTAGCTGGGCCTTGTGTGGCTCTCCAGAACCCCTTGTATACCCCGTGGAGTCTCTGGTCTCAGGCACCCCACACTTCTGACTAATTGTCCCTTAATTTTTTAAACAAAAATTCAAAGTACAGTTGTCTCCTCTAGCGGACATGAGGGACATGAGATACTTTTGCGGTATTTTGGCTTCACCTCTCAGCTGTTGGGGAGGGCTTTTTTTCAAAACTGGAAATAATTTATTGTATCTCAGCAGCTGTAACAATTTTGACATTTCTAGAGTGCATATGACTTTCAGTTTTGTATTCATTTGATGAAATATTTCGGATATTTGGGAATGCTAGTACAGTAGATGTGGTCCTTCAAGTTCCAGGAGAGTGGGGAAGACAGACCTAGAAAAGTTGTTGAAATTTTCCTTAGGAAGGCTTGGACAGTTGCATCTGATAGCAGCTACAGGGGGAAGATGAATGGTAGTGAGATATTGGACAAAGTGTTGTATGCTATTTGACTTTCTATCAAAGGGAAGTGCCAGTCTTGCCAAGGTTAAAATCCCATGTAACAGCTTCACACTGTTTCTAGTAACTATCTTAGGTAATGGAAGTGTTTTATGACTCCTCAAAAATTTTAGAAGTAATAGCTTCTCTCTTCCAAAGCTGTTTTGTTGGTTTGCAGTTCACAGATACTGTAATAGTATTTCCATTTACTCAGTGTTTCCCAATCTTGAGTAACCCAGGTGTTAGATTCCAACTTCCAGAAACACCAGCCAGCACAGTTAGTGGTTAAGGTTTCTGGAAATTGCAGTCCAAGAACACCTGAATTACCCAAGGTTGGGAACCACTGAATTTATTACAAATATTTCTGACTAATTGGCTGTTGTGCTGTTTCACCAGCTAGTCATTGAGTAACTGAATTACAGTATAGATTTCCTTGTTCACTTCCTTGATGAATTTTACTGAATATGCATTTTCTAGTGTTGTTGATTTGAAAGTAAGTTTCATAACAAAATCTTGTTGTCTGGTGCCGCTTTAGCTAGTATTGCATTATAAATATCTTTTTTTTCTTAAGAAGATGAGCATTTAAAAATTACTTTGTAAATATCAGAAAACCCCGTAGACCACTTTACATGATATGTATAAGTGTTTTAACCTAGGCTAAATCTAACATGGAACAAGAATTTCTACTTACATTGTGAAAACTTTCCACTCTTCTGCCCTTGTATGTCTCCATATATGTTGGAAGGGCTTTGCCCAACCTTCTGAAGCATACACTCCTCCAAAGCATAGTATCTCAGTTTATTTCAGTGTAGTTAGCTTAAGCTTGTAAGACCTATGCCTGTCAGGCAGAAAGTTGACAATAATAAATTTATGGCAGGTGGCTTTATCAGTTTGTGAGATATGACAAGGACACAAATTCTACTTTCAGTTTCTTTTTCACTTTGTCTTTAGTTTTGTAATACTATATAAGTTGAAGGGAAAACAAAATAACAAGAAATCATTTGAAGCTTCTGATTTTGATGAGAGCTGGAAAGTAATCTCCAATACTTTCCCATATCTACCAACAGCACTGATGGGCTTGCGCAGAGGAAATGCAAGTCCTTCTCTCTGTAGAGTATGTGGATGTTTCTCTCTCCTTCCATTTTTGGTATCCTTCCATTTCCTTACATGTTTTACTCTTTAAATTGTGTTTTTGCTTTTGCTTAAGTTGATTCTGGACAACATTCCAGTGTATCATTTTGAATCTGTGTAAGAGTAAGGTTGCAAAGACTAAAAATGGTGAAGCATTTGGGCAGGATAACAAAGGAATCAACATTCAATTGCTGTTCTAGTTGGACTGAAACCAGCGTGGAAAAACTGCAAACCCGCACAACCTAGGCAGTGATCTTGGGTATTGCTGAGAGTTTAGAGCTGTAGCTGTTTCTCTGTTCTGAAGGAGGAAAGCCTTCTTGAAATAAGTTTTAGAAGAAATACAGGCAAAGGAAGCCATATCTGTCTAATCTGTTGAAAAGATTGCTGCATAGCTAGTTCATTTCTCTGAGACAGCCAGACACAGATCTGATAGATGCTCATATGGTTTGAACCCAGACAGTTCTTTCATAAGAAATCAGTGATGTTGATATTAAAACAGTGACCTTTTTTTTTTCAGGACTGTTGTCATCAAAGCAACATAAAACATGGTGGATTATTATGAAGTTCTAGGAGTGCATAGGCATGCCTCACAAGAAGACATTAAAAAAGCGTAAGTACTAACTGACCTGTAAAACAGTGGGGGAAATTGTATGTGTGTACTTGCTTTTATTTGGATGTACATGAAATTACAACACCTTCTGTTAAAATTGCAATGGTGGATCTGGTGCCTTTTATTCCGTAATTTATTTATATGATTACATGGGATTTTCTTGCAGTTGTAGTCATGTATTTGCTTAAAGGTAAAGGTTCCCCTTGACATTTAGTCCAGTCGTGTTTGATTCTAGGGGGCGGTGCTCATCCCCATTTCCAAGCCATAGAGCCAGCGTTTGTCCGTACAGTGGTGCCTCACATTACAACGTTAATTCGTTCCAGCGAAATCGCTGTAGAACGAAAACGTCGTAATGCAAAAATAAAAAACCCATTGAAACGCATTAAAACCAGTTTAATGCGTTCCAATGGGCTAAAAACTCACCATCCAGCAAACATCCTCCATAAGGCGGCCATTTTCGGTGGCTGTCTTGTGAGGAATCCGTCCCAGAAAACAGCGGGGAGCCATTTTATTTTCCCGGTGGCCATTTTGAAACTGCCGGTCAGCTGTAGGAAAATCGTCATTTTGGGAACAATCAGTTCCCAAAGCAGGGAACCAATCATCGCAAAGCGAAAAAAGCCTATTCAGACCATCGTTTTGTGATCGCAAAAATGAACACAAAAACGTAATGCGGGGCAATCGTAAAGCGGGGCACGACTGTAGAAAGTTTCCTTGGTCATGTGGCCAGTGCAACTAGACACAGAACTCCGTTACCTTCCCACCATGGTGCTACCTATTTATCTACTTGTATTTGCATGCTTTTGAACTGCTAGGTTGGCGGGAGCTGGGACAAATGATGGGAGCTCCCTCCGTTGCATGGATTTGATCTCACAACTGTTGGTCTTCCAACCTTGCAGCACAGAGGCTTCTGTGGTTTAACTCGCAGCGCCACCACATCCCCATGTATTTGCTTACATGAACCCAAAATACATGGATTAGATTTTTGGGACAGCTTCCACAGATGGGGAAAAAATTCATTTGTCCCCTATAGCAGGGGGCCCTAATCCCCAGTCCACGGCCCAGTGCTAGTCCGCAACCATGGCAGGATCAGGCTGTGAGACAGATCTCCCCCTGCACAAACTCCCCCTACGCACCCTACCCGCATGCATGGTTGTCCCACCCCTCCATGATCATTCTGCGCTCCTTTGTGCATGCGCGTGAGCGCCCTCCGTTCACCCTACAGTTTAGCAGTTCAGGTATTTTTCTACCTGTGGGACGTTAGTCTCAGTGTTCAAAGAAGTTTATTGTTTTAGAAGTGTACAGATGTGTGTTTTGAGAGTACAGCTATGATGATTTGTATCCAGAGGATTTAGGGAGTTGTAGTCCAAAAACACAGATCTGCATACCCCTTACATTTTTTTCTGTGCTGCCTTTTCAGGAAGAGAAGATTGTTCAGATTTTCAGAAATAGCTCTCAGTGAGATACTTTCACCACTTTAGTTAGTTACAATTATGATTTAAATTAATAATCTTGCTACTTCAGCTGAGCTACTTTGCTAAGGGAGTTCAAGCCAGAATTAGAAGGGTAGTCAAGAAAACCTGCCCACAAACACGCTTTATCTCTGGAGTGGATGACAAGAATTAAACTTAATTGTGCAAAATGTATTTCTAAAATCAACTCTTTCAATTGACTTACAATTTGCCTGGATACCTCAGTTGGCAAATGTCATTAATCCTTCCCTTCCAAATCACAAGCAGATGCTGTAGTTTCAAGGGCAAGAGTCTTAAGTGAGGGCCAATTTAATTATTCCAGCAATCAGTGGTTACTGATGAAGAGAAAACGAAGAAAACTACAATAGAGGAGAGACTATTTTGAAAGCATCTTGAATCGTAACCATCAGTATAAATATGATCTATTACATTAACTGCTTTAATTCATATTGATAAATTATGGTTTGAATAATAAATAGTACAAGTGAGATTGTACAGCCCTTTAAACATAGCAAATATTGCAAGAGATTAAGCAAGTGTGCTATAATGATTAGGCTGTGATCCAGGTACTTTTCTGAGCAGTGAGACTCAGCCAGGTGACCTTAGGTAAATCACGACCTCAGCCCGACGTACAGTACATCATAGAATGGTTCTTGTGAAGACAAGGAGAAGAAATACTACACTGAAGTAGACAGAGGACGGGCATGGTGTAATTATAACAATAATATTTATGTAGTTACATAACTGATGTGCTACCTCTTCTCTCTGACTGTTTCCAATTCCCTTCTAATTTCAGCCTTTCACCCAACATCATGGGTCTCTTCAGGTGGTATTGTCCTGTAGGAAAACTTTCTGGGGCTGTAGAAGGAGGGAAAACATTCTATATGCAGGATGGATACATTAAGTGCAATACAATTTAGAGCATGTGTGTATTGACTTTGCATTTGAACAGCTTTATTCAGCTGGAAAATAGTTTTTAATTCTGCATGCAGTATCTATCTTGATACAAGCAACTTACTAATGTCAGTGTCTTTCAATCTAGGTATCGTAAGCTAGCGTTGAAGTGGCACCCGGACAAAAATCCAGATAACAAGGAAGAAGCTGAGAGACAATTTAAACAAGTAGCTGAGGCTTATGAAGTTCTGTCAGATGGTGAGTAGTAGGCTGTTTGGAATTAATAGAGTTCACAAAAGTTACTCCTACATGCAGCCCTGGAACAGATACTTCATCACTTTGGATACTACCCATATATGTGTATGCAGGTGTCTGGTCTCTGGGTGTCTGTGAATTTCGTTGTATGGGTATACTGTGTATATACTTACAATGACAATAAATTATTATTATTATTATTATTATTATTATTATTATTATTATTATTATTATTATTATTATTATTATTATTATTATTATTATTATTATTATTATTATTATTATTATAATATGCTGATCATGTTTTTTGTTTCTGAATGTTGTGAATTAGGATCTGCAACAGCTGATAATATAAAACATAAAATAAAGGACAAGAACCGGTACCCACCAACAGTCTGATTTGTTTTTAGAGTTGCTTCCAGTTTAATAGCAGCAGCTATTTGCATATAGCTTCTTCCCATAGCTCTTCTATTTCCAGATTCTCTCAGTATTCATTGCTTTCTTTTTTTTTTTGTTTCCAGTTCAGAGCCAACTAACAAATGTAACCAATTTTTGTAACATGAGATAGATGGCCGTGCAGTTTTTTTTACCTTAGCAAATTGTTCTTGATGCAGTATCCTTTCTGTTGCTGAACTGAGTTTTGTTGTGTTACAAAATTTGCAGAGTGTTGCCTTAGAGGTACAAACCAGAATCTATAAAGAGTTTTTCAGAAAAGAGCTATTTTGTGGTTTCATCTGGTATTTTTTGGAACTGCTGGTAGAGGTCATGATAGGAGGAGTGAAGATGAATAGCCCAGCTAGAGTGATAAGTCTGGAAAGCTAAGAATAATATTGGAGCTCTGTTTTTTGTTTGTTTGTTTGTTTTTTGAGCTGTAGGCCCCCTGTGCCACATGGCAAAGTCATTGTTGAAACTAAGGATTTTTAAAAAGCATTTTTAAAAGTAGATGTGTTCTGTTAAAAAATAAAGACACCACTCAGTCTGATGTTCTCTTGTCTTCTGGCCATCATTTTAGTATAGTTCAGAGTAGAGATGGGGATATTTGTATATGCATATCCCCACACAGCTGCAGTTAACGAGAGTCTAGCCCTTGGGGATGGACCGTCCACTCACACATCCAGCAGAAGCCCCTCTCTTCCAATTGCTCCGAAGTGCCATTTGGCTAGCCATTTCACAGCCTTGCAGAGAGACTTGTCCTCGCTCCCTCTGCCGGGAATGGCTAGATGACTGGGAAGAGAACGGCGCTTGGGAGCAATTGGAAGGAGGGCGGGGGGCGGCAGCAGGGCGGACATGTGAGTGAACAGTCCAGCCACAGGGGCGACAGACCTTCGTTAACTCCAACTGTGCGGGGATATTCTTATATGAATATGAATACCCCCATCTCTAGTTTAGAGTCTTTTGAGCCACATGATAAGAGAGAAGTAACTGACCTGTTGTTTGGGTGCAAATAGGTTTATTTGTCTCTGATCACATATGTTCTGAAAATACAAATGTGTGTTGTGACAAGTTTGACTGCTAATTTGACTTGAGCCATATTCTTACCATTTCAGTTATTTCAGTTTGAGACCTAAAATTAGAATTGCTTGCCATCAAAATATTTTTTTATGCTGGAAGTTTACGGCTCCCCTTTCCTAATTCATTAGAGCTGTTCTATTTGCCAAAGCAAATGTTACTGTTAATCTGAACTAATCATTGGATATGTTAAACAACTTTGATTTTTTCTTTCTGATACTTTCTTGTGGCCATCTTTGCTCTCTGTTACAGCGATGATCTGTAGAGGAATGCTTCTAAACATTTTTACTTACTACAAAGAATAATTAGTCATCTTGCACATGTTCTGTCTGTTATTAAATACTATCCTAATTATATAATCATGCTTATAGTTTACAAAACCTTGTCTTTGGCTTTAATAGTGCAGTTATTAAGATATACAATTGGGCTTTTTTTTGTGATAAAACTATCTTTTTGTTTGAAAAAAGTTGCATGGAGGAAAGTGTTTTAACACGATAATTTTATTACTTTCAGGTTACCAAGGTCTATTATTCTCTTCTGTAATATAACATGCTTTTCATTTTTAGTCTGAGTGAGTCCTTAGCAATAATCATGAATATTTTTCAGGGTGTAGGAATGCATGAGACCTGTGAAAGAGTTACACCTTGGTAAAAAATAAAATAATTACATGTTAATAATTTAGAAATTTTTGATGGAGTTCAAACTGCTAAATTATGAAGATACATTTGCTTTCTTTTTACCCTGTTTCTCCGAAAATAAGACCTAACCTGAAAATAAACTCCAGTATGATTTTTCAGGATGCTTGTAATGTAAGCCCTACCCCCAAAATAAACCCCAGTTAAGTGAAACCCCACCCTCCACCATTGTGCAGCATTGTGCAGCAACCAGATGACATGACTGTATTTGAATAAATGGAGATTGTTGTACATGAAAAGAAAAGAAAAACACCATCCCCTGAAAATAAGCCCTAATGCGTTTTTTGGAGCAAAAATTAATATAAGACCCTGTCTTATTTTCGAGGAAACACAATAAATATGAATTTCTTCTGTAAAAAAAACAACTACAGCTGTATCTCTGTTGAAAGCCCAATTTGGAAGTCACATTACCCTATCAGAATTATACAGCCAATTTTATGCATATAGATTCCAACCTGAGGCCCATTTATGTTGGCATATTTTGAAATTTTTATTATGATAAGTGTGGTATGTTGAGGCTTTGACTAAAGTTTTCATTTTAGTGTGGAACAGAATGTGCTGCATCCAAATAAGCATGGCAGAAAAGGGGTTGATGAAATGTCATTTGTTCTTCTCTGGGTCCCTGAAGTATCCTTGTAAATTTGAGGGAGCCAGCTGAATAAGTTGTTCTGTTCTGTGCTGCGGGAGTTTCCTCTGTCTGGGGTAGAGACAGCTTCTGTAATCACTTGTGAAGACCCATTTCCATAGAAATAAACCTAGTTTCAAATACATTTTCAGGGCTTCAGAATAAATCTTGTTAAAATTTTATTTCTGGTGTTCTGTCTTTTCTAGCAAAAAAACGTGATATTTATGACAAATATGGAAAAGAAGGCTTAAATGGAGGAGGTATGTATGTTTTTAACATTGCTTTTTACTTTTTAAAATGAACTCGTGGTTTCAAACTAAAAATGTTGTGTTGCTGCAAAGGTTCTGTGCTAAGTTATAGGAGTAATAATGCTTGAGAGCTAAATTCAAACCTCTACTCAGGCATGAAGCTCATTTGATGACTTTGGCTTGTAACACTGTCTGTCTGATGTGCTGTAAGGGTTTATGTAAAAGGAAGGGAAGCCGCCCAGAGACCTCTGGGTAGTGTGGGCGGCATATAAATTGAATAAATAAATTGAATAAATAAATATATGCTTCCCTCAGTTTGATAGAATAGGATGAAAATATGAAAAATATTATATTTAATAATTTCCCATCAGAATATCGGAGGTCTTGCTAATTCACATCATGGCTTAGAACTTGTGGGAAATATCTCATCCCTCCAGCTACAAAAAATAAACTGGCTGGAATGTTGTACTTGTTACAGCTTCAAGATTTCACTTAGATTAATGGAAACTGGATTTTTGAAGAACAAAGACAAAAAATCCAGTTGCTTCTTTTATTCTGAAGCACAGCATGTAATTTTGTGAGGTATATGAAGTGAAACCAGCTTATCGACCAAATTATGAATTTATTAAGTGTCTTGGGAGAATTTAAATAAAGAATGCAAAGAATTCCAGAAGCTTAGGAAATTGTCCCAAGATTCTTGATACAGATGTCCTCTGTTTCAGCCCTTGATATTTTAATTTAAAAAAAATTACTGTAGTAGGAAATTAGCTGTATGGATAACTCAGTGACTTAATATCTGGTAGTGGACTTGAGAGATAGAGAGTTTTATTTTCCTGGGAAGACAGTCAGCCTGTGTAGCTTTGGGCAAGCTGCACAGTTCCAGAGTGCCCTCAGAAGAAAGGAACGGTAAACTGCTTCTGAGTATTCTGTACCTGGAAAACCCTAAAAAGGCTCACTGTAAGTGAGAATTGACTTTATGGCACATGATTATCTTATTATACCCATTGGAAAAATGGGCAACTACTGTGGCATTTTTGCTTTTATATGAGAACAAAGAGACTGTCACTTTTGTCTGAAATAGCATTTGCAACTCCCTATTTTACATGAGGACCTTGTGTTTCCCATTATAACACTGGAAATAGTTGTCATAAGTGGGAATCAACTTGCTGGCACATAGTTACATTTAAAAAGAAATTATTAATTTGAAGTGTGTTCCAGAAATGCTAGTGAGACGATTCATGAAAATAGACTCCTAACATTGGAAAATACATTATTGGTCCATTGGCATTGTAAAGAACAGACATGTGATCCTCAATGTTCTTTTGCAGGTGGAAGTCATTTTGACGGTCCATTTGACTATGGCTTTACATTCCGAAACCCAGAAGATGTCTTCAGGGAGTTCTTTGGTGGAAGAGATCCATTTTCATTTGATTTCTTTGGTATGTAGTCCACTTTTTTTAATTTAGGGAAATGTGCAAATATAAAATGGTTCAACTTCGGCTGATTGTACAGTGCCCTACACATTTACGTTCTTACTTGTAAATCTCCTCATAGGTTATGGCAATAAATCTTGCCATCTTTTTACTTTACTCTTTTGCCATGTCTAATTTTTGGTATTAACAAAATGATGTTGCTAGTATGCCCAAAGGCTGAGTTTATTTCTTGACTGTCGTAGTAGAATGAAGTCTAAGTATATAAGATTGGCCTTGGTTGTCTTAGCAGTTTCCTTTATGTCAGGAACTAATTGTGGGGAGTGCTCCTGGGCCTCTCAATGTTCTTTGATACTGTTGACTGTGATGTTTTTCTGTGTTCCTTTCCCTTAGTATCTTGAGCTGGTTACGTTTACTTTTGGTAGAGCAGACTCAGTAATGCAGGAGAACTTTAGTCCTGTCACTGGTCTTTAAGCTACAGGATACCGCAGTATTCTGTTCTGCTTCCAGATTTTTTTACACATATGTGAAGGTCTCTAACAGAAAACATGTGGAAGCTTAGGCTAAAGTAATGGCAATAATATGCTGATAAGTGCCTCTGCCCACATTTTCATTCTACCCCACCTATACATGTTCTGATTACATCAAGACTGGACTACTGGAATGCACTGTATGTAAGATTATCTTTGAGGACAGCTCTCAAGCTTCAGCTAGGTGCAGATTGTAGATGCTGGTGGTGGAAGAGATTTTGGAGCATCCTGCATCTGTTTTCACCAACCACCCTGACTACCTAATTGCTTTTGGGATCGATTCACTTTCAGTTGAAGAATTGTATGCCACCCTTACAGACTTGCCCCAAGTTTTAAGACCTGTCCGAATTCCTGCTTGTTTAACATTAATAATGATTGTTTACTTTAAAGAAACAATCCTTTATCAGTCATGGCCTTTGATTTGTGGAACCTGTCTTTTTAATATGTATGATTGTTTTTGTTAATTTTCCAGTGAGTTCTTAAAGCTATTCTGTTTCAGGGCTTGAAATGAGAGTTTTAGATTGTTCACATGTTGCTATTTTTATTTCTATAGATGGCTTGAGTGTGCATGCATTTGTACAGTGGTGTCCCACTAGACGATTACCTCGCAAAATGGTTAATTCGCTAGATGATGAGTTTTTGCGATCGCTATAGCACTTCTGAAAACAGTGTTTCCTGTGAGCGATTTTTGCTGGATGATGTTTCGGACTGTGCTTCGCAAGACTTTTTTTTTTTTGATCGATTTTCGCAAGACAACTATTTTGACAGCTGAGTCTGCAACTCACAAAATGAGTGTTTTCGGGACCATTTTTCGCAAGACATCGATTTTTACAGCTGATCCGCGCTTCACAAAATGTTTTCTCTGTGGGCGATTTTCGCAAAACTACGATGATTTTTTCCCCATTGGAACGCATTAAACGGATTTCAGTGCATTCCAATGGGAATTCGCAAGACGATGTTTTCACAAGACTGCGATTTTCGCTGAACAAATTCACATCGTCTTGCAGGGCACCACTGTATTTGAATGTTATTGTTTTTAATTTTGTGCATTTTAATTTGATGTGGTTTGAAGAATACTTTGTTCTAAATTTTGAGAAGTCACCCAAGTCGATAAGAAGTAAACAGTGTGTTGTTGTTTTTCACTGACAGGGACCTACCTTTGGTGACATCTTAATTAATTGGGTGATTCCACAGCTTGGGAGCAGCTAGAGTCTAATTAGTCTGCTTCTGTATTATAAATGTGAAAATATATGTAACCTGATCCTCATAAAATTAGAAAAACCATCCTCATTGAACCAAGTAGTCTGTAATCCATTTTTAAAAGGAAGAAGTATTTAAAGAAGTGTCCCAGCTCTTCATTCAGGGGTCAAGCTGAAGGTATACTTGCTGACCCCATAGCAATGCAGTACTGTTTCCCACTGAACAGTTTCTGTCTTCATTGTTGAAAAGCAGTAAAATCCTCAAGAGTTAAAGGTGGGGGGAGATAATTCCCCTCTTTGTACTGTACTTAAAGGCTTATTTTAAAGGCTTAAATGTTTTCGTATAGCAGGCTCATTGTTGACAGATAATACATGATATGCTTTTGGTGAGAAACAGGTTTTTTTAAAAGGGAATTTGGAAGCTGGGGAATGGGAGATAAATAATTTCAAAAGGTTAAATTACATTCCATGGTAAACAAGACCTATTTTAGTGGGCCTTTAGAGTCCTTTCTAAAAAATAGCACAGGAAACTCTTGCATATTCATTGATAGCAACAGAAAGCAACTGAAACAAAGTATTTTTGACTTGCATTTACAGAGTCCTAGTTGAATCTCAGTTCTAATTTGAAACATTTTATCTCTGCAGATTAATGGGATATGCAATATGCTATAGCATTAATCCTAATTCATTCAAGGAATATACCTTTGATTTCACAAATCTTAATCTTACATAATAAATTGATGTTTCTTTTGACAGTGAAAATTTAGTTTAGTTCATAGATGAATTTGAACATTTTGTATCTCAAGATGGATTGCATTGTTATTTTAATGAATTGACAAGTACCATTGGTAATTTTCTTAGATGTCTATTCAGTGATTATCAGTTGGCCATCAGAGGATTCTAAAGAAGGATCTGAAGAAAGATCTATAGAGGAAGAAAGGTCTTTAGAGGAACTGGAGGAAGCATATAGTTTTGAGTCAGTAGGAGAAATAGCAGAAGAGCTGGAGGAAACGCTAGAAGAGGTGTTTGAAGAATACAGTGAAGAGTCAGTTGAGACTTTTGAAGAATCTGATGAAGGATCTGTTGAGATAGAAGAAGAACTAATAGTGGAGGAGGAGAACTCTGAAGGAGTAATAGAAGAGTCATTAGAGGAGGACCTAAGTTTAATGTCAGAAGAATGAGTAGAAGAGCATCGTAAAGGATCTGGAAGAGGAAATAAGTATAGGATCAGAATTGGAGGAATGCTGAAAGAAAACCTTTGAACTAATACATCTATTTTACATTATCTAAAATATTTTGTTTCTGCAGTGAGGCTTGTTCATTTAGTTATAGTACAGAGTATTTGTAGTTATAATTCAGTTTGCATGTTGCTTTTGCAAATTCTCAGTACCACTTTACTCAGAATGGCACCCTTCAGAAATGAAGCTTTCATATCTTTTGTACTACAGGAATTCCCTAAGCATGAATTTAGAGTCCTCTCAGGTATTTTTAATCACATACAGTTTAGGAATAAAAGCCCAGTCTCAGCCATGATGAGCTCCATGAAGATGGAAGAAGTGGCTGGGAGAAGCTAAGGTCTGGGAGCTACAAGGCATTAGGAGTCTGGTAATCTCCCCTGCATGTTACATTCCATAGAGAGTTCATCTCTGCAAATTACCAGATCCCTCATACCAAATGTTTTGAGCTGAGTATTTCCAGAACATATCCCTGAGTACTCTAGGGTAATATCTCTACACCCAAATATAGAACTGGTCCCTTAAAATTCATGCTGCTAATACTCTTCACTTAGCAACAAAACATCGATGCATTCAAAAAGGTTTTGCAGCATTAGTGAATGTTGGTTAGAACAAGAATACTCCACTCGGTTCACACATTGAGAAACAGAATTGAGATTGCTAATTGGACAGATTTGATTTTAGAACAACCTGACCTGTGCACCTGGTGCATTGTTTCTTACAGCAGGCAAAAACAAAAAAACAAAAATGTACAATTAATGAGGTACAACCAAAGCTCTTCCTATAGTTGCTGGATAATTGTTTAATCTGAAGTCCAATTTCCCACCTTTTAACTTCTATAGAAATCATATTTGTAATATTTAAGGCTAAAGGATGGGATAAAGTTTTGTTTTTTAAAAAAAAAACAAGAACAACCCAAATTTTGACACCAGTAAATCTTTCCAGGGCTCAGTGTTATGGAATAGTAGTAGAAAGTAGTTTAGTGAGTCTTTGGGAATGAAGGTTTGAATCCTTGTGAACTGTTATTCAGTGTAAAAAAAAATGCAAACAATCTTTGGACTCAACACAATATTTTCATAATCCATGGTTGCCTTTACTTAAAATTTTAAGGAAACCTCAGGTAACCTTTTTTTAAAAACCTGGCTATATATAGATGCAGAATAATGTGGAGTAATATAATATGCTCATGTGTGCTCAAGTGACCTTCATAGTTTGCTTGTGAGTCAGTCTTTTAACTAGCAGTAACAGATTAGACTGTTAACTGTTGCTTTATCTAATAATATAGCCTATTAAAGATGTACATTCTTACAAACATTGCTTTCCTCAAAATTTTTCATTTCATTTGTGATAGTTTGCCAACCTCATTCTGAAACTTGAAGCTCTTTTAAAGGTAGCTAAGTGGGCTAAAGTTATGTGCTGTAATTTAGTATATTACTAATAAACAAAATTTATTCTGACATGCCTTAATTTTGGGATGTTATGCTATTGCCTTTCAGTTTAATTAATTTAGCAATTGAGTAATTGGGCTGTATGAAGTGGCAGCAGAAAGGTATAGAATTATCTTGTGTTCCTATACATAGACTATTTTTCTGGACTGTGAGTTTAATCAAAGTGAAATCCAGTGTTGACTGGTAGTTAAACATGTCAGACTAGTGGTCCAGAGCCTTAATCATTACTAGAAGATATCAGAGTTTTTAGGGTATAATGGGACAAAGGAAGAGAAATACTGTATGTGAGCTGTATCGAGTTACTTGGAGAAAAGGTAGAATATAAGTACAATAAAAACTTTAAAAACCAGGACTTAGGAAGCATTGGATATCAGAACCCTGCCATTATTCTTGTGGGGTTTATAAACTTAGAAATAGTTCTCTTGTTTTTTTTGTTTTTGTTTTTTGTTTGTTTGTTTGTTTGTTTGTTTGTTTTTGGCTTAGGTAGCCTCAGATTTATATCATTCAAATATTTATATTGAACTGCAGTATAAAAGAAGTGGGTGACTGTGCCAACTCATCTTTACTCATCCCTGTTCGTGTGTACCTGCTTAGGAAATATTGTTTAAAAGAGGTAGAATGTGAAATTGTGACTATAGCAATTAATTGATTCAGATCATCAGGGTTATTTCTTTACCAAGTGCAGATTTGACCTAATTTTCTCTCTCTGGCTACACATTTGATAATTCCTGTTGCTGTTTTTGAAATTCATTGTATTCAGTGCTTTGATATTTTTGAAAAAAATTCTGGATTTGTATTTCTAGGTTAGCTGTGGGACAAAGGAGTTCTTGACTTATATCTGACAGGGATTCAGAATTCTAAGCAGAGTTGTACATATCTGTAGCTTGGTATAAGTAAAGTCCACACTGCAGATTTTGGGCTGCAGCTGCCAGCATTTCTTACTGTTCACTGTACTGACTAGAGCTGATGGTAGTTGCAGTCTAGTAAAGACTTGGAGGGCTATGTTTTGCCCATTCCTGCTGTAACTAAAACCCATACTTACCTTGTTGCCCATTCAGCTGATTACTTACAAATCAGGCTTATCCAACAGGAGAAGATGGTGTTTATGTTCTTTGTGTTCCAATTAAAAAAAAAACTGACACAGATAGGGAAGACTTGAAAAATGGTTCTTTGCAAGTCTTGATTTAGAGATGTCCTGAGAAGTCTTTTCACAAATGAGCTACTACTAGAGATGGGGGTATTCGTATACGAATATTAATACAGTATCCCCATACAGGTGGAAATAATGAGGGCTGCCCACTCATGATTTCGCCGCTGCCACCGGCTCTGCGGAGGCTTCCTGTCGCACTCTTCTCCGCAATGGATTAGCCACTCTCCGACCTAGCGGAGAGGCTTGTCCTCCCACCTCTTTCCAAGACTGGGTAATGGATTGCGGACAATGGTGCGATAGGAAGGTCCGACAAGCTCGCATCAGCGGCGAAATTGTGAGTGGACAGTCTGGCCCCAATGGGACTCTTGTTATTTCCACCTGTGCGGGGATATTCGTATACGAATACGAGTACCCCCATCTCTAGCTACTACCTTTTAAAATGTTTTTATTTTATCATATTTATGGACACTATGCTATAGTTTACAAGAATATAATTAGAAACCAGGCAAAATTGTTTTGTAGCATATGGTGTCAGGATCTTCATTTGCAGTTGAATGCTCATGTGCAAATTTCTGAAGGATGAACTGATTAGAGAAAAGAGGGATCAATTTGCTAATAATTTCCAGAGATTATTTTTATGATTCCTACATGCAGAAGTCTTCCTGCTTTTATTTTGCAAATAGGGAAGTTGCTGAGCTATTGAGAAACAGGGAGTACAGTGGTGCCTCGATTAGCGATGTTAATGTGTTCTGCAAAAAAACATCGCTAATTGATTTCATCACAATTTGAACCGCGGTTTCCCATTGAAAGCCGGTTAATCCGTTCCCATAGGAACGAATTGCCGTCGCTAATGGAAAATCTCCATAAGAAACATCGCTATTCAAAACGCGGTTTCCCCATTGAAATGCATTGAAACCTATTCAGTGCATCTAAGGGGGGGGGGAATCTGAGTTCTGAGAGGGAAACCGAGAAGGGGGGAGAGTTGGCGATGCCGGGGAAGCCACAATGCCTATTGCTTGGAAGCGGGTTGTGGCGGATTGCTCCCGAAAAGCAGGATCCTGCCCGAAGAGGCAGCCGGGCCCAGTGCGTCGCTAGTTCGCCTTCCGCCACCCAGCCAAGACAACTCCCAGCCTCTTCCTTCCCGCTCTCCTGCGGGCTGAGCTCGCCGCTTTCCGTCCGGGCTGGGTGCCTGCCCGCCTGCCCCTCCCTGCGGGCTGCCCTGCGAGCAACTTCCCTGCGCCGGGCGGCATCCCAAGCGGGTGCCGGGCGGCATCTGCACCCCCTCCCCGCAGCCCGCACCACACACCCCGTGCAGGAAAGAGGCCTCTGCAGATGCACCTACCGGTGTGGTGCAGAGCAGCAAGGAGGGCTCCGGCGCACATGCTTGCTCGTAGCGATGCGGCTTGCCTTGGCTCAGCAGCCCAGCCCCATCCCGCTCACCTCCATGGAAAGACCCCGGCTTGCTTCTGCTGGCGGTGGAAGAAGAGCTGCTGTCGTTGCCACCGCCACCGGAGGAGATCAAATGAGTCGGGAAAAGGGACCCATACTTCCTCTCTCATGACAGCCGGCCTCCCCTTCCCCTTCATTGCTTAACTCTCTTCTGCGCCTGCCAGTGGCCAGCCAGGGAAGTGCCGCGCAGCAAGGAGGCCAGGGGCGGCGAGAAGTGAGCCCACGTGATTTCAGCCCGCCCGCCTACTCGCCTGCCAGCGAACGCTAATCGAAAACAGGGGACCTAAATGTAATCGCTATTAGAAGCATGGTCCCAACCATTGCTAGTCAAAGATCCCCCTTAGGAAACATCGCTAATCAAAGCACAAAAATGCCCCGAAAAACTAATTGCTATTCGATTTAGTTGCTAATTGAAGTGCTCGCTATTCGAGGCACCACTGTAATCTGTTTCAGAAATGGTGGCTCTTGCTACTTTTGTTGCAGTTCGGCATCTCCTTCAAACCTGGATGGGGAGAGAAAGAGATGAGAAATTGTGTTCAGCAAATTAAATTGTAGGTGCCCTAAATAGGCCCAATTGCATTGTTTTAGTTTAAAAGTATAATGGGCTACGTCTAGTTGTTATTCCCACTAAGGTAGACTTGATGAATGAATCTTAAATCAACTTCTTTTAAATTAAGAAATATATTGTTTGTTATTTTAAATGTCTTATGCTTTTGTTGGTAAGGAAAAGTGAAATTGTGTAATATTGAAGTCCAAATGATACATTGGGTCCACTGTAGTTGGGACCAACAACTCGATTTAGCCCAAAGTTGCCAGATTTTGCCTCTTACTCTCCTCACTTCACAGAAAAGTTTGTTATGCTGCTTAATCTGTAACTCATGCCAAATCCTTAAGTAGCTCAGAGAGAACACGAGTCTGCATTTAAGTTTGTAAACTATCCTCCTTTGTGTCTGTGGGACAATAAAACTGAGTTTTATTTTAACATTGTTATGTGATGAGCATGGTTCACTATAAGTTTAGAAATCGGAGAATATTGAAGGAGTTTATGTCTTGCAATGAGATAAATGAATACAGTGGTGCCTTGCTTGACGATGTTAATTCGTTCCAGCGAAATCACTGTAGAGCGAAAACGTAAAGTGAAATTAAAAAGCCCTTTGAAACGCATTGAAACCGTTCAATGGGCTGAATAACTCACTGTCCAGCAAAGATCCTCCATAGGGGCAGCCATTTTTGCTGCCTATAAAGCGAGGAATCCATCCCAAAACACAGCGGGGAGCCATTTTCAGCAGCCGATGGCCATTTTGAAAACCCAACGATCAGCTGTTTTCATCGTCATAATGCGAAGAATCGGTTCCCAAAGCAGGGAACCAGTTGTTGCAAAGCGAAAAAACCGCATTAAAACATTGTTTTGCGATCTCAAAAACATCGTCGTGAAGCGGATTCGTTATACGGAGTAATCGTTAAGCGGGGCACAACTGTATGCTATATGAATTTCTTAGCGAAATAGGTTTGCCTTTAGTAGAATTGAGCTTGAGAAGAAAAATTTAAATCCTGTCTCAAAAATAAAATCAACATTCCATTATTCTTAGAAACCACTAATTTTAAATTAATAATGGCACAATATTCCTTATATAATTTCCTTGGAGCCATATTTATTCTTGTTGTTGCAGTATAATAACAAAAATAGGAGTGTTTACTGTATTTAAAATGGTCGAATACCTTTGTAAATACCTTAATGCAAATCTTGATTAAAAGTGTATTCTGTTAATAAAGCTTACTGCTATGGCATAAAATGGTCACAAAACTTGCTGTCCTGGCGGAAAGCATCACTGAAACTAGGGGTGCTTTCTCCCAGGACAGTGAGACATATTTTTGAGTAGACAAATCAAAGGTTGCACTGGAAAAAAAGTCACATCTCAATTTTGCAGCCAGGAGGGGAAAGTGAGTGATAGCAGAAATATATAGGTTGTTCATTTAAATGTCTTGCATTTTTATTGGTAGAGAAAAAGTGAAATTGTGTAATACTGAAATGTATTAGCTAATTTCTCAAACACATAATTGTATTTGCAGAAGATCCTTTTGAAGACTTCTTTGGTAATAGACGAGGACCACGTGGAAACAGAAACAGAGGTGGTGGATCCTTTTTCTCTGCTTTTGGTGGATTTCCTGGTTTTGGAGGTGGCTTTTCATCGTTTGATACAGGTACATGATTTTATATTAATTTTAAAGATTTAAATAAATGTTCACATACTTCTGTAACAATGTTCAAACTATGTATATTTACAAACTGTTCGTCTTAGGAGCCCCAGTCAGCATAAAGGTAGTTGAAAGCAACAGGAAAAGAGGAAGACTACATAGGTTTTGAGCCATTTCAATTAAGAAAGCCATGGCCTTTCCAAGACCTGAACAAAGCAAGATCACTAGTTCATATGTTGAAAATGTCTTGATACTCATAAGAAGAGTAAACATGAAACTGTTGATGAGTTACAATTATGGAAGTAGGGAGCTGGAATGGAATGGTGGCAGGGAGTAGCTCTATCTGCATCCAGAGGCTTTAGTATGTCACTTTTTGTAAGTGATTTGCCATGTGATGTGAGAGTTACTACTTAAATGCAAGCCAATGTATATGAAGTGGAAGCTGGGTTGTCTTATGGGAGTGGTGGCAAACCTTTTTGGGTTTGCGTGCCCAAAATGGGGGGGGGGGGGACAGTGAGTGGCGGGAGCGATGTACCCAGAAGAACGGAATCGGAAGTGGCGGTTTAAGGGGGAATCATGCCGACGGACCTGGAAGTGGCAGCGGAAGGGGGAATCCCGGCGGCAGCAGCCTGGGGTGGGAGGAATAGTGACCTATGGCTCGTGTGCCAGAATAAAGGGCTCCATGTGCCGGCTGTGGCACGCGTGCCATAGGTTCGCCATCACTGCCTTATGGTATCTTTAGCAGGCTGACACTAATGCCAAACAAGTAAGTCACAACTTCTGCATATCTTTATATTTAAAAAAAAATCACATGGAGAACTCACACTACATCTTGATTTGTTTCTTAAAACGTTGAGAGCAGCAAAAGTTTAAACTTAGGGATTGATTATTTAGTATTGCCAAAATTCAGGTGATACCTATAATAATTGGAGCTGTAAATTTATTGCTTATGGTGCCCTGACAATTAATGCTGATCTTTATGCTCATTAATCTGGTAAACAAAATATAAGTGAGAAGTAAATCAGTGCCTAGCATTTTCTAAACCAATGAGATACCTTTTGCTTGTGTACTCTTACAGGTTTTACTTCATTTGGTTCTTTGGGACATGGAGGTCTTACTTCATTCTCCTCCACATCATTTGGTGGCAGTGGCATGGGTAACTTCAAATCAGTATCGACTTCAACCAAAATAGTTAATGGCAGAAAAATTACTACAAAGAGGTACAGTGATTTGAATTCATATATTTAAGTTCTTTTGCCATGCAACTGTTCCTTTCCATTGTTTAATTAAAGAAATAAAGAAATAAGAGCCATGAATATTAGTTGCTTCTCTCACTTGTTTGTATGAGGAAATTAGTATGATAAAGATTTAACTGATCAGAATTAATTTGGAAAGATATGAGTTTAATAACACACCTTGCAGTACGGGTTGGTCTTTCTTTTTTGACTTGCTTTGTTTGAGGGAGTGGATCTTAGTTAGCTGGATATTTGGATTGAGATGCCTAGTGCAAGCTTTACAGAAATTATTAATTACAGAAAATGTGAGATGCAGCAGAAATTGAGAGGTTAAAACTGCACTTTAACTAAAATAATTTTTTTAAAGAATTGCATAAAATCATGCTTTCCAGCGTAGCTATTGATTTTGATACCATCTGATATGATCTCATGGACAAGAAATCCATGTGCCACTAGATTGCTGTTCAGAGAATTTTAAAAATACTATTAAATGGATTTTTGTCCTGCAGAATTGTTGAGAATGGACAAGAGAGAGTAGAAATTGAAGAAGATGGCCTGTTAAAGTCTTTAACAATAAATGGTAAGGAGCAGCCGCTACGCTTGGATAACAAGTAATTCAACGCACGCATTTAAAAGAAATTTTAAGCTATAATGAGCACCCTTTGAGGATTAACAGGAACATTTTTTGAAGATTTCAGATGAACTCTTTCATTATACTATATGTAATCGAAAGTATTTATAAACAGCTCATCGGAGCTCATATGTCAGACTTTTGCGTTTAATTGCTGGGACCACATGAATAGGACCATTTTCTGTCCTTAAAATTGTTGTATATTTCTGTATGCACTTCGCTTTTTATTAAACATGATTCTAGATGTATAGTTACCCTGCATTAGTGGTAGGGTAAAATTGTACATGAATATTAGCATGAGTTTTGCTTTTTGCTTTTTTCCCCTTTTTTTCTTTTTGGTTTTGATATGTGAGCCAATTAGTAGTTTTCATCTACTGTGAAGTTAACATTTCTGAGTCAAACTTAATTTCAGACTTTCAGTATTTAGTAGTGAATGATGTTAGTATGTTACTGATGTTGCATTTCTGGTTTAACAAAATTAAGGATGTTTACTAGTTGTGCATGAATGTTGGCAGTTTAGTACGTTTTGACATCTAAATGTGTAATGTTTAAGCCTAAGCTAACAAAAGGTAAATCTGGTGAGCTTGGGTACTTTGTCATTTTTGCTAAACCGTAAAAAAATGAATAAATGCTTATGTTTGTGGTGCATTCTTTCATGGTTAACAGTTGTAGCTTTTTTTGCGTGCCTATATAATTTGAATGGTAACCATATATTGCTTTCAGTGTCCATTTCTTTCAGACTTTGCATTTGCAAACATTCTTTAAACAAATGCTGGGTGCCACTAAATAAAATAGCCGTAACATTTTCATGTAGCAAAATGGTATTCTTCTGGATTAGGTAAAACAATAACTATAATTTAGTAGGAATTTATAAAAACTGTATTCATATGCCTGGTCTTGATAGACTGACTAGAAAAATATAATTTCCCCCAAAGCTTTGTGTTCAGACAGACTGTGAAGGTCCTTTTTTAAATAATACCAGCTTAAAACATGTAAGACATATAAATTGAAAAATGAAATATCAAATTTCTGAAGCACAGAAATTGAATGGACAATGTAGTGTTATTTTCTTTATCTGATTTTTGTGGTATTTGATTAGTAAACCTTTCTTAGAATAATAAGGGTAATTGTGTCAAGTTTAGAAAGGCTATCATACTTGTTATACTCTGAGGCATTTAAATATAAACCACTAACCATTTCAGTCTTCACTAAGTCTATACAAACTGATAAAGAAGAGCATTAATAACTTATTTCCATAAAAGATTGAGCTCCTTAGAACCTTCTTGGCATTCACAACAGAAGAACTTTCTGCAGTACTACTTGTTCTTTATAAATAGTTAAACTGTAGAAGTGTGTTACTGAGCAAAACCTAACATAAGCCGGGAAGCTTAATTCACCAACTTCTAAACTTTATTTCAGCACTGGGTTGAGTACTATACACTGTTTTTCCAAAGCACAGCAGGTGGGAATTGAAGCTTTTGCTGGGGTATTGCATGCAGGTAAATACAGGGCTGTGTGAATACTCTGCGTAAGAATTATGTGTGAAGAAATGCCAAATTTTTAATTCACTTCTATGTGTTTCCTTATATTGAAGCCACTTCCACATATCTTAGCATCATACAGTGTTATGAGGCACTGGGTTAGTTGGAAAAACATGTACCATTGACCTTTGAGTGAGGACGTAAACTTAATGGGAATTCTGACAAACATGTAATCAACTGCCATCACTGCCAGACATGCCTCACATCTTTTGAGTCCTATCAAGAGAACTGGCCAGATAATTTCTCACTTTTGTAGTATGATCATAGAATGCACACAGCCCTGATGTACTGCTTTGCTGGCAGATCTGTCATTCCAAATGCACTGCATCCTACTAACTGGCTTTTAGTTGTTTGGATCTCAAACATTATCCTTAGATACTAACCTTTCTGGAAGTTCAAGTAAAGCTACACCACTCTGTATGTACAAGATGTTAAATTTGATCTGGCTAAACGTAGCTCTTGGTTCTTAGCATAGAGTATACCGTATTTTTCGCTCCATAAGACGCACCTTTCCATAAGACGCACCAATTTTTTAAGAGAAGAAAACAGGAAAATATAATCTGTTTTCTTCCCTCCATAAGACGCACAGACTTTCCACACACACCCCTGTTTTGTGAGAAAAAAGTGCGTATTACGGTGCGAAAAATACGGTAATTTCTTGGGGGGTGAGGAGACCCGTGTTTGCCCAATAGAAATAAACTTAGTAGAATAGAATCTATACATTCATAATTCCTGTATCCTTAATGAACTTGTTTAGCACTGATTCCCTACTGTAGTAGCTGGCCACGTATTCTTTACACTAGGTGCAGTGTATCTCCTAAGATGGGGCAGACTGTATGTGTGATGCTCCAGATGTTGGGCTCCATTTTCCAGTAGCCCTAGTCAGTAAAGTTAAGTGTGAGAGATGATGGAGGAGTCTGGCAATACTGAAACGCCACAGATTTCCACCTCTGTTCCGTCATCAACATTTTGTAAGCTCACATGTTTTTTCTCAAGCTCCTCCCCTCTATTTTTTATGGTTTAAAAACATTATGTATTTTAATGTACAAGATTAAGAGTTCTGGTGTATTTATTTAAAAACCAAAACGCCACCTCATCCTTGACTGGCCCTGTTTTTCTTCCATACCGATAAGCTCTCAGTCATCTGAGTTTACTCTTAGAACAGGTGGAGTTGACAATAAAATGTTGCAGCATGAGGTAGTTCAGCTCCTTGTCTCAGCTATGCCCTGTTTCAACATGCTCCATTCCCCCCCCAACTTCCAGTTTTCTTTTGGTTTTCAGTGCCTGAACACAGAGTGGAGTGTGAACAAGAGACCTGCTCAATCTGTATCAGGAATTTTTAAGATAATACTTTGCTTATAAGTTAATATACCAATTGCTTTACTAATTTGCCCATATCATCATCTTAGGTATAAGTGCCATGCATGTGGGGCACTCCTCAGTATGCAGGAAACCCTCTCCCCTTAACAGGCTATACTAGTGAGTGGTAGGTGTGTCTTTCTCATGAATTTTATTGGCAGAACTAGCTGTTGTAACTTATGTGGAGTGGGTAACATGCAGCTTTGGCTTTCAGTGGCTGCCTGGGCATTTCTAAAACTCAAAGCCATCCCTGAGTACATTAAAAATTTAAAAATAGTTGTTGTGGGTTTTTAAATCAAAATATTAAAAAAATATTTTGATTAAAAATGAATTGTTTCAGTTCTTGGAGCCCGTTTGTGGTGGTGATTTTTGTAGCAGGGCATGGCTACCAAAAAAAAGAAAGAAAAAAGAAAGCACACAACTCTTTACATATGAGGATTTCCATATCTGGGCTTGATGCAGTCTATAGTGAGGGCTGGGAGAAAAACTTGGCCCGCAAGTCCTCCTGAGTTTGCCCCCTGATCTAGATCCATGCTTTGATGTTTATAGTTCATCATGTTAAAAATCCCATGGGTAAGTGGTTGTGTCTTATGATTTTGTATAGTGTTGTTGTTTTTAAATGATGGAAGCTTTATACAAATGTTGGGTAAGTCTCTAAATGTTCCTAAGAGCCATAATGACTTTTTAGTATTATGGTTTATTCAGTGCTAGGTAGATTACAGTGGCTATAGATTTCTTTGGTTTTAGAAGTATTCATTTAAATTTCATTTTGCAACCTAGCTGATTACCGTAGCACTGAATTCTGATATTGATTTCCAGTTTGTTAACAAAATGCAGTTTTTCTTTAAGTGCATTGTATTAACCTGTCTTTTGTCTAGTCACTAGATTGAATGCTGTCATTTGTACCTTGGGATTGATTTCCAACAAGGTATTGCTTAACTGTCCATTTTTAAATGGTGTGTTTCATAACACTTTTCTTGCCACTTTTCCAAGTGTCTACATTTGAAATATTTGAACACAGACATCCATTTTTCATTTACCTACCTGGGCTTTCCTTGTTGCCTGTCTGCCTGGCTAGATTGATTAGTTTGTATGCAAGCGGCATTTGTTTGATTGTGTTATGTGCTGTTGTGTTCAAGTATCTGTTGGAATATTCCTTTTTGTTTCCCATATTTGCAGGGTCACAGTGAAATCAAAATGCTCAAACACAAAATCCGTTAACCTCAATTCTGTTACAACTAGATGAGTCACTTAATCTCAGTTTCTTCATGTGTAAAAAGAAAGTATTTTTAAAATATATTTTTTAATTTAACATAAACCTCAGAGGACATAGTAGAATTTCTTAAAGCTTAATAAATGGTTACCTTGTTGTGGAGCTTAGGTCCAGCTTGTTCTTTACAACTGAGCCCTTAATGTGACCTAAGACTGTGATAAAACATTTTTTACTTAATTCAGAATATTTATTGGTGGCTGCTGTGCAATACATAGTTTATTCCTTGTCCTTCATATGAAAAAGGCTTTGTATACTCTGCATGTGTGTTCACGCATAAACACATTTGTTTTTTCATTTGGTGTTTCAAAAACCTAAAATTCTATATTTCATTCAATTTCAGTGCACCTGTATTTCCTTATTTTCAAAAAAATAACTCCTGCCTGTGCAGGTAGAAAAATTATGAAGAATGTTGAACTGCACCCTCATGGTATTGGGGATTCTGGCACACACTCTGGTTCCTTATGTTTTGTCACATATTTTCCATCAGCATTCAAACCTGTTGTTACTAGGGAAATACAGTGGTGCCTCGCACAGCGAGGTTAATCCGTTCCGGATTAACCCTCGCTGTGTGAAACATCGCTGAGCGGGACGGGAAATCCCATTGGAACGCATTAAACATCGTTTAAAGTGTTCCAAATCGGCTGAAAACTCACCGTTCAGCGATGCTTCTGGAGTCCAGCAGCCATTTTCGCGACCTCCCCTCGCTGAACGAGGGCACGAAAATGGCTGCGATCAGCTGTTCCGCGGCTTCAAAATGGCCGCCGGAACAGCCGAAAGGGCCGGGCGCAGCGTTTTCGCGCCCTTGGTAAGCAAGGGGAGAGCGCGAAAATGCTGCGCGCAGCCATTTCGGCTGTTCCGGCAGCGTTTTCGCGCCCTCCCCTTGCTTACCAAGGGCACGAAAACGCACCCGGCCTTTTCGGCTGTTCCGGCGGCCATTTTGAAGCCGCGGAACAGCTGATCGGCGGGTCACAAAGCGAAGGTCGGTAAGCAAACCGCTTACCGACCTTCGCTCTGCGATTTTCGCCCATTGGGGCCATCGCTGTGCGATCGCAGTAGCGATCGCAAAAGCGTCCTCGTAGAGCGAATTCATCGCTCTACGAGGCGCTCGTTGTGCGAGGCACCACTGTACTATTAATTTGTGGGGTTTGGGGGTTTACATGTCTAAGAATTCTCCATTCTGGGAGTCCTACCTGACAGACACCTACAAATGCTTAAATGTGGCTCATCTGGGAGAAAGGCTTAATGGCTTGCAGAGATCTAGCTCTGCCTAGCTTCCTGTTTAAAAAGGAAGCTCCCAGCAAACACCAAGGAAGCTTCTTTTTAAAACAGGAAGTTAGATGGAGTTAGGGCTATACTAGGCCACAAAGCCTTCTAGCTTAGGCTTTTTTCTCAATTGAGCCACATTTAGGTTTCTGTAGGTGTGTTGCTATCAAATCAGACTTCCAGAATGGAGAATTTCGGAATTGTAGTCCAAAACAAAACAAAAAATGCCCATGTCCCTAGTTGTTATGGTCATAAGGCCACCATTTTCTTTAAAAAAGAGGGGGGGAAACTCAAATTAATGAGGCCTAAATTTTCCAAGCCACACTACGGTGTACCTGACCAAATAAGTGACTAACAGTTATTTATGTACAGAAATACAGAATTTTGGCTTCTCAGATGCTGCTTACGCCCTCAAGGATGTTGTGCTAGCTAGCCCTATGGAGTTTCTTATGGTTTTTGTATCTTACAACATTTTGTTGTGGGACACGGATTTGCTGTTTGACGTAGAAACTCGCCATAGTTACCCTAAGAGATCTAGTTTATTAGTTCTTTATATCTTCGCCATGGTTTTACCAATCCTATCTTTTAAATAAAGCATCCAAAGATTACAGTGATTATGCTCACTATAGCGTTGAGTGTAAGAAATCTGAAGGAAAGAACAGTTTCTGTAGTGATTAAGGAGAACTTTTAATCTTTTGAAAAGACTATTTTGACATAATTCAGCCTTTCAAATAAACCCACAAAAGGTTCAAGCCCAGTAAAATGTATACTAGTCCCATGCTCATTTGAACTGTATTAGTCATTTTTGATGGTACTTGTGGTTCAAAGAGGTATTGCTTGGAGATACAATTTAATTGTCCAAAGCAAATGTTGCTTAAAATTGGGAGTAACTTCTATTGCACTATTTTTCTTACTGCTCTTGCTTGATTTTGGAAAGGGAGTATGAGATGCTGTCCACCAAATTTTATTTTCCCTGTGCCTTCTGTTTGAAGAGAGTCTCAGCCATAAACAGTTTTATATCTCTGTCAGCCTGGTTATTTTGGTATCCACAAAGAGCTCAAACACAGTGGTAGCGTAGGGAACAAAACAAAATTGCTCTGTTCGCTGTTAAATCGAAATGTCTTGAGGTACTTGATATAATTCCGTCATACAGTATTTGACATCTTATTTTATGACTAGGTTCTCTCTAGATTTTTCTTCATAGTTTATCCTACATTAATTCTTTTGGTTATTTTGCATCAGCAAGATGGTATGTTTCTCCAGCTTCTCTGTCACTCTACTTTGTCTTTTGTGGAAAATAAATTCTTACCCACCCCCCCATCTTAGGTTTGCTTGTAGGTTTCGCTTGTAATCTCTTTCTGCTCTGTAGAAGTCTAGCTTTTTCCTTCATTGGCATAGTGATATCTTCCTATAGACTTTTTTGGACTATAATGTAGGAAAAGCTAGAGCTTCTATTTTAGATTTTAGTTGTGGCGTACAAAAAAAAATCAGAAACATTATAGTGTACTGTATATATTTTGAGGCATGTCCCTAACTGCCTGACTCACTTCTTGCTGTAAAATGCTCACTTTTGAATTTATTTACACTGAAGTTGATTATTTTTATTTTTATTTGAAAGCCTTTCCATGCATTGGGATATAAACTGTGATTTATGTGAATGCATTTTCTCCCCTATATGTTGGTTCATCAAGTTTGGTGCTCTTTATTCTGGTTGGTTTTCCGGGTTCCTAGGCAGACACTGGAATTTTTTCTTCTATTGTATTTAGCAAGTCTTTTGCAAGAGCAAGCATGGATAAGAGAAGTTTATGTAGTTATGTCTATGATCTAGCTATACTCTGCTGTTGAATTCTGCTGCTTCTGTCAGTGAAATTGAGAGAAGTAATCCATCTTCTGCACACAGAAATCTGCTTCAGAAAATAAAGACTTCTGGAACAAGAATTTGGCAGCAAAGCTTGGTAACATTTCAAGAGAGCTGGAAAGCATTCCATGGTATCGGATATGACGTATAGTCAGGGTTGCATTGCTGTCTTGTTCTTTCAATGCTGTACCACTGCTTGCTGCCCAGCTCTATGGAACAAAGATGAAAACATTTCAAGGCAGGAGCGGTTGCATGAAATCACACTTACTTGTAGTTTTTTCTTTTTTAAAGTTGATCACTACTTTGCAAGTTCTCTCAACTACTGTACTAGAAGAATGGAAATTAAGTAACTGTTGATAACTGCAGAAATCAAGTAAAACTGAAGGCCTTTCTTCATAATCCAAAGGGTGTGTTCCTGTGCAGTGAGGATATGCTCCAGTGTACAGTTACTCAGATACAAACCTTCTAGGTCAGCAAGTTTCGCAACATGCATTAGCTGCTAGTTTTTTCTTTCAGCTTCCTCTCCTACAAGTTATTATTCACTTTTCCCCCCATCTGAGATGTAACCACAGGCCAGTTTGTGAAAAATGCTAAGGAAAACATTTTAGGCATTTGGGAAACTTGTTTAGATGCACAATTTGTAAATCATAGTTGAAAGATGCTGTTGTCTGAATAGTCAAAGTTTAAGAACCTTAGTTATAAAAATTATTTTTCCATTTATAAGTTACTGTACTTTGTTTTTAAGATAGAGATAAGAGCTCTCGTGTGCCTCTTGAATCAGCTGTTCTGTTTGGTACTGAAAAGGGCAGTCAACTGTGTTTTCATTTGTGTGTCCTCCCCGGAACATTTACATAAGATTAGTTCCATGGTAACTCTGTTTTTCTTCCATAAATCACTCCAGTTAGATGCACAAATATGTCTTTGCAATTAACATAGCTTCGCTTGTGGGAGTTTTGCAAAAATACCATGGTGTATTTGGTTTTTACGAAATAGAACTGGGCTATCATGTAACTAGACCATGGCTGGAAATCAAAGTTCATTGTTTGTGAGTAGTGAAAATTCCCTGCATGGTTGTTGTCTCATGGGTTAGGTTTGGACCTGTTAGTGGCAAGCAGCCATGTTAAGAGAAATAACAGCTTTCTTAGAGAAGGTTATGTAGAATAGACCATCCAAAGGCAAGGGGTAGCAATACCTTTATTTGACCTCTAAAAATTACAAATAGAACTGGGAAGTATTCATAAGTACTTACAGTGATGTGAATGTTGCAGGGAAACCGTAAGTTCTAAAAATTATGTGTGTGCCAAGTTCTTTTATCAGAAATATGTTTCAAAATCAGGACTTCAGACACAAGTAAAAGGTAAGGCTTTTAATTTTACCTCTTCTGATTCTGATCAGAATATTCTTCCCAATCACACTAGAGAGAATGCTGCTCTAACAGCATTACCTAGTGGCTGGAGAAAGACGTTCTCCTCAGTTCACAGTACTACTTGGGGGGGATTTTAAATGTCCATGTGTGGTTGTAGATGGTGCCCCAGCCACCTATTTATAATTCAACAAAAAAGGAAGGAATAAAAAATGTGATCCTTCTATACAAACCATAGTTGAGGATGTATGATACCTTTATTAGAACACTGCATTTTTCTGTAATTTTTATTAAAATATTTGTAACTCTTATTGGTCCAAGAAAGTTATCACCCACCTACTTCTTTCAATTGTGCACAAAGCTTCTACAAAAATGTAGATCAGTAGTTGATAACTTGGTGCATGCACTTCTTTCCTCAATGTCATTGACTGTGCGTGACAGAAATACTGTCCTGGAAAAAAAGCAATGACTGCCAGAAAATAAGGGTGGCGAAACCATATTGCCGTGGTCTAGTCGTGTGGCTTACAGTGTTGAATATGGGAACTTATTGGTGGTGACAGGTATGCTTTGGCCAAGTCAATCATTTGCTGCTTTGTTCTTACCTTCCTTTCCAAAGCATGAATGCATTAATGCTGCTTCCATGAACTGGAGGACGGAGAGGATTTAATGATATTAAAAAGACCAACTGCTCACCTTAACTTTGGCATTCTAGCATTTTGCAGTGCAGACGTAGATGGGTGACCAGACCAGATGGGCGGAATACAAATCAAATCAAATCAAATCAAATAAATAAATAAATAAATAAATAAATAAATAAATAAATAAAATAAGTTCCAAAAAGTATAGAGTTGTTCCTTTTGGAGACTTTATTTGGAAACACTCTACAGTAATTGCCTTTGTATATTTCTGTGTTTTTGGAATAAGTCTTTTAAAGGACACACATGCTTTTGATCTATTGATTAGATTTAGTTTGCTTCTCACTGAGTATTCACACAGGACTCATCCTATTCAGCTCATTCTAATTTTAATCCAAATATATGCATCATGCATCTGTTTAATTTGATTATGAGTGAAGGAAAGTGGGTCTTTGTTAAATCATAGTAGTTAGTGTTCAGAACTTTATTTCTGATTATCTTCTCAATGCAATGTCTTAACTGTGTGATGCAACAGTCACAGGTTCTGTTGTTAATTATCACAGAGGTTTATTTGCATAAATATGGGATCATGAGTCCTTAATCTTCTTACTCAGCATTGACTGCACCTTGTTGATCAGATTGTTTCTGTGTGATGAACACATTATTACTCTGCTATGTGTTGTACTGCATTTGTTGCTCAGAATTTTCTTGAGCACATAAGAATGACGTTGAAGTCAGTTTCGGGAAAGGACTGAAAGGAGAGCAGGGTGTCTGTCTCTGACCTGTGTTTCACATATATTCAGTTAGAACTCTTTCTGTGTCCAATTTTTAGGATATGCATGTAATAAAATCGGCCAAAATCCTCTTGTGTAGCTACACCTGCATAATTTGAACTTGCATAAGGCATAAGTCATATCAAGCAAGCAGTTTCACAGGTGTAATTGCACAGTTAGTTGCACAGGCAGTTGTGTGATTAGGCATGCAATGCAGTCTATCTGGGTGAAACATTCTGCAGGCTGTCACAGATGTAACTACATTATGGCTCCTTTTAAGGAGAAAAATTAAATACAAATAAATAAATAAGGCACGTGCAATAGGATTTCAGCCATACAAACAGACTGCACTGTACAGTTCAACAGAACATGCATTTCTAAAGATAACTACCTAAAAATCTAACTTTAAATTACTGGATTTTTCTAATTTTTTATATTTCCTCCAAACTAGAATCAGGATTTACTGGGTAAGGGGCAAAAGGAATGGCAGTATATTTCTAGTATATTTGACTCCATCCAACCAAGCATATGGTTTTGAGATGAGGAAAAAATGCAGTGGATCAGGTGGAGTGCAGATTTGCAGCAGGTTATAGACCAGTGGTTTAGTGATCTGGCTGCAGAGTGTGTATGTTCTACTTGCACAGTGGGGCAGTTCAATTCCCCACTGTGCTTCCTAAAAGTAGAGACAGCCTGTGTGGCCTTGCACAAACTGCACAGTCCCAAGATGGCCCAAGAATGGAATGGTAAACTATCTATGAGGACTCTGCCTGGAAAATCCAGAACAGGATTGTCATAAGTAAGAATTGACTTGACGGCATGTGATTATTACTAAAAGCTTAAGGAAAATATGTGCAAATGGTCAGAAAAGGGAGTAATGGCTCAGCTCACATTCCCAGACAATGTTGCTCATTTTATTTGGAAGTATGAGGCATTTTATCATGTGTAGGCAGGCCTCGGCTTCTTTTGCACGATACCATGATATTTTACAAAAGGACTTAGGGTTGAGAGCAGAGAGGGGTGCCTCATACAAAGCATGAAACTATCACCTCTTCTCCCGCCTCCAAGCCCCCCAGTCCATTTACCAGCTTCCAGAGGCAGCTGAGGTCCTTCTGCATTGGCAGCACACCAACACTGGAGCCCGATCAGCCTATCCCCACCTTCCCCAGGCAGGCAACCACTCCCTCGGGGAGGTGGCAGGGAAAGTCTCTCCACGCAGCCAAGGAGTGGTCGGCTGCCTGGGGAGGCAGGGCTGGGCCACTTGGCCTCCAGCATTGATTGGCCTGTGTATTCGCAAAAGCTTTCATGGCCGGGATCTAATGGTTGTTGTGGGTTTTTGAGGCTCTTTGGTCATGGGGCTGCCTGTGGGGCCTGGTAAGTGGACTGAGTAGCTGGGGGGAGGGACCAGAGGAATTTGGATACCTGGGCGGGAGCTAGCACAAAGTCCTTCTCTCTAGTTGGGAGTATGCAAATGAAGGGCTGTATTTACTCAAAGAGACGAGTGATCATTTTTTAAAAGAAACACAGTCATTAGGAGCTTATATACATGTGCTAAAGTGTGTGTTCTATATCAGCAAGGGCAAACAACTCATCTGGAGTGGGTCTGTACGATGGTGTTTTCTGTCTCTAGGTAAAACATTTGATAGGATATCTGTCAGGCTCCATCCTTAAAGTTGCACAAGCAAGCAAAGAAAAATGTGTTTGTGTCAGTATTGTTTTTCCTGACCATGCAGAATGTTTAAGGTTGTGTGCTTGTGTCAGGGCAAGTGTTCTAAGACAGCTGGTGCAAGCTAAGACCTGATGGCTTGTCAGTTGGTGTCTGGGTTAAATTAATACATTTTTAGACAACATGACACCTACTGTCTGTACATTTTCTGCCAGATTAAGCGGGAAGGCCAAGTTCATTATGAAAATTGTTTGTTTTCCCTCAAAGTTTGGCAGCTTCCTGAAAAGGCAGTTTGTTTCTTCTAACAAAAGAAAAAAAAAAACAGAGGAGAATGTAGGCCCCTTTATCCCCAGTGGGTTGGGAAGGTGCGTTTCCCTGTTCACACTGTGCCCCTATCTGTGTATGTTCCTTGAAAATGTGGCAAATATCATTATTTTCAGGTCAAAAGCTTGTCTGTTCAGAATAGTAATCGTAAATGTAGAGGCAGTCAAGAGGAAACATGAAAATGTGTTCATGTAGGAAAACTGAAACATGAAAATGACTAGTTCTGCTGAGAAGCCCTTTTAGGAGGCTTGTATGAAGGTTAATGGACTAAATAAAGACTGCTCAGTCAGAAATAAAGTGTTGACTTACTTGCTCCTGCAGCTGAAGCAGGGATCTCTGATAAACAGCCAAGAGCTGTTTATCTCTCCTAAGCTGTTCATAGCCTGTATCTTTCCCTATTTTTCCCCATACAATGATAAAAGCATTTTGGTTCTCTTTGCCCATTCTTCTTTGTTAAATATTTTCCAACTGAAATGTATTCTTGTGGTGAGGTTCAGTTAAGTGGAATGAATTTAGATTAAACAGCAATAGTTTTCACTAGAAGTAGTGTTCAATAAAGTGTACTTGACTGGAAGTGGTATTTGAACAGATCAGCACCGCAAATATACACTGTTGTCTACACCCCAGATCCACCGGTGAATGCGGTGTCCTTACCACTGGTAACAAAATAATATTTAGGTTTAGGGAAGCTTGGAGAGATCGCAATGCAGTTGGATCCAGTTGAAGAGCATGTCTCAGAGTAACAACATATTTTGACTGCTCTTGGTAGACAATGAAAATCTATGCCTGCCAGGATTACGTTCCATCCTTCCTTCCAGTATTTCTGCTTATGGCAAGAAGGCAGGATGCAGTCTTTGCAACTGTGCAACATAGCAAGTGCAAGATCCAGCCCATTCCCACCGCAGTCTTGGATCTGGGATAGAGAATTGTCCCAGTGTTGATGCTACACTTCACTGGCACATTGAAGCACAGTGCAGCTGAAAGAATGCTATCAAGTCCAACTCTGCACTCAAGAGGAGGTCTCGAGCTTGACATTCTTGTGCTATGGTAAGAGTGTTTTGTTTTGGAAATAGAACATAACTGCAGCGGTAACCCATCATTCATGTTTTACCCTAAGAGGGGGCTGGAAATTGTCCCTGATCTTGTTCTGTGTTTTAGAACAATGGGAGCAGCTCATAGCCACGTTCTTGGCACCCATAGATTGTTGGCTGTCTGTTAGGATGAGCCCGAGTATGTAATTCCTGTCCAGCATTTTCTCTTGTTCTGAGATCCAGTTGCATTTGCATATCTACTGGCTTACCCAGTCCAGAAAATTCTTTCTTCAGCAGTGACAGGCTATGGACAGCCACTAGCACAATTACATCAATGCTGAATTAAAAACTCATTCTGGTATTTGATTTCATTCTTGTTCATTGGCTTCAACTTACATAATTCTGTATTCTCCTTGAGAAGGAAATTGTATATGGGTTAGTCTAAGGTTTTTTTGTTCAGTTTTACAGTTCTATAAATTGACAATGCTCGTGCAATTCTGTACAATAGTGAACATTTTAGGAGCCAGTGTGCCATCATGGTTAAAAATACTGGATCAGATTTGGGAGATTCCATTTGAAGTCCCCACTTAGCAAGAAAACTAAGTGGGGCTACAATCCTGGGCAGATAACAGGGCTCTTCTTAGGCTAATGTGGGAAAGGAAAGTTATCTCCTTTGCCCTTGAGATCACTGAAATTAAAAGTGAGCAAATAAATGTAAATAATAATAATAAGTATTTCACATTATTTGAAAACGTAGCTTTATAGATTACCGAAGAAAATAGTTTTATGGTCTGTTTGGTGATTCAGTTTCCTGGTGTCTAGTGAGGTTTTATTTTACCTTATTTTTTGCTTGGAGCATTGAGATATGACTCAGCAGCTTTCTGCCCTAGGCTCCATCAGTTTGCATGAGCCTCTTTGGCTGCCTTGAGGAGTGGGGTAACTCCTTGATAGCTTCTGTCTTACATGTATATACTTATACAGCCGTGCCCCGCTTAACAATTACCCCGCATTATGACGAACCCGTTTTACGACAATGTTCTAAATGGTTTTTTTCCACTTTGCGAAGATCGGTTCCCTGCTTCGGGAACCGATTCTTCGCATTACGACGATCAAAACAGCTGATCGCCGGGTTTTCAAAATGGCCACCGGGTGCTCAAAATGGCTCCCCGCTGTGCTTAGGGACAGATTCCTCGCTATACAGGCACCGAAAATGGCCGCCGTATGGAGGATCTTCACTGGATGGTGAGTTTTTAGCCCATTGGAACACATTAACCGGGTTTTAATGAGTTTCAATGGGTTTTTTATTTTCGCTTTACGACGTTTTCGCTCTACAGTGATTTCGCTGGAACGAATTAACGTCGTTAAGCGAGGCACCACTGTATGTATAACTCATAGCAAGTTAATTTGAGGAAGGAGGTATTGTTATCAGAGTGGCTATGCAAGAGGGAACAATGGTGCGGCTTGTCAGGAGACAGGTGTGGAAACAGAAGATACCATTGTAAGGAAGGGTGGTTTTGGGTGAGAGAATTAAGTCTGTATATTTCCAGGATTTTTTTTCTTGGGCTGTAAATAGAATCAGGGAGAAGGCGGCTCAGTACAATCCTTCTCTTTTCTATCCTGTTCACCAAGGCCTGATTTTCTGTTGCTCTAAGGAATTTGAGGTCTGTCTTAGTATTAAGATGAAACTGTTTTTTTTTACCTTGAGCTTACTTTTAAACAACTTTAAAATTTCCATTGTGCAACATCTGTTGCAGTGTTATGATGGAAATTGTGTTCTTGATGTCTATCACAGGTGCCTCTGGGACTTGCCTGAGCATTCACAAAATTATACATTACCAGCCATTAAACTGCTGAATAAATATAGGACATCATGACATTGCAGTAATCCACCCTTTGATAATGCCAAATATCAGCCAAAGAAATCACAGCAATAAAAACAATGACACATGAGACAGGAGTCCAGATAAAAAGCAGCTTTTGTCAGAAGGTAAGGTCTGCTTACTGTTGATGATAGTGGGCACTGATTTCATACATCCTAAGAGGCCAGAGTCCCTCACAGGTATCTTCCCTGCAGTAATCCTGTAAGATAAAGACATGGTAGTGTTAAATGGCCATATTAGAGATGGAGGGAGTGAATACAGCGGCCCTATCACATGGGTCTATTGATATTTGAATGGGAAACTCCTCTGTCAATACACTTAAACCATGATACAACCCCGTCCCTATTCCTCTGTCAGTGTAAGGAATGTTTACGGAGCACAGATCTAAGAGCAACTAGCTGTGTGTCAAGATTTGGAGGCGGGGTGGTCAGGCAGCTGCACTTGTGTTGTATTCCTACCCACCCTGTTTTGTTCTATAGAGCTGTGCGCAGATGTTCTAGAATTTGCTTTTTATGTGTCAAGGTGAAAGATTTTTCATCCTTGTTTAGCATGGAAGATGAAGAATAATGTCACCACTCTGTGCCTCTACCCATGTCAAACACTTTCTGCTCACCTAGGTCATTTTGTGTCTTGCATAACTCTACTGTGTTGATAGCCTGTAACAGCATGCAACTTGTGCATGATGTGATAGACTAGACATGATTACCCAATCTGTGTCTTATCTGGCTCAGGCAGTTCTTATGATTGGGGTGCAAGAATGTGCTGTTTCTTAAAATTATTACAACCATGCTTATTTTGTCTGTGGTGCTGCTGAAGTCAAGTCGGCAAGTGAAAAGCACTGAATTAAGGGATATCAGGAACCTAATCTCCCTAAGGAGCCTGGATCCTTCAGCCAGGGAATCCATCACGCACAAATCTACCACCTTTATGCTGGGGCAAGTCCTCAACCTCCAGCAGTGCGTAGCCTTTGCGCCTAGAATAAGGCTGACCTCAAAAGAACATTTTACTTTTAATCAGTACTTTGCAAGTACAGACTTGTAGTTTCTTAGAACTCACAACAGCTCAGTTAATTAGGACTTCTCTGGTAGCTAGTCAATGGCTGTTACCACTCCTCTGGATTTAGCCAAACCCTGCTGAGTCCAAGAGACAATCCTTGTTGAAGATTTTTATGATTAACTTTTTATTAAGAAAATATATAGTTTCACAGAAACAGTTTGTTTTTGCTCAAGCATAGCATAAAGAACATGTTCAAGAGAATACACAGTTAAATACAACTGATTCCCATTTAAAATAACAAACACTAAACTGGGCTAAGGCGGGCTAGCCCCACCTCCTTCTTTCTCTTCACTTACATTCTTTCTCCTCCAAGCCACATACTCAAACCATCAAGTTCTCTCTCTCTCCCATCATCATGGAATTGAACCCCTCACACATAACCCATTGTCCATTTTTTACCTTACTCGGACCTCCTCCTTTTTGACCATAAACCAGTCAACTCAAAGAGGCGTAACTGTCCGTTCCACCCATAATTCTCATGAAGATGCAGGTGTTTTATCTCCATTCCAATTAGGAAGGAATTTGTTGGGACGGAGAGGCGCTATAGACCTCTCCGTCCTTGCACCCTTATCAGTTTCACGCTGTACCAAGCCGGGTGTAAATTAAGAAAAACAACCTCTCTGCCTTTCTCACATTCCCATGTCTTCCTTTCACTTTTAATACTTAACAGATTCCATTTTCTCTCTTTCTCATTTACTACATTTCCCATTTTCCTTTCATCTCTGACCACAAGTCCCATTCTCCTTCAATCTCATGACAAGGGTAGTGTATGAAATGAAACTTGTCATGTTCAGGAAGCGACCTTTGGCATGTTATATATCAGAAACACCTTCATTAGTTTTGCAGAGCTTTTGTTTGGCTGTTGAAGAATGCCCAGCAGTTTGCCAGAGCTTCCTTGGTTTCAAAATAGTTTGAAGTTTAGGCCAGCCAGATCAAATCTTCCAAAAATAGGAACCTCTAACAGAACACAGCAAAAGCAATGAGAAGAACCTTTAGATGCTGAATGCCCTTTAATGCAGGACAACTCTAATATTCATGGTCTACTTTAAAGCCTTTTCTTCCCTTCGGCTTCCTTTCCCCCCCCCCTTCCTCCTCTTCCTTCTTCCATGATGATAAGGATATATTACAGCTATGTTTGAAGTAGTTGGTTTTGGGAAATGCAAGAGTATGTGGTATCTTATTGGACCACCAAAAAATTAAACAAATAGGGAGCTTTTGTGGATGAAATCCACTTCCTCTAAGGCTCTTCATGGATGGTGCAGAAAAAAATGTCAAGAGATTGATATTACTTATTTGGGAGAGATGACCAGTTCTTCTTGTGAGGCTGGGTCACTGCTCTCTCTGTAGTAAGGTTTGGAATTTTTACACCTTGAGACCAAAAGGAATAAAATGCCACAGGAAGAGTGGGAATTTCCCATTTGGTCTCCCCATGTTGCACAAGGCTGCTAGGAACACACTGAGCTGGCATGAAAGCAGCTGAATGAAAAGTCAGAAAAGTGAGAAAACTGAGATTTCCCAAACCAATAAAGAATTGTCCCTGATGTATCAGGTTTCCTCTGGAACCAGAATTGTCCTGTTTCCTACTCTGCGTATATTTCCTTTGTTATATGCCTGGCCTTCATTTTTCTCACTACATAATATTCTTCTCTTGCCTTTGTACCAGTCTTAGGTCTGCAGCCCACCCTGACATTTCCCTTGCATTTGCTTCAACCCCCTTGTGCTTCTACATCCTCAGTGTGGCAACATATTTAAATAGTTTCAATCCCCTGAATTTCTATGGTTGACTTTCATCCAGTCACCACCTGTCATCATAATCTAGTGTTGTGAAAATAAAATGAGCAGACATGTGCTGCTTCAAGTTCCTTAAGGTAGAGGTAGGATAAAATATGTAATTAATTAAAACATCAGCATAGAGACATCACTAAAGAGTAATGTGAGACATCCTTGATATCTTCATGTCTAACACAGGTACGTAATTTGAGTCTCATCCAGATGTAAGCAGGGCGAGGCCCACAATGAGGTGGTTAATAGAAACTTATGGAAATAATGTTGATATGAACATAAGCAAGAGCATTGGTATGTTGCCCTTAGAAAATGAATCCATCTTGCCTTCCTGTCTACAATATTTTGCCAGCACTATGGGAAGCCAATGTTGCCTGCCCTAGGAATGGACTGAACCTGTATAAACAGTAGTTCAAAGCTTGTAGTGTTGGTTAACGTAACCAAAGTATCTGGTATTAGATCATCTAGTCCTACAGCAAAAGAAGAATGCAGAAAATCCTGAACTAGGTTGAAAGGTAAAGGTAAAGGTTCTCCTTGACATTTAGTCCAGTCGTGTCTGACTCTAGGGCATGGTGCCCGTCTCCAAGCTGTAGAGCCAGTGTTTGTTGGTAGACAATTTCCGTGGTCACATGGCCAGCGCAACTAGACAGGGAATGCCGTTACCTTCCCACCATGGTGGTACCTATTTATCTACTTGCATTTACATGCTTTCAAACTGTTAGGTTGGCAAGAGCTGGGACAAGCGACGGGAGCTCACTCGGTTGCGTGGATTCGATCTTAACGACTGCTGGTCTTCTGACCTCGCAGCACAGAGACTTCTGAGGTTTAACCTGCAGCGCCACCACGTCCTTTTTAGGTTAACTAGGTTAACCATAGCTAAAAGGAAAACATCTATCCATAATTGGTCGGGAGGGATAAAGGAGGAATAAGATGGCACAGATAATCAGAACGTTTAATAGGGATTTGAATATATATATTAAACGTTCTGATTATCTGTGAAAACTAAAATTCTGCATTAAGGCTGGAGTCGGTACACATGTACCTATGCCCAGGACTGCACTAGGTAATCAGAATTCACCTCCTAGGGTTATTTAAAAAACCGTTACAATCTCACTGGTTTTGCAGTTGCTCTCACATTCCGCAGATCATTCCTAGATTACTTCAGCTTCTCTACAAAGCATGTCTCTCTGTTCAGAGAATTCTAAAACAATGATTTTTCACTTCAGTACTCAATATTGGGTTGTTGTTTTGTTAACATGACATATATAGACAGAAGTTATTGTAAGAAAAGGAAGTGAAGTCAAGCATGAGTCCTTCTTAGAAGAAGAAAAAAAGCAAATGGATTTTTATAACTTTGCCTTATTTGGAGTTGCAGTAGTGTTGGGTTCCTTGGAATTTCAAACATTAGTTGGAGAGAGAAATCTTGATATCCAGAAGTTTTTGCACAAGCATTGGAGCTGGCAGGATTGTAAACTCTGAAGGTACTCCTTTGGGGAAATTTGTGGTCAGATTGCTCTCTTGAAGTGTATCTGGGAAGCCAAGCCACAGATGATTCTGGATTATAATCCAGATGTCTGTGGGCCGAAGGGGATGTCTGTGGGCCGAAGCCTTCCATTGTTGTCGTGACAATCTGGGTCGTTGTCATGGCTGTGGTGATGGGGTCAGGAACAGCGATCCTCAGGGTTCTGTGCCTCTTTCATTTCACCTGAGATACCTAAAATGAAGGCCAGGAACTTTGCTAGTGACATTTCTAATATAATTCATTTCCATGCCATTGGTGGTACTGATAGGAGTAAAAATTCCCCATCGTGAGCCAACAAAGTGCTTTTCTGTCATGCGCTCCCCCTCAAATAAGATGGCTTTGTTTTTGTCATCCTGTCTACTCCTGATCCAGTGGAGGTTGGTTATGTGCTATGCAGTATTAGGAAGATGATGACAAAATACAGTCTTCAGTTTGGGGCTTTTTTTTGTATCTTAAAGTCCTCCCCCATCCACCCCAGTTATCCAAACCTTCCAGCTTAATAAACTATGTAGATTTCTAAGCAAACATCTAACCAGTACGTGTAAATTTGTAATTATATTCCAGCAATCTGAGCATGCATATTTGTGTAGTTTATGCCAAGAGTGGGGGACTTTTGTTACAGAATGTCATCATCTGTGTGTTTGAATTGTTTTGTTGGAACTGACTGGAACCAATGTAATTGTGGTGAGAGCCTGTGAACATGGGAAGTGGTTCGGCCTCTTGTTTTAAGCAGAAGGCATTTAATTTTGTTCTGATGAGGTTGGATGTAGGTTTTCTCTGTGTTGGGATCATGCTTCCTGTTTCAGTATTTCCAAAACATTTGGAAAAAATAGTGGATCTATTCAAATTATCCCTAATGTTACAGTGGCCTTCTTTCGAATACAGTGGTGCCTCGCAAGACGAACGCCTCGCGGGATGAACAAACTGCAAGACTAATGGTTTTTTCAATCACTATGGTGCCTCGCAAGATGGCTTCTTCTATGGCCGTGCTTCGCAAGACAATGTTTTCCCCCCCGGGACCGATGCCTTGCAAGATGAAAAAAAATCATTCGTCTTGTGAGCTTCCCATAGGAATGCATTGCAATGCATTCCTATGGGAAACTGCTTTTCGCAAGACAGCGCTACTCAGGGAACGAATTACATTCGTCTTGTGAGGCACCACTGTACATGCCAACACCCACAATCATTCAGATTTGTGTTTCCCTTACCAAACAGACAGCAACTTTCACCACATCATTCATTGGGGTGTAGTCTCCAATAGTCCGTAATTTTCAGGGATCTTTTGTAGTTACACTGACCTGGCATTATAATTCATTTGATAAAAATTCTGTCAGTCCTCATCCATAATGGAAAAGCATGCACCTGAGCTCCATAGTCCCAACACAGGGACTTGTACTCGGACAGCAGCAGCAGCTACAGCAAGTGGAGATGTTCACTTATCTGGGTCATATGATCACCCAAAATAGAGAAATTAAGTGCCGTATTGGGAAGGCGGCAGCCGTCTTCTGGAAGATGGACAAGTTCTGGTCCTCACCATCCATATTGTTGAAGATTAATCTTTTGTCTGCCTCTATCATGATCCCGACAGCTATTTATGCCAGTGAGAGACTTGGAAGGTGTCAGCAAGTACCAACAAGAGGCTCGACGTCTTCCAGCAGACGTGTCTCCGCCGAATCTTAAAGATCTGATGTTTCAGTCATATTACCAATGAGGAAATGCTCCAAAGGAGCAGCTCATGTAAACTTCATTGTTGCATGTAGGAGACTCCAACTTAGCTGGCCATATATTTCGTATGGAGAACAATCTGATCCCTAAGGTAGCAATGAGGTTTAGACAAGGATGCCGTTGAATAACATGGCGAATAACGCTAATGCAGTACCTGAAGGCACTACAGATTACATGGGAAGACACCGAAACACACTCAACAAGATTGAATGAACTGGAGAATCCTTGCTGCTCAATATGCTAAATAGCATGGAAATGGATCATCATCATCATGCTGTAGACATTAATAAATGCTGGCATGTAATGTAGCATCCTGGCTGAAGCAGACGACGTCTGAGTCTGACGGTTCCCTGGTTGAGAGATTACCTCAAAAATCCTTGGACATTAGGCCCAGTGCAAGAAAATGAGAGAAATCAATAATAAAATATATATCAATATAAACTGTGTTACCCAATATGTTGTAGTGTAGTGGAGAGAATGTCAGAGTAGGACCCAGGTGACCTGAGTTTGAATCTCCACTTGGCCCAGAAAAGTCTCTGGAAGGGATAGAACCAGCAAAACCACTGTTTAAATCTCTTACTTGCCTTGTCAGCCCTACTAGAGTCACTATTAAGTTTATTACAACTTGATGGCACACAAGATAATAACAAATATAAACTTAAAGCTGTGGGAACTTGGCAATGAGGTATGGAAGGAATGTTTCTAGTCGATGCCCTCTTTAATGATGGCATGAAGCTGGGATAGAATTTATTGTTTCTCAGATGTGTAAAATCCGGCACGAGCATTTCAAAGTACATTTCTAAACACCACAAACAGCCCTTTCGGTTTTATTAATTTTAACTGCGGAATATTGGTGTTAACCATAAGTGGAGAACAAGGAGGCCACCAGAAATGCTGTTTGGGGGGGGGTATATTGTGTGGAGAACTGAAGTGGAGGCTTTCTTTACTTGCCTGCGCAGTGGTATATTGCACCCTATATTAGTATCATTTGATGTACTCCTGTCTTGAAAATAAGAACACTTGATACTGTTTGTACGTTAAAAATAACTTTTTCCAACCTTTTTGAAGCTTGGCTGCTCTAAAGTTTTCCAGAACAGACAAAAGAAGAGCTTTACCTTGCTTTCTCCCTCATTAAATGAGAGGCAGCCTCAGGTCAGGGTGTGAGAGAGTCTGTCACCATCTTGAGAGAATTTCAACCCACAATTGATATTCTCTTGCTTCCGTCATGTCTTGCACAGGCGTAAATTTACTGCATTTCCATGTCCCAGGATTGAAAGTTCTCTCTTGCTTCACCGGTGCATGTCCTCTCTTTTATTTTCAGGTGGCTTTTAAGAATGTGGGTGTTTTGTTTAATGCTAAAATTCATAATTTCAGTGCCATCCATGTGTACGATAGTACTAAATCTGTTTTGAAAAGTCACTTAACATCCACGCTAAAAATAATCAGTGGAGTATAAGCCTGGCACTTCAATAATATCCTCCCTCTCAGCCATCTGGAAGGATGTGTTGGCTATATTATGTATACATACACGCAGAAACAAGCCCTGTCTGCTGTGTAATATAAACATCAGGCTTGAAGCTGTTGATCAAGTCAACCTCATGATAAATATGGATGGGATCCCCCAGCTGTTGATTAGTGTGAGCACAAGAAAATGCTCAGAGCATTAAAACTGAACTGCAACAAATACACATGCATTCATTTTGACTGAGTAGTGTTCTTCCTGGGACTCTCTGTTCAGTACAATGGCAAATTAGCAAAGATTGCTGCAATCCTGGTCATTGATTTTTTTCCCCCAGTAATCCTCAAAGTATTTTACAGTGGTGTGCTATCTAGAATATCCAGTGCAGTCACTGTGATCACAGAAGTTCTTTTCTACAGATTTGCTACCAAAAAAAAAAGGCTATGGGATGCTGGGAAAAAAAATCTTCCCTGTTGGTGTTGGATGCTGGAGGAGGGGCAAATGCTATGCCAAGAAAAGTTAGCCAAGGGACTAACCTTGCTAGAGATTTGATACCACGTCAGTGCTATTGAGAACCACTGGCACTTGCTCAGGATACAAGAACAGTATATGCTTACTCAGAGCAAGAGGTGTATCGTTTGGTACTCTTTGTACCCAGTACTAGGTTCCTGGAAGTCTTAAAAGCAGAACAAGATGGACGTAGTTCTCTTCTGAAGCTTGCTCCCAGTATCTGGGTATAGTGTGGAGATTTCTTTCAGCTATAATCACTGATACCTGTCAATAGATGAAGCCATCTCGGTTTCCAGTCAAGCCATGAGACCATTGCTTCTTGTAGTACTAGTGCAGAAGGGCTCTCCTTTATACCAGTGCAATTGTTTCAGTTGCTCTCGGTGGACAAATGCCGGCTACCTACCCTTCCGAGGCAAAGATTGGCTGCTCGGTTTCTCTGCCATCTTTCACCAGCGCAAAGAATGGAACTGATGTGTGCACAGTTCTGTTTTTGGCAGTGGAATGCTCCCCATAAAATTGAAGCTGGCTTTCTCAGCAAATGCACCATCTCATCAACACACTTTTTCTCAGACATGCATCAGAAAATGTGTTCCTCCTTAAAAGTGTTGACAGACGGCTTTGTTACCTGAGTCATTATGCAGCATTGCCCTCTGCTGGCCAAAATGTTAAGACTTCATATTTTTTTTGCTACTCAGCCTGACCCAACTATCTAGATCAGTGGTTCTTAACCTTTGTTACTTGGATGTTTTTGAACTGCAACTCCCAGAAACCCCAGCCAGCACAGTTGGTGGTGAAGGCTTCTGGGAGTTGCAGTCCAAAACTGAGTAACCCAAGGTTAAGAACCAGTGATCTAGATAACAGTACTGTATTATGTTCAGACAGTGTAATAGAGGGGCTTTGGATTTGTTTTCTCCTGTCACTTGCCACAGAATAGAAGGCTAAGTGAATTTACCATGTTCTGAAGCAGTGCTTCAGAAACTTGTTTTTAATCCTTTTGAGATGTGAGATTATATCCTTTCAGAGCTGCTTCCCCTAATAATTGTGTTTAAAATGTGAAATATCGCAAGTAAAAACAAACGACTGCATGATTTAATTGAAATTCAGTTATTTTCAAAGCATGGACATTTAGAAAATTGGTCATAGGATGATTCTGTGAAGTTATTTAATAAGAAAGCAATAATTTTCATTATCCCCCCCCAAAAAAAAACACCTATAACTGCATACAGTATGTCTCCTTTAAATCCTGACATGGCTCCTGTAGATTTTGGCTGATTCATAAAAAGTGAATTGGAATCCTAAGGGTATGCATTTTAAAATACAGTACTGAAGTTTGATTTAATAGTAATTTCAATAAGTTACTCAGAAACATTGCCATGCATATGTTCCTGCAACACTGGGCTTCAGGTAATTAGTGAGGATGTGTGGGTGTTGTCTTATTGCGCTCCTTTGTAAGGGGTTGCCGCTCATGAGGTGAGGTCAATGAAGCACTAGCCACAATGATGTCATATGCCATCATCACCTAGAGTAGTTTTTCCCAAGTTGACATCATCCATATGTGTTAGACTACAACACCCATCACCCCCAGCCATCCATTGCCTGTGCTGGGGTGGTGGTGATGTAATCCAATAAATACATAAGATGTCACGTTGTTGAAGGCTGACCTAGATATTACCAGGAAGGAAATATCTTTTACAAGCAGCCTGTTATTTGCTGTAACATAGTGTGTCATGGCACACTCTTGTGGCATAAGAATAGAATCTACCCTATCTCTTAGTTGTTCAAGTTCACCAAGATTTACTATTTTAGAATAATCCTTTGTAGTTCGCTTAACTTGGGATTTGGCCATTTTGATAAATAAGGTAATGAGATGGAAATGAAATCAGAATTCTTATCAAAACATGGCTTGCATGATTGAAGAAATGAGATGCATACTACTAAGTCATCTGTTTTAGAATATGTTTAGCATTGCAGTTACCAATTAACACATCAGCATGTTCAGAATTATCTTTTATGTCATTTTATAATTTAGATTTGGCAATAACAAGTTGATCAAAATGTCAGCTAGTTTCAAAAATTATCAGTGGCTTCTGTGATAGCTTTGAATTCTGGTAGTTCGTGCTGAGAAATCTTTTCATGAGAGATTTAATTGGGCTAGAAAGGAATTAAAAATAATATAGGTCAGGGTGTGGGAAGAAGAAATTTTCCCCTCCCTCGTTCTTAATTTCAGTATGCTCTGGCGGAGAAAATCTGAAACTCTTTCCTGGTAGTTGCAGTAAAAGATAATGAGTCATTGTTTTGATGTTTTGGCATTAATATTCTCTTAATTACAAAGAGTATTAGAATCCTAGAAGCCCACTGCTAGCTTTTAAATTGCAATTTTATTGAATGTCATAGATGTTTGAGATGCTGGTGGGTGAAGGAGTCAAACTTCTGTCGTGATTTCAGCATGTTTTTCTAATTCAGCATGTAAATCAGAAGATAACTCAGTGGCTTAGACATCTGGCTGCAGAGCCAGAGATTCGGTGTTCACTGTACCTCTCCGACAGGAGCTGGACCCGATGATCCATAGGGTCCCTTCCAACTCTACAGTTTGAGGATTATTCTATTAAATTGTGGAGGAAGCTTGGAGTAATTTAGGTAAAGGAATCTGCTCACATTAATTGACATGGACATATTTTATTAAGGCTGTGGATTGGGAGCATCTCTGGCTTACAGTATATGCATAGAGTAGTGTGACTGCAGTGATCTATATACAGTGGGACCTCTACTTACGGAATTAATCCGTATTGGAACGGTGGCTGCAGGTCGAAAAGTCTGTAGGTCAAGTCTCCAAAACCGATTAATGCCATAACCGGCCATTTTTGTTCCATTTTGTTTTTGTTTTTTCTGGTCTGTAGGTCGATTCTCCGGCTGCAAGTCAAACCTAAATTTTGTGGCCAGAGAAGTCTGTAACTCAAAGTCTGTAAGTCGAGCCGTCTGTAAGTCAAGGGTCCACTGTACTGCCATTGAACAAGGGACCATCGTTCATTACTAGAGCATGCTCTGTATTCAGCATGTTCTTCATTCAAATCTTGACATCTGTTGGTAAAAGATTTGGATAGATGATGGTGTGAAAGACTTCACCTGAAGCTCTAGATGGCTGCTGCCAGTCAGAGTAGACTGCAAGTTGAATTGCTATAAGTCAGCTTCGTATTCTTTCTTGGCTTATAGCTCACCTGGAAGAGCAGCTCTTGTAGGCGCCGGCTGGATCCCCCAGTTTGCTACTTGCTGTCCTATTCAGGATATGGCCTGGAGCACAGCTCTTACTGTTCTTTCAGGCATTGTCTTGAGAAGCAGATGTGTAGTGAAGAAATACAGACCTGGAACAATCCAGTTCCCCATTGTGGTATAAAGTAAGAATTGGTTTAGCCCTAGGGCTTTTTCTAAGACCCGGCTTATAATTAGACAGTTGTTGATTGCAACCTGGGCACATATTTATAGGAGAAAAAATTGTTGTAGCATATGGAATTAGTGCTCTCTTCCCAAAGCAATCATCATCTGCATGTTCCTTATTTTCCAAATAATCACAGTTGTCCAAATCAATGCAGACTTTGTCCAAACTGTGTAGTCATTGTTTGGGTAGTTGAATGGCAACACAGTCTTTTCCTGTCCTGACCTGTCAGTCACTCGGACAGTGGCAAATGTCCAGGGTATACAGAAACAACACAGTGGAATCCCAAACTATTTGAGGAAAGGGCGTTGCTCACTGGGGATTGTCTGTCCTGAAGCCTTGTATGATTTTTAAAACCAGACAGTTCGTACATGGGCAGAATTCTGTTTATAACTAACAGACAGCTTTTTCTTGTTTATAAGTAACAGATGGTTTCTTCTTGTCAAGTATTTTTACCCTGCCTTTCTTCTTAAGAAGGATCCGAGGTGACTTACAACATTGAAAGACAATGTTTAAAGCTGAAAAGCAATGCACATACAGTGCCGATTAACATTATTAAAAGACAATATTTAAAGCTAAGAACAATGAGTGTAAAGAGACAGCTTCCATAGTAAAAAAAATATTAAAGCCGAAACAATAAGTATGCAAATATTAAAAAGGATGAACAAAATACCACTCTTGAGAGATGGTAAACACAAGTAGTACAAAGAGTCAGTCAGCAGTAATGCATGAACAGTCCATCTAAAAAGCTACCCTCATGGAGCCAGTCACTGAGGAAAGCTTGGCTGTAGAGAAAGTAATAATTGCATGCCCAGAAGTCCATGCTGACTTAGGGTGACCCTTTCCAGGTTTTTCTAGGCACAGAGTGGTTTGCCATTTCCTTCTGTGGGTGCTCTGAGACTCTGGGAGTATCTCCCTTTTCTTACAGGAGGCATAGGGCGGATTTGAATCCCTGACCTCGAGGGTCACAGCAGGGTGCCCAACTCAAGAGTAAAGAATACTCAATAAATTAAATGTAGTTCGTCTTATATATTGTTGGCTCAAATCAGTATACAATGGTACCTCGCAAGACGATGACCCCGCTAAATGACAAATCCGCATAACGATAACTTTTTGTGATCGCTCTAGCGATTCACAAAACAGTCATTCTAATGGGGGATTTTCGTTGGACATTGATTAGGTCCGTGCTTTGCGAACCATTTGTTCGCAAGATGACAATTTCTACAGCTGTTCGTTGGCTTCGCAAAATGGCTGCCCTGTGTTTTCCAGACCGATGCTTCGCAGGGCAGCCATTTTTACACCTGATCGGCGCTCGCAAAATGGCTTCCCTATGGGCAATCTTTGCTGGACGGCGAGGTATTTTCCCCATTGGAACGCATTAAACTGGGTTTCAATGCATTCCAATGGGAAAACGAATTTCACATGGTGACGATTTCGCTAAACAGCGATTTCAATGGGACGGATTATCATCGTCATGTGGGGCACCACTGTATAAGTTGCTGCTTTACCATGCCTTAAACAGTATTTCAAAATGGTACATAAAAAGTAAAAGATGTTACTTCAGAGAACCAAAATAATAGTTAAAATGCGAAACATTTGTTCTAAATGAATGGTCCAGTAACTGAAATCTGTTGCTTAGCACAGGAAATAGCAACTATTATAGGCCTATAGAATCAGGATATTCGGTGGAATCTGCCCCTCCGTAAATTCCATGCATGAAATGCGCCAATTCTAGTTGCAGCTTGCTACCACTAGGCAAATGGATTTCAGCCAATTACTATCAAAGGCCTAAATGCAAATACTCAGAACCCAGTGCTCATACTGGGGAACGCCTGCGGAAAGATCTTACACTTAAAAATTGCCACAGTTTGTGCTTTCCAAATCGGGAGTGGCATTCTAAAAATGGAAACCACCATGATGAAGATTTACTCCCAAGATTACTGCCAGATACCAGTCTGCACACTGCAGAACAATTGGAAGTGCTTACTAAGTGTAGTTTCTGAAAGAAGTTTATTTCCACTGGTTTCCTCCTAGGAAACCAGTATGGGAGAGCTGTATCAGTGTTCTAGAGTTAGTGGGACAATCTTTTCCTTTTTAAAGGAGATCTGGACTCTGGAATGAGAGGCAAACAGCTTTATTTAAATCAGTTCAAATATTGTTTGCATGTGCTGTGCTGTGGAATGATTTCTCCTGATACAGTGGCGCCTCGCTTAGCGATGTTAATCCGTGCAGCAATAAATCGCTGTTAAGCGATTTCATCGCTAAGTGATTTTAAAAAGCCCATAGAAATGCATTGAAACCCCTTCAATGTGTTCCTATGGGCTAAAAACTAACCTTAAAGCAAAGATCCTCCATAGGGGCCGCCATTTTTGATGCGTCTAAAGCGAGGCAAAACAGCGGGCGGCCATTTTGTTTTTCCAGCGGCCATTTTGAAACCGCCGATCAATTGTGCGAAAATAGGGGCTTTGTGATGATTGCTTCCCCGGGATCATCGCAAAGCAAATTTTCCCCATAGGGACCATCGCAAAGTGATCGCTCTTGCGATGGCAAAAAGTCCATCGCAAAGCGATTTCATCGCTATACAGAGCGAACGCTATGTGAGGCACCACTGTACTTGCCTCACAATCATCATCCTCTCAGGTCAGCCTTGTTTGGCAAATTGCTTATTTCTTGTCAGGTGGAAATAAGATGGAAAAATAGTCTTGTACATTAAGTTACAGTACTCAGAAATGAACTCTCATTTCAGGCTAGCAAGAGGAACTGTACCAGTTTATCATATTCCAACCTTATTGAATGAAGGGCCTTATTAATGGAGTTTGGGTACTGCTGTCCCATCCGGGCGGCAGTGGAAGACAGGAGGCCCTGGTGTCCATGGGGTCACGAAGAGTCGGACACGACTTAACGACTAAACAACAACAAAAACACTGCTGTCCCAATATGCCTGCATAGCGCTGTGGTTCGAGGTGTCCTAGATTTGTTCAGACAGGAACTCTAAAGAACTTGCCTTCCCCCTGAACTGGCTCTTGTTTCTTAACATGACTCCATTGTGCTCTTTGTTACAACAATGCCATAATCATTAGCTGCATCCAGTCTTCTTGCTGTGCTGACCAGCTGGCACATGAATCAGTAGGGAAAATATGCACAGACTGTAGCACCACCTTGAATGACACTATGTGTAATGAATGCTTATTAAACATAATCAAGTGAGCTAAACGATGTATAAGAAGTTCCAGTAACTCTTCCATTTTCTTTTAGTGTTTCTATTGCGCACCCTTTGGCTTGTTCATTTTTATTTTATATTTTGCTTCAACATCCATGTGCTCAAGATTTGCCCTTTGGGTGAAAGCAGCTCTTATGATTAATACATGGCTTGTCCCAAGATGATTTTATTCCTAAAAGTGGTAACATTTGAGTTACTTTGATTCTGTCTTGTAGATCTGCTCCCAGCAGCTTTTATGAAAATGGAAAGATGTTGGCTAATAAAGTCAGTTAGATCAATTGCATAAACAAATATATGTGCATTAAGCCTGAATCTAAAATTGCTCCTTATTGGTTCTGGTCCATTGCACCTAATAGAAAAGGGATATCTGACTAGAGGCTGGGATTTGTTGTTTCGGGGAAGATGCAAAAGTGAGGAGTAATAGTTGGGCTACTAGCTAAAAAAAGAGCAAGTACCCACAAGACAAAAAAATTAGAGCATTACTTTTTTCCTGGACAAAGTGCTCAGTTAAATGGTGATTGATTGCCTGTAGGCAGTCTTGGTCGAAATTGATTTTCCAGATCCATTCCTTACTTCATACCTGGGATTCATACATTAGCTATCTTGGTCTTTTCCCTTATGCTGTGGGTAGCTTGACTGATGTTACCAGAGGAAGCTGAACCATGTGGTGATGGATCCAGCTATTTTGTGAAAGGTTACCCATATTGCAGTGGTGCCCCGCACCATGAAGATAATCCGTTCCTCTGAAATCGCTGTTAGCTGTTAAGCGAAAACATCGTCCAGCGAAGAACAGTTCCCCGTTGGAATGCATTGAAACCCATTTAATGCATTCCAATGGGTAAATTACCTCATCGTCCAGCGAAGATCGCCCATAGGGGAAGCCATTTTCCGAGTGCCGATCAGCTGTTTAAATGGCTGCCCTGCAAAGCATGGGTCTGGAAAACACAGGGCAGTCATTTTGCGGAGCCGGAAAAATCATTGTTTTGTGAGCAAACAGTTCACGAAGCAAGGACCTAATCGTCGTCAAACGAAAATCCCCCATAGGAAACATCGTTTTGTGATCGCTATAGCGATCGCAAAAAAGTCATTATGCGATTTCGTCGTTCTGCTAGGTCATTGTCATGCAGGGCACCACTGTATTTTGAAGAGGCCCTTGTCCAGCAGGCCAAGGCAAAGAGACAGCCCCGAAACCAGCCAAACCAGGGAGCTGGACAAGGGGGCAGATTGTATTTGTCTTCAGTGTGGAAGGGATTGTCACTCTCGAATTGGCCTTCTCAGCTACACTAGACACTGTTCCAAGTCCTCCATGCAGAGCACGATACCATAGTCTCAAGACTGAAGGATGCCTAATCAGCCCATATTAATCGTTTTGGTTTTTGTACTCTTTCACAGTAGGAACCTTGAATCTATACAGTGCCAATCTCTGACAGAAAACTCAGTTGTGTCATGCCTGTACTAACAATGACAATTAACCTTACATTGTTTGGCCATTCTGGCTAGTTGTATGACAGAAATGCACCTCAAAACTTATTCGCCTAGAATTTTGGTCACAGCCACGGCGTTGGAATAACCTCCTTTAGAGGACTGCTCTCTTCCACCATATATTCCATATCTGGAGGTAATAATGTTGGAGGGTCAATGGCAGTGAGGCATGTATGTTGATCTGAAAATTTCGGGTGGAGGGAGATGATGCGCCATGTTACCAGTCTGTGACTTGAGAGGATAAAGCTGCTGTGAATTTATTAAGTTGCAACATGCCATCTCAGTTCATCACGGATGTCAGAGAATAGGCAAACATTTAGAAAGCCTGAAGAGTGTGTCATCTGCTTCCTTCACTTGTCTTGTGTTGCCTGTAGATATACTGTATGTATAAAGGTTCGATATATGTCCTGGAGTTTATAATGGTAGTTTATAATGGTAGATCATGCCTCCTAACAAATCCTGAGCAGTGATGAATATGATTCATCCCTCTTCTTGCTCAAATTTGTTTTTCCCTTCACATGATATTCCTATTAATCTTCCATTCTCAACACTCTCCAGTCTCCTTTTGTTGAAAAATCTGCCCTTTGCTATCACCAGACTTCCCTTGCCTCAGGACAGCGTTGTCTTTAAACAGGTCTTGTTCTTTAGGAACCCTCAGTTAGTGCAGCAGTGAAATGATCCTTTTGTTCATACTGTTTGTGAACACTCAGGAATGTATGTCTCTTGATCAAAATGTTTTTAGGTCCTGGCATAGCTGAATTTACCTGGGATGTCTTGTTTTCTGGTTGATTTTTCTGCTACTTCCTCCTGGTAGATTTATATTTCCGCCTGCAATGTTGACTGTTGTGGTTGGGCCGTGAACCATTCCAAAAAGCATGTTCTGTGGTGTATGACTGATCCTCGTGCATCTCTGAGCTTGCCGAGGGACAAACGAAACTGAAGCATAGAGCACCCTCCTGTATAATTTCCTTCAAAATGAAATTGGTTGTTGCTTGCAGAAGCCTTGCGTTGCCTGTTTTCCGTCACGAGTCTTCATTTGCAAGCATAGTTGGTCTTGTATTGTAAGAATGAATTATTAGAAGATGTAACAATGCAGCTACCCAGTCATAGTCTGTGTTAAATGAAGCAAGTAGGGATATGCCACTGTGATGAAGAAATACTGCCCTGTTGCACATGGAGAAACTGACATTTAAAGAGCTTAAGTGACTTGCTTGAAACAATAGCAAAAATAGAGTTCATTGTGTATGGCCTTTTTGTCTTTCCCATTGAACCCAAAGCCATCTTGAGTAGCTAGTTCACTTCCTTCTTGAATGCTCTGCTTTCTCCCCCCTTCAGGTGTAGCTGATGATGAAGCTTTGGCCGAGGAACGCAGACGCAGAGGACAGAACGCCTTGCCTTTCCAGCCAGCTAGTGTCCGTTCTCCAAAGTCCATGAAGCCGGCTGCTTACGCCAAGCATGTCTTTCATTGTAATAGCGATGAGGATGATGACTTGGTTATGACCAACTGGGAGAGTCCCGTTTATTCATCAGGTGTGCACAAAGGGGTGGATGAGCAAGCAGTAAAAAAGAAGGAAAGGGTAAAACATAAGGAACAAGTAAAAGAGGAGCCACTGGTAACACATGCATCAGTAAAAAAAGATCCTGACCATAGCCAAAAGTCTGAATCAAAGAAATCACGGTGCTGCATTCTGATTTAAGGCGAACAGTTCCCATGCTCTTTTTTTCTCTGCAGTTTGGCTAGCTTCAGAGCTTCCCTGAGATTTTCCATCCCCACACAGCTGCAGAAGTCATTCAAATAAAATCCACGCCTTCTGCCAAATGTGCACAGCACATGATTGGTTTCCTTACCCTCTGTCTGTTGGGTTTTTTTAAAAGCAAATTTGTAGTAGCCTCAGTAGATTTATTTGTTTACAGCAGGGGTGAGGAAAAGGGTGGACTAATAGAAGTTGGATTGCAGTTCCCAACATCTTTACCCAGCTTTGGGTGGCTAAGGCTGGTGAGAGTTACAGCCTAATAGCTTCTGAGGGCTGTGCTTTTGTTAGCCCTTGATTCATGTAACTGCACTTTTAACTAGCATTCTTAATGTTGAGTTTTAATGGTGTCTTCTCAATCAAACCAGTGCCCACACCTACTCTTTCATTTTCTTTTGCAAGTACAGAACATGCACAGCCCACTCAGCATTTTGTTCATTTCAGTCAGTGCCAGATCTGAAGCACCTAATATGCAGATTAATACTGCAAGATTCACGTTTCCCTTGGCATCCAGTATTAACAAGCACCTTAACATGAATAATCCATTGTTCATGCCCCATTTGTTTTTACTGGCTGCCGTCATGGCAAAGGCAAGTACTTTAAGTTGCTGATCCCGTCTGTTTCATGTGCATGCTGTAATGAGAAGTTGTAGGACTTTTGAGTAGCGGCTGCTTGACTGAACTTGTTTTCTTGGAAGCATGGCCTGCTGGAAAACATGGTGTGTTTTCAAGAAAATCTTCCAAGTTTCCCATACCATGTTTCCATTCCTTCCTCTCCCCTGTTTCCAAAGCTTTGGACGAGCTTAAGGAAAATGATGTTATTCTGTGAAGGGGACCACCATCAAGAAAAAATTGAACTAAAAAGAGATGTTAAATGTGAGAGACATTTTGCACTTCATAATTGTAGGTGTTTGTTGTAGGTTTTTCTGGCTGTTTGGCCGGAGCACAGACAAGACTCCTGTCCTCTGATGACGGCCACGGAGACTGGCGAAACCTTCAGAACGCGGCCAAACAGCCCGAAAAACCTACAACAACCATCAGATGCCGGCCATGAAAGGCTTCGAGAATACACAACGGGTATATTTATCAAGGAACCAATATTCAGAACATGCCATGAATGTGTTCTGTTGTGGCTTATTTTCACCTTAGACCCAGTATAAAAAGGGAAATGTTTATGTCTGATCTTTCCTTGTTACATAGGGCTGAAGAACTAGCTCAGGTTTTCCTTCCTCATATCATTCAGTGCCTGCAGCTACTGCTAGTCTTGCACATCTTAACCTGTGACATTTTACATTCCAGATAATACAGGTTCAGGTAACTGGCTTGAGGTTGACTCAGCCTTCCTTCCTTCTGAGGTTGGTAAATTGAGTACCCAGCTTGCTGGGGGGCAAGTTGTGGTAAATTATAATTATGTTGCAAACTGCTGAGAGAGTGCTGTAGCACTACGGGGCAGTATATAAATGGAAACAACAGCAAACAACAATATGTAGGTATGAACTGAATGGATCAAGGCCCTTGTGATCCACTGAGACAGACGGTTGGTGACCTTCCTAGGAAAATTTATGTTGTGCACATTTATGAATGCAGAAACACATATGCAAAATACCATTCAGTGAAATGTAAACTCATCATTAATAAGTGGCTCAAAGTCATACTGCTTCCCTCAAGACAGTGACCTCTTCCCCTCCTGGCCGCCCCTTATGCTGATGGAGAGCATCACTGTGCCAATTCAAATGGTCACATTTGCTTTTAACAAATTGCATGTGCCGAGAATGCATCAAGGCCTAGGCTGCCAGTCAGCACACGATTGTTGCTGGTAACAGAAAGGCCCTCTTTCCCTCATGAGATGGAACAGTACAGTGGTGCCTCGCTTAACGACGATAATCCGGTCCAGGAAAATTGCTGTTAAGCGAAAACGTCATAAAGCGAAATTAAAAAGCCCATTGAAATGCATTGAAAACCGTTCAATGCGTTCCAATGGACTAAAAACTCACCATCCAGCGAAGATCCTCCATACAGCGGTGCCTGTATAGCGAGGAATCCATCCCTAAGCACAGCGGGGAGCCATTTTAAGCACCCAGTGACCATTTGAAAACTTGACGATCAGCTGTTTTTGATCGTCATAAAGCGAAAATCGGTTCCCGAAGCAGGGAACCAATCATCGCTAAGCAAAATTCCCCCATTTAGACCATCGTTTTACATAGTTGTAAAGCGGATTCGTCGTAATGCGGGGTAATAGTTAAGCGGGGCACGACTGTACTCCAGCACCCAGCTTTCCTCTCACCTTTATTCACCATTGATGAGGCTGGGGAGGGGAATCAGGGCAAAAAGTTTAGATCTCCACCAGCATGAGCTCTACCATTGTCTCACAGTTTGCAGCAACAGCCTAATATGAAGGCCATCTGTTGAGCTTTTGCTAGCACGGCCAGCACTTCCTGTCAAATTTTTAACCACATTGCTCACAGCCCCCGTGCCATCTCTTTTAAATATCCCACAGGCTGCTTGTTCAAAGAGTCCCACAATGTGAGCGTTCGAATAGCAGGCCAAAGAGTGATGTCCATGTGACGGCAGTCCCAATCCTTGTGGCAACTAGAGCAAAGCTTTTATGACTTTGTTCATCTTGAAAAAGAACATGGGAAAGGGGGATGCCTGAGATGGAGAGTGGTTTGTCCTAGTTTGGAGTTTGTTGGTTTATTTTGTTTTTCGGATGGCTTCCATTCTAGCCAGTAGGGAAGCTGGTGGAACTTTGTGCTACAAGATGCCTCTTCCTCTTTTAAAGAGACCAGAGGCAATCAAGTATCAAAGATGTCTGTGTTAGATTTTTTTTTCATTGTTAGGGAACTGGGTTTCTCAGGTAAGTAACCTTGTGCCTTGATGTCAGACGGGCTTTCTACTGGGAGGGAACAGAAAAGTGGACTTAGTCAGTGGCCAACTTTTCTCAAGAGTTCATTCGGAGTGGGGGCATCATAGCACAGTGGCAGAACACATGCCTTGCAGCCAGAGGCCCAAGTTTAGTGTTGAGCGTATCCACGTAAAGCTAATTCTGGGTGCCACAAAGAGATTGTTTCCTTGGAGAGCAGACACCACTTGAGCAGCCTGTAACTGGGCTTGTTGGTCACTTTGGGTGAGGCAATTTCATAGGTGGTGTAACGTGTGTTACAGAACTCCAGGCCTATTTGCTGAGTGGGCCCCTGTTCCTTCACTAACATAAGACATTTATGAAATTCTGTCTCCCATATGAAGTCCAGGGGTCAATTCCAATCTTCTGTGTGTGGAAGAGGAGCTACTGGGCTATATTGTCATCTTTTCCCATTAACAGTTCAGTCACTCACCTACAAAGAATCTTGAATCCTGCCAATGTAGCCTTCTGATTCACTTAGAGTCTTGCCCTGTCCTTCAGTTTGTGCTACTTTTTAAGGATGCCACATATCCTGTTTTAGTGACAACTGTAACGATGATGGTTAATCCCCAATTTGTGCTTATTTTGTTGCCTTACAAATTTGTTGATGGATGGATGGATATGAAGGCCATGAATGGTGCATAGATGATTTGAGCAGTTTCCCCATTTTTAGAATACCACAAATTTTATTATTGATTAAATAACAATGGGTGGTCCCACCCTTGATAATAAGAGTGCTCAGTGCAAGGTGGCATGTATTAAGAGGTGAGTTACTAATGAGTTGCATGGCCTACGCAGAACAGAGGTTCCGTGTAGGGTCACTTCCCTGAAAGCTTACTAGGTTTTACTTTTGGTCTGCCAAAACGAGGAGCTGCATTGTGGCATGACTTAAACTATGCTACGACTCGCTTATAGCATAAGATTCCTCATAGGGGTTAGTTTGACACCCAGTTGGCTTTGGGCACATATTATTTGAGGTCTTAGCTGCTTCAAAGATGATATACCTAGTATTTAGAATGTAGTGTATAACTGTCATTACTGTGTACAGTTGAGTCTTATATATACACATACTCCTCCATCAATTTCACATTTGCACATCTATTTTAACTTCATGCATATTTTCATCAGAAAATGAGATAATCCCAAAAGGCTTTGAGGTCCTTTGGCTATTTTGTTAACATTTTCAAAACTTCAGAGACATGCCAGGAGAAATGGAGAAAGGGAAAGAGATAGAAAAGGAAATAATGGCTATAAAGGAGCTATAATAAAACTGGTGTTAGCAATAAACTAAAATTAACCATACAGGGCTAATTTAAATTGAATTTTCCAGACCTCCATTCTTGGTTTGCAGTCATGCCATAGGGCGGAGTATAGAGTAGTAGGTAGTATAGGACAAAGTAATGGAAGCAGATTCTTCTTCGTGGCCTCTGTAAATTCACAGAATTGGGTTATTCTGCACCTGCGCTGAATCTCTTGGAAGTTTCTAGAGCTTAAAGACACATGATTAGTGGGCCATTCCCCCGTGAATCTCATGCTCCACCCACCACTGATTCCGTCAGTTCCTTTTTTCTGCCATGTTGGCTAGACCTGTTTCGGAGAACTAGAGTGATCTATTGAATTAATACTTTCCTTTGAATTATTGTTTATTTTCTTCAAAATCCTTTTCAATCATTTTTCTTTATTGGACATTTCCCCTGTGAGTTTATTCCAGTTTTTTCTCTGTCCGCATTTGCCGATCCCGTCCCCCTCCCCCTCACGACAGTTTTTTCCCCTCCCCTTTTCCCCACTCTTTTATGGGGGACCCCTGGGCCTTTCAACCAGTGCATTCTCTGCTCGAATAAAATCCCACTCATCGACGGCCACGACGGTTGCCTTTCTTGTCTTGGAGAACAATACCCGACACACTCCTGCTCTGAGTGTAAAAGGCTAACTAAACCAGCGCTAAAACCTCCCTCAAACCTCTCTCTTCCTTACAAATTTCCAGACATGTCGAAAATCATTATAAGACCCACAGTACAGAAACTATGTTTCTCACCAAACATCCAACACCGAACTCCATAATACTAGAGTCAAACCAGTCAAGAGCTCGAAATAAATCCTCAATTGCACCTACAAATAAAGAAGGTAGAAAATTAGATATACTCGGCAGGAGGCTCTATCCCCTCATCTCATTTTTATGCGAGTTGCCAATTATCAAGCCATAATGGGAGCTTACCATAGGCAACTATCGAATAATATTCTCCCAGTAGTTGAAGTGCCCCCGGAATCGGCTAAGACAGAAGCCCTTAACATCCATGCCAAGGCTTCCACACTCGTCAAAGAACAGAGGATTGCATCTCGCTATACCACTGATGCCACTTCTAAAGCTATGGCCACCTCTATCGCACTCCAGCGTCATGCATGGCTTAGATATGCTGGGATATCGCATGATACTAGATCTAGAATAGAGGATCTACCTTTTGACGGGGCTGGATTTTTCAATGAAAAAATGGACAAGGTGATGGACAACTTCCATAAGGTCTGTAAACCTGCTCGATCCTACTCTGCCCTGCAGACGTACAGATACCACAGACCTCAATATCAGAGACAACCTTTTTACCAACAACCATACCAAGAATTTCAACAGCCATACAGACCATACAAACCTCAAACATCGGACAGGCCCTTTCAAGGACCCTTCAACTTCGGCTCCATCTTCCTTTCGAACCCAGCAACAACAACCACACCACCAATCCTTTCGGAGCCCTCAAAAGAAGGGTAATACTCATAGACTCCCTTCACCTACTTTCAATTTTTCAACCCTGTTAGAAACAAGATTGTGTCTCTTCCATAATGCTTGGCAATGTATAACTAATGACCAATGGGTCCTTTTCCATCATTAAAAACCGTTACTTCATTGAATTTGAAACTAACCCACCCCATGGCCTCGACAACCGCAGTTATACAGCACACACAGCTCAAGATGACGTCACTTCAATCACGGTACCTGTCACTATTCGATCCCATGATGGACCACCTGTCCATGCATCTTATAGTAACACTCAAGCTCACACGTCAATTCACCAGGTGGACATTTCTCCCGCATTTGCTCGTCGGGAAACCCTTCTTGCCTCTCCAATTAATGATACAGGTTACTACCAACGCCAGCCTGTCAAGATGGGGAGCACATTGCTGGCATCACAGAATCCATGGCCTATGGACAAATCAATAGAAAACATTACACATCAATCACCTTGAACTCTTAGCAATTATCAAGGCTTTCCAATCTTTCCTACCACTTATTGCGGGACATGCAGTCCAACTCGCTACGGAGAATACGACAGCCCTTTGCTAAACAAACAAGGAGGCACACATTCTTTATCCCTACTGTACCTGATGTTCGAGCTCTGGGAATGGTGTTACCTACATCACATCTTCCCAGTAGCAATCCACAGCCACACACGAAAACTTCCTCGCAAACTATGTCAGTCGCCTCACCTCGAGGACACACAAATGGCCCCCAAATGATACCTTCGATCTCCTCTGAGACCGTTGGGGCACCCCTTCCATCGACATCTTTGCTTCCTGAACAAATACCAAGTGGCAACATTACTGTTCTTGAACCGGAATTGACAAGAACTCGATTGGAGATACCTTCATGATAGACTGGGACAAGGACCTACTCTATTTCCTCCAATACTGCTCATACAAAGAACCATCATTTAACTTCGACAGTTTCAGATGCAATCCTCCTCGTTCCATGGTGGCTGCAACAACCATGGTTCACCCACCTGAAGTCAACGTCAACTGACTCGTTCCAGCTTCCACAATCCCCAACCTTCTCACTCAAGACAAGGGGATGATTTACCATCCAGACATACCCTCCCTGAACCTGACAGTGTGGAGGATATTCCCGCCATAAAGGATGTACTTGATCGAGCTTGAAAGCCCTCGACCCAGCTTCTATATCAAAACAAATGGAAAGCATTTTCTTTCCTTTACTGATTCTCTGTAACACCAGTCTCTTTGAAGACTTTACTTACCTTTGTCCTTTATCTCTTCAATTTTGGACTATCTCATTCCACCTTGAAAGTTTATATGTCTGCTATTATAGCTTATCAGCCTCCTCATTCTGAATCGGCCAATTTTTTTTCTCATCCAACTGTGAAAGAATTTCTCAAGGGACTCAACAATATTCGCCCCCCATGCCAAGGTCCTATCCCTCAGTGGTCTTTACAACTTGTCCTCAGTGCACTTACTTGACCACCCTTTGAACTGATGGCTACCTGTGCTCTTAAACTATTTTCCTTGAAAACATCTTTCCTTGTGGCAATAACATCTGCTAAGCAGGCTAGCGAATGTGCAGCCCTCCAATCCGATCCACCCTTCCTTCAGTTCCATCCGGATAAGGTCACTCTGTATTTTGATGTGTCCTCCTTACCTACCGTTGTATCTGAATTTCACCTCAATCAACCAATGATTCTACCTACCCTATTTCCATCTCCGTCAACACTTCTCAAGCGCATGCTCCATTCACTTGACGTTAGATACTCTTTTGCCTTTTACATTGACAGGACCAAATCATTCAGAAAATCACAGAGACTCTTTCTATGTGTTCACAGTCCTCATAAAGGGGCACCAGCTTTGCCGCAATCTATTTTTAGATGGATTGCCCAGACTATCTCATTGGCATATGAGCTAACTGGCAAAACACCTCCTGAACATTTAACGGCCCATTCTGCCAGAGCGCCGTCAACATCTACTGCCTTCCAGCATGAGACTGAACTCCCGCACACCTGCCATGCAGTGACATCGTCTACTCCATCGACCTTTGTCAGGCACTACCATCTCGATGTCAGGGCACGGAATGATGCTGGTTTTGGAAGAGCTGTCTTGGCATCCTTTCTATCATGATGTCCCACCATCCAGTAAGTTAGCTTGCCAATCATCCAATTGTGTACATTCACAGAGGCCACGAAGAAGAAAGAGAGGTTACCTACCTGTAACCATAGTTCTTCTAGTGGTCCTCTGTGAATCCACACATCCCTCCCCTCTGTCCATCACATTATACTTTTATATAGTTCTTTCACAGTGGCGGATTTTTTTCAGGAACTGAGGGGATCAGTGGTGGGCAGAGCATTCGCTCTATGGGGGAAGTCCCAATAATCATGTATAAGCTCTAGAAATTTCCAAGAGGTTCAGCACAGACACTGAGCAACCCAAATTATGTGGATTCACAGAGGACCACTAGAGGAACTATGGTTAAAGGTAGGTAACCTCTCTATTTCATTCTGGAAATACTGGAAAGTGTGCAAACTTCATGTAGCTCCATAAATATTGCACTGATTTAGGTGTGGATGACATGTCTCATTGTCCAGTCAAAGCTGTATGACAAAAAATAATCTTCTTGACTTAGCCATTATACGTGATCACAGTATGGACTCTCAAAGTGGTTGGTAGAATTTCTGTGCCAGGAGAATCTTTGATGATGTGGGAACTCACAGGGAAGATGGAAGGCTTTTACACTTGAGGCCACAATAACTTTGTTACCTTATGGAAGTAGCAGACGTGGGGGGGGGTACCCCAAAATGTGACACCAGAAATTAGGGAAATAGTGAATGAGTGACCAGGGAGAAAATTCCCATTTTTCTAGGCAATTTGCTTATGCCTCCTCAGGGAAAACATATCTCACGCTAAATGGATAGGGATGCTTCTGCTTTAATCAAAAGAATCTGCTATATGAACAATGTTTTACAAGCCATGTCTCCTCAGGACACAAAGAAGTCAGCAAGAGGAAGAAGCAGAAGCTGAGGGAGGAGCAGAAGAAGAAGAAGTCGGCCAAGGCACCATATTAAAATGGACTCTCATGCCCTCAAACACTAGCCCTTCGCTGTTGTACCATTTGACACTACTCAATTCCTGGTGCATATCTATCATTATGCCTGTTTGCAGTTAGCAAGGGAGATGATGCCTCTTGTTGAATTACACTAAACTTGCACTATTACGCTTGAGCACCATGGATATGCTTCTCTTTCTGTAAGACACGGTCAGAAACCCACTCCATAAGACATTGTTTTCATTGAAACTAGTGCATCTGATTTCTGAGTAGCATATTTAGGATCAGAATGTTCCTTCCATCAAACAACGGATGCTGGCTAGAAATGTGTTTATATATATTTTTGAAGTTCAGGAAATGTAATGTAGAACCTTATGACCTCTTCTTTAAGCTACTGTAATCATGTATGCTTCTTCTAGAATCTCATGGAATTGTAAAACATGTCTCTAGTCTTTGAATGACAATTCTGACAGCAGATTATTCTGACATTATGAAGTAACCTAAATTGAACATTAATATATTTATCATTTAAATTTCCCCCTGAGAGCTAGGTTTAGGCTTTAATGACTACTTAGCAAACTGGACTGGCGTTTATTATCCTTGTTGAGAAAATTGTGGTTGACCCCTGATTGCATACATGTGTCATTGTTTATTTACTTTGCATCATGATTATTCTGTTACTAATGTGAGCTAATGGATCCTTTGGAGTTCATTGTGAAACCTAAAACTCCAGAAAAGCAAATAGTAATAGCTGTACTTGGTAAGAGTATATGAAAATTGACCAACATTAAGATATACTTGTTCTGCATGGTAAAGAGCATAGGAATTTTGGCATCATATCTGGCCTGCTATATTTCAACTCCTTCCTTTTGCTAATGTTTGACGGTACCTGGATCAGGAGAAATCTTGTCTAGCCAGAAGGAGTTATAGCCTTATCTTCCTTGCTTGGATCAAGAACACTTATTTTTATATTAGTCGTGTGTTGGCTCTTACTTGGGCTAAATTGGAGGCAAGGGCATGTACACACCTGGAAAACTAAGGATATAGCAGGATGACTTCATTCCCCTTCCATATACGTGTTTAACTTGCATGGTACGTAGCTTCTGTTAACTAAATGCTAAGTCAGAGCCTTCCATTGCTCTTAACTTTTTCCTAGCCTGGTTAGTGTAAGTTGCCTTCTTGCTGCTTAATCTGTAAATTGAGGTTTTCAGCTGCTTTGGTCTCTGGTGTGTCTTTTTTCCTCCTCCTCTTCTGTGCCACTAAGTGATATGGCCTTTATTCTCCTTGGCACTGTTGGAAATCTAAATTTTCCAGAAAAAAAATATTTTATTAGGCTCTAATAAGGTAGCTTAAGTGAGGAAGATGTGGATATGAGAGGATTTGGGAAGCTTAATTTGGATTCATTTTTAATGCTTGTATTATGAAAATATAATCTTGCGCAAATCATTTGGGTATTTATAATATGGTATGTCTGAAGGTGCACACCCATTTTTTGTTGCCTATATACCACTGAAGTGTGTTGTGCAGTGATACTAATATTTAAAGAAATAAAGTAAGTTCCCTTATTCCCTGGCTTTTTAAACCTTTGAAATGCACAAAACATCAGGAATCAGAACATATACTTTTGGCACTATAAGCAGTTGAAAGAAATGTCTACATAAATGGGAAGGATTTTCATTTTGCAAAGAAGATGGTAAGTAAATGTTATGGCTTATGGTGGGGGGTGAGGAAAGAGTTAACTGGAGCTGGTTCGGTAAAGATGGCAAGAGATCATGAGAAATTACTGTGGGCACAAGAACAGGTAGCTTAAAACACTGGTTCTTAACCTTTGTTACTCAGATGTTTTTGGACTGCAACTCACAGAACCCTTCACCATCAGCTCTGCTGGCTGAGGTTTCTGGGAATTGCAGTTCAAAAACACCTGAGTAACAAAGGTTAAGAACCACTGGCTTAAAAGTACCATTCTGATCATGAGATAGCAGACTATGTCTATCAAAACATTTGTAGGAAAAGAAAACCTTTACTAGTTTTAAGTGTTCATTTGACTAAGGATGAAAGTATATTTTATCCAAGGGTAGCCTCATTAGTCTGTCATAGTTTAACCAACAAAGAGTCATATAGCATCTTAAAGACTTTACGTTTTAATTGGTCACACTTTTTTTATTGGCAGTAGACAGCCTTTTATGCAAATATGGGGAGAAGGCGAATGTCCATAAATATTATGTCAAAAAGGCTCCCATAGAGGTGTACAAAGGCCAGAGATAGCTTCAGATCTCAGGCTTATAAGCTACCAGATATGGCATTTATTATTTATTTACTCAACTTCTATAGTGCCCACCTGGCTACAAGGCCATTCTGGGTGCTTTAAAAGACAGTAAAACAATAACATTTTAGAAATATAGAGCATTATGGTTATACAGAAATCAAAATTATACAAATACCAGAACAACATGAGCACCAATACCACTAATTTAAAAGGCAAGATGGGGGAGCAGAAAAAAGTGGTGAAAACTGCCACTGTGCCATCATGATGTAATCTGAAAAGCCATGTCTTTAGGATCATTTAAACGTTCCCTGTAAAAGGGGTCAGGTGGATTTCGGGCAGGAAGCTTTTCCACAGATAGGGGGCAACTGTCGAGAAGGCCCAGTTTCTAGTCTTCTCTTTCTGGGCTTCTCTCAGGGTCTGTAATCTTAACCGCCCCACCTGGGAAGATTGAGTAGGTCGGGAAGATCTCGCCGGAAGAAGGGTATTCTGTCAGGGGTTGAGGTCCCAGACTGTTTTGGCTTTGTAGGTCAAAAGTCATCACCTTGAAGCTGCCACGGAAATGAACAGGTGGCCAGTGTGGGGAAGATACGTTGTATTTCTTCACTCGACAATATGGCCGCCATATCTGGACCTGCTGGAAGTTCCATAGCAGTCTCATGGGAAGCCCCACATAAAGAGCATAACAGTAGTCTAATCTTGCGACTACCAGCGCGTGGACCAGTGTGGTGAAGGATCCAGTGTCAAGGCAGGGACACCTCAAGTGGACGAAGACTGTACGGACCGCATACACTGCCTGGGACACCACTGACAGTGCTGTGTCCGAACACACGCCCAGACAGCAGACCTCATCCTTGCAGAGAGAGACTAGCCTCACACAATGATAGGGAGGCCCTCGATCTGCAGATACTAGGGGTGCCTACTTGCAGGATCTCTGCCTTGTCTGGGTTCAGCCTCAGTCTGTTATCCCTCATCCACCCCAGCATGGCATCCAGACAGTGCTCAAGGAAAGAAAGAAGGGAGAGAGAAAGAGCGAGAGCTGGGTGTCATCCACATATTGGTGGCACAAAACTCCAAAACTGATGATCTCCCCTAGGGCCCTTGTATAGATATTAAACAGCAATGGGGAAGTGATCAACCCCTGTGGGCCTCCACAGTTAAGAGTCCAAGGGGTGAACGGTCTTCTAGGAAGGACTGGAACCAGCACTGAACCAGGCCACCAATCCCCAGCCCAGAGAGCCTTCCTAGGAGGATACCGTGATGGATAGTATCAAAAGCCACTGAGAGATTGAGGAGGACCAGCAGGGACATCTTGCCCCTGTCAGACTCCCTCAGAAGGTCACCATCTCCATGTCCTCAACCTGGACTGGAATAGATGACATATAAGTGATGGGGAGATGAGAGGAAGGAAGGCAAGCACAGGGCTCAGGTTCTTAAAGCCAGCGTTCTTACACTGACAAGCTGGTCTGCAGACAAATCAGGTAGTCTGATGGAATGGCTGGCAGCGAGGTCACAATATGGGGCGCGGGGGGGGGGGAACAAGCCCTTTCAAGAAGATGGTGGAATAGCTCCATCTGCAGCCTGGTGAGTGGCTGCTATGTATGGTGTTTATGTTACACAATTATATCTTGCATACTTTGTATCAGCTGACGCATTAATCTAACCCCTAACCTAATTAACATCTGAGTTCATCCAGAATCAGCAACTGCCATGAAAACATTTTAGGACAATCACTGGTGCACCGATACTATCGGTGTCATATTTCAAATAGATTTTTCCCCCAATAAAAACATGGGCTTTTCCATTCTACTCAGCAAAAAATACACTTTTTGTTACCATTTTATGTCTAAAGCCTGACACAAAAATACATAATATTTTTTTCAAGCAGGAAAAAAATAATCTGAACATGTTTGGAATCCATGTCCATGTATATTCGTCAGCATATTACTGATAGTCTCAGTTGTTCAGAAAAGTTATGTTCTTATACATCTGGAGGATTGCACTTATTTCGATCAGCACAGGTGCCTGCATTCCAGTAGCCAAACCAAACCAATATTCCACCACATCCCTTTGAGAACTGCTGGAAATTCAGAAGAATATTTTAGTCATTGCCTTTTAACAAAAGATAGATTTTAATAAAAAAAACTAGAAAACATTGCTGATAAACTTACCTGTGCAGGTTATTAGCATGATCAACCATCCTTTAAAGTTCTGACTAGAAGGAATTTCAATTACTATGTTTCCACCCTGCTTTGAAAAAATGCACTTTGAGGAAATACCCAAAACTTTTAGAACAAAGCAAGAAATCCAGATGCAGTACATTATTCCATGGGGACTGAAGATTTTGAACGTGTTTTGCTTGTACAAGGGACAATTTGCTTGTTTTCTGTGCATCTGTGGAGGGAAGATGTCATATATCAAGCACTTCTGACAGTTCATCCAAGTGGGAACTGTGTGTGGCAGGGAAGACAGTGTGAGGAAAGAGAGACGAGAATCCATATAGAGATGCCATTTTATTTTTAGTGGCCAAATCCCAATTTGAAAATCCTCTCCTGACTGAAAATTACCTCACAAAAAGGATATTTCAAAGGCCACTTCATTCAGTGCTCGCAAGAACTACAATAACGTTAACAGAAGACAGGTTTTCTTTCCAACCCCTACACACTCCTCTTCTGTTAAATAATTAGGTTTTGCCCTTCTGATGCATGCTCTTGATACATAAATCTATTGTGCCATTGTTATCAGGTTTAGTCACCAGAACTAGAAATTTTTCTTGAAAGACAGTTGGCCTGTTTCTCAGTGACAGTTGCATATAATGTAAAACGTCGTGTTGGTGGCTCGACACGCTTTCTGGAATAGCAGGCCATGCATCTAAATCATGGAGAGAAGGAAGGGAGACCTTTTGCGTAGGTTTCAAGGAGCCCTGATACTCCGAAAAGCAGCGTCAGCTCCAAAGTATGTTGAAATATCTCTGTTCCATTAAGTTTTTGCTGACATAAACAATGGGACATGAATGAACAGGCCTGTGAGTCAGTCTAAGTAAGATCATGTCATGAAAGTGAATGAAAAGACATGGGGTGTGGCCTTGTTTCCAAGAGTACTTATCCTTGGGGATAACCTCACTGGAAATTCACCGGAGTATTTTTATGAGCACGTCTTTTGTACCTGCTGGTAACAAATGCTACAATGGAAAATCACCTGAGACTGATTCATCAAGGTTTAGCTGGGTATGAAGCCAAGGAAAACAGATTTTCTGTAACAGCTGAGCCGAGCTGAATGGTAGCCAGATAACTTAGACTTACCGTTATTCTAAAATGGTGTGATCCTCAAGAGGTTACTATCTGCTACAGAATTTGACATACTTTTAGCTCAACTTTTTGTCTCCAGCTGGGGCCAATCAGCAGCATCCAATTATTCGAAACCACCATGAAACAAGTGCAGTGTGAGAACCCAAAACTGATCTGCCAGAATACTTTAAAATGCAATGAATGCCTGTTTATAACAGGTTAGGCTACTGAGCATCTGACCATTCTGATTTCAGGAACATCAGAGAAGAAATACAATGAAGAGGGTGCTCCGGCTGAGTAAGGATGTGCTAAGACTGTGGATGTACATGAACATCTCGATTTGGGTTAGAATGTTGAAACATTCACCCAATATGAGGTGGAAGAGAACAACTAGGTGTTCTTCCATTTGACTTTTGTTGCTCAAAGTATTTTGGCCAGGTTCCACAAACAGTGGGACTGGTTCCATGAGCCCAAGGTAGAGGTTCTCCACTACACAGAAGTAATGACATTAGCAGCTGACTGGATATCTCCATGGTTTAGATATCTGGCTGCAGAGGTTGGGAGTTTGATTCCCCATTGTGGCTTCTGTGAGTAGACTCAGCCTGTGTGGTCTTGGGCAATCTGCACAGTCCCAAGCCCCCCCCCCCCCCCAGAAGAAGGGAAATGTAACCCACTTCTTTAAATGGAAAACCCTGAAAAAGGGTTGCTGTAAGTCAGAGTTGACTTGACGGCCCATTATTACCATTAGGACATTAGCTGCCACCCACTCAGGCTTCCTTGTTCCCTCAAGGCTTGGGTGCAATCCTCAAAAGTAGGTGCTGGAAAGTGTATTTTCCTAGTAACTGTGTATTGCTGCAAGTACTGTGTAAATGCATGCACTTATTCACATAGGTAAAGGTAAAGGTTCCCCTTGACAATTTTTGTCCAGTTGTGTTCGACTCTAGGGGGCGATGTTCATCCCTGTTTCCAAGCCATAGAGCCAGCGTTTTGTCCGAAGACAATCTTCCGTGGTCACATGGCCAGTGCGACTTAGACACGGAACGCTGTTACCTTCCCACCGAGGTGGTCCCTATTAATCTACTCACATTTGCATGCTTTCGAACCGCTAGGTTGGCGGGAGCTGGGACAAGCAACGGGCGCTCACTCTGTCGCATGGATTTGATCTTACGACTGCTTGGTCTTCTGACCCTGCAGCACAGGCTTCTGCAGTTTAGCCCACAGCGCCACCACGTCCCTATATTCACATAGGCATCCACACAACAGTCTGCTTTTTCAGATTGGGGGCAATAGCTAAAGGAGCGTCCATGATAAGTGCCAGCATTCAGAATTTACCACTGCACAGAGAAAGTTTGGCCCAAAATATGGGATGTCCCTTGTCACTATCAAGGAAATGTTATTGGGTTGCTAAATACATAGTACGGTTTTAGCTGTACAGTAATTATTTACTGGATTTTTTTCCTGCTGGTGAGATGTTTTTAAATTAGCATTTCTGTTTATTTGTGTTAACAGTTCATTTTAGTTCATTATTAATTATAATTAATATATGGTCCCATTAATTGTAGTTTTGATTGTTACTGGAACACTGGAAGTTGCCTTGGGAGGCACATTACCCTAATATTATATACTGTATGTATCTATGAAAGAAAAGAAGAAAACAATGTCTTTCAGGCATTTCACAACTGCCTATATATATATGTGTTGGGCTACATATAACCTGAAGGAAATTAACCCTGAGTGCTCACTGGAAGGACAGATTCTGAAGCTGAGGCTCCAATATTTTGGCCATCCCATGAGAAGAGAAGACTCCCCGGAAAAGACCCTGATGTTAGGAAAGTGTGGAGGCAAGAGGAGAAGGGGACGACAGAGGATGAGATGGTTGGACAGTGTCACCCAAGTGACCAACATGAATTTGACCCAACTCCAGGAGGCAGTGGAAGACAGGAGGGCTTGGTGTGCTCTGGTCCATGGGGTCATGAAGAGTCAGACATGACTTAACAACTAAACAACAACAACATATATATATAACCTAATTGATTAGGCTAGATATAAAATTGTGATACATTCAAGCTTCACACTTATCATGTTAGGGTTACAAGCAGTATTTCGTGCTCAAAAATAAATCTGTCTGCTTTAAAGGCATCACAAGACATTGTTTCTGTTCTGTTTTGTTCTTTCCATTGCACATCCTGAAACAGGCTAGCTTTTTGAAAATTACAGTGTGTATGAAAAAAATGTGTTTTGGTGTGTTGATGCGCCCCCATGTGGTGACCACACATGACTCAGACAGAAGGGATAAGTTAAAAAATGTCTGTTCCCAAAGCATAATTCCATTAATGTTATGCTTACAATGTTCGCAAGACAATAATGTGTTGGCTCTCTTTATTCCCAAATCATAAAAACCATGTAAAGCATACTCTCTTTGTAGCACACTATTTCCTAAGTGAAAAACAAAAAAGTGTGCACAGTTGTTGCTTTCCCCCCTAGATGCAACTAAAGGTGTAACATCCTTCTGCTTGGGGGGAAAAATCATATTTGTGTGCTTCCCATATGCACAATTAAAATGACCAAACCAGCAAAACATAAAATGAGATTTTGCCACAATCATATCAGTTTGAAATATTTTAATTTAAATGTGACCTTGATTACTGAAAGACTGCAATCAGATTTTACGGAAAGCTGCTTCGCCTGAACGCTGTGAAGCTTGATACGCATGGCACTTTTGTCCTTCCAGCATGGTAAAAAAGAACGGCATCGACCCAGTGTATTTTGATTCAGCACTCGATACAGGCTAAATCCTTTTTTCCAATGTGATCCCCTGCAAACAGCAGCTGATATCAGAATCCTCGGACCCAGTGAAATTGCACCCTATGGACTACTTCTGTTATTTTACTCGTAGTGGACTCTTAAAAAGTCTGTGTAGAAAGGTATGGCCATCGTTAATTGCATCATGTCTATGACCCCATCATCAGCTGCTAAAACAGTGAGAGAGATACTTTATTGTTACAGCATCAAGCCATACATAAAACAAAATAGAATGCAGAGCTTCAAGTACTGGCATATACTGCAAAAAGCCAAATCAAATAAACAAAAAGCAATAAAACTACAAATATAACAATATAAGACCAATGTCTAAGAGTTTGGCTATCTATCCTGGCTACTACTTCATGCCACCCAAAATTTCGCTACCAGTTCTGTAGTAGTCTGATTTTGATCAATTAACAATTGGTTACAGTAGTCAGAGTCTGATTGGCTTGTCATGTCTTTTAAGAGAGGTGTAATATATTTTCCTGAAGTCTTGTTATGCCTGTTACATTGAAGCATCATATGCTCAATAAGCTAAAACAGTGAAATGCATTTGCTTTACTTCCATGAGATCTGATAGAATACTTCTTGGAGCAATCAGCAGTGAAACTGACATGAATCAAAATCCTCATTCTTTCCCTTCCATATAATTCTTTCTATTTAATTGCATCCTTGGGTCTATTTAAATCTTTGTACTCTTCTGAGCAATAACTTGCCTTTCTACTTCTGACTTCTATTCATATCTCCTGATTTCTGTTTCAATTACTTGCGCTCATCACTCATCTCCAGACATTGTGGAGCTGAATAATAGTATAAACACACACACCTCACACTTCTAATAAGTCTGTCTTGAGCCCGCATGTCCTAAGGCTCAGGTTAGATTTCTTATTGCTATATAGTTCCAACCAGCTGGCACAGAATACATTTCCCTTCTCTTGGAAGAGGCTAGCCTGCTTCTTGGCAGGGTAAAAAGAATGGCATCCACCCAATCTTGATTGTACCAGCAGCAAATAAACAAACTGGGATGGAAATTTAGAAGAAAGCACCAGATCTTTCTCAGTTCTGCGCCAAGTGTCCCAGACCATATGCTACCTCTGTCCATCCTCGTGTGTGTCTAAGATCTTTGGTGCTCTTTAAAAGTTTGGGCCAAGTTTGCAAAACTTGAAGGGATAAAATTGGCTCACTGCTTTGGATTCCATCTGAAAGGACAGAAGGGGGAGAGAGAAGCCTGCCAGATAAGTTATCTATCACAGCTGCTGTTGCCTCCAGTGTGAAAAGACACCGAGAACAGAAAAATCTGCCCTGAAAAAACTAAGAATGCCACATACAGGTCAAATACCAAAGACATTTTCCTCATTAATTAGTCTGGTTTAGTGGAGACGGCATTAGTTCATTGGTGGAGTTTTTTTTAATTGCATGGCTTTGGATGATAAAGAGGAAAGGAACAGTAGCTAGTTTCCTGTTTAAAATATCCACCTACAGAAGAGTTTGGGAACCTGTTTTGTTATCTAGGACCTTATTTCCAGGGGGAGCAGGGAGACAAACCAAGATGGATCAGTCACCTGCATCTCTCTCTCTTTTACTCCCACTTCCTACCCAGCATTGCCCTTGTCAGAGGTCAGACAGCTTTTGCAACTAAGCCAAGCTGCATGTAAGTCTAAAGCATCCTTTCTCAACCCTTCCCTTTTCTTGTGCACCCTACTTTAACTGGAGGTGATACCGATTCAACCAGGGACCTTCAACAAGGAAAGAAAGTGCTCATTCACAGACATGTTCCTCTCTGACAAAGTCCCTCATCATGCATAGAATAGCTGGAGTGCTCCATCTTGAGGAAGTATCCTAAGGCCATGTTCTGCAAGCCTTGTCCTGGCCACAAAATGTCTACGAGCATTTTTTTGGGTTCCTATGAACTGATGTTACAATAAGCCAGAGAAAGCAATGCCAAGAGTTATGCTGTTTTTCCATTCATTTTTTTTAAGAATGACCTTCACTATGTACTTGCTGGCTGGGGGGCAGTGAGAAAGGCAGTTATCTCTGACCCTTTTATATTTTGAACTTTTTGTTACAGTTGTGCCATTATTTAATCATAGCTGTAAAAAAAAACCACCTCAAAATCAGAATTACAAAACAATTTCTCTCCTTTCTAGGTCGTTAACACTGCAAAGGGCATCCTCTTGATTGGGAGATACAAGCTGCTGGTCTCTGAAATTTTATTTCCTTTCTGGATGAGAAGCTCCATCAACTAAAAATAGGAGCCTGATACAGAAGTGGTGGTGGTGGTTACACCAACATAAACATGAAACAGCTCAGGTATGAAATATCAGATCCCAGCATGAGTTGGGAGAGAAGATAGCTGCACCTGATTTCTGCTACTAATTTATTTACTTCCAAGAACCAACCCCAACTAGCCATGTTGGTGGGACAGGATTGTGTTTCTGCTTATTCTGGCTCCTGTAATTGTAGTACCGCTCCTAAGCGGATAGCTAGTGACGCTTTTATGTTCATCTGGAGCTTCAGCGTCTTCTCTCAAGGCTAATTCACAGCAATTGTTTAAGAACATCAATTGCTCCATTCTGTTCTATTAACTGTCCCCGTGACCCATTCTGAAGACTAAAGACCTTAGCAAGGCTGGCCTTACCATTAGGCAGAGTGAATGAGGTGCCTCTAGCAGTCAGCTGCTTCCACACAGTATGTCAAGGTAAGACCTCCAGCACACCTGGGGTTCCTGATGGGTTCGAGTGTTTTGAGGTCTCTTTGAGTGGAAGAGACAGACGTCAAAGCAGGAATTTGAGTTCTCTGTCTTCAACTGAACCGTTGTACAAATTCTGGGTAAATTGCAGGGTTCATATAGAGGAAGGTTTCAGTCTGTGCAAATCTTTGGTCTGCTCTGGGACCTGTTCAAAATCCTTATCTAGATTAAGAGTAGAAGAACAGCACTCCTGTCTAGACCAGAACTGACTGATAGCAATTCTAATAAAGCTTTCAAGTGAGATACATAAGGAGTGGCTTTACCAGTTCCACATCCTCAATGAATTTCCATGGCTGAGCAGGGAATTGAACCCAGGCCTTCTGAGTCCTGGTCTGTCACTCTATCCACTCCATCAGCGGTCACCAACCTTTTTGGGACCGCAAACCAGTTAGGGGGTGCGGGCTCCGTGTGTGGGGATGGAGGCACCCTCGTGCTCGCAGGTGGCTGTGTCATGCTTGTGGAGGGGCATGTCATGTTGGCAGGTGGGCATGTTCTGTTCGTGTGCATGTGCGCAAACATGACACACCCCTCTGCGAGTGTGACACACCCACCGTGCATGCATGCGGGGTGTGTGTGGAGATCCATCTCCGCAGCCCAGTTGCAGGAAGCCCACGGACTGGCACCGGGCCGTGGACCAGGGTTTGGGGACCCCTGCACTACACTACACTGGGTTTAGATGGTGCTTAATTTTTGGGAAACTCAAGAAGGACATGAGCATAACAGTGCCTGTGATATACTGCTTGTGGTACTGGAATTAATACCTTGCCATCATGTATAATAAACATAGGTAACTTTGTTATCCATGGACGGACAAACACCAGTAGTGCCTCGCTTAGCGATCGCTCCGTTTAGCAATGAAATTGCTTAGCGATGCTGTTTTTGCGATCGCAAAAGTGATCGCTTTGCGATGTTCCCTATGGGGTATTTTCGCTTTGTGATGATCGGTTCCCTGCGATCATCGCAAAGCAACCCTTTTCGCACAGCTGATTGGCGGTTTCAAAATGGCCACCGGGGGGAAAACATGGCTGCCCGCTGTTTTCTGGGATGGATTCCTCACTTTAGAGGCAGCGAAAATGGTGGTGCTATGTAGGATCTTCGCTGAACAGTGAGTTTTAAGCCCATAGGAACGCATTACTCACGTTTTAATGCATTTCTATGGGCTTTTTATTTTCGCATTGTGACGTTTTCGTTCAGCAGTGATTTTGCTGGAACGAATTAACGTTGCAATGCGAGGCACCACTGCACATTGAAGTTAGTGGTGATCATGACATCCTATGGAATTGAGTTCCCACAGTTTAACTGTGTGAAGAAGCCTATCCTTTTTCAGATTAGTTCAGCTTCAGGATCTAAAGAGCCCTGCTGGACAAATGTTTCTAACGGATGCCTGTGGGAGGTCCATTAAAAGAAACCAAAGGAATACCTTCTTCCACTACGTTGAGTCAAAAGGCGATCTCTCCATCTGCTTCAACAGAGCCAGTTTCAAGAAGTTCAAGGCAGAACTTCATAGCCATGCCTGGCCCCACCAAAGCAGGTTGCTCTCATAGGCCAAATACTTCAGAGTCCAAAGCTTTCAGAATGAAAGAATGCTAACAAAAGCAAAAAATTAATGGAATTGTGTGGCTTATCTAAATGAGTCAAAACGTAAGCTGGAGGTGGGGAGGGAGTTATTTCCCATAGCACAGAAGCTGATTCTCTTGAGATTTCCCTGGAGACAAATTCAGCAAATAAAAAGAAAAAGAACAAGAACCTTCCTTCCATAAAGCTAAGGGGAATTGTCAGTTCCGAGGCAGAAATTGAAGAGCCCACTCAGGCAAGAAGTGGATTAGCCATCTCATATCACATTCTGTCTCTGTGTGTGTTTCTCTTGGCTTGTTACGGCATCTTGAAATAACTTTCTGACTCCCCAATTCGTTTACCATCTATGGAAAAGAATGAAAGAAGAAAAGAATACACATTCTGCAGTCCTTTATACAAGGTGTTCTGGGTGGGACTGTGGCTGATTTGGCAATTCAACAGCTTTTGCTCTTATAAAGCTCTTAGTTATAGATCTTTGTAAAGTGCTTCTTTGCGGGTATATAGCCATGGATTCCAAACAAGGCTTTTGTCCCTGCACAGCCCTCCCTCATTCGCTGAATTTTACAGGGACCTCACATGATGCTATCTTCCTCTTGAAATCCTCCCTGGTTTGTCTGTCACTGCTTCTCTCTTCTTTTCATACCAAAGAAAATAGCTTAAGAGGAAAAAGATGAGGTAGCAGCACCCTGCCTTCTAATTATAAGTGTTGGATGCCCCTATATTGGGAAGTGCCTTTAGCCCCTTTAGAAATTCTGATTACAGTGGTGCCTCGCTTAACGAGCGCACCGTTTAACGACGAATCCGCATAGTGGTTTTTGCAATGATTCCAATGGGCGAAAATCGCATTGCGATGATCGGTAAGCGTTTTGCTTACCGATCTTCGCATTGCAATGTTCTAAAAACAGCCGATCGGCGGTTCCAAAATGGCCGCTGGAATAAAATGGACACCCGCAGCATTTTCACGCCCTGCCCTCGCTTACCGAGGCGGTGAAAATGGCGGCCGGATGGGGAATCTTCACTTACTGGTGAGTTTTCGCCCCATAGGAATGCATTAAACAAAGTTTAATGCGTTCCTATGGGGTTTTACATTCGTATAGCGATGTTTCCGGATAGCGACATTAATCCTGGAACGGATTAATGTCACTATGCGGGGCACCACTGTATATGTATTTGCAGGGAACTCTGAGAAAGAGAGATCAATCCACATTCTGGGTAACATGAACATTTTGACATGCGGCCCTGGACATCTAAGGGCATCACAGTCCTATTATGGGTCAATCTTGGGTGGCTGAATGCCATGTGTCCCTCCCAGAAGTTGGACGCTGACCTCTCGGGGGGCCAAATAACTAGTTAGCATTCCAGAGCCTTGTTTGTTATTTCAAATTACCAGCTTAATAACTCCACCATGCACCGCCAACCATGCAATCAAGGAAGAGTTATCCATCTGTCAATCCTTCCCATGTCTGGGCTGCATGAGGTTTCCAGTGTTGGGTCAAATTAAACTGCAGCCTCCAGTCCTGGTGTAGGCTATGCAACCATGTACTGTATCTGGAACCTGGGGTAGGTCAACTGGAATCTAGAGCATGGATCCAGACTATAGCATTCTGGCTGCATCTTCACTTTTTAGCTGGGCATCTTGCCCATGCACATTTTATGTTAATGGATTACGATTCTAGCAAGTGGCCACTTTTGGTCCAGCATGAAATTGGATCCATTGGCATTACTCTTGACTCCATTCTAATGCTCGGACAACAAGAAGCATTTAGAGTATTATTCCAGATACTATATGGTTATTGAGAGACAAGAGCTGCTTTCTCTAGCAAACAGGACCTGCTCCCCTATTGCAAAGGGTATGTTGTCAATTTATGGGTCAGTTGCAGCCTGTTTAACAACTCTTAGAACACCTCAAGCTCATAGATTATTAAGGCTCCTGAAGTTTTGGCTCATGGCCTTCTACACTGTAAGTTCTATGAACAAATCAGAAATTCCAGGGCTAGCCTGTGAAGTGGTTGATTACATATTGTTTATCAGACTGGAATCCTTATGTTGCTGCAAGATGTCAAGCCAGTGCTGGGTAGCCACTGTTGCAGTCTGTCCCACGCTCTCAGTGTTTGAAAGCACCCTCAGGCATTTTCATTAATTCTACTTATATCTTTTGCAAACAAGTTTTGCAGGATGCGTATCTCTGTCTCACATGATTTCTCTACAGCTGATTTGCAATACCAGAAAACATGACCCCTGGTATGGCTGGGAACTGAAATCTAAGTTAAGTCTTCATTGTTAGGTGATCGTTGTCCATTCACACGGGCAAGCCATAGTTAGCTACTGAGTAATCAAATTGCATGGAAGTGCTTGCGTGAACCAACCTAAAGATGTGTAATAAAAATATTATTGTTCAAATTTTTTAAAGGCAGCTTAGGCTACGGTTGAATTGGTTTAATGCTCTTTTATGTAAAATCCTAAGTAAGCAGACAGAGATTTAGTCCTTAGTAAATATGGTTTGGATTACAGCTATTATGAACCAAAACCAAATTATTTGTTCAGGAACATGAAACCGCTCAAATAGGTCAAGAATTCCAGTTGTAAACTTAACAGTTGTCAAGGTGTGATTAACTGTGCCATCTTTTCCTATAAAGCAGAAGCACAGTGGCATTTTCAAGATACTGTTAAGACTGGGGCGCCCATTCTCCTTTAGACAGAATGGTGACTGAGTCGCTCAGCTATCCCACAAACTGCACCAGAGCGCAGACAGAGTTCTGACTCCTGTCCTCTGAAGATGCCGGCCACAGAGACTGGCGAAACGCTAGGAAGAAAAACCTCAAAAACACGGACAGATATCCCGAAAAACCTACAAAAACCATCAGATCCCGGCCGTGAAAGCTTTCAAGAATACAATTTCCCTGCATCTTGTAAGTTTTGGTAATACAGTGGTGCCCCACATGATGACGATAATCCGTCCCATGAAAATCGCTGTTTAGCGAAATCGTTGTCATGTGAAAACCCTTTCCCCATTGGAATGCATTGAAACCCGGTTTAATGCATTCCAGTGGGGAAAATACCTCATCGTCCAACAAAGATCGCTCATAGGGAAGCCATTTTGCGAGTGCCGATCAGCTGTAAAAATGGCTATCCTGTGAAGTATGGGTCCGGAAAACACAGGGCAGCCATTTTGCAAAGCCGAAAAAATCATTGTCTTGCGAACAAACGGTTCACGAAGCACGGACCTAATCGACGTCCGGCGAAAATCCCCCATAGGAATGACTGTTTTGCGAACCGCTATAGCAATCGCAAAAAGTCATTGTTATGCAGATTATCATTTAGCAGGGTCATCGTTTAGCGAGGTACCACTGTACAGTGTTTGAGCTCTTGCATACTTCAAAAGTTTTGTTCGGTGAAACAACCATGCTAGATATTTTTTTTCTTTACTGACAAACATTCATTCAATCATTCAGTTTATATACCACTACATTAGTGCAAGCGCTACACTGAGCAGCTCACATAAAGTTAAAACCTACAACGAATACCCCACAATAACAAATAAAAATGTGTTCAAAAACAACATGGCGATACAGCAAACAATATTTATAAGCACTCTTCTAAATATCCAGGAAGAAATTGATATTGACAGCATTTCAGAGAGTCAGTTATTAAAGGCATTTTTAAATGATTCGTTCTTTGCCATCTTCTTAAAAATAAGGAGGGGAGGAGCCTGGCGTATCTCTGTCAGATAATGGCTTTCCAAAATTTCAGCAGAAAGGCTTTGCTGCCACAATGCTATGATATCCTCTTAACTGGAGATGCCAAAATTTAGAACCTGGGATTCCTCTTTCAGAAACCGGTATTACCACCAGTGGTATGATGCCAATGTTGTCAATAGCCATTAACTCTGGTCACAACAGTCCACTTATGTTCAGGACTGTTTTGCTCATGTGCAGCTGTGGTCCCAGCATCAGCATCCAAAACCATTGGCAAAGCCTTCTGCAAGCACCTGCTTTACCTACCATGAGCATTGCTTTAATTTTGTTTTCTGGCTCTTCTAGCCTCAGCGCACATTGGCTGTGTGTATCTTGCCCATCACTGGGCAACATTGGTCCTCCAGATCTTTCTGAACACCTTTGGCTACGTTGCTTAGCTCTGATGGGAACTGTAGGTCAAAAACCATCTGGATGACCACAGCTGCCCATCCCAGCTTTGCAAGACTGACTAAACTCAGATCTGGTCGCATGGGGAAACTTTTGAAAAAACACAACCTAAAAACAGTATTCAAGCCCACCACAAAAATACAACAAATGTTACGGTCAGCAAAGGACAGAAGGGACCCCCTCACCACTGCAGGAGTATACCGGATACCTTGCAGTTGTGGCCAGGTATATATTGGAACCACAAAATGAAGCATCCACACCAGAATCAAAGAACATGAGAGACACTGCAGACTAAAACAACCAGAAAAATCGGCAGTAGCTGAACATGCCCTAAAACAAACTGGACATGAAATTCTATTTCAAAATACTGAAATACTGGACAACACCAGCAAACATTACATCAGACTGCACAGGGAAGCCATTGAAATCCACAAGCACAGCAGAACTTCAACAAAAAGAGGGAAGTGTGAAGCTCAACAAAACTTGGCTCCCAGCTCTCAAAAATACAGCATGCAAAAGGCCAATGAACTCTACCCGGCCACAAGGACAGGGGATCACTACACACAAAAGACTAGCTAATGACACCCATCAACCACAGTGACAGATAATCTCTTCTCCTTAGCACAATACACCCACAACAAGACACACTAATCACCCACCTACAGAAAAAGACAAAGCCCATCTCACAGCCATAAATACTGCACTCCCAAGTCAACTACACCAGAGCACAGAGTGCTGTCCTCTGAAAATGCCAGCCACAGAGACTGGCGAAACGTTAGGAAGAACAACCTTCAGAACATGGCCAAAGAGCCCGAAAAACCCACAACAACCATTTATTTAACAGCTTAGGCAAAACATACCTGAAGAGGAAGACTTGTGTTTCATGTAGATGCATCCTGGAGTTTTGTATGCTATCCACTAGGCATGTGAATCCTCTCCTCTCCTCTCCTTTCCTCTTGGGACTCCATATCCCAGGACTCTCCTCTCTGGGAGTTCCACCTACCTTCTGCTCACCAGGAGAAAGGCCAGGCTGGTAGGCCTCATGGCCTAGGATAGGCCAAGCTTGGGTTTGTTTCCCATTGGGAATTAAAACTGCCTGTGGTTCTTATTGGATACTGTACTATTGAAAGGGTGGTGTCACACTGAATATGCCTCTCCATCTGGAAAGACTTACGCTTGTTCGGTGCCACATGTTTTGCTTATGTTTGCTGATTTTTGGAGACATCTTCCTCCTCTGACTGACCCTTCAGAATTTTGTTTTTCGTAATGAGAAGTCAGTTCTTCTTTGGAGTTTATTAGGCAGTGAATCTGGATTTTACAGTTTTCCATGAAACGAATCCGCACATCTTTCTTTAAAGCAAGCAGAATGCCAGCTGCCTCAGTCTATGGTGCAGTTTTTGAAGGATCCACTGGAGGGACATGTTTACTACAGAAAGGGAGGGAAATGCACTCAATACACAACCCATGGGAGAATGGAAGACAGTAAATTCATCCCTTGTATTTAAATAAAGAGAATGTAACACCTTTCTGAAAATTAAAAAAAAAACACTAAGGAAAAAACAATAGATAGCAGAATGGGTCTTGCATCATACTGATTGTTTAGGCCTCCAGCTCTGTCGTATGATATTTGCAATGCTTGATCATGCGACAGATTTTAATTATTTTTTAAGCCTTAGCCCCATCGGTACTTACACAGGGTAATCTTAATGGTATTTTAGCAGTCTAATGGGTATTTTATTACGGGCTTTACTATTTTGACATTTATGCTGTTACCAGCTCTAAGATCAGGGGTTTCAGTAAAAAAAAAAAAAATTCTAATAAAATAAACAGAACATGAAGTCTTTGTATAGAAGCCAGTCTCCAGGTTTCAAAGACCTTCCCTTGATCTCTCAGATGTGACTACATGAATTGTACCTAATTCTGCTGGGTAAGTAGGAAAGAGAGGTGAGTCGACTGTGTTCTTGGGGTAGAGCTCCCATAATTCCCCAGCCAGCAAGCTGTGGTCCAAAAACACAAATCTGCACACATCTAGTAGAAGACAATCTATACATACTCAGAAGACAAGATTTAATTTCTTCATCTGTTCCAAGGCATCCTACTAGCAGATTGGAACAACTGGCTCAGGCAGCATGTGCTAAGGGGCAACCATGGAAGCACCTTGCCTGTTCCTTCTGAGTCTTCTGTTGGAGAACAGGGCTGTTTCTGCCACACCACAGCTTACAGGTGGGCTGCTTATAGATCTCCCCATAACACGTAAAGCACTCTCTGAGCCATTTACAATTTAATTATGCAGGCTGCACATTGTCCCACCACCACCACCAAGCGTGGTACCCTACTCACTGACCTTGGAAGGATGAGCCAACCACGAGCTGGCTACCTGTGCCCATTGGGACTGAACCCAGCTCGGTAGCTTTGGGACTGAACTCATGTCGGTATCCAGCCATCTCATCCTCTGTCATCCCCTTCTCTTGCCCTCACACAAGATGACTGCTCCATTTCTTCTACAGGCTTCTTGCCCACAATAGTAGATATGATAATTTTCTGAATTGAATTCGACCATTCCCATCCATTTTCGTTCACTGACGCCCAGGATGTCAATGTTTATTCTTGCCATCTCCTATTTGACCACATCCAGCTTCCCAACATTCATAGATCTTACATTCCAGGTTCCTATGCTGTATTTTTCTTTGCAGCATCGGACTTTCCTTTCACAAAGGAAACTAGTCATCTTTTAATAATGAAGCTGTATTTCTTGCAGATATATATTGTCATTTTCTCTTTTTCGATACCAATAACAAAGGAATATATCATGCTATATCCAAGTGTAGTTGTTTCTTCTGCATGGCAGAATGTATTCACCAAATCGTCATCATCAATCCTGCATGGCAAAAATGTAATTTCCTTCACACTGGAGAGTAGGATCCCCACAATGAGGGCTCTCTATGTGGAAATGTGAAGATATATACAGTATAAATTCAGCTTATATTTACAGTTGCGTTCTCTTGGGTGCTACTGAAAATGCCTACGAGGTTTATTTAAGTGTATAAATGGGCCACAGAACTTCTAAAGCCAAAAATGGACTTTTTGTGTAGTTTTGGTTACTTTGTGTTGGAGCACATATTAAAATTTCTGATTTTCTGATTTTGGTTTATATATATCTCAAATGTCAGCCTTTCTTACAGTGGGAGAGCAGAGCCAGCCCTAATTTCAGGCAGAATAGGGAAGTTTAGGGTGTTAGGAAAAGCAGCACATTGGGAGTTCCTAGTTACTCAGAATGATTTTCTGGATTTTCTGGACTGATTTTAGAAAATACTGCCTAAATTGGAAGGCTTTGAGGCCTAGCTCTGCCAAGGGTCTTATTCCTAGTCTAGTACTAGCAGAGAGCTTTTTTTTCCTGAACAGGGAGTTTGAGAGGTGGTATCTGTAAGGCAGATAGCTCTCCCCAAATGGTAAATTAAAAAGCAGGGGTCTTTTAATTTCGTTGCTGCTGTCACCATCTGCAGTGATCATGGAGCCCAGAAAGTCAAATCTGTCACTGCCTCCATGTCTTCCCCTTCTATTTGGCAGGAGGTGATGGGACAAGTGGCCATGATCTTAGTTTTTTTGATATTGAGCTTCCGATCATTATTTGTGCTCTCCTCTTTCACCCTCATTACAAGGTTCCTTAATTCCTCCTCACTTTCTGCCATCAGAGTGGTATCATCTGCATATCTGAGGTTGTTGATATTTCTTCCGGCAATCTTAATTCTGGTTTGGGATTCCTCCAGTACTGCCTTTTGCATGATGTATTCTGCGTATAAGTTAAGTAAGCAGGGGACAATATACGGCCTTGTCGTACTCCTTTCCCAATTTTGATCCAATCAGTTGTTCCATATCCAGTTCTAACTTTTGCTTCCTGTCACACATATAGATTTCTCAGAGTTATTCTTTAATCTTTTGAAAATACCCAGTTCCTGTTAATTTAAAAAATCTCATTGTTTATTTACAACATTCATGTCAGTGAGAGTACTCTCAACGAAGTAATCTGACAGGAAAACAAAATACTTATATTGAAGACCAATATTTATATCAAAAGTTGGTTTGCAACAGCTCCATTTAACATAATGCTTCCCAATCTTGGGTGCCTCAGATGTTTTTGGACTACAACTCCCAGAAATCCTGGCAAGCACAGCTAGTGATGAAGGCTTCTGGGAGTTTTGGTATAAGAAGATCTGGGGACCCAAGGTTGAGAACTATTGATTGAAGGAAGTATTCTATCAGTACTGTGTTACATCACTATCAGCTATGACTGAGTCCAGCACATGTAAAGTCTTTTTTTTCTCAAGGAAAAAAATACGAGAGCAACAACATACAAATCTTTAATTCATAGAATGCCGTCTGTTGCTGTTAATTTTCAAAATAGTTTCCATTTGTGTCCCATTTAAATGACTCAGTTCCATTAAAAGATTGTATATTTCAGTCCAGCTTTTTTGGGGGAGAGAGCACTTACAAAATAGCAAAAGAGATCACAACTAACGGTTCAGATCATTAAAAATACTTCCTCCACCAACTCTTCTGCTGCTAAATATTTCAAGAAATATTTCATTTTTTAAAAAAATAATTAAGAAATGGAACTATTGTCTCCATTATGCTATTGAGACAGAAGGATGGGGTTGGTTTCCTGACAGAAGGATATAAATGTTAGATGAATTAGCATTAAAACTTGGACGATGAGGAACCGAAACTGTTCTGCCCAGTTATTAGATGGTTGTTGTATATTTAGTATGCTATAGCTATTCCATTCAATATAACCTACATTCCCAGGCTTCTGATCTGACTAAATTAGGCATGAAAATTCATTGAAAACAATGGGTCTTACATTATTCTTACTTGTTCCACTGATCTAAATGGGACTTACATCTAAGGTAAAATGCAGGAGATTTAGTCTCTGAGTCCCAATGGTAAATGTCATTTACTTCCAAGTAATGTGCATACAACTCTAGCCTTATACCCCAATCCTTTTCACATTTATTCCAAAGGAATGTTAACTGAGCTAAGCAGAGTTTGCTGTCCCTTCTTAGTATTTAAGACCGCCAACTTTAACTGCATTGCAAATTCATAAATTAAAATGTCCTGTTTCTATTGAGTTCCTCTTTTGCTGTTTTTGCTGCACTACCACATAGCTAGAAAGCTGCCTTAGGCCAGATTAGACTCTTTGTCTATCTAGAGCACAATTGATCTATCTAACTTATTGATCTACCTACATGGAGCATCTCTACAGGGTCTCTATTAAGTGGTCTTTCACATCACAGCAGAAATCTTTTGAATAGGAAATGCCAGGGAATTTCTGTATGCAAAGCATAAAAGTAAAGGTGAAAGCTCCCTTTGACATTTAGTCCAGCCGTGTTTGACTCTAGGGGGCGGTGCTCCTCCCCATCTCCAAGCTGTAGAGCCAGCGTTTGTCCGAAGACAGTTTCTGTGGCCACATTGCCAACACGACTAGACATGAAACGCCGTTACCTTCCCACTCAGGTGGTACCTATTTATCTACTCGCATTTTTACATGCTTTCAAACTGCTAAGTTGGCAGGAACTGGGACAAGCAACAGGAACTCACTCCGTCACGTGGATTCGATCTTACGGCTGCTGGTTTTCCAACCCTGCAGCACAGAGGCTTCTGTGGTTTAACCCACAGCGCCACCATGTCCCTGGTGCAAAGCATGAGTCCTGCCAATGAACTCATTCCCTTAAATGGGTGGTGCCATCCACAATAACATTCTTCGTCCCCACCCACTGCATTATTCTAGCAGAACAGGCAACCGCACCAATAGACACAAATACTATGAGAATTAATGGTTTATTAACTGCTTAATAGCTCAATGTTAGGTATCAGAGGCTGGGAGTTCGATTCCCCACTGGGCCGCCTTGACAGGGGCTGGACTTGATGATCCATAGGGCCCCTTCCAGCTCTTTACTTCTATGATTATTATATTATTAACTTCCAACAGTGGCCTTTTGTGGTTTTCATACCTGGGGGATATTTTCCCCTCCACACTAAAGTCCACACACACGTTGTGTTACCACAACAAGTTTAACTTGCGGTTGGATTAATAAATGTCTCAAATGCCAGTCTATTAAATGAAATTCTGTGAAGGCAAATTGTGCTCTCTAGGAAGCAGCCCTTCTCCCACGTGAATTCACACCAAATTGCAATGTAAAATATTAATTTACAGTATTCTCTCTACTTGCTTTTGGAAATGCTGTACAGAGTTCCAGTGAAAACCTGCAATTTTTAAATTTGCTCTCATTGTTAACCCCGAGAATGTAAGGTCCGGAGTCTTTTAGTCTCCAAGGAGTGGCTAAAAATTCTGCACATCTGCACTGAGTATCATTGATTAATACAATATTATTTTTATTTCATTTGACTATAATCAAGGGTCTTAAAAATAGGTTTTTAAAAGTGCATTCAAGTGTGTGGTACTATAAGGTAGAACCATCTCCGATACATTTCCTATTGGTACAAAGCCCCAAACATAGGATGGTAGAATTGGTTAAGCTGGTGTGATGGTATGGAATGTTCCTAAACATTCCAACTTCTCAGAAAACAAAAGAAATTGGCTACAAGTGTATACAGTTCAATACACAGAGTCTCACAATAAATCTCTATAAGAAGGTTAATTATTGGCCAAATTCCAGTGTATATTCCTACAGATCTCACCAGGAGTTGCTTCTCGCTAGACATAAATCATTTTTTATGCTAACCCTGCACATGTCTTCTCAGAAGCCAGACCTACTGAATTCAATGGGCCTTCCTTCTAAGTACAGAACTACAGTCTGACTGTGTCAAGCAATCATCTAGACCTTAAAAGGACGCCTCTTTTGCTTTGAATAATTACATGCAAGGGAGAATTTAGCCCGGAGTGCTGAAGTGTGACCTGACTATCTTAAAGGGGAAGTGCGTTAGTGTGTGGTGCTGAATTTTATATATTGATTTGAATAAACTTGCCGGTTCTTTAGCTGCAGGCTCTGGGTATACAGTATCATTCCTCCTTCTAGTCTAAAAAAATGTAGAATTGGCTCCTTTGATAAAATGCCCATAAGATTCAGAGCATGAAGAATAATATGGGAAGGAGAACAAACACACACACAAACACACTTTATGACTGACATTAATATTAACTCATTATATGTAGAGCTTCTCTGTTATACTACTAAAATGACCTACACAATTTTGAACCTTTGCAAATGATGAAGAAGCTGATCAATAAAATAAAGCAGTGACTTAAAAAAAACAATTCCTTTCTCCTTATCTTTTGTTTTTACATGTTTAAGATACATTCCCATCATATTCCCCGAGATCTATCTGTCACTCAAGATAGCAAAAGCATCAAATGAAAATTGTGAATGTGATGGTTTATCTCAGAACTTGCATTTCCAGGCGCTGAATCCTCCCTCACAATCCTATGTCTTGTGATAAAAATCACCAAGCCTGGAAAACTTGATAAAGTTGCAAACTAACAGCAGAAAATTGCAGATCGGTGAGAGGGATAATTCAACCTGCAATCGGTACTGTGGTTCAGTTTACTTCACTGTAGTCCCACTGAAATCTACATGGACTACTAATAAAGGGGCTTTACTGGCATACAAAGTTTCCAGCCACAGACCTATTAACGAGGCACTGGAGAGGGGGGGGGAAGCACCAACTGGCTTAGTGCTATTAACTGAATGTCACTCTTCAAAACCGTGTTGTTTTGGAAAACAAACTGCTGTATAAAATACAATAATGAAAATGACTACAGATGGGAAAAGGCTAATCTAGGTGTGTGGCAGGTAATTCTGTTGTCATTCTCCCCAAAGATATCGCCTCACCTAGCCAGGTACAAAGCCTTGAGTAAATTTTTTTTTTGGCTGTATCACAAGGTATTCTAATCACAATAGTAATTATTTAGGGGGTATTACAGCAGAGGTAGGGAACTATTGCCTGTCCTCATGTTCTCACCTAAAGATCTCATCCATCTCACCCAGTTTGGCAGTTACCAGTGGATTGTAAGAATATGCAGGCATTAAAAAACAGACGGGCCCATCGTTTCTAACCCCTGGATTACAATCTTTGCATAAAACTAAGATGCAAAGATCCTCCTATATGTTACACAGGGTGGAGTAGTAGATAACATTCTGGTCCCAGATTTGGTGGTTACGTGTTTGAATCTGCCCCTTTATGTACTAAACTACAACATGAGGAAGAAAGCTCTATTTTGCCTTTCTCCACAATGTCCTGACATCTGCTCTTAAGGAGCGTTTCTGCCTTTGCATAATGGGAGCTGCCTTCTATCTGTAAACAGCTCAGAGTTTCTACAACAGGGACTACCATATTGTTGTGCTCCAGATGCTTTTGAAATGCTGCTCCCATCAGCCCTTGGCAGATCACCCAGTGGTGAGGAATGATGAAATCTGGAATCCAGCAAAACTGGAAGGGCCACAAAATCCCCACTCAGATGTGTTCGGATGACTCTCTGTTGTCTCATTCATTCGATTGACACATTCCCAAAAGGCCTCTAATTTTAGCAATGTTGTCGGCATTTAATTTTTATCTTATGTTTTAAGGCTTCTGAGACAGAGCTTTCTAAATTAAGAAATACCTGTACTTTTAAAACAGTCAGAAATGGGTACTGATTCATGCTGCAAAATTTCTTTCTTTCTTTCTTTCTTTCTTTCTTTCTTTCTTTCTTTCTTTCTTTCTTTCTTTCTTTCTTTCTTTCTTTCTTTCTTTCTTTTCTTTCTTTCTTTTTCTATCTTTATTTATTTATTTCTGTCTTTCTTTCCACACCATGGGAAACATCTGTCTATCTAGAGATTAATTCTATGCTTCTTTGGGTTAGAGCACTCCCACAGATCAACTCTGCACCCTAGAACAGTGGCCCTCAACCTTGGGCCTCCAGATGTTCTTGGCCTACAACGCCCAGAGGTCTTCACCACTACCTCTGCTGGCCAGGATTCCTGGGAGTTGAAGTCCAAGAACATCTGGAGGCCCAAGGTTGGGGACCACTGCCCTAGAACATAGCTGGCTATACATGAGATTTGAAAATGGTCACTGAGGGCAGAAAATGTAACAGTCAATCACATAGATGGGTGGTTCCCAACCTTGGGTCCCCAGATGTTCTTGGATTAAAACTCTCAGAAGACTTCACCGCCAGTTGTGCTGGTCAGCATTTCTGGGAGTTGTGGTGCAAGAACATCTGGGAATCCGAGGTTGGGAACCACTGAAGATGATCTATGAAACATTTTTACATCTGACATGTTTTTAATTTTCATACAATGCTAGCTTTCTTCATCAGTTAAGGATGTTCTTCCCTAAGTCAGTTTTGTTTGGTTGTGTACTCCCTTTCCATAATAACCCTTACCTGCTATTTATTTATTCAAAATATTTGTTTAGCACTTGTTTGCTCATCAAGAGTCTTTCAGTGACAATAAGTGTTATCAAAACACCCAATGATAGGAACCTGTCCAGAGAAAAATGTTGCATATGGTTATTTATGGAAATTTTCTTTCTTTGTTGTTGTTTACTCGCTTAGTCATGTCCGACTCTTCGTGACCCCATGGACCAGAGAATGCCAGGCCCTCCTGTCTTCCACTGCCTCCCGGAGTTGGGTCAGATTCATGTTGGTTGCTTCGATGACACTGTCCAACCATCTTGTCTTCTCTCGTCCCCTACTCCTCTTGCCTTCACACTTTCCTAACATCACGGTCTTTTCCAGGGAGTCTTTTCTTCTCATGAGATGGCCAAAGAATTGGAGCCTCAGCTCCAGGATCTGTCCTTCCAGCATCTGTCCTTCTAGTGATTTTCTTTCTAAATGGGTATAAATTGGTGACAGAGTGCCTATCACGAAGACTCTCCCTCCTCACCGTTCCTCTTTCTGAGTAAAAACATCTGGGATAAACAGTGTGAATGGAAAGCAACAGCAAGAGACCAATGTGGCTGTAGAACATGAATCACCAGCTGCTATGCCTTTTTCATGAAAAATATGGGCTCTCCCTCTCCCCCATGAGGCAAGGCTTCTTATATCAACGTGCTACCTTTCAAGAGAAATGAGATTGTTTAGGCTGTGGTAATAACCGAAAGTTTTCTTGTTTTTGCTTTGGGGTTCATTTTCGTTTTATGATTACCTGCTGGAAATAGGTATCAGTCACGTTTACAGGAAGCTGTTTTTCCCTCTATTATGCTCCTCACTTCCCTGCCTCCACCTCCACAATTCTTAGATTGGTGCCTTGCCCTCATTAAGGTCAATTGATCATCCCTGCCACATGGAAATAGGAAGGGGAAGAAAACCCACAACCCAACAAGAGACAGGCTCCTGTTCATGACAGACACAACATAGAAGCTTGCTTGTAAAGAGAAGCCTAGCTCTCTGACTTATTTCATCCGGGCAAACGAGTCTATCAATGAGAAAGGTGTCATATACTGATTTCTGCTTAGTAGACTTTTCTGTCCCAAGCTTCTCATTTATCATCATTTCCCTGACAGGAGTCTTGACTTGTGTGTCATTTATCAGCGTTAAGTATAACAAAACAACATCCCTTTAAACCCTCTTTAGCTTTTCGCATGTTTCCAGCCTTAAGTAATGGGGGCTGCCTCCACTGACCCAAACGTCTAATTTTTGTTGTTTCCCCCCCCCCCAATTCTGTTAGCTACCTAACACGAAGTGGATTTTTCCCATGTAAACCATCGTTTTGCGATCGCTTTTGCAATCGCAAAAACCTAACCGTCAAGCGATTTCCTCATTAAGCTAGGCAATCGTTAAGCGAGGCACCACTGTAACTGATTAAAATGGCAATAAGGGCTCTTAGAAACTTAAACATCAATTCGAATAAGTCACATTAAGTCCTCTTTAAACAGGTTATAAAAGACATGCGGTAAGATGGAATCTTTTATGGGCCTGCCACAAAATATTTTAACAACCTACATAGGAAGGAGTCACCTGTAAATACTTATTTGTTACCTGTACCTATTTCTTTATAAGATGCAGCAATATTCATTGCTGTGACGAGAGCTAATACTATTAAGCAGAGAGGCACTTGATAGAACAAATATTTGTATTGTCATGGGATGAATATTGTTTATATACTATCAGTTCATGTGTTCCAACAGAATTCATATGTGGAAAAATTCATGCACTGTTCTTTACAGATATTGTGCTTGCCTGCCTCTGTGCTTCTTCTTTTCTCTTTGAAGTACTGTTATATGGCATTTTTACTTTCTACTGGCCTCTGAAGACAGAGTACAAAAGGCAAATTGTCGTGAAGAACAATCTTTTTAAAAAACAAAACACATATCTTAAACTCACATTGTGCCACATTTTCCAGCTCCTTCCAAACTAGTTTTCCTATATCTCTATTACTGCTTGTTTTATCTATTTGTGTGCTGGGGAATTAGTGCTGCCGTTTCAGACAAAATTTCTGCTCCCAGTTTTGGAAAAGAACCTGATCATTAATTCCAGTTCCACTCTTTGTTACAACAGGGTTTTTTTAATGCCTAAATCCATAATTGTGTGCATGTGCATTTACTCAAACAAACACAGAGACAGACAGAATAGAAGGTTACAAACTTTATCTTTGAACTTACATTTTTCACAGCAGCTTAATCTGAAGCAATTAGCCAGTGATTATCATCAACCTTAATGCAAACCCATGAAAAGCATAAACAGTTCATATATTTCTGAAGGCACTGTTACAAAGACACTGTTACAGAGCTGATTGAAAAGTTGGCAATCCTGGAAGTGGCTCGAATAATGTGTCCCTGTTCCAGCTAGGATGTATGTATCTGTGTACCCCTAATGAGGAACAGTGGTTGAATACAGTTCCATCTTGGCTGGAAAAATCTCTCCTTCCTGTACAACACAACCTCAGCATCTCATGATCTTGAGCTCCATCCATCATAAAGAGTTTATGTCTCCCACAATAAGGTAGACCATGTTGGAAAAGAACCTCAGAAAATCTAGCCGTGTTCTGTGCACATCCTGAACCACATGGTGATTTTTCAGCCTTTTCATGCATGTTCATAAGCATAGGGCTGATTCAGGTTCTCTACTGACTTCTAGTAACACTTTCATGATAAGAGCTGGACCCCGTGTGGATTGACTTTTGCTCTTGAGATAACTCAGGCCTTAACTTGGGTGTGAGCTTTACCCCAGGATGCCAGATTTAAAGGATGTGCTCTTCCTCCAGAGTTTCAAGATTGGTGTGGCAGCCCAGGCTACTACCATAAGAAAAGATGGTTGCTGATGAGGAGCTGTGGAAACATACTGGGCTCGGGCAAGGCAGCAGAAAGCAAGTCTTCCCAGGGGTCAGTAGAATAGTCCCTTGGCATCACTGAAGATACAGAGTCCAGATAGGGGCTTAATTTAATTTCATTGGGGGTACACTAGACCAGTGGTTCTTAACCTTTGTTACTCGGATGTTTTTGAACTGCAACTCCCAGAAACCCCAGCCAGCACAGTTGGTGGTGAAGGCTTCTGGGAGTTGCAGTCCAAAACTCCTGAGTAACCCAAGGTTAAGAACCAGTGCACTAGACCTCTCCTGTTGGATATAAGGTCTACGTGGGTATTGGTCAACAAAACCCTTGGGCTATACATCACAGAAAGTCCACTTATTAATATATATGGTATGCAAACCTCTCTCTCTCTCTCTCTCTCTCTCTCTCTCTCTCTGTGTGTGTGTGTGTGTGTGTGTGTGTGTGTGTTGTGATTTGTTTTTGTAGCTCTGACAGTACTGTTGATCCCCTGTAGAGGAGAGGAGATGCTGGGAAGGTGTTGTGAGTCATTGCCTTTTGCATTATTTTCACATTATGAATTACAAAGTTGATCGGGAGGCACATTTTTGCATTGCTTACCCTGGGTGCCAATACTGCTATTTAGAGATGTGCTCCAGGCTCTTAATATGTGACAACTACCTTTCGCCCAAACTGCTGCCATCTAAAAAAGTACAGGGAGTGCATTTAAAATGGCTGCTGCAGGAGAAGGAACGTGGCTGACGTTCATCAGCACAACGATTAGAGGTCCTTGGAGGGCCACTTCTCTGATATACTTTTTCCTACCTAGAAACAAGCAGGGTATATAGAAACAAGAAGAGAAACTCAGAAACTGGAAGTTCAGAAATAGAGGACTATGTATCTATTCTCTAAATTAGAAGCCCAGGACTGTGTATCTCGCCCTCCCCATCTCTCTTCTGCAAATATGCTCCCTTTTGAGTTGCAGCTGTGAGTGGGAGCAACTGGAAGCCTCGCTGAAGCAGGAGTGGGCAAGCAGCTTTAATTAAACACCACCAGGCTGGAGTGCTGGGTTTTGTTATTCATGTGGCTTTACATGATGCATTTTCATTTCGCCTACAAAGAAATAAGGCACATGCAAAAATAGAGAGGGCGAACATTGAAGGTTAGGAACCCAGCCAATTAAAACCAGAGCGAGGAAATTCAGACATTTGAAAAACTAACAAGGATTTTTAATCTTTAAAATGCTCTGTGAGCTCCAACTAATTATGCTTTGTCACGTTTTCTACCAGGATGAGGAAATACCGTTTTAAAGCCAGGTCACCTTTTTACATAGCATCTCCGGACGATGGCTCCCAGGTTCCCTTCAGCTTCAGCCTACTGGCCATTAGGATAATTTTATCATTATCCAGACAAATCAAGCTGGGTCCTACATGGTTATGCCCCTTTCCATGCCTTTATGTTTGTGGGTTGTTGTTGTTTTTCTTCCTGAGGGGCAGGGAGAGAGAGACAGAGAGAGAGAGACAGAGAGAGAGACAGAGATTGATCCAAGCTCTCTCTCTCTCTCTCTCTCTCTCTCTCTCTCTCTCTCTCTGTGTGTGTGTGTGTGTGTGTGTGTGTGCCTTAGCACCACAGTGTTTCCTATAGGTGGTCGTGGTCTACCTGTCAGAGGCTCCCATTTGGGAGCTATTCAACAGGTCTTAAAATTATGTCTGATTCTCAACATACAATTAAGAAAGCTCCAGAGCTGTAGCAGGGAAGGGAATTTGTGAGGATTTCTCTCCTGGAATCTTAGAGAGTTGTGGCTTTTTCAGTTTATTTGATTGCAAAAAGCCTGGGTCTTTTTTGAGGTAAATCATGGTCATTTGGTGTGGAACATTTATATATTTGTACAGGGCCTCGAGAACATTATAGAAACCCCCCTCCATTCCTTTAGTTAACTTCTTTAATGTGTTTGTTATATTTGGTGTGGTTTGTTGGAAAGCACTTTTTTTTTGCCTAAGCATGTAGAGTAAGAGCTAGTGCATAGTCTTTGTCTATCATAAATACATTGCTTTAGCTGTTTCACTGCTACCACATAGTGAATAAGGTAATATACCCCATATTACACAAAGTTACAAAACCTAAAGCAAAGGAAGTGTGTGCGAGGTAGGTGAGGGAGAACATTGACAATTTACATCGGTCACAAAATGGTTGATTAACAACCTCTTTCTCAAAGAGGTACTCGAAACACATAGGAGGATATTGCAGCTTTATATGCACAACAGGGCTGTGATACTTTTGAACACTTTAGAGCAGTGGTTCTTAACCTTGGGTAACCCAGGTGTTCTTGGACTGCAATTCCCAGAAGCCTTCACCACCAGGCTTCTGGGATTTGAAGTCCCAGAATACCTGGGTTACCCAAGGTTAAGAACCACTGCTTTAGAGTACCATCCTCTTCCGGTTCTTACTCTCTAGGCCTTAAGCATTCTTCCTTTTCTTCCATCCATTCTGTTCTATTCTGCTGTATCTGTTCACAGAATTTATTCACAGCCCTTCTGCCTTCTCCCATGCTAGCTCTGTTAGCAGAACTAATAACAGCTGGTTAACTGAAGATCAGAAGGTTTAGCAGAGCACATTTCATCCTTTGGAAAGAAAGCGTGTTCACACTTCTTATTCCAAGAAAATATGAAAGCTAGCGTTCATTAGAGAAATGCTTTGAGAAAGCAAAGATAAAAAGAATCCTAAATCTAACTTGTAGGGACGTGGTGGCGCTGTGGATTAAACCACAGAAGCCTCTGTACTGCAAGGTCAGAAGACCAGCAGTCGTAAGATCGAATCCACACGACGGAGTGAGCTCCCGTTGCTTGTCCCAGCTCCTGCCAACCTAGTAGTTCGAAAGCATGCAAATGCAAGTAGATAAATAGGTACCAACATGGTGGGAAGGTAATGTCATTCCGTGTCTAGTCACGCTGGCCACGTGACCACGAAAACTGTCTACAGACAAAACGCTGGCTCTACAGCTTGGAAACGGGGATGAGCACCGCACCCTAGAGTCAGACACGACTGGACTAAATGTCAAGGGGAATGTTTACCTAAGTATAACTAAATAAGGTTCTGCTCCCACTGCCAGAATAATCTAAATCTTTTTTTTAAGAATTGGGCTAAAGTCACATGGACTTTTACAGGGCCAGTGGGGCGAGGCACACTCCGTGGATGCTTGCCTCATTACAGTGGACTCATGACTAGAGATGGGGGTATTCGTATACGAATATTCCCGCACAGGTGGAAATAACAAGAGTCTGGCCACTGCCGCCAGGTCTGCATTGCCTTCCTATCGTGACGTTGTCCACAATCGATTACCCAGTCCTGGCAGGAGGCGGGATGATGAGCCTTTCTGCCAGGTCAGAGAGTGGCTAATCCATTGAGGAGAACGGCGTGATAGGAAGCCTCTGCGGAGCCGGCGGCAGCGGCAAAATCATGAGTGGACAGTCCAGCCCCATGGGGCCAGACCCCCGTAATTTCCACCTGTGTGGGGATATTCATATTCAAATACCCCCATCTCTACTCATGACCTATGGAATTCCCCTGGAGACTTTTGGTTCTGCTGGAGTGGGGTCTCTTGTGACAGCTGGTTTGCCTGCATTCTTTGAGGATGTGATTGCAGCCACAGTGAAGAAATAAAGCGCCATCCTTCCCTTGGTGTGTTCTCTTTCTGTTTGTATATTGTGCACAGAGGGAACAGAAAAAAAGAAAAGGGAAGTAAGGCGAGAGCTGAGCAAGAAGAGGAGGGACTTCACTGGTGACTTCATGCTGAAGGACCTTCCGGTACTCTGGCATTGATGCTGCCATCTTTGGTGCTCAGATGAGGATGTTTGGTTTGAAGGGAAGTGAGTTTGGGGCAGTCGTTCCAGCTGTGATGTAGAAGCATCCATTAGAAGCTGTGAAGTAAGCCCTGATTCATACAGCTATACTTGTGCAGGGCTTTTGCGACATGGTTGAGAAGGTTGAAAAATCCACGTTCCAGGTTCCTAATCTAAGAGCAAGAATTCTACCAACCACTGAAAAAGGTGGTGCCTGAGGAATAGAAGTCTGCCCAAAGCTGTGTCTGGTTTCTGAGCTGCTCTTAGACATTGAAAAGGGGGGAAACATCTTGGCAATGTTGAAGAGTAGAAACATGCTTTTAAAGTGCAAGCATTTTTATTTATTTAAAACATTTTACCTCACTTTTCTCCTTAAAAAGGATTCAAGGTAGCCTATGTCATTAAAAGATAACATTTCAAAGCTAAAAACAGTAAATATACTACACTAACATGGTAAACAAAATTCTCTCTCTCTCTCTCTCTCTCTCTCACACACACACACACACACACACACACACACAAGCCACCTTGGGTGCTTTAAAGGAGAAAGGTGGGGCAAAAATATTTTAAATAATAGTAACACTCTATTTAAAAAAAACCCAGTGATGCAGCAAGTCAAGAAGGGAAAGCCTGCCTGAAGGGAAAGGCCTTTGCCTGCTTGTGGAAGGACAGCAAAGATGGGCCAGCCTGACTTCTTGTGGGAAGGAGTTCCAGAGTCTGGGAGCAGCAACAGAGGAGGTCTTCTCCCTTGTCCCCACTAAATGCACCTGTGAAGGTGACGAGACCAAGAGAAAGGCCTTCCCCCATGATCTTAATAGTTGGGCAAGCTCAGAAATGGAGACACAGTCCTTGAGATAACTTGGACTCAAGCTGTTTAGGGCTTCATAGGTTAAAACCAGCATTTTAATTGTGCCCGGAACCAGATCGGCACCTAGTGGAGTCTCTGTAACAGGAGGGTTATGGGATCCCTATAGGTAAAGGTAAAGGTTCCCCTTGACAATTTGTCCAGTTGTGTCCGACTCTAGGGGATGGTGCTCATCTCCATTTCCAACCCATAGAGCCAGCGTTTGTCCGTAGACAGTTTCCATGGTCACATGGCCAGCGCGACTAGACACAGAATGCCATTACCTTCCCACTGTGGTGGTACCTATTTATCTACTTGCATTCACATGCTTTTGAACTGCTAGGTTGGCAGGAGCTGGGACAAGCGACGAGCGCTCACTCTGTCGTGTGGATTCGATCTTACGACTGCAGATCTTCTGACCCTGCAGCAGAGAGGCTTCTGTGGTTTAACCCGCAGCGCCACCATGTCCCTTACCTATATCCAGGCCCAATTAATAACCTGGCTGCAGTATTTTGGATCTGCTGAAGTTTTCAAACACTTTCCAAAGGTGTTAGAGTAACCCAGCCAGGATGTGTCACTGTGGCCAGACCAAACCTGTCCAGGAATGTAGGCTGCTGGGATACCACAATCCGCATAAGGTAACAGTATCTATGCACAGGTAGGAACACATGGCCCAGGAACACAATGTACGCACAGTACAAAGTGCAGGGTACATTGAACAGCTCAAATTATGTGTTTTATTCCTGTGTTGCTCCTTCGTCATGGGCACAACATGAAAGCCTATGCTGTCTTTCCCCCCCTCCCTTTCTTTTTGCATTGAATAAGATCTTGGGTAGGATTTTTTTCTCCTCACCCCGCCCATACGCTGTCTATATTTCCTCCCCGTTGGCATAATATAATGAACTGTAAAGTCTACCCAAGCCCCTAATATACATGTGTTGCACTCAGTCCAGCATAGTAAATTATTCAGCAAATATTTTGCTTTTCAAATTTACCCTGCATATCAAAAGGATGTGTTTAACTGATAAAAGCCTAACAGCTCCTTTGGAGTCAATTATCAGCAGTGTACAAAGTATTTTCCAAATTACTACATGAGCCATAATGTATCCAAGGGATGCCTCTAATCTCCCTGTTGTCGGAAATCCACTTTGAATTGAATTGTCTAAATATGGATTGACCGGGGTGATAGCTTTCCTTATATTTGGATGGTGTGCGCCTGTACCAAAATGCACGATCAAATAGGGGCCATGTTGTGTTATTCTGTGCTGTTATGGTCTATTAGGTAAATATTATCTTCCTTGTGGATTTGTTGTAGCTATACTGTATACACACTTACACGATAAGCCATATGGTCTTTCAGATAAATAAAATGTGTTTCTTCAAATTAGGAAGCAAAGCAGCCCCCAAAGCTGAATTGATCTCCTTAAGCCCTAATGGGCCCAAGGAAGCAATTGCTTCAGTATTGGTGTAAAAGGCAATATTAAAAAAAGAGAGCTCAACCTCACATTATGTATTTACATGTCCCTAAAATAGAGCTGTTGATGTTTTTAAACGCATTTTGAACTTCAAAACCCACCTGTTCTAAAGAAACAGATCACCTGCCTGCCAAGGATATAAACCAAATTACACTATGTGAAAAATAGTTTAGTTTTATTGAATAGTGGAATCCCAAGGCAGAAAAATCTGCAGCATGATTTCACTGGCAAGCACAAAAGCCCCGAATTTTGCTATATATTCAAGTCATTGCTTCACTACAGGATCATGTTCTGCGAACTAAATTCGATTAACCAGTCCAAGTTCTACAAATCCTCATAGAGTTGAGTTCAACATTCATTTTTAACCAGTAACACACAGACCACAGAGGAGCACAGAACTCCTCCAGGCGGAATGCAGCATCATTCATCTGTATCTCAACAGTTACTTACAGTCATCATTCACAATTACTTAATTCTTCCTGCAGTCTTTGCATTTCAGTGCTTGTACTCAACAGTTTCACAATTTTCAGCTGCTAATGGAATTCTTATTTTTTTTTTTGTTTGAGGTTGTTGTTTTGTGTACGTGTGTTTATTCCCAGGCAATACTACTACCATTTCTATATTCCTAAAGTTTACTGTAGATGGTAGATACAATAACAAAAGCCCCATAAACACATTTCATTATTTATTTATTTGAAGTATTTCTTTACTGCTTTATGTATCAATGTAACTGTTATATTTCCATTTTTATGCTAGTTTGATTGACAATAATTGCTTTATTTATGGTCTATGGACGACTGCAATAAATAAATATCTATCTCTTCCTTCTGAGCCCATGGAGATCCGGAAAAGCAACACTCAGTTAATAAAAATATTAAGACATTACTTACAAACAGATAGGAGAGCATTAGAACAACAGATTAAAAGGCAGTATTCTTCAAATGAAGATCATTCTAAAAGCCAGCATTGACACCGATAATGAACACAAAACGATAATATAATAATCTTGGAACTGCAGAGTTGTAAGGGACCCTACAGATCATTGAGTCTTGCCCCTGTCAAGGAGGCATGGTGGGAAAATGAGCTCCCAACCTACCGAAACTACAGACCTACCCAACCGTTGAAAAGGCCACACCAAACAATAGAACCTTGTCTATTACCAAAACCTCAGTAGATAAGGGGAAAGAGCTCTATAACCAGGGTGCTGCTACCAGAAAAGGCCTGTCTTTACTTACCAGCCCTGTTTCTCATGGCCAAATGGGTTTTTGTTTCTTGTACACAGGGTGATCCAGTTTCCCTCATTGAGTAGTTGGTGGCATGGAAGATAAGAAGAGTCGGAAGGAGCTCTGGGCAACGTCTACAACTAAAGCAGTGGCTGGATGGCTCCATGGTTTAGTTAGGGGTTGGGAGTTCAGTTCTCCACTTTGCCTCTCAGAAGAACAGCAAGCCTGTGTAGCATTGGGCACACTGCATGACCCCAAAGGGCCTTCAGTGGAAGGCTACGGCAAATCGCTGCTGGGTGCTCTATATCCAGAAAACTCTGGAAAGCGTCCCCCTAAGTCAGAATCAATTTGGTAGCCTGTAATTAGTATTAAATTGGTGCAGTTTATTCTAGGGGTGAGCAAAGTGCAGCCATGTATTGTACAGCCACACCTTTTTGCAGTAGCTACTCTATGGATATCCATCCTAAAGGAAATCAACCCTGAGTGCTCACTGGAAGGACAGATCCTGAAGATGAGGCTCCAATATTTTGGCCATCTCATGAGAAGAGAAGACTCCCCAGAAAAGCCTCTGATGTTGGGAAAGTGTGAAGGCAAGAGGAGAAGGGGACGACAGAGGATGAGATGGTTGGACAGTGTCATCGAAGCGACCAACATGAATTTGACCCAACTCCGGGAGGCAGTGGAAGACAGGAGGGCCTGGCGTGCTCTGGTCCATGGGGTCACAAAGAGTCGGACACAACTAAACGACTAAACAACAACAACTCTATGGGAGGCTGATGGAAGTTATACTCGAACAACACTTAGAGAGCTACGCCTTCCTCACCCTTGATCTACTGGTGCCTGGCAAAGGATTTGAAAAATAGAACAGACTTTATCATTCCCTCTACCTGCCACTCAATTCTTTTGCCTAACAAGATTGCAATTACAACCTTCTGCAGATAGTATATGACATGTAAAACTGAGCTATGATTACTTCTTAGGCCCTACCGCATCGGCTTCTGCAGAGGAGCAAACGGCTTTTGCTTGACATCAAAGCCCAACTCAACAGCTACTAGACTCCTGCATGACTGCTTTCAAGGATTTCCTCAGGTGTTCTCTAGATCCTGTATTATTTTTATTTTTGCACTCTTTCGAACAGACACACACACACACACACACACATCTTAAGAAAGCTGTGGGTCTCTAAATGCTCACTTTTTGTGCTGGTGTGGTGTAAGTGAAGGGGCCATGAATGGCATGCTGTCCTTCAGACTATAGACTGATTGTACCCTGCAAGTTATGGTTTGTAGTTTTATGGTTTTATGGGCCTCTCCACCCATGCCCCATCTGTGCCTGGTATGGTAGCAAAAGAAGGTGCTAAATAGTGCTCAATTTTTACAGTCTTTTTCTTTTCCTTGAGCCATTTTTTAATTGATTTTAGTGGGTTTCAGTGAATCTAAGTCTTCTGCACAGCATGGTCAATGTGATTTCCAGAGAATCTCAACAGCCTTAGATTCTGCCTTTATGTTATATCCTAAATGAGACTTTTTAAATACAGAAAATCAAGATGATCCTGAGAAATCTGGGCAGCAAGAAAAGGAGATCAAACCAGAGATTTACCTTCCCGAAAAGTATATGAGACAAAAATATCACTTTTCTTCTCTGTGTGTTCAAAAAGCCTTTCTCTTCAAATAATTCGATATTTTAAAAACCCACATAGAAGTTCATAACCCTCTTCCTGAAAGGAAGCCATAATTAAGTTCTTCACATTTTGCGGTGAACAAAATGACTCAAACTAAGAAAGTTTTTAAAAGTTTCATAAGGAAACAAAGCTCCACACTTTTTTTTAATGGGCAAAACTTTTCTGACATGGCTATGTCCTTGTACAATTATGAGCACTATTTAAAATGACATTGCTAGCTTTCTACATTTTATATTTCCTTGGAGAACTTGTTTAAAATTTCTAATGGAAAACTGAGATAAAGAAAAATGTCTGTATAAATTAACAGGGACAGTATGTTCCTCTTGGTACGTTCTTAAGAATTTGTAAATGCATCATACTAGAGTTTGTGTTGGATTTGCACGTGGCAAATGGAGTGAGGGACACTGCCTCTGTGGGAGCTGGGGCTAGGAATTGCTGAACACCTGTTTGGATGAAAAATGAACCGCTAAACCCATGGTTCATGCCCATCTGTAGTCAGAACAGGAGTAGGTTCATTGACTTGATGGAACTTACAGAGGCATAGGCTCACCAAATCCCAATTGATTCAAAAGGTCTACTCTAGTTGTGACTTACTATTGATTTCAGTCACTGTATCAGAAGAGGCACAAGAGAATTAATGGAATTCTAGTTATCTAAAGGTTACAATATCTAAAATGTAGGATGTTTCTTAAATTTGTTCATGTACAGTGGTGCCTTGCATAGCGACGTTAATCCGTGCAGCAAAAATTGCTGCTAAGCGATTTCGTCTCTATGCGATTTTAAAAAGCCCATAGAAACGCATAAAAACCTGTTCAATGCGTTCCTATGGGCCTAAAACTCACCTTAAAGCGAAGATCCTCCATACGGCGGCCATTTTCGCTGCCTCTTAAGCGAGGAATCCGTCCCTAAACACAGCGGGCGGCCATTTTTTTACCCTGTGGCCATTTTGGAACCGCCGATCAGCTGTTTTAAAATCATTGCTTTGCGATTATCGGTAAGCGAAACAGGGACCCGATCATCACAAAGCAAAAAAAACCCATTTAAACCATCGCAATGCGATCGCTTTTGCGATCGCAAAATCTTCATTGCTATGCAGTTTCGTCGCTAAACAGAGCGCCCATTAAGTGAGGCACCACTGTATTGAGAATTCTGCTTCTTAGTTCTAAGACTGTTTTGATCTAAGTCTTTTGCACAGCATGGTCACACTGATCACCATAATCACCCTCTCTCCTGAAAAGGAGAAAAGCTAATCCCACAGCCATAAATAGTCAACTCCCAAGCAAACTGCACCAGAGCACAGAGTGCTGCTCCTGTCCTCTGAAGATGCCGGCCACAGAGACTGGTGAAACGTTAGGAAGAACAACCTTCAGAACACGGCCAAAGAGCCCAAAAAACCCACAACCACCACTGTTTTGATCCTTACGGTTCAAATCCTGTAGACCATTAGTGTTGTGAACATTCAGGCTGCCCTTTGCTATATAAAGTTTGGCATCCTTTTTCTTGCTAACAAAACAGGTGTGATCTTGTGCAGCAATATCGGGCCATTTCCTAGCATTTTGAATCATGGCAACAAAAGTATTAGATCCCACATTTAAAAAGTGGAAGGTTTTTGAAGAATTGAATATACCTTTAGGGCCCCAGAGGTATTCTGCATGTGTTTTCATCCTCTTACTCACAGCGATACTTCTTTTTTCTGTGTCATTACAAACAAAGTATTTCCAGTGTGGTGTAATGGGTAGAATGGCAGACTAAGATTCTGGAAAACAGGGTTCGAATCCCCACTTCAGCATGGAAACTCACTGAGGGAGTACAATTGGCAAAATCACTCCTTAAATATCTCACTTACCTTGAAAGCTCTATTAAGGTTAATATAAGTCAATTCTGACTTGATGGCACACAACAGAGAGAGAGAGAGAGAGAGAGAGAGAGAAGACTAACCTGTTTCCCCAAAAAGAAGACCTAATCTGAAAATAAGCCCTAGTACGATTTTTCAGGATACTGGTAATATAAGCCCTACCCCAAAATAAGCCCCAGTTGAGTGAAATCCCATCCTCCACCATTATGCAGCAACCAAAAGAAGATGACAGGACTGTATTTGAATAAATTTAGATTGTTGTACATGGAAAAAAAAAAAACATCACCTGAAAATAAGCCCTACTGCATTTTTGGAGCAAAAATTAATATAAGATCCTGTCTTATTTTTCGGGAAACACGGTATTTATCTGATCATTCTAGTTTATGAATTTCCCAAAGTACCTCCTACATAAATTCAACTGCTGTAGTCTTATTGCCATATGTGTGTTCTTATACATTTGTCCATGATACTTGTTAAATCATGCCTATGATGTACCCAAAAATCAGAAAAATATTCTTTGCAACCTATGCCAGTTCTGTGTTGGCATGGTCTAAAGATTTTGAAAGAACCATTAAAAGCTCAGTAAAGGGAAACATTTATTTACAGTACATGAGTGTTTTAAAGATGGGTTGAGGGGAGATAGGAATATACAGCTGGGACTGCTTTTTAACCTTTGCTATGTTCCATTATTTCAAGAATGTTCTCTTGTTTTATTTTTTCCTTGAGGAAAATCCTCGGTTGTATATGTTGTTGTTTTAACAGCATATTCATATGTAGGGAGACATAGCAGGAGCTCACGCTGTGTTTTGCTTTTTCAGTGGGGAAAAAATGGTGAGCTATATTGAAAAAGAAAATCTTCCCTGTTTCTGAATATTGCTATGCCAGATATTTTCAATATCACTGTTATAATTCATAATTTATATGCACCAAACAAAAGCACTCAAGAATATATTAACACTCTTCTTATTCAGTTGGTACTGAATTTCCAAAGAGTATTCCTTATCTACTGGCATTTTAATTAGGCAACAGACTGTTTAATTGACAGGAAGTCCTTACGTTCTCTCTCTGCATTTCAAAAGGTATAAAAGAAGACTCCTTAAACCTATAACAAAATAGCAATTTGTAGATGTGTGGTAAGAGGTCCACAACTGGGAACTCTTTGCAAAACTTTCTTTTATTGAGACAGAGCTTGCTGTTTTTTTCATAATTTAGAGGATGTTTTAGAAAAGCGATCTAATGATCTGTTGCCATGTACATTTAAGCAAAAGAATGGAAACAAAGTAACAAATTATATATTTTGATATTTTAACATTCACTTGCACTGCATGTTCTCCAGACAACTTTGCTGACTGGGTGGTCCAACAGGTGATGTTGCTTTTACCGGTGAGGTAGGGGTTGGGAGGGAGCTCCAGATTTTGTGCAAGCCCAATTTAAGAGCCTTGTGGTACGATGGTTAAACTGTAGTACTGCAGCCAAGACTCTGCTCAAATTTTATATTTCATTGCTTCTTTCAGACTGGGTCCTCCATATTTCCAAGAAAGTGGCCAAACTTTGTTACGCTGCCGTTTTACCACAGTTCTCTGGTAACACAGTGATTTTTCCCCCTTCCTGTTTAACTTGTAATGTAAATGTTATGTACTATGTGGATACAGTGTATGGCATAGTGTACGTTGCATCTCTGCCTTGCACTGTGCTATTTGTTTGGAGCTGGTCTTTGACTGTAATAAAATAAGCTCACGTGTCAAATGGGAGAGATGAGCCATTGGTAGTGGGAAGCCTTATAGCACTGCCAGCTGGTGGTTGCTCAAAGTCCTGCTTTAATGCAAGGAACTTCCTGGGGTGGATGAAATGTGTACATTCAAGCCATAAGTAATCTGGAGAGGTTTTTTTTTAACCAACTTCCATCAGCCTAGATCTAGAAAAGCAGTGTACCGTATTTTTCCATGTATAAGACTATACCTTTGTCTAAAATCTTTAGACTAAAAATTGAGGGTCATCTTATACACAGAAGTATTTATTTTATTTATTTATTAGATTTCTATCCCGCCCTTTTAGACAGAGTCTAAGTCGCTGAGGAGAGAAAAAACAAGTGGAGGGGGAAGCAGGGATCAAAGCAATCCTGCAGTGCTTTGATCTCTTTTCCCCTACACTTGCTAAGCCCCACTTAGATTCCTTAATTTTGGGTTAGAAAAGTGGGGCGCATCTTATACATGGAAAAATATGGTATGTGTGCATGCAGACCAAAAATATTCTTGCTACATGGGGTGGGGTGAGAGGTTAGCATTCTTCCTAGACTTGGAATGAGGAGGTCCACTCAAAGGCTGAAATCTAGTATTTATGTAGTCACACCTAATTGTAGGCCCATGGAATCAATGGAACTTACATGGGTGTTGACTCACCAAATGGCCACTGATTCAGTGAGCCTACTCGGTTGTGACTTGCTACTGGATTTCAGCCAAAATCTTGGATGAATTTAGGGATACAACTTTCTTGCCTGATTTGAAAGCAACTATAATGGGGCAAGATTCAATGTCCTTAAATTGCAAAGTCTTCTTTCAGTGTGGGTAGTCCATCATTGAAGATGAGCTGGTGGGAAGCCACCTGGCCAGCCTGCCTGTATATGGGGGGCCAGCTTTATCATGGTGCCCACGTTTCTTAAGTTTCTTCTTTAATATGAAGAGAGGCATGGCCAAGACCCAACCCTCCACTCCCATCCAAAAGCCGAGAAGGCAATCACTCTTCAATAAAGTCTCCAATTCTGCTTCCCTGGACTCCCGAGTGACCTGACCAAATAAATATAAAATGAACAACAACTGTGAATTCTGTAAAGCAAACAGTTGATCATAGGAAAGGTTACCCTCCAGCACTAGTGTTTTAATTAGGTGGGGGAAATCCTGATTCTCTAGCTTGATTTGCACAAGGGGAAAAACACACTCCTAGCCAGCACCTTCTTGGCCTTTGTTCCTTAGAGCTGACTAGCTGCACAACTCTTGCCACACTTTGACGTGTGAGCATCAGAAAGTTTCTTGGGGAAACGGCAAGACTAGCTTTAAAGACCCACTCTTCTCTTTGGGCCCATTGAGAAGCTGATTTATACTATTGGTTTAGTTAGCCCAATACTGTAGACTCTGGCTGGCAAGAGCTACAGTATCTGGTGTTTTTGGCAGGATTCTTGCCTTACCTGGACTCTCTGGTATTCTCCAATGGTTTCCCATCCAAGTACTCATCAGGCCTGACCCTTCTTTGCTTCCAAAATGTGATGAGACTAGCCCATTGAAGACAGCACAGTCATATTTTGGATCAAACAGAGGTGATCGTCAACTTAGCCACCTTTCACTGAATTGTTGCAGTATTTTGGACCCTCCTCCCTCATTTAACATTGGGAGCAACAAAATTAACCCACCCTCTACACACACTAAATTGTAATGCTAAAACAAAGGAAGTTTGGTGTAACCAGATCTTTGGATGAAAATAATTTGAGCTCTTTTTGGTTCTGGTGCTTGAAACCAGTTCCTGGGCAAAATATTATTTTATTCTAAAGTGATTTTTGTTCCAGATTCCAGTAGGTGGATTTTAGGATTCTAACAATCAATGGCATTGAGTCTGCAAGTGTAAATTCTGTCCGCCCCTGTTTTAGACTATGGGTTGGCCAAAGGGACGTGGTGGTGCTGCGGGTTAAACTGCAGAAGCCTCTGTGCTGCAAGGTCAGAAGACCAGCAGTCATAAGATCGAATCCATGCGACGGAGTGAGCTCCCGTCGCTTGTCCCAACTCCTGCCAACCCAGCAGTTCGAAAGCATGTAAAAATGCGAGTAGATAAATAGGTACCACCACGGTGGGAAGGTCACGGCATTCCGTGTCTAGTCACGCTGGCCACGTGACCACGGAAACTGTCTATGGACAAAACGCTTGCTCTATGGCTTGGAAATAGGGATGAGCACCACCCCCTAGAGTCGGACACGACTGGACTAAATGTCAAGAGTACATTGGTCAAGCATTCCACTGTTTTGAATGTTGGTGGTTATGCCCTTCATGCTGGTTCTGACTGCTCCAACACAAGCGGTTAAACAGACAGGAACAGCTAGTTATATGCCATCAAGTCAGAAACTACAGCAATCCTAATACGGCTTTTGAAGTAAGTGAAATATTTAAGGAGTGATTTTACCAGTTCTACTTCCCCAATGAATCTTCAGGGTCAAGCAGGGATTCAAACTCTAGCCTCCACGCTTCTAGCCAGACTCTCCCCACTATACCACGCTATACACTATACTCTCTATACCACAGAAATAGGGAGATAAACAATCTAAAGCATAATCCCCTGGACATGTTTTCCACATTTGACTGCAACCCTCAGGATTCTTCACTTCTGGCTGTGCTAGCTAGGGTTGATTTTGGAGTTGTGTCCAAAAATCTGGAGGGACTGAGCTGTGCCCGTCCCTAGTTTAAGTTATAGAAAGTGAGACTTGACTTGAGTTGTAACTGAAATCTTAAGGATCCAGGTCAATGTTGGAATCTGGTTGGGAAATTCCTGGGCTGGTAGTTGCTGATCTCCGGTATATATCTTTCCTCCTTTCTTTTAACTAGAAATAACGTATTTACATTCTTTCCTCGTATTCTTCTTTCAACATTTTGTATATTGTAATTATTATCATTATTAATTAGATTTTTTTAAAAAAGGGAAAGGAGCAATATCTTGATTATCATGATTAGCAGACTTCTCCCATTGTTTCTGTTCTTTTAAACAGAAAATTAGAGTAGAGCCGTTAGATAATTAAAAAGTGATGCAATCTGATTAATTGTTCGTCAGCAAGGAGACCAGAGGTCCCTTGGTCCACCCACCTTGCCGTCAGATCTTGGCTCTTCCTGTGGGCTTGTTGTTTTCTTACACACACCCTTGCTTCTGCTTCACCATGGTAACACACAGAAGGTGATAAGTGCCTGATGTTTATCACAGAGGTCCTCCAGATGTTCTCGGTGTATCACTTCCAGGACCCTTTTTTACGTGGAACTTCACTCTTGCGTGAGTCACGATGGAAGCTACATCCAAAAAAATTTCAAGGGCCACCGTGTCCTTTCCCTACATAAAGGAACATGGAAGACCCCGAGCTACCTCAACTGTTCCAAGGCAATTCCATGGAAAAGGTGTTGACAGTTGTCTAATCTGGATGCTCCCGTAATATTTGTAACTGCCGCCAGGTCATCTTGTCCAAATCTAGTCTTGTCTAGAACAGTATTTGGTAGATTCCCCCTAGCAGTGCCGATTTTGGGAGGGAGCATGGTGTCCTAGCACCAAACATTCTAATGCCTTCTTGTGAGTAAACAGTAACAAGACTGTTCCCATGGAATCCTATACGCTAAGAATAATACTAAGGGGTCCATGCCACTCTTATGGCTTCCCTAGTGTCAGTTCAGACCCATGCTCTGCTATGGGGCTCCACTGCTTTTTCTTGCAAGGGAGAAAACCGAAGCAAAAGGTTCCTTAACCCCTTCCACCCCATCATGACACCTCATTTATTCTGTTATCTCTGTTGTTCAGCCCACTTGCCCAACATCTGTTCATTCACATGAATGAGCCATTAAGGGATAGGAAGCCAGAGGTTTCCAAAGACTCTGCAATGCTTCACATTGGGTAGGAAGGTTCCAGAGTCATTTCCTATGGCCTAGCCTTCCTCGAAATGAATTCAGGGGCAGAGCAATTCCCCTGGACCTCTAGCTATTTGTTGTTGTTGTTCTTGTTCTTGTTATGCGCTGTCAAGTTGCCTCCAACATACGGTGACCCTATGAATGAGCTCTCTCCAAAATGTCCTGTCCTCGACTGCCCAGCTCAACTCTTGTAAACTCAAACCTGTGGCTTCCCTTAGTGAGTCAGTCCATCTTGCATTGGGTCTTCCTTTTTTCCTGCTGCCTTCTGCCTTTCCCAGCATTATTGTCTTTTCCAGAGAATCCTGCCTTCTTATGATGTGCCCAAAGTAGGACAGCCTCAGTTTAATCACTTTTGTCTTCAGAAATAGTTCAGGCTTGATTTGTTCTAGGACCATGTATTTGTCTTTCTGGCAGTCCAGGGTATCCACAAAGCTCTTCTGCAGCACCCCATTTCAAACAAATCATTTCTTCCCCTGTCAGCTTTCTTAACTGTCCAGCTTTCATGTCCATACATGGTAATTGGAAATACAAGAGCGTGGATGGTCTTGGTATTCCTCTCTAGTGACACATCCCTACACTTGATGATCTTTTCTCATTCCATCATTGTCATCCTTCCGAGTCTCAGTCTTCTTCTGATTGCTTGGCTGCAGTCTCTGTTTGGACTGATGATTGAGCTAAGGCATACAAAATCTCTAATTACGTACAGTGTTTCAATTTCTTCATTGTCAACACTAAATCTGCTTCTTATGTAGTCACGTTTTTTTTCCTATTCTTAATGTTCAACTGCAGTCCTGCTTCGGTACTTTCCTCTTTCACATTCAATAAAAGCCATTTCAAGTCATTGCTCCTTTCTGCCAGTTAGATGATGGCATCTTACAACTCCCATTACCCCTGGCCATTAGGCATGCTGGCTGAGGCTGATGGGAGTTGCAATCCCTCACCTGCAGGGCTGCATCCCAATTTTTAACCAGTAGCTGTGAAATAAAACTGTGGGCCCTGTCCCATAAATAAGAGTTTATAAAGCTGTTGTGGCAGAAGTAACTTGATGAGATTAGTGGCCTGATTGGGCAAACTCTGAAGCATTGTGTATTTGATGGTCTTTGTAAAAAAGCTCATTCAAAAGCATTTGTCAGTTGATTTCTGTATAGGCACTCAGGGCGAGGTAGAAAGAAATATAGGTGGAGATTGGAAGTTTTAATTCCTATGTCCTTGATGATAATTTCCCATTAAATAATCCAGATTTCCTCTTTGGTTGATGCTACATTCAGCAAAGGCGTTGGTAAGTGAGGGGGGAAAAGATTGTCTCATTTAAACAAAGCCACTCTACTTAATTCTGAACTGTTTCCTTTAAGCAAAACTATTGTCGCTGATGGCTGGGAGTCTTGATTGCATCTCTTCAGAGGGAACACCCTGATTTTGAACTACATCCTGGTCTCTCTCTCCCCCCCCCCCTTCTGCACTTCTTTTTCCTTCTCTTCTTTTCCTGATTTGCTGGTCAAAGAGCAGAGGCACATCTTTGCTTGGAATGGATTTACTTGCTTCTCGATGGTTGGTGATTCTTCCTTCCTTCCCTATGATCACTCCCCAGGGATCATAGGTAAACCTACCTTTCCCATTTCCTCCCGGGGGCCCCCATTTTGTTTTCAGAAATAGCTCCAAGTTCTGCTGATCACCTAGGCTCTGCTTCTGGTTTTTTTAAAAAAATATTTTTATTTTTAAAATCTCCTTCCAAACCCCTGTGGCTAAAGAGATTGGAGCCAGCCTTCTTTCTCTCGCCCTCGCCTGCCCTCCCATTGAGAGAAAGGTCAGGGGTCGTATTCTCAGACTCCCCGTGGAGGAACACACCAAAGGTCATGCCTTCAACTCACTCTGAGGAGGATGTGATGATAGTGTGTGTGTGTTTCTCTCTCTCTCTTTGTCTTCAGCCACACACACACACACACACAAGTTTATAAAAGAAAATGTCCTATCCTCTTGCATGATGTAAGGAAAAAACCCAGAGAAAATTAGAGAACCAAAGTCATGAAATAAACCTGCATCATACTAGCAGACATATCTAAAAGCGTCAGCTGAACACAACTGCGATCCTTAGCAAATATAGACGGAGACACTTATCTGGTTGAGCAGGCATGTCTTTTCATACTCCCAAGGAGCCTTTTCTGAGGGACAAGCATTCCTACTTAACCCTTTTCTGACCATGGTTTGGATTCTGCTACGGTCTGCAAGGGAGTGATACATTTTTCTGGTTTTGTAGCCGTTTAGACTGACTTCCAGAGTTTGGGAACTGAGATAGTTTTGACGCTCCCTTTTAAATGAAAAACACGTGAGTCTCTCTCATTGCCCGACAATGAGCCTCTTCTCTGCCCTTTTCTGCATTTTTTTCATGAATATATTAAGATTTATGAATGCATTATTTCCCACGAGAGAAAAAAAAGAATGATCCAATGTTTTCCTTCCCTTTTTCCTTTTTTGTTCCCTTTTTCAACAAACAAGCAAGAAACCAGACACACTAATCATTTGTCTTTTTTCTTTGCCTTATTACGTAAAAGGAAGAAGTGAAAGAAGCAAGGCATGTTGCACTTGATTCCCTTTGAATGGTTTAAAAGGAAGAAGGGAGTGCTGGGCAACCATTATTTTTACTGATTGGACTCCTTCCTATATAAGACGGAGGTGGCAAGGGTTATTTCCTCTGATCCTCTCCTATCAAAGAGAATGGCCAGGCTCTGACAATGCCATGGCTGCCTCTGAAGCTGCTCCTTCTTCTTGACCTCCCCCTTGTCCTCCCTCTTTCTCTCCTGCCCCCTTCCACACACACATCCATGAAGGAAAGTATTAGTCCTCTCCCCCTCCCTCCTCCCTTCGCCTTTTTCCTTCTCTCCTAGATGGGGAGAGAGGAACTAATCACAGGGCCTTAATTACCTGAAGAGGCCCCTGTTCTCCCTTGCTGGAAAACACACAATGGATAACAGGGCAGTTGTTTGTTCTTTCCTTGTGTTTTTTGTCAGAAGCAGCCAAGGCAACATATTGTGGGGCTAAATATGTTAAAAGAGAGGAAAAAATAATTAGATGCATTTTGTTTCAACACAATAGTAGGTCTTCCTCATGTTCCACAAATAAATAGCATCATTCCCATTTTCCTGCACTCTACTGAACAGGGTCTGGAGTGGTAAGCAGAAATGTCCATCCGTCTGTCCATCTGTCTGTCTGTCTGTCTGTCTGTCCATCCAATTGCTGGTTGAGTAACTTGCTGTGGCTTATTGCCACTAATTGAGGAGTGCATTCCAATAGAGTGCATGGCTAAGCATGGGACCAAGATGTGTCCTGGCATCTCATCAATTAGCCAAAATTGGCCACAGCAAATTAGGCAAAAATCTTATATAAACACTGCCAGGATTCTCGTGTGTATTGAGTTTGAATATGAAAGAGCGGCATTAAGAGATAATATAAGAATGGCATTATTAGAGTGCTCTTGACATTTTAGCTTTATTCTATGTATTCAACCTCAGCCTCTGAATTTTGGGGATCATTTTAGTAACCATAGGGTATGGTGCCACTGGCAATAGGAGCCACTGTTGAATCAAGTTTTCTTAAATAAAATCATTTTAAAACATCATGGCTCCATGATGTAAATGGCAGCACAGAAGTTTTGACCCAGGAATTGTGATTTTTTAAATTTGGAAGCAAGGTATTTTCCTGTGCCTGCAGAAGGTCATTTATTTTGTAAGCATTTTGGCATATGTGAATGCCTTTGCTGGTATAAACTGCCTTGTGATAGCTGCCTTTCACAACCACTCCTGCTCCTGCTGTGGGCTATTTTTGATTTACAAAAACTTATTTCCTAGTGCAGGGATCTCCAAACTTTTCAACATGGGGACTACATCATAGATGTTCCACATTTTTGAGGGCTGAAGGAACACGCCCACCCACGCGCGCGCCAGTACCAACTCTCCCCATTGGACCCACTGGGAAAGATGCTGCTGCCGATGAAACACAAAGTACCAGCTCCTTGCAAGGAAGGAAGGAAGCAAGGAAGCAAGCAAGCAAGCAAGTGAACAAATGAACAAACAAACATGGACAAGGAGTTACCCCAAGAGATACACAAAGCGATTCTAAGACTGCATGTTTACCTCGTGACTAAATTGCTTTTATAAACATCATGGCATATTCTGAGCTTTATCATTAATATAACCACGTGTGTAGACAGTCACCACCGGCAGACCTATTTACCAACCTATTCACTCTCTCTTCTCTCCACCCTGCAAGTCACCTGAGCTATTGATTCATTGCCACCATTTATGGTGTTGCACTGAAGGGGAATTGTCTTCTGCCTTACGCCATCTTTTTCCTAATCTACAATGAGAATAGAGGACGCCTTTAAAAGTCTGAGTCATCAGACAACAGGCTCTGTGAATTATTCTTTCTGATGCCTAGAAATATTTTATAAGGTCTTGAGTAAGCCGGGAGTCAGTCTGGCTGCTTAATGTTGTTCAGCAGCCTGTTTGTCAGACAATAGCTTTATTTATCAGATCTCCGTTTGGCCCTTCAACTCAGGTGACAATACACCTGTCAGATCCAAGCTTTGAAATGCACTCACATTGTGTGGTTAAGGCAATCCCTACTCATATGTACCCATAAACTACCAAGTTCTAGAATAGGGATTTGTCAGTACGCAATTTACCATTGACAGAAGATGTTTGCCAACAGATGAATGCTATAATAACTGGTGCCCATTAGGACCAGTAGAGTAAGTTGGCCAAATGAAAAAGAAGTCATGGTCAACAGTTGGCAGGGCCAACTAACTCAGGCTACAACTTCTTAACACCTAACTGAACTGATGGATAATCTCATATTGGTCAAGTAGCCTTCCACATTATCATACCTGTGTCTAGTGCCATCTATGTAACCACCCAGCAAGGTGTGGTGCCCCACCTGCCCTAAGCAATCATCACCCACTGCATAAAAAGAGCAGGATCATAAGGGTCAACCAAATAGTATGAGTCAGTCTAAAATAAAGTTCTTAAGGTAATGGACATGCGACAATTGCTGATAAGAGGCAACACTATTTTTTGAGGATTCACTTAAAAGTGACTTTCAATCAAGTATGTGTGGGAACATGCAGTTCCACTTGTCCATTCTGAACAAGCTCACTGCAACCTCCAAAAATGGCATTTGTTTGTAAGGGGCAATTCGACTGTCCCCTATATGCACAATTTTCCTGCAAAGAGGAGAATGAATGTCGTCCCCAGAGATTACCTCTTATTCTCTTTGTTTGTATCTTTGGCATTCCATATACACTCTGTAGAAATTATGTTAAGGATAATAGATGTAAACCTCCCTTGGTTTTGGTGGCACTTCTCTTTTACAATAGCAACATTCTCAGTGATGATGCAATGGCAAAGGGGTGACATAATTAAAATCCTCCTCTCTGTATTAGGGGCATTCGTATTCCTATACAAATACGAATACCCCCGCACTGGTAGACCTTCGACCTGGCAGGGAGGCTTGTCGTCCTACCTCCTGCCAGGAGTGGCTCAACAATCGCAGTCTCTGGAATGATAGGATGGTAGCGCGGACCCCGTGGCATTGGTGCATCAGTGAGTGGACCGTCCGGCACCATGGGGCTGGACCCTCATTATCTCCACCTGTCTAGGAGTATTCGTATACGAATACCCCCATCTCTACTCTGTATAGCTCCATCGAAGGTCCTGAATCTTGGTTGTAGCAGAAGAGTGAGATTGTCTATGGAGGGCTACCAGACAGCATGCTGTTGTTTAGGCTCCTTTTTTATTGCATGGTAATGCCAGGACATGCACGGTTGTGGGATTCGCTGGGACTTGCATCCAGTCCCTGAACAATTAACTCCTCCTCATTGCAGCTGTCATAGGAGCTTTTGTGTAGACGCATGACCTGCCAGATTCCCCAAGGTTCTGTATCTTCATACCCTAGGAGAGGGCAAAAAGTGCTACTTTCTGTGTAGGAGCACTTGATCTCCTTCTGTGGCTGGCCTCTGGCTGCTCTGCAGGGCACCCTCCTCTCACTGTTCCAACCATCCAGCTTTTGGAGAGCTGCAGTTAAATGGCATTAGCACTGATGCTCACGCTTGGGAAGGACCATGTGCAAAACTCTGCCCCAGGTACAAAGCAGTACAGATAATAGACAAAAAGGCGTGGGAATTTGTAGGGGGGGGGGAAATGCAGTAATAAAAAGAGGAATGTTATCCGGTTACATGGGAAATTATTTTAAAAATAAGATCAGTACAGAACCCGGTGGAACAAAAGTTGTAAGTAGAAGATCACTCGGTTCTAGCCCAATAACTCAAGATCCTTATGTAATGACTACTGATGTTAAGAAGAAACTTGTGTTTATAAATAAATAAATAAACGTTGGATTTCCCCCTCCCTCTTAAGAAATAGCAGCTACTGGAAGACTGGTAGCTGCCAGCTGCTGAAATGTCCACTTGCTTGAGTGAGGGCAAAAAGGGAAGCAGCATGGCGGTCGGAAAGAAGTCGTTGTAGAAGATCTGAGGATTTGCTGCCTGAAGGCCAAACCACGCGTTATCCTTCCTGCCTAGCATGTAGCGGTGTCTTGGGGTTTTTATTAATTATAGGCACACAGAGGGTGATTCTTATTTGAGTACAGCTCATGGTGAGGAGAGGCTTATCTCTTCATTCCTGAGCTGCATTTTGACCATAATTTGCTCCCTCTACCCTGACAGCTTGAAGTTTTTAGGGGGAAACATTCCCGTTGGTGTCACTGGGAGCTTCTTTCCTCCGGCTTCAAGCCATGCAGGGGGGAATTGATTTTCGGTCAGAGTAATGAGACAAGCTTTCTTTGGCTGTGCGCTGTGTTCAAATCAAAAGTCATACCCCCTCCGCACCTCTAATTAATTTATCAAAAGACCAAGGTGCCACGCCATGCAATAAATGTAAGGCTACATGCTGTGCGGTAAACATAACATTTAGTTTGGCCCTCACCGTATCTGAATTCTGCTTACTTTCGGCAGGAATGGATGGTTCTTTAAAGTTGCGCTCTATTGGTAACAATAAGAACTGTACCTGTTTTGTGGGGCAACCCGAAAAGGAACAGATAGGTCATCCCGTAGGCTTGGCATGGTTCATTTATTGGAACATATCAAGGCCTTTTGTGTCACGTTTGCCGGGTGTTTTGAGGATTAACGTTGCTTGTATTTGTTCTTACTTTAACACACTATTATTGGTAGAGTTCATAGGGTGGTACCTAGACAATCATCTGGCCCAGTTGTATGGAATCAATTTCAAAATATGCCTTTTATGGATTTGGAAAATGTGGTTTGAGAGATTTGTCCACCCACTTGCATATGTTGACCCATGGCCATCCAGGCTGGTTACCTCAAGGCAAAAGGGATGGATTGAAAAGGCTGAGGAGACTATTCAAGCCTCTTTAAGGGCAGGATTGGCCCTAGACCCTTTGAAGAAGAGGTTCCTGCCCCAAGGAGCTTACAATCTGTAGTGCATCACAGGACAAGCAACAGAGGAAGGCAAGAATAGGAAGGAAGCAGCGCACAGTTGTTTTAGGGGCACACGTTCTGACTTACTTACAGGCTGAGCTACAGGATGGCATGGGACTTAAGGGGGCATGCCAGCTTCTTGGAAAAGGTGATCCTCAAGAGGGGATTGGAGGCATGTCATAGAGATGGAACCACATTGTCGGTGTTCTGGGAGGCATCTCTGAGCATGTGCAGCAGAAAGAGAAGAAGGGCAGAGTCTTTTGAAGGCACAGGAAACTTTTGAGTGCTGGAGAAGGAGCGGACCTGGAGAAGGGAAGCCGACAGACAAGGGAGGATGCTCTGGGACATGAGTGAACACTTGGAAGGCTTTGAAAGAAAGGAACAAGCAGCCTGCCTCTTTGTTGGAGCTTCTGGGGAGGCCCAAGTGGGAGGATGCCAGGCCTACTTGTGGCATTTCCAGCAGCATCTGGTTGGCTGCTATGTGATCAAAACAAAATCCCTGCTGCATCAAACCGAAGGGCCATTTAATCCAGGATGCTGGATCGGATGGGCCTTTGGTTTGATCCAGCAAGATTCTTCTCATATTCATTCAACAAGGAGCTTGTACTGAATCCGCAACTAGGCAAGGAAGCCAATGTAATGATATAAGGAGGAAATGAATGGCACGAATAATTTTGGCTGTAGCTTACTGGAGCGATGCAAAGGAACTGCAGTGAGGCCATGGAAGAAGAGAATACGGCAGTATTTATGGGGTCAGTGGCTCATAGACGGGCATCAGAAGGTCTCCCCTCAACTGTCAACATTAAGCCATCACTGAATCTAGGTAAGAGATGGCCAAGGCATGGACAAATATTTTTGCCAAAGGAGTAGAGATGAAAACCTGTATTTTTGCACTGTAGTACATGGGCAAGCAATACCATTTGATAGCCACCTAACTAGAGATAAGAAACAACAGGGAGAGATTAAAGATAAAGACATCTCTGTGTATTTGTTCAATGGGGTGGATAATAACATTGCCAATTAGATTTTGCAGCCCCAGCAAACAGTGTACAGTACAGGCAATGCAAACCGGTCAGGAAAAGTCATTGCTAGATCAATAGCATTCAAAGGAGGGACATAGTCATTCATACCCAGCTGTCAGCTGAATCCAAAATGCCTCTGTGTTAATGAATTTTGGTTCAGCATCCTTCTGTACCCATGCTCTCCCTGAATATTTGTATAAGAACAGATAACTACCCAAAACATTGCAATGTCTTCTGGCATTGACCAATCTCTTATTGGGTTTCCACCATGTGGAAGTCACAAAAGGATATTTAACACAGGTTTGTGCCTCTTGAACAAGAATTGCAGTGGTATAAGTGGAGAGTGTGTGTCCCGCCGGCGATCACTCTTGCCCAACAGGGACACTTGTGCAAGTGGAGCGATGGTGTGCTATTATGCTGGCAGGATCTTCCACCCAAAGGAAGCTCAGTAAGATACCAGCCTTGTACATTGTGTTTCTATATGGGCCAATGGATCATCTTTCTAGGTAGTTCACAAAATAAAGGCTTGAAAGCATACAACGGAAACACTTAATTAAAACCAGTGTACAAATCTAAACAAGGCTACGGCAAACTGGATTAAACCAAAGCAAGCCAACTAACAGTGGTACGAGATCGAAAGGCATGATGCAATTCTTAAACATCCACCAACTAAATGCTTTAGGAGAAGAAGGCCTTCATCTGGGCACTGAGAAGATCACAGTGCAGGCATCTTGTTTGCAAAGGAGGCATTCTGCAAATGGGATGCCATTACTAATACAACCATCACCTTGGTACCATCCAGCCTCATTTCATTTGACATGGGCATCAGAGAAGGTTGACCCTCACAAGAGCCAGGCAGGTATAGATGAGAGCGTGTGATGCGTTAGGTAGCCTGGCACCAAGGTTTTTAGAGCTTTGAAGGCTTTGTAAGCCACCCCTCAGGTCTCTTTACCAAAAAAAGAGAAAAATCTGATCCAAACTCACTATGGTTCAGGACGATGTGGTGTATTCAACAAGAGGCACCATGAACGTAAGCTGTAACAAACCTCCACATTTTTCAACACCATGTTGGACAATGTTGTCCTTTGCTTAAGACGCTTTACACTGTGTGTTAAACAGATCACAAGAAAGGGCTTTCCCACTCCCTAATTATTGATGCACAGTTGTTTCTTCTGACTCATGCTGTAGATTTTACCCATTTGTGGAGATTCTTTTCTTCTTCTCTGCAGTAGAAAGAACAAATCCACTTAAAAACACTGAGATCTTTTGACTTCTTCCAGAAAACTCCCCCCACACACACACACAAGTCTGTCTAAGAGGATAAGAAATTCATTAGCTTAAGTTGGGTGATTGTACTAGCTCATTAGAGAGCCCCGTGTCAGCCTTCATTTGGGAATGTGTCCTAGCCTTGCACTAGAGCTGTCAGAGTTAAAGATGAAGGTGTAAGACCACTTAAACATCCTATGAGGCAATTTCTTATTTTTAACTATACAGACCAAAGGGTTCATTAGATTAGCTTAATGAACAGTCATGGGCTTGATGTACAAAATTCCTCATTTCATTAGTGTCTAATTGCAACCAAAATATGCAATTGCTGGTTAGTATTGCCCTAACAGGAAAATAAAATGTAAATTTCAGTTTTGACACTGTAATTATATTTTCAGAATTATGGTTCTGAAGTTTTTTTCCCTTTTTTAGCCAGGTGATTCAAACATCTTGATTTGGATGCTTGTTCCTCACAGCTTTTAGGGTTCCATATTTTTTGTAAAACCCCTACATGTACATAAGAAAAAGCATATCATATATATATATAGGACAAAACTGGGGTGGGTGGGTTGCAGAGTCCAGTCTTTCTTTGACAGCCTTCAAAACTCTGGTCAATTTATGCGTCGTCTGGAAAGTTCAAAACAGGGCAATTGGTCCCAAAATACATTCTGAAGCATCCTTAGCAAATCTTCTAATCTCAGCTTTCACAAGTAGAAGAACACTGATATTTGAGTGGAATTTAGGAGAGACTTTTAGAGTGAGGGCTAAGGCATTCGCTCAGATAACCTCCAGTATCTTAGCTTCAAGTGGGAATGTTCAGGTAAAGATGAATGATTGATTTTCATTTCCCCCAAATAGATAAAGCCGTACAGCAAGATTTATGTGCCTGTTTTTTAATACTGCATATGGACTTACATGGAGGCTCCTACCCACGTAGACTAAAAACAGTTTGGCATGATCTTAATTTTTTTAAACAGGATGAAAATCATATAATGATGCAGGAACGTACTTCTGATGGAATAAATAATACTCATCAGCAATTTACTTGGGGCAATACTAAAAAAATAATCTAAGAATGCAACAAAGTACAATACTTTAATTTTTTTTTTAAGAAGACTGTGATAGGAACCTTATGATTCATGTTTGTAAATATATTCTGAAATTTGGACAAGTCTACAGCAGAGAAAGATTGTTGAAGACTCTGGGTACTACCTCTCTTACTTACTCACTTCACACACACACTGTTCAATTCACAACTATTTTATTTGTAATACTGCAAGTTCTGCTTTGCAGAGGATAATGTGATTTTCCCCCTCCCTCTTGTTTCCTTATGTTCTTGGACTATTTCTTTCCTTTGTTCTGAGCGATGTCATTTCAGGACATACGCTGCATCACATGACGCTCAGCAAACCATTAGCATCCCAAGGATAATGCCTCTAAAATTGCAATTATTCTAACAGCTCATATTAAATAATCAAAATAGCAAGTCTTTCAAAAGCGGAGTTCTGGTCTGTAAAGTGTCATATTTTGCATTGCAAAAATGTAGTTATTTTGGCATCATCACAACCCTGAACAGTACAAGGACGCAGTCACAATTAATAGAGTACTTCATCAACATTTTTCACTTCTTTCCCTCTCTATGTAAAAGGAATATATTTGTGATTTTGACACTAAGTATAAACACATAAAATATTCCAAGAGCACTCAACTAACAGTGATAGAAGAATAACACTCAGTCTTAAATCAGCTCTTAAAACAGAGTTCTTCTCCTAATGATTACGGTTTTGACCAATGGTATCATGATCAGCTCCACTGTGATAGCAGATGTAGTGGTCTAAATTGATGCATAGTCTTCTCCACTGCAAGTTTACTTGGGTGCATGTGTTCAACAATGCATATTCTTCCCATAAAGGGGTGTAGGGTTGCAGATTTGTGGATAGAGGATGAGATGAATGGAATTTTTGCATGATCTCAGTTTTCCACTGCATTTTGTTTTAATGTGTTTTAAAATAGCGTCAGATGTACGCATGCCATATATACATGCTTGCTCCCTGAAGGTCCCAGTAGTGTATTAGTTAAAAACTAGGCTTATGGCAGAATTACCTGTTGGTTGACAATATTTCCATCTGGTTTTCCCCAGCCTGATTGGCTATGTCGCTTCAGAAAACCTGGTGCCGGATTGGCCAGCTTGACAGCTGTTGCTATGACTCTCTTGTTGCTAGGATTTTTACCGTCTCCAAGCCCTGCAGGAAACATGTAATGAATTATGGATGGTTGATTTTCTCAGAGAGGCCTGATCTGTAATGCAGATGAGCTTCAAAGACCTCCCTTTCTTCTGGGTTTTTTTTTAAAAGGAAAGAAAGAAATCAGAGTTTTAAATCCGAATCTGCCGTTTGTGTAGTCTCCAGTCACTGCAGACCCTCCCGAATAATGATGTCAATTCTTATGCAAAGCAAAGGCCAAAAGGTGGCTATCTGTTATTTGTTCAGGAAAAGCTTGTAGGATTTGCGCTGAACTCTGACAGTATTTTCCTTTCAAATGAATTTTATTTACTATAACCAATATTATTATTGTTGTTGTTGCTGCTGCTACTGCTGCAGAAAACAACAAGCAGTAGAGAAGTGGAATAATGCAGTGCTTTGAAGTAAATGACGTTGGGTATATGACAATGTTGTGCTCAGCAGGAGACTCATAACAAGTTTCCCGGCACACAAGTGAACAGAATTATTTCTTCCTCTCCTTAATCAATAAAATTGTGTCCATATAGGACCAAGGATGTTCATGATGTGTGCTTTGATCACCAGTGTAGGACTTACAGACAGCTTTTCTATTGGCTGTAAGTGCTAATTTCATTAGCATTTTAAACCTACTGAATACCTGACAAGTAAAATATATTGTCAGACCTACAGTAATGTTTGTACAGTATTTTCTGGTTTAGGGGAATATTGTTTGCTTGAGCCGTCTAGAGCACAATTCTGTGTGTCACCTACTCAGAAGTAATTCTTACTGAGTTTAACTGGATTTTCTCTCAACCTCAAGATGAAACCCTGCAATACTTCCCATTGAACTGATTGGTATGTACTTCCTGAAAGGCATTGTATAGGATGTACGGCTCAAAAGAGCTTATTGTTACTGTCGCTAGCTCAGAAAGAAAATGTCTTCTCAATGGGCTGCTGCTGTTAAAAAAGTGAAAGTTATGTGTTGGGTATCATGAGAAAAGGGATTGGAAACAAAAGTGCCAATACTACATTACTTTTATATACATCTGTAGTTTGGTTCTGGAACACTCTGTAGTGCTCCCTTCAGTATTCCTAAAAAAGTAGATCAGAGAGTTGAAGGAAAAGGCAAACAAAATCATCCAGGATAGGAAGGAATTCTCCTGTGAGCTAAGGTTACAATGGCTGAAATCCAGTAGTAAGTCACAACTATAGCAGGTCCATTGAATCATTATGGATTTGGTGAGTAACCTCCTTCATGCACTAGCTGATTGAATTAGCCTACTCTAGTTGCAACCTGAAGCTGAGGCTCCAATACTTTGGCCATCTCATGAGAAGAGAAGATTCCCTGAAAAAGACCCAGATGTTGGGAAAGTGTGAAGGCAAGAGGAGAAGGGGACGACAGAGGATGAGATGGTTGGACAGGGTCATCGAAGCTACCAACATGAATTTGACCCAACACTGGGAGGCAGTGGAAGACAGGAGGGCCTAGTGTAATCTGATCCATGGGGTCACAAAGAGTCGGACACAACTTAACGACTAAACAACAACAAAGGTTGCAACCTACTACCAGATTTCAGCCATTGTTTGGAGCTGTTTAATAATAATAATAGTCATGTGCCACCAAGTCAATTCTGACTCATGGTGACCCTTTCCAGAGTTTTCTAGGTACAGAATACTCTGAAGTGGCTTACCATTCCCTTTTTTTCCCTGTGTTGCTCACCCAAAGCCATGCAGGCTGGCTTTTCCCCTAGGAGACACAGTGGGCAATCAGACTTCCAATCCTCTGGCTCCACATCTAGATACCTAAACCACTGAGGCAGCCAACCAGCAGAGTTGGGAGCGTAGAGAAAACAATGAGTATGGTGAGGCATGATAAATATGTATAAAATTAGTAAAGGTAAAGTCGTGTCCACTCTAAGGCGTGGTGCTCATCCCCGTTTCCAAGCTGTAGAGCCAGCATTTGTCCAAAGACAGTTTCCGTGGTCACGTGGCCAGCACGACCATTACCTTCCCACTGTGGTGGTACCTATTTATCTAATCGCATTACATGCTTTCAAACTGCTAGGTTGGCAGGAGCTGGGACAAGCAACGGGAGCTCACTCCATCGCGTGGATTTGATCTTACGATGGCTGGTCTTCTGGCCCTGCAGCACAGAGGCTTCTGCAGTTTAACCTGCAACACCACCCTGTATAAAATTAGGCACAGTGTAAAAGAAAAGAGGTGGGGTGAGCTTTCTTTCTCATACTGCAGTGTTGGGTCATCCCCTGAAGCTTCCATGTTGGGAGATCCAGTGTGGCTAATAGGAAGCATTTCTTTTCACTCTGTGCATGGTTAAACTGTGGAACTCAATGCCACAAGATGTAGTGATAGCTTCCAAGTTGGATAACTTTAAGAGGGGGTAAGATGAATTTATGGAGGTTAGGGCCATCAGTGGTCACTAGTCAGGACGGTTGTATTGTCTTCAATATTAGAGGCAGTGTATATTTCAGCTCCTGGAGGGTGTGAGACAGAGTGCCAGTGTCCGGCTGGTGGCATCTCACAGGCAATTGACTGGCCATTGTGCAAACAGAATGATAGACTAAAGAGGTTTTTGGTCTGATTTAGCATGGCTCTTACATACTTATGAATACATTATTAATTTCCCTGACATATTATCCGTATACTGTATTTTCCTAGGAGGATAGCTGTGTTAGCCAGTTACAGCAAAACTTGCAAAGAGTCTTGTAGTAACTTAAAGACTAATGCTTATGCAAAACAACAACAACAACACCTTGTTAGTCTTCTAGGTGCCGCAAGACTCTCTGTTACATGTATATGCCAAATTCCTGGGGATAGTGATGCAATTAATATTTTCATTTGTATCAAATTTCACCATTATCTGTGAATAGTATTTCTCTCTCTCTCTCTCTCTCTCTCTCTCTCTCTGTCTGTCTGTCTGTCTGTCTCTCTCTCTCTCTCTCTCTCTCTCTCTCTCACACACACACACACACACACACACACACACACACACAGAGTGTTAAGTGTTCTAAACACGTTGCACCCTCTGTTAATCCTGCTAGCAGCAAGCATTGGTGGTGATTGTTGACAGAAGTGAAGCCAAAATAGGCCACGGGAAAATAAGGGCTGCTGGTGGTACTGGCATGGTTAGGGGAATCTTGGAATGTTCAGAAGTTCAAGAGTGTGTTCATAAATAAATAAATTAAGTTGACATAAATTAACAGCTTCTTCTTTCTTTTTCTTCTTCTTTTTCTTCCCATGGTTGGGTGCAACAATTTTGTTGCAGGTCCCACTTGTTATCTTAGTGATCCTTAGAAGAAATAGGTAAGACTGGCAGAAATATTTTTAGCCTCTTTTTGTAAGCCTGGTGTTGAGCCGAGGCTTGCTGAAAGCTACTTTGAATACTTAGGAATTCTCTCCACCCCTGAAATGAATGAGAAATTGTTTTTCAGCTAAGAGAACCCCATAAAAACATTGGACATCAAGATGAACCTGGGATCTTGAAGGCTGTGCCAGCAGCGTGCAAGTTCTGAAAAGTTCTACCAAACGGCTGGGGCTTCTAGTACCATCCTGGTGCTAAACTGCATGTCTGTCATTAGAGGATCAGGCTAACAAATTAAGGAAAAGCTCGTTACCTGGAGGTTGGTGAGCAGGCAACAAATTAGTCTCAGACGCTATGCACACAATGATGGTGTGAATGGTGATTAAATCAGAGGGGTTTTCAGAGGTATGCAAGATGCACAAATAGGTGCAGAGCAGCAATAAACAAAAGGAAATCCTGGAGAAAACGTTCAGATTATGATCATATCGTCCAGACATTTAAAATTACATTTCTATTCTGCCTTTTCTCTGGGGACTTTGAGGCAACATAGATGTTTCTCTCTCTTCCTACTTTATCTTCATAGCAACCCACCCTGAGAGGTAGATTAGCTTGAGAGACTGTGGTGGGTTCAAAGTTACCCAATGCATTTTATGGCCAACTCAGCCTTATAATATACAAAGATTGCAGTTAGTCTGTTCTCAGCTGTCTACCATGGCTTCTGGGGATTAAGGGTGTCATCTGTCTCATAAACGCACTGACCAAAATCCTGTTGCTCAGCATAATAAATCACACTAGAGTGGACCCATTGAATCCATGGGGATTGAGTGAGTCAATTCCTTTGTAAGTTTCATTTATTCAAATGTGCTGTGACGTTAGTGTAGCAAGCTGCAGTTGGAGTAGGCATGTTTGAATCAATGGAACTTACAGAGGAGTGGAGTCACCAAATTGTAATAGATTCAATAAGTCTACTCCAATGTAATATACTACACTAAACAACAGGATTTTGGCCATTTGGCTTGTGGCCAGGGCAACTTTTGTTACTACAAAGTGCATAAAACAATGCCATTCAACTTAACTGAAATAAGCAAGATTGACTTCATGCTACTTAACTGTGTTTATAATATTCCAGTTCACAAAGCTAAAAAAACAAACAAACCAGAATGCCCTATCAAGATATGTAATGTAATGAATTCACAACCCAAACACAAAACCAAAATACAGTACCTTAGAATTAAATGAGTACACAACTCTTTTTTACAAATGATTTCAAACTTGGTTTCAGTTCTCTGCTGGTAATCTGCCAGAACTGTTTCTCTCCATACACCCACACACAGAGAAGTTTGACATTCCCGTTTGAAGAAGTTGTTTGAAGTTCCTTCCACTTTGGTTCTGAGATTGGCAAGTACATCACTAGGTATACATCAATATCAGCTTCCTCAGAATTTAGTCTTTCTCCTGCTTCCCTCTGCGCCCCTGATAGAGCTTCTGCATCGTTAAATCTTTGTGTGGTCTATATAAAACTCATAGGTGATGTTTCTGTGATGTCAGTCATCATCTCTGGCTTCCTACAGAATTCATTATATAATTTCTCCCATCGCTATATCAGATCCCATGGAATGTGACCTGATTCCACGTTTTGAAATGTCAGGTTGCAACACTCATGCTGTTGGTAGTGCTGTCTTCCTGCTACTTTGTGGGTTTGTAAACTCTAATACTAAACATTTTGGTTCCTTGTGTGGTGTAATGGATAGAATGATGAACTAGGACTGTGAAAAGCAGAGTGAATCCCCACTTGGCCAAGGAAACTAATTGGGGAGTGGAACAATGGCTTAAATATCTCACTTACCTTGAAAACCCTACTAGGGTCTCTATGTCAGCTCTGACTTGATGGCACAACACACACACGCACACACACAATGTTTTATCTGATTGTTCTAGTTGTGCATGAGTTTCCTAAGATAGCTCCTGTAGAAATTCAACTATTGTAGTGTTATTGTACAGTTGGGCACTAAGGCCTGTTAAATCATGCCTATGATGCGCCTGGTGATCAGAACACACACAAACATTTTGAGTCAGTAACTGCTTATAGCCACAATTGTATGTTTACATTGGAGTAAGACCCATGGATCAGGATGAGATTTAATTTTTAATGTTGATACATAGGATCAGCATGGTTAGGCTTCAATCCTGAAAACCCTTACCAGAATTAAAACCCATTGAACACAGGGGTTTACTTCTAAGTAAAATATGAATTAAACCATATTCTTTATTCATTTGTGCAAAGGTTGACCACTATAACATACTCTGTAAGTTTGTCTACTTGGATTGCCAACACTTTCCGTGTTATTCAGTTACATTTAAATTTTATCCCTTAATTCCTCTGGAATTTTCTTCAATTTACTCTTGATACTGGTAGATTTATTTTTTTAAACTATTGTACTAAGCAACGCAGTCCTTGAAGCACATCTGTATAATCAGTTTTATAATTCCACTGATTTCTGAGGCTGTTTCTATTGAATGATCTCTTTATATCAAAATTAAATTAGTTGTGGGCTACATGACCTGTTAAGTGTTTTGACTCTTTCTACTCAGAATTCCACCTGTATAGTAGAGGTCTTCTTAAATCTATCCCACATAACTTGGAAATCCTAAAACGGTTGCCATACACTGGAACCAAATTGCTAACATGCGCTAAATTATGGAGAAAGCCAGAGAGTTCCAGAAAAATATCTACCTGTACTTCTGCTTCATTGACTACGCAAAAGCCTTTGACTGTGCGGACCACAACAAACTATGGCAAGTTCTTAAAGAAATGGGAGTACCTGATCACCTTATCTACCTCCTGAGAAACCTATATGTGGGACAGGAAGCAACAGTTAGAACTGGATATGGAACAACTGATTGGTTCAAAATTGGGAAAGGAGTATGACATGGCTGTATATTGTCTCCCTGCTTATTTAACTTATATGCAGAATACATCACGCGGAAGGCTGGACTGGAGGAATCCCAAACCGGAATTAAGATTGCTGGAAGAAATATCAACAACCTTAGATATGTAGATGATACCACTCTGATGGCAGAAAGTGAGGAGGAATTAAGGAACCTTAATGAGGGTGAAAAAGGACAGCGCCAAAAATTGTCTGAAGCTCAACATAAAAAAAAACCTAAGATCATGGCCACTGGTCCCATCACCCCCTGGCAAATAGAAGGGGAAGATATGGAGGCAGTGACAGATTTTACTTTCTTGGGTTCCATGATCACTGCAGATGGTGATAGCAGCCATGAAATTAAAAGACACCTGCTTCTTGGGAGGAAAGCGATGACAAACCTTGACAGCATCTTAAAAAGCAGAGACATCACCCTGCTGACAAAGGTAAGCATAGTCAAAGCTATGGTTTTTCCAGTAGCGATGTATGGAAGTGAGAGCTGGACCATAAAGAAGGCTGACCGCCAAAGAATTGATGCTTTTGAATTGTGGTGCTGGAGGAGACTCTTGAGAGTCCCTTGGACTGCAAAGAGAACAAACCTATCCATTCTGAAGGAAATTAACTCTGAGTGCTCACTGGAAGGATAGATCCTGAAGCTGAGGTTCCAATACTTTGGCCATGTCATGAGAAAAGAAGACTCCCTGGAAAAGACCCTGATGTTAGGAAAGTGTGAAGGCAAAAGGAGGAGAGATTAACAGAGGATGAGATGGTTGGACAGCTACCAACATGAATTTGACCCAACTCCGGGAGGCAGTGGAAGACAGGAGGGCCTGGCATGCTCTGGTCCATGGGGTCACAAAGAGTTGGACATGATTTAACGACTAGACAACAACAATGGAATCAATTTGATAGAACACAACACATGCTGTAGTCTTGTCTTCCTGTGTACTATTCAAATTAGATATACCAAAGAGGATTGAGTTTACCAGACACTTGAAATATTTCCCAATATATGTTACTAATCTAATATTTCCATATTGGCTGTTTCAGCCTGCACATGATAGTTGGTGCTCCCATGTCAGTTTTGAAATTCACTGCTTTGTAATTATTTATAAGAAGATTCACACACTTCTTATCTTTTTGAGATGAAGAATTCCGTAGACCAGTGAAGAAACCATGTGGGTTTTATCTGTTTCTGGCAATGTAAATGCATGTCTGCCTTGAAATGTTATTTCTGCAGTTTTACAGATTATAAGAAAATGATTACATTTGCCAAGTTGTCTGCATCTTTTCCTTTAGCTGGGGGGAATTTATATACAGTTAATATGACACATGTTTGCACCAGTATTTCAGAAACTGTTTAGAGGCAGAATTTACCAAGAAGAAGATGATAATATTGCCCTGTATATTTTTAGGATTGAATATGATTGCAGTGATGAGCAATCCTAAATAAATGAGGGTTGTTCTAACCCTTTACACCACAGTTTATCTACGTATTTCTCCATCCTGGCATACTTTATTCATATTGCTTCCATTCCCCAAAGTTTTTCAGGGAGAGAGGTCTGTGCCAACTCTGCATATGTCATATAAGAGTTGGTTATAAACTTTTAATCTACTGAGAATTGTGTAGCTCTAAGGACATAACAACATTAGAAAAGGCCAGTGGAATCAGGTCAATGGCCTGTTCAAGAATTTTTTAAAAAATAGCCAGAGAAGGTTAGAGTTATGGCCCTCTTACATTGACTGAAGCTCCACAAAATCAGGACCATGGAAGCTATAGGACATTGCCTTAATACATGTATCCCATCAACAGGAATGACGGTGTGCAATGTCACAAACTGTACTTGCTCACAGCTCACTTTCCATGTGTCCATGAAGCATCTAAGCCATACTGTTCTACTGACTGGATTCTGTGAGTGAAACATATGCCTCTTGTGTGGTGAAGTGATTTTGTTGTTGCTTGTTTCTTTTTAGGTTATGTATCTCCCGTCTCCCATCTTATACCTTCACCACTAATCTCAGTGAATCTGAGAGCTGGCTGGATACTTTTGCCAAACAAACAAAACAAGGAGCCAAAATGTTGTGGTGTCTTAAAAACTAACGGCCATAATTTTGACCCTTCAAGAATCTTTCTCCTACATGCTACATCAAAGGTTGCCAAGGGAAAGCTAAAAAGAAAACCAGATGAATTCTCTCAGTGGTCACTGAGGTATTTGTCTCTCTTCCAGGTTGAAAACTGACCCGCAGGTCTTGGCATGAGCTCTTGCTTAGAAGCTAAAATAACTGGAGAAATGATAGTGAGAATAATTAGGAGTTTCAATCAGCTTGAACGTCTCCCAGTTATTTCTGTTTTTGAGGCATACGTGTTTGCTAAACCATATGTTCCAACTCTGATCTGCTCCTTTGAGATTTCAGGGAGTTGTTTGCTTCCATGTGTAGAATGACAAGGATCTGAGGGTTCACCATGATCTACTCAGGATGGTCAGAAGAGTTCTTTCTTGTGTAAACCAGTTGGACATCATTCTATCAGAGGCGGAAGAATCATCACATGGTGCCTCTCCCCCCACCAGTACAGACGGACAAAATATTGTCTCGGAAATCAAATGCAGTGGTGGTGTCAATGTCTTGGAAAATGTGACAGGTTCATGTACAGCTTGGGCTTGAAGATGTTGTCAGCTTCATTTACTCAAGGGAAACTGCTGGATACTTCTGATTTCTCCTCTGGAGGAGATATCCAGCAGTCTGCTGCTAAAGACAGAGGTGTGAACCCCAGTATATACAGTATGCCTGGAAAGAAGAGATTGGGGTGTGGGGGAGAAGAAAATGCAAGCAATTAATGATAATGAACCATGCTGCTTGTGTCGCCACTATTTGTCAAAGTCTACCTGTTATGCACAATTTGTACACACGCACACTTTCTCTCTGCGTGTGTCCTAGAACAGCATAAGAACACTACGCAGTTCTAACTGGCTGAGGACTAGATATTATTGATGTCTTAATTTAAATCTATTATTAGAGATTTTTTAAAAAGTTTTCCAATTGGTGGAACTTCAAGTTCCATGTGTCAATAAATGTTCTTTACAAAGAAGTAGAAAGATAGTAAGAGAGATGAGATGGAGAGAAAATACATGAGTCATGAACATATGACTCATATAGCAAATTTATCTTATTTCTAGATACATTAAATATGATACTCCATTTAGAGCTGAACTAATGATACCAAATGCATGAAATAAAGTTTTACTGTATGTTGGATTTCTAAATTCAAATATCACTAAATATGTACAGAAATTTGGACTGTAGGTTTTGGATGGCATAATGTTTGGAAAGGCATAGAGGTTGAATGCACAGAGAACCAGGAAATGAGTAGAGGTGTGGTTGTATCACTGTGTGATGTTGAACAAGCACCTGGTATGGAGCCCCTCCTATGTCTTGGAATGTGGCCCCAATCCATAGGCCAAGAAAATATTTATTATTTCCTTTTTTAAACTGTGTATAACCCCGCGTAGTCACGTTGGCAGAATATGACACATTGGATCAGGGACTGCATGTCTCTTAGTATGACTTGCTGATGATGAAGCGCAGGAAAGACAGTGAGACCACTTTTGAGTTCCTTTCTTGTTCGTGCGCTTCCCGAAGGAAGTGGTGGGAAACAGGTGGACAGTTGGTCCAGTGCAGAAGGTTTGCTTCTTTCTCTTTTTTTAATGTGTCTGTGGGATGCTGTATTATTGCTGCTGGTATTATCATCATCCCATTGTTTCTCCAAGGACCTCAGGGTGGCGTACGTTCTGTACCAGATTTTCTACTTACAACATAATAGAGCTGCACAGCTTTGGTTAACAAGCAAAGTTGCCACGTACTGTGCTGTGTTTCTTGCAGCAGGGCAAAAACTTTTTCTTTCTATGATTATCACTGCCGATTCCTCAGGGTTAGTTAAGGCACCGGAACACAAGCTTTTTTTTTAAAGAGGGGAGAATCTCCTGCTTGTAGCTGCCATAGATTGGATTAGTCGCTTCAGAAACAAGCAGCCGAAATAGTACAGAGCTGCATCTAGAGAAGCTGAGTGCCTTATGAAATACTAGTTCAAAATAATATGACTATACCTCTCAGCTTGGCAGGCAGAGTATTAGGCACGAATGCCGTGGCCATAGGAAGAAGTCCTGGTTCCTATATACATAGCCATGGATTACCCTCTTGCACAGGTAAAGGTAAAGGTTGCCCTTGACATTTTGTCCAGTCGTGTCCGACTCTAGGGCGCGGTGCTCATCTCCACTTCCAAGCCATAGAGCCAGCGTTTTGTCCGAAGACAGTTTCCATGGTCACGTGGCCAGCACGGCTAGACATGGAACGCCGTTACCTTCCCACCGTGATGGTACCTATTTATCTACTCGCATTTACATGCTTTTGAACAGCTAGGTTGGCAGGAGCTGGGACAAACGATGGGAGCTCACTCCGCTGCATGGATTCAATCTTACAATTGCTGGTCTTCTGACCTTGCAGCACAGAGGCTTCTGCGGTTTAAACCTGCAGTGCCACCACGTCCCACCCCTTCTGCATAATTCCCCTGCAAATAGGGTTTTGCACTGCTGGTACCTTAATCCAAAATAATAATGCTTTATTTCCATTAAGATGTATATGATACCCTTCACTTATCTAGGAACAAATAAAGGGATCCACCCATATGCATCACTGCTTCGTTTTTGTGGGGGATACAACTACTCCTTTCCCCCATATTCTCAGTGTCTCCAGCTTCAAAGCAGTATTTTTCATCGCCATCTCTTTCTTGGTCCTACTAAGATCCTTTCTTATGACACTGTTCCCAGGTGGATAAGTAGTCCTACAATAAGGTTTAAGAACTGAAAAACCTCAACAGCATTTTACTGCAAAGCCATTCTCAAATTCATGGCTGTGATTTTGGGTTCTGATTTCTTCCACGGTTGTTTTTCATTCCAGGGCTGAGTGGGTAGATGAAGCATTTGAGCAATCTCTAATTATACAGTGTCACAGTTGATGAGATTACAAAGAAGTAAACATGTTGTTGGTATTAGAGGGGATATTTTTAACAATGGCTGCTTTAAAGACACACATTGGCAGCCACTGTGGGAAATCTGCTTTGGAAGACACGGAAGGCAGGAAGAGTGCACATAAAAGCCAGAATCCAAATGGATTTGGAGCTAGAGATTTGAAATGTAAACTCCGAGCATAATGGGGGTGGGTGACTAGGGATCACCCTTTCGGATAAGAGTTTTCACATGAGATTTGTTTGTATGCCATTATAAGCAAGGACTCTGCAGGGCCTGCTTGCTGAGCCCCTCTCCTTGTTGCTTCTCCTTGCAATGGGCATCTCCACCTATAAGTATCACTGAAGGAGGTAGCAATGGAGTCCCGTAGCTGCACACTGGTTAAACTGCAATAGAAGACCTGAGTTCAATCCTGTTGGGCTCAGGTAACCAGCTTAAGGTTGACTCAGCCTTCCATCCTTCCAAGGCTGGTAAGTTGAGTTTTCAGCTTGCAGGGGCCAGGGGCAATGTGTAGCCTGCATAATTAAATTTTAAACCACCCAGAAAGTGCTTTAAGCACTATCAGGCAGTATATAAGCAGCAAACTTTGATGACAGACTATGGACCGAAACAAGAGAAAAAGCCAAAGCATTCATTAGGAGGAAGCCTGTCATTAGAAGATGAAATCCTTTAGTGTTGGAGAAAGACAATTCAGAGAGACTTTCACGACTAGGCAATGGCAAATGAAGAATGCACAATCACATAGTAAAGCAAAGGAATGTTCAAACTTCGGGAGGTGTGAAACACTCCTCCTATGACAATCAGATGTACTCAGAATTAAAGGCATTCTCTCTTCTAATGTCAGGCTATCTGTTGTGTCTAGTTTGGTTCAGGAACAACATTGACAGATGTTGGCTTTTTCTGCCATTAGCAATCTTCCCAATCTTACAAGGGTTTTGTACATGGGTCAAATATCTGGAACCAAGTTATATTGATTTGGTAGCTAGGCAGACTTTTTAGCAGATACAAGGGTTCTGATTATTCTGATAAATCTTGTTTTCTAACTAGCTCATACCCCAGATACAGATCCTAAATTTAGGTTTAGCATTTGCACATGAGAATACAATGTGTCCCCCCCCCCCCCATAGATGCCGATGGCTAACATGGATTGTATTCTGGAAGGCAACAAACGGAACTTTCTCAGGCAAAATGAAGATGGGGACAGGCACACAACCCATTTTATGGTGTTTCTCAGAAGGTTTATGACTGACAGATGGAAGCAGAAGCATCTAATCAGAAAGGACCCTGGGGTTCACCAGCTCTGCAGTATTTAGCACCTGGCTGCCCAAGGGAATGGCTTTTGAGGAGACAGACAAAGCACACTAAAGAGGACCAGCTCCCCCCCCCCCAGTCATTCCCTGGTGTGTATTCAGCCCCAGTCTGCAGTGCCCTGCCTATAGCAGTGGCTTCGTTTTGCTGCAGGAGAGATTTTTAAGGGCCCAAAGATAGAATCTTTGCTTTGCTACATGGAGACGTGTTGGTAACCAGACATAGGGGTGGGTGGGATTCTGGCAGTTTTGCTTTAATTGTGTTTCTCGGGATTCTACCACCATTTCCAACCGATTCCATATTGGATTGAAAGACCCCCCACACACACACCTTCCCATATGGCAATTGGTATATTTTGGTAGGCATTTTTCCTAATAGTTTTATACATTTTCTATAGTACATGCCTTGACTACATTTCCCCCATTCATTGAACCATGTTTATGTGCATTTTCCTAATATGTGCGGCTTTAGTTATGCACATTCTTTTGAGTATAATTCAAAGACAAAGAAGTAACAAAGGAATTTTACCTTCATGAATTTCTCTTGATGGTGGGAACCAAAAACATGTTGCAGTTTTGAATTTCTGGTAAAATTCCTTTTGATATGCAGTAAAGGTAAAGAGACTAACAGAGAAGGATAATTACAAGTTCCCCAGATAGTCCACCCCTTTCTCATTACCTGTCACTTAAAGTCTCAGTAACTCACTTTGAGACATTTGTAGTTGAAAAATTCAAAACATGTATTTACTTACAGTTGCTTGAATTTACAGACTTGTGTATACTTCTTGCTTTACTGCAGGGGTTTCCAACACCAGGCCCATTGCCAGTCCATGGCCATGGCAGGACCGGGCTGCGGAGACAGATCTCCTGCCCCCCCGCATGCATTCCCTCCACCCTCCCCACACACAGGTGCCCCACCCATCCATAAGCATGTCCCGCCCCCTGTGAGCATGCCTCACCACTCTGTAAATGCACGCAAGCATGCCCCTGCCCCTCTGCGCATGCGCACGAGTGCACCCCACCCACAAGCACCTCCTGCAAACGGACCTCACCCCCCCAACCGGTCCACGACTCAGAAAAGATTGGGGACCACTGCTTTACTGCGTACATACTTACCAATCAATCAAACAAATCAACAGCAAACAACTGCCACCAGCTGAAGAAAGAGCAGGGGAGAGAGAATACTCAGCTCAGAGTCAGGGTTCTCTTTGAATGCAAAGGCTGGAAGAAACAATTGACTAGTGTTGAATTGATACCGCGTTTACCCGAAAACAAGACAGGGTTTTTTTTGCTCGAAAAAAACGCATTAGGGCTTATTTTCAGGGAATGTTTTATTTTTATATTTTCATGTGCAACCATCTACATTGATTCGAATACAGTCGTGTCATCTTCTTCTGGTTGCTGCACAAGGATGGAGGGCAAAGTTTCACTTAAGTGGGGCTTATTTTTGGGGTAGGGCTTACATGACAAGCATCCTGAAAAAATCGTACTAGGGCTTATTTTCAGGCTAGGTCTTATTTTTGGGGAAACAGGGTATACAATCACCTTAGCCCGGAAAAGTGCCTCCCAGTCACACAAACGACATATAGCCTACATGTCTGCAAAGAAAACTCAAATACTGTAAGCATTTGTTGTTGTTAGCTGTATTGTGGGGAATTGGAGAGATCATGGCCTCTTCTTTTTCATGCCTGCTACACACCAGTCCCCAGGGGTAGTGAAGCCGTGTCGGGTTGCACCAAAAGCAGTTATATGCTGTGTTCCTTGGAGCAGCTATTTATTAATGTTTAAAATGCAAGCCTGACTCTTGATTTCTTTATTGTAGGGTAGGATTTTGGGCTTTTGAAGGTACCTTGCTTAAGAACGTACCCTTTCAATTGAGCAATTTGCTCAGACCATTTCCCCCCTTCCCTCTTCCTTTGGAAAACAGGAATGGAGGCCATTCCGAATTTGTTTACCAATGTCCACCACTGGTGCCACATCTAATTCGTTGTGGTTTTGCTTGTCACATCTTTCTCCTGCCCGTTTTTATTCTTTTGATTAAGATGGCTTTACAGTCTGACAGTCAGCTGTGCAGAATTTTTTTTCAAACAAAGGGGGGGGCAATTGTGTAGAAAGGTTCATGCTCTCAAACAGTATATAATGCTAAAACTATCTATTTTGCATGAACGAGGATGGCTAGAATTAATTACTAAGAGAATTTGTTTTTTTTTTCTTTTGTCCTCACTTGCCTGACAGGAATCGCAAAATGCCATTATAGAAAAGATGAGATACTGTGGGAAGATTTGCACCTCTCAGAAGTGAACGGCGTCTCTTTTTAGCTTGATGTGCGTACATTTCTTTTAGCTGAGCTAGAAAGAGAGCGAGAGAGAGCTCACAAAAGACTGGAGGTCTGCCCATTCTCTTCACATGCAATTTTGTTAACTTCTTCAGGGTAACAAATAAAAGCGAACACAAAATGGCCGCTTCTCTGTCTCCCTCTTATTGATTCCTTTGGGTGCAGCTGCATTTTTCCCCTCCCTTTTTCTAACTGTAACGTTTTAAAAAGCGGTCCATCCGCGATGCGTTCGGGCTCTACAAAGCAACAGAGGCCAATAAACCGGTGTACCTCAGTCCAGTCTTGGGAAAGCTTTTTTGCTTTTCAAAAATTATGTTGAAAATTATTTCTCTTCTCTGCCTGTTGTCTTGACTGGAGTCTCCCTCCCGCTCTCATCCTCCTTCATGCTCTGTCACTCTATTGTATACCTCTCACTTTAGGCTACTATTATTTCTTTGGCTCCATGCTGCTGTCGCCTTATTCTCTCACCAGCACCGCCTGATCTTACATCTCTGCTACCTGAAAGCAGAGACGGCCAACTCAAAAAGCGAGTGGAATTCCCAAGCTGATTTGCAGGAGAGAAATCGCTGTCTGTTGAGTTCGGCAAGGAAAATAAATAGTCTTTAACCAACTAGATCCCTCCGTTTTGCTAGCATCAAAAACAGGCCTGTTCTGATAGAAAACGCATAAGACAAGGTGCTCGAATCCCCCCCCCTTCATATTGTACACCTATCTCCCTCCATTTCCCTCAGGATCGCAGTATATAGACAGTCTTTCACTATTCCCCTCAGGTGTGGTGGCTTCACAGCTGTAATTGTACCGAAAACTGTGTCTGTGTGCGACAGTTAATGAACAGGTAGCGAGCACAGCTCCTGTAGATGCCGATGGTAACTCCCCAGCCATTCCCCTCAGTTGGAGGAAGCCGCTAGACATGTCACTCAGCCTGCACGGATGTCTTGTCCTGTCTAATGATAGGGCTAGCCCTCATGGTCTTATATACTGTAGGACAGCCTTGGTATTTTTATTTCCTCTTTTATATAGAGAGAAGATTTTTAAAAAAACAAACAAACAAACCCATGGATGGGCAACAAGCACCAAAAGAGATTATGAAATCGGAGAACTCTGCTTGCGGCAAAGTAACCTTCTTTTCTCCTTCATGAAATGCTTTGGGAAGTGAACACTAATCAACACCACCTTCTTAAGATGTGGAGCACTTAATTAAATGAGAATCGAAGCGCCCTCAGCAACCCAACCTAGCACTGGAATCCAGGGAGCAGCGTTCTATAGGCATATGAACAGAGTGCTGAGCAAGAGTTAAATATAGTTCACAAACAAGCACACGGAGGCAGCTGAGCTCACCACATTTCTCACTGAATGCACTCTCAATCCACCTGATGCCAGCATGCCTGCTGATTGTAATAATCCATGTTATTCATTTGGAAAAGACTGTGTTGAATAGGTCTGCTCTTTGGATTTTTTCCTAATAGCTATAAACAGGAAGACGCGCAGGAGTCTTACGGCTCAATACTATGATCCGTTGCATAGGCACAGCTCATAGTATCAGGATTAAGGCTTCTGACTTTGGCACAAGGACACAATTGTGTGCAATAATTGTCCCGAGAGCTGTTACAGTACCCTGGGTAATGGCCGGGGTTTAGCCACACTATCAGGGCCCTTACTTGCTATCAATATTTCTTAAAAAGTAAGGCAGAGAGGATGACTTAGTCTTTCCATTATGTGGGTCTCCTCCTATTCCTCTATTTTCTCTTTAAAGACTCATGGAGGAAAAAATATCCCCCTTAAGGCTAAAATGTGATAAGCAGTGGGTATGCTTTGAATGTGTAAGAATAAAGCCCAAAGTGTATACTCCCAAGAATGTTTGCTGCCAACAAAAGAGAGCAGATCTGTTTGCAATGCATGCATGACACCAAAGAGCGCAAGTCTGGCTCTCTCTTGCGTAGTTTCAGATGCATGTGCATGTTGGCAATTTGGATCAACAAGGAGAAGATCTATTTTAGAATGTTTTTCTTCCCTAAGGCTTTCACTTTCCCAGCGTACAGCTTAGTACAGACCACACAATTGATAACCACAATAACAAAATTAGAATTAGCAGAATTAGAAGTACAATAGCATGCCAGTGTATATACTGCAGTATAGCATATAAAGTATACACTGCTGCTTATTCGTAACTATTTGTGGTGTATTTTTGGAAAGTGTGACTCCTATGTTTGAAACACATTTTGAAATGTCTTTTGATGTGAGTTGCGTACTCTGTTTATACAAACTGGCACAATGATTATTTTAAGTGAACACCTTGGCTAGGAGGTCATACATAGACTGAAGCTGTTGCGGAGTTTTAAAATGTTGGTTAAAAACCTCTAGCTGCACAGTAGAAGTGCAGGGACTTACAGAGCAAAATTAGCTTGAAGTCTTCCCAAAGTAGACCACTCCTTATTTTCTCATCAACTGGCACTTATAGTCTCAATAACTCACTAAGAGACTGAATTTTTAAAATCCATTTACTCACAGTTGAGTAGATCAGAACAGCTCACTGTAAAAAAAAATAACTACTGTAGTTTTCTCTTTAAAGACTCATGCACAAAGAGTCGACTAAACAACAACAACAAAAGTTTTCAGTGACAGGCCTCAGCAGACCCCTGCAGACTACATTCTAAAAGCAGACTAACAGCACTAATTGCATACTAATCATATTAACTCTATAGGGCAAGAGGGGGTGGGATGAGAATAGAGCTGGCTGTAGTTTTTATGGCACCAACACCCAAATAATGGAGAAAAGAAGCACAGGGCTGTGGTGTGTGTGTGTGTGTGTGTGTGTGTGTGTGAGAGAGAGAGAGAGAGAGAGAGAGAAGAGATCTGTTTATTCTTTAAAGTATCCAGCATTTGCAGGAGATTTTCTGGATTCTGGGAAGCTATTTTGACTCTCTTTGGAGGGAACAGACATGGGACGGCCCCTAGCCATCCTGCTTACTTAATAACTCTGGAGATAGGAGAAGATAATGAATATATATGAGGGCTTGTCACATGACAGGGAGGGTGATCCTCCTCAATCAAAGGAATAAACTCTGGGATAATCAATTCTTCAGGCTTTATTGCTCCTGGCTTTTGGGATTGCTCCTTAGAGAGCCTCTTCTGCAACACAGGCTACAGCTGTGAAAGATCTGGAGTTCTGGAAGGCAAAAAAGGGGGTGGGGGAGTCACCTGTAGTAAATCAAACAGCCCCAAGTGGATATGCAGGCTCAGGGATCTGGGTCTCCTCTTACAGCTGAAGCCACCAGCAGGTGATTCCTCCTTGAACAGAAATCCTTTGTTGCCATTGAGGACCAAGGTTTCTTCTAAATAAACGGGCATGCGGTCGAGCCGTATAGTTGCTGACATTGCTATTAAACTTTGCACCTTGTTCACAGCTGTTTGAGGTGCAGAATTTAAACACCTAATTCTGCCCTCCCTGTGTCTGGAAAAGCTGAGACGGTGTCATTCGTGAGAGCCAGGCTGAAATGGGGTGGCATTCATGGTTGCAAAGATAGTCATAACAGTCTTGCAAGATACTGTAGGTCAGTGTTCTGTTGTGGATGTGGAGAAAGGGAGAAATCGTGGCTGAACAGCAATAGCTTGCTTGAGGCTACCTGTTGCCTACGAAGCTTATTGGAGGATTTCACGGCTGTGATGCTCTTAGCCTCCCATGCTGAATTCCAGGGAGTATTCAGCACACATGCTGCCAGATCTGGTTCTTTTACGAGCATAGCCCACGAGTGGGAAAACAGGAGAGCCATGTTTGTTTGGGAAATCTGGCTGTTTTGCAGCAGATGGAACCGTTCTGGCCTTTACACCTTCTCTGGCGTGCAGCGGAGGGTGGGTGGCGAGGAGACGTAGACAGAACAAACAGATGAACCGCTTAGATGTTTTCTCAAGTTCCTCAATTCGCACTCACCCCTCTGTCCTAGATTTTGCTTCCTTCTGTTGCAGTCTGAAGCACTGACGAGAACGATTCAGGGTTTCCAAACCCCTTTAGTTCAAAAAATGGCTAGTTTTAAAAGAAGGCTAGACATGGCAAGTTTCACTTGTGTCCCGAAATATAACTTGAGCCCCAAGCTTGCTGTGGGACAAATGCTGGCTCTATTTTAGGGACCCATTGCATACACAACATTCCTTCCCTGGGCAGCCTTAAGGGAACCCTGATCGTGGTTAAGCAAAAGCTGGATTTACCAACCTTTGGCATGCACCACAAATTCGCTTCTTACTCTCATGGAACCAAGCTATGCCCAGCATTGATTAGCTCCCTTGATTGTCAGCCTCAACAGTTTGAAAAACATTTTTTAAATGTACTAATCAATAGTTGGCTGGATAGCTCAGTGGTTTAGGTGGAGTTTGGGAGTTCAATTCCCCACTGTGTCTGCCTGTGTGGCCTCAGGCAAGCTACCCAGTCCCAGAAGAAGGGAATAGTAAACCAACTCTGTGTATTTTGTGCTTGGAAAACCCTGAAAAGGGTCACTATAAGGAAGAATTGAATTGACGGCAATGTTTTTATTACTTACAAATGAAGCAAGGTGTACCAGACTACACTGGAAGAAGGAATGGTAAACCATTTCTGAATACTCTCTATCTAAAAATCCTTAGAAAGAGTCATCATACAGTTGAAATCAATTTGAGAGCACATAGGGACTTGATCGTTGGGATATAGATGGCTTTGCTGCTGATGTGGGTAGACAGGCTTGCGCTTCGACCTCAACAATTATAAGTGCTTTTAGGATGTATACTTCTCTCTCTTTTTTTAAAAAAATTAGGCAATATAGAGAGTTCTATGCTGTGCATTCTAATTAAAATGTTTTTATATATTATGATATTAAGATTTCTTTATTTTATTTTAATAATAAAGAAATATTAAACTACATATCTCCTTGAGTGTCATTTCTTTTAAGCAAGTTATGAACATGAAAATCGATGGCTTATTTATTAATCTGAAATAACTAATTCCTCCTGTTCCATATACAAAATACGTACTTGTCCAAAAGAAAATTCCTGTGCATCTGATGTGGAGGGAGAGGGTCGTGCATGCTTTGTGCTGTGGCCATGAGCCCATAGATGTATTTGCTGATGAAGTTTCCTTAGAAAGCAAATTGTGTTTTCATAGGTAAGAGACAGCTCCTGACCTTTAAGCAAATGTAACTCTCCGCTTTTAATAAAATGTTATCATATTTGTCAAACATCATCATGTTTTTTAAAAAAATTTCATCCCCGAAACTACTGTTTCTATAAAAAGCTATCTCGTTTTTTTAAAAAACACTAGCAAGATCCACCCTCCCAACTCAGCTAAACACAAATACGTGCCTCTGTTAGTAGGTTTCAAGAAATGGAAACGAGATGTTATCCTATGGCTTGACATACGTGGAAATGCCTATCGTTCTGCAGAGCATCTAGTTACATCCCTGTTCTGTTGAAACTAATTGAATTGAATTAAGCGATTAACAGTGCATCTGCACAATTAGGTGGGCATTTTTATTCCATTTTAATTATATCTAAGAAAAAGAAAGGAACCTCTTAGGGCAGAAGGAGCAAGTAATGAGATATAAATACCTGCCAGCACTATTAGTGCCTTGTTAAGGGTGCCTTTGGGGATGCAAAGATGTACAGCTCAGTTTTCTCTTTTACTTCTTTATTTATCTAGACAGAGCACTGATCTTTAGCAGAAGTGCCCATAAGTAGCTTCCATACAATCAGGAAAAAAAAAGACAGTCCCTGCCCTCAGGCTGACAATGTGCAGAGACACAAAAGGATTAAAGTATGGGGAGGGAAGAGGAGAAAAGCAGGCATAGGTGTGAATTCTAAAAAGGTCTTCACCAAACAGCAACTTTTGTTTTGAAGCATAAAAAATGTTATTGGGGAATGTTGTGAGAAAAGAACTAGAGGGTAATGGAGATGAAAAATCGAGCTTCCTGAGCTTTTATATTTTGCAACGATTAGCTAGTTATCATCATTATAAGAATGTAACAAGAACCCTGAAGCATGATTCTAAAGCTCCATGGTTCACCCTGGATCTCATAGTGACAAAATAGTTTATTTATTTATGTGTTCCTTCCTTCCTTCCTTCCTTATTTCAACTTGGATACCACCCCATAATGCAAGCACTCTCTGGGAGGTTCACAGTATAGTCATACCAAATCATATTAAAAGAATAATACAATATAATTTGCAACTAAATATCATAAAACCATAAATGAATATCATAAAAATATGATAAAACCACTGTAACTAACCTATTTTTAGATAAATAAATATTTATTTATTGCAAATGTTTTACCCCAGCTTTCTCCATAAACAGAACCTTATTTAGAGCTAAAAACGGCACATATACGAATCAAATAATGGCACAGTATAAATGGTCAATAAAAGCAACACTGAAAACACAGTTAAAGCAACAAGGCACAATCCTTTTAAAAACCTCACTCAGGCAGAACAACTTTGACTACCTCAGGTAACAAGCACTCATAAAAAGAGCCTTTAAATAGATCTGTTTTAATTGATGTCTTCAAAAACGGAGATGGTAGGCGGCTGGTGTATTTCGTTCTAGAGTTATGGGGTCACAACTGAAAAAGCCTTGTTTATCATAGTCACTCTTTTGGCCTCATAAGTTGTTACTGTTTTGAACATCAGGGACTGTGACGAGTGGGGAGAGATGGATAGTTGTTCTGTTGGAGACACATTCTGACAGCTCCTAAACCATTAAGGGCTTTATAGGTGATGGGCAGAGCCTTGAATTGGGCACAGAAACTAACAGGAAGCCAATGGAGACATGCCCGCTTGGGAGATACGTGTTTATATCGGTTCTTGCCTGTGATCAGTTTGGCCACTATATTTTTGACCTGCTGAAACTTGTGTCCTGACTTCAAGGGCAGCTTTGTGTAGAGTGTATTACAGTAGCCTCTTTTGGAGATTACCAATGCATGAACTACTGTTGTTACACATTTCTTCTTCAGGTGGAGAATAGCTGGGCAATCAATTGATGTTGATAAAAAGCACTGTTTAGTTGCCTAAGCTGAGAACGGTTCTCTCTACAAGCAATGGTCTAGCAGGGTAAAAGAAAACCATTTCATTTCTTCTTCCCTTCCACCAATGAGCAAGATAATTGTATTCTCAAAGGCTTTCACGGCTGGGATCCGATGGTTGTTGTAGGTTTTTCGAGCTGTTTGGCCGTGTTCTGGTTTTTTTTTTCTTTTCAATACCAAAAAAAAGGACAAAAAGCTGATCCCACACCTACAAATACTCAACTATCCCACACACTACACCAGAACACAGACAGAGTTCTAACTCCTATCCTCTGAAGATGCTGGCCACAGAGCCCGGCAAAACGTTAGGAAGGAAAAGCTCCAGGACACAGCCAAACAGCCCAGAAAACCTACAACAACCAGCAAGAGAATTATTCAGTTTGCCCGTATACTGAAGTAGCTTCCCTATTAAGACATTTCACAATATCACCAATTGACCATGGAAAGAGCCATGACTGTCGAACACTTGCTTCTTGGTCCCTTCCCAGCAATCACGCGTGCTGGAAATCGATCAAAGTAGAGTGAACCTACCCACATCCCTACGATGCACCAAACATTAGAAGAAATGCTTGTCCAATTCAGCCCTCTGAGTTTGATGAGACAGGGTGCATAAATAAAACAAAGCAGAGCTTTATACTTAAGCTTCTGTCCTATGGCACTTTATATGCGATTGATTAATGCTCAAACTAGATGATGCTGTTTCATTAGAAACCAAACTGGCTCAGGAGATAAAAGATGTCTCTGTACCCAGCAAGAACTTGCTTCTGTTTTGTGATTGGTTATAGGGAGATAAACATGGGCACTATTTGTAAGTATGCATCAGCTTCGAAGGAACTATATTTTGAAATCCATTTTCCTTTTACTGATTATGTGAACGGAAGCAAATCTACTCAGCCTGTATCTGTGACACACTGTGAACTATAGGAAGAAGTCTTGAATTGTTTTGAAAATTGCAGATTAATATTGGTTTTAAGTATTTATGAAATACACTTTAATTGTTACTGTTTCATTAATGTTACTGTTTCACTAATATTTGGTTTATTAATTGCTTTATATTGGGATAGTTATGCATGTTTTACCCATTTTATTTTTTTTTTTAAATGGCATGCCTGGAGGAGAACATTGCATTAGCAGGAAATACACATTTGACTCTAAGAGAAATCAAAGCTGGCCTTTTTATTATGCTTCCCAAAGAGGCATTTCTTCGGGTCTTGGAAGCACTGTAGTGTCAATTAATTTTATGACAGGTTGGGAGTTTGGATCCTGGATTCCCAGGATCTCAGGGCTCATCATCTGGAATGCCACATTGCAGCTTGCCTGCTAAAGTTGACATATGGTTAATATTTGCTATTTGCAGCCAACATCTAGTATTCTTTGGCTCCGGATGATGTTATTGGAGCCAGTTCTCACAAATCCTCTAACATGTTTGTACAACCTCCATATCTGCAGTATCAGAATCTGTGGTTTCCCTTATCCATGATCTGAGAATATTAAAAATATGAAAAGAAAAAAACTAGAAATATGTATTTTCATGATGTGGTTACCAGAGCTGGCCACTAGAGCGAGCCATAGATCAGGTTGTGTACTCTTGTTGAATCCCTCACTCCCACTAATGGCCAGTTCTGGTAATACATAGTGAAAATACTTTTTCTGGATCCCCCCCCCATGCTCTGTAGTGTTTACTATTATCCACAGTTTTCAGCATCCACAGGGGTGTCTTGGAACCAATCCCCCATGGACACAGAAATCTTGCTGTATGCTGGGTGGGATAGGCCTCCCATTGGTGCTTCCCTGTTTGCTACTATACCTAGTGGGGTATCATTCTCTCTTTCACATGCATGTGTGCAAGCATGAGCATGCACACATACACAATGCACCTGTATAGGACTGCACCAGAAAGAAGTAGCTTGCAGACAAAATGTGTGACAGTGGCCTTAATTGGATGATCAGAAATCCAGAAATTACTGAGGTATTTTACTCAATTTTTTATTATTCCAGAAATCTTTAAAAATGTGAGTCATTAAGTGCTTCCTGAGTCCCTAAGATGCATCCCAGCTACCAGTGTTAGTAATTCATGGTGCCATTGTAAATCTAGAAATTGTATTTTCTTATATCAAGCAATGTTTATGATTGGTTTGGTAATTGTGGCATTCTTTATTCCCTGCCCTCAGATTGCATTATTTGAGTTTGTGCATTCAATTATAGTAAGTTCATTAAAATGTTTCTTGTCTGAAACCACAGTAATGTGCCTTTAAATAACAAACACTGCCACTTTGAAGCAGACCTGAATGAAATCTAAGATTAACCAGTTTAATTATTAAGCAACATTACCATAAAACGGGATCTTGAAAAATATTTTAAATACAGTCTGTAGCTTCTATTGTTGATCCACGGGGGTGGGGGTGTGGGGTTTCTGCTCTTACTGGAGTTTTGCAGGCAATGGGGAGGGCCTGGGGAATTCCTCACTGCCGCCTTTCCCCCTTTTCATCTTCTGTATGTGGAGTGCGAAACAGTGTTATTTCTTAACATAGGGAGCTGCTACAATTGAGCCACACCAGTGCCTAAATTTTTTATTGACTTTGTCCTTGATTAGAACTTCTAGAAATTTGTGAATTTCTTTCTAGAGATCCTGGAAGACCTTGAAACGTAGATGTTACAAACAGAAAACTGGCCCAAATTCACCCCTTTGGACTAAGTGACTAGACTACTTGTCTCTTAAATATCTGGTCTTGAACCAAGACGTATTCAAATACTGTATGTTTGCACTGGGGTTTTTGCAATCTCACATGCTGCCTCTAGTAGGCGTGGCTGGGGAGGGAAATCATTCTGGGCAGCGGTGACTGCCAATTTATCTAGCAATAGTTCCTTCTTACCTCTGAGTTCAAAGACAGCTCCACCTCTTTGTTCTGAGACTTTTTTTCGCCCTTTCCTGAGTCTGTTGAGGCCTGTTGCTTGAAGCAGCTATGTTTTGTCAGTTTGCCCTTGGAGTTGTTCAGTTGTAAGTAATGAACCTTTTTAATTATTTCTCTTAATAATGTCTCAGATTGAGTTACTGAGACTGTAAGCGCCAGTTAATGAAGAAAAAGAGGTGAACTAATCTGGAGAACCTGAAGCTAATTTTGCATTGCTCACCCCTGTATTCCTGCTGCGCCGCTAGAGGAACTTACTCAAAATTCAAAACTCTACACTTAGAGTTGTCATTTCTTTTGCCTAACAGGGCTTTCTGTACAGATCTACAGATCTGGAGCAGTGTGCCAAGCAGGTCCTTTCCATGCTAGAAATGGCTGTAGGTGCAGAATATGGTTGCTACAAAAGGCCAAGAACTGGTTTGCTTCATATTTGATAGATACTTGTACGCACCTTCTGAAATGGATCTTAAAGTGGGAGAAAGAGAAATACACCAGTTGGCCATGATGTGACCCAGAGCATTGAGGGTCACTTTCTCTGCAACAACTACTAGTTGAGCACATGATTCAGTTCCTTGTCTGTTGTGTCATTTTCCCCCCAGGTTAAGAAACCACGTTAGGCCCATGTGAGTCAAGGCCTCCTGCTTCAAAAATCACGTGTCTATGGATGAACAGATGGCATGGTTCCTTTTCTGCCCTACTCCAAAGCCCATAGTATTGGGGGCCCCCACCTCCTGCAAATGGATGCATACCTCCTTTGACCGTATAATAAGCCTTGGAGGAGTAGACTGGACGCGAGGGATGCGGTGAACACCTCCGCCTTTGTCACTCCAGCTGAATCAGCAGTGAAGAGCCTATTCAATCTGTTTCATGTGTTAGAAGAGCACCAGTCTGAATGCATTCCTTGGAGAAATTAAATCTAACCATTCCAAGCAGATGTTAGGAAGCAGAATGGGCGGCGAGACAAAAAAGAATAGAAAACCACATTGTTGCATAAAATGTTTTCGAATCAGGAAGAAGCTAGACGAGAGAGATGCAAGAAGATACGTATTGGATTTCAAAATCTTAGTCTGTTTGTATCAGGAAGCCTGATACTGTACATTGAAAGCCTTCATTCGAGACCCACGATGTATCCTAAGAAAAATCCAGAATACAGATCCATGCTCAGGAACATCCAGTCTCTTGTTCTTACCATTCTATGTATGCTAGAAAGTTCAAACAAACAAACAAACAAACAAACAAACAAAATAATAATAATAATAATAATAATAATAATAATAATAAGAAGAAGAAGAAGAAGAAGAAGAAGAAGAAGAACCATACCTACTTTATTTGAGGCTTTGGATAAACTGTATATTAATTTCAGTTTAATACATTAAAATTAAGGTGCTTTTGACCAGTTTCTGGATAATCCCTTTGAAACAGTAATTCTTTGTGAAACTTACTGATTCAATCCCACAGGATGGTTTTGAAAAATGAAACATGGAAGAAGGTTGACAACACCGCTGTCACAAAAATATCACCAACTCGCTTGCAAATGTGTCCTGAGAATTGTTAACGCAGGCAAAGTGGTTAAACAACCGTCTCGTTCTGGTGAGGAATTGTCAGAGGGTGGGATGAATGACTTACAAAATGCAGCAGTGGGTCTAATTAGCAAAAGTAAAAAATTGTGATCCCATTCTCTAAATAATTATCCTTTGAAATAAAACCCCCATTTTGGGCTGTAGATGCTTCTTGGCCTCTTTTTTCCCCCCCTCCGGTGATTGGTAAAACAAGTGGGGGCTTGGGGTGGGGGTAAGTGGCTTGCTCTAGATGTTTCTTTAATTGCAGTCATTTAACCCCACCACCAAGAGATATGCCAGTTTAACAAACCATCCTGATTCCTGACACTGGGAGAGAAAAACTCAATGTAATCCCAGTTTGTCTTCAACGTTGAGGTCAGTCCTATTTGTTCCCCTAAAGTTTCTTCACCAAGACTTTGATTTTTTTTTAATGCCTTACATATAATAGCCCAATTAATTTTTATATTTTCCAGCCTGTGCATCTAAGTTCATCAGAGGAGATGTCACAGAATGAAAATACTAATGAGATATATGCCAATTTGCAGCTGAAGTAAGGCTGCTTCTATTATGAGGTGGAGAGCTTTTGTGCTTAGCCTCCAACAATGGAAGGAAATCGGCCGATTACTTAAGCCACCTCCCAGTTACATTCACACAACAAATTTGAATTCCCATCATTTTGCCTACCATTTCCACCTACGTAATTGTCAGCTGGCCCTTATTGTTTATTATGCAAAAGTGAGGGCACTGCTCCTCTCTCTTTTTGAAGCGTGAAGAATGAAATGATTCTGTATGCAAACAGTTAAAACTCTCCTGTGTATTCCCATTCTGAATGTGTTGATAAATTCACTTACGATGAGTGACAGTCTGAGGATTTTGCGGGTCACATCGGTCACTCTTTCCATGACACTGATGAAAATGATAAACTAAATGCCAGAAGTGTCCCTGGTGCATCATACGATGAAATGTGTAAAATGTCAATGCCTAGCCAGCATCTATTAATAACTAAATATGATTGCATGTAATGAGCAGATATTTTCATGTTGATTGAAGTATGATTTCTTTTGATCTTCCAGATGTTGCTGCTTAGAAATTCATACTGCTCTTTGGCTGCTAAATGCATAATGACCTTTTGAAACCTTTTTAACTTAAAAAAAACCCTATTATTTTCAATGTGGAAGTCGACCTGGTGAGCTTCTTTTTTCATGTAGGTTTGAAGTTTCGCCTTCCTTTTCTTCTATCCCTTTTTCCTTTTGTCTTCTGATCTTTTTTCTTCCTTCCTTCCTTTTTTTTTTTTAAAAAAAAGGCCCTCTCTTCTTTTTATCAGCTGTGTCCTCACTGAACTGCTGTAGGGAGAATGAGTGGTATAGAGGGGGAGAGAAAATCAATGGTTAAATTTAAGTGTTTTGATGACTGATTTATTAGGTGTTACATTTCAATATTTCTACCATTTCTGAGCCTCTCGAACTGGGAGAGATTCTTAAAGTTTGTATCCCAGCCCTCTCTACTGAGGCTGCGTGGATCCTTGGGTGACGAGCCATATTAAACGCTATCAACATAACACATTTCCAAAGGCTACTTTTGGCACTTATTCAAATAAACTTCACATTATCACTACCATACACCCTAGATCTCAATTTTGCATTGCAGCAGTAGCTGAGCAATACTGGTTTGTAGTGGCAGAGATGGGAGATGTTTAGTTTTTGGACTGCAAAATAACTGAGGAGCATGGCCATCTCTAAGATGGGAAAGAGATGAAGGAGCCTCTGTGGACTGCTTGGCTCATTACCAACCAACCAATCCTTTGCACATTTTCTATACCAATAGGAGCCTTATTTTCCAAATTATATATTCTTTTGTGGACCGAACTGCTGCTCGGTCAAAACTAGTGTCCTCCCTGATCTAAGGAGAAGATTTAGATTGCCTTGGGAAATCCAAGTTTTCCAAAAGTACCACTAATCTTTGGTAACAGGGAGTACTTAAATTGAATACACTCTTCAAAAATCCCAATGAAGAGTGAGTGTGTGGTTCACAGCTGGGAGGATAGGTAGGTAGGTAGGTAGGTAGGTAGGTAGGTAGGTAGGTAGGTAGGTAGGTAGGTAGGTAGGTAGGTAGGTAGGTAGGTAGGTAGGTAGGTAGGTAGGTAGGTAGGTAGGTAGGTAGGTAGGTAGGTAGGTAGGTAGGTAGGTAGGTAGGTAGGTAGGTTGGTTGGTTGGTTGGTTGGTTGGTTGGTTGGTTGGTTGGTTGGTTGGTTGGTTGGTTGGTTGGTTGGTTGGTTGGTTGGTTGGTTGGTTGGTTGAGGTTCTCATCACAACAGCCCCTACAGCCAGGCAACTCCCCTCCACTGGGAAAGTCCAGAAATGTAGTTTATATCATTAAATGTGAAGAGGTTGTCCACAAGATTTAAAGGCCCCAAATTGTTAATTCAAGAACAACCCCCCTTTCCCTTTCCCCATTATTTTGCATTTCATCAAAGACAACTTGCAAGGATCTACTGTTCCTGCAAAAAAAATCCAGGTCTCTCCCAGAAGCTATGAGAATTGCTAAGATCATAGGAAGCAGGAAAGACTGGGTGGGACGAAAGATGTCAGAGTCCCTGCTACTCAAGAAAGTTTTAAAAAGTTTTTCACCCTGCAAGCTCTTGGCTCAACTACACCATCGTCCATATGACCGCATTGCTAGACTGAGTCTTGAGAGAAACTAAGGAATAGTCAGTAGGGTCTGTTTCTTTTAAGAAAGAGTGGAATAAAAATGTGGCGGGCGTGGCAAGCATTGGCTATGCCATGCATCTTCTGAGGGGGAATGGACCAAATCTTGGGGAACCTTTGCCTTCCCTAGATTGCTGTCAGGTGATGCTTGCTTTGTCTAAGTAGACCTAGTATTTATGCCTGCTGCTACTGAAACAAGTCGGGGCCAAAACTGTTAAAAGTATAAACACATACAGAATGCTCTGACCCATTGTTTCAACAAAAATCAATAAATAGTCTGAAATAAGATTTATTAAAACCAGTTAATGGAAGAATGTTGTGGTTTTCCCTCCCCCATTAGTAACAGGAGGCGAGAGAAATATTTTTTTCTGTTACTTTTCTAAAGAGGTTCATTTCCTTGCCTTCTGCCAATATGGCTGTGGAGAAATTTAATAATTGTTAGAGAGTTACAGGAAACAATCCATGTTTAATTTGTTTCCACAAATGAAATCCCTGCGGTCACAATTATCTTTGGGACAATATTGTGTTTTCCTTTCGTCTCTCAGCATTCCCCATCTCCTCCGTGAACGGAAAGTGTATTTAGATCAGGGGAGGGGGAGCTAGCAAAAACAGGGCATTCTTAAAGCAAAAGCAAAGCGTGCTGCTTATATACCCCCCATAGCACTTAAAGTACTATCTGAGTGGTTTACAAGGTAATTAGGCAAGCTACACATTGCCCCTCCCTCCCCGCAAGCTGGGTACTCATTTTACCGACCTCGGAAGGATAGAAGGCTGAGTCAACCTTGAGCCAGTTACCTGGGATTGAACCCCAGGTCGTGAGCACAGTTTTGGCTGCAGGACAGCGGTTTAACCACAAGGCTCCTACTACTGCTTTCGCCCCCAGAATCTCTGGATGTAAGATTTGATGAATGCAGTTCAGCTCCTTGACTGGCAGAGAGCTGAGTAAGATCATCTCAAGGAACCTCATAGTGCATTGGTTGAACTTCAGTAAACGGCAGCCAAAACTTTGCTCACAAAGCTGGCTTGAGGTTCACTCAGCCTTCCATCCTTCCAAGGTCAATAAAGTAAGAGAGAGAGAGAGAGAGAGAGAGAGAGAGAGAGAGAGAGAGAGAGAGAGAGAGAGTGTCTAGCCCGCATGATTAAATTGTAGTGCTTTGAATGAGCACTATGGGGTGGTATGTAAGCAGGACACTTTTTCTTTTTTTGCTTTTGAAGCACCACACCATGGATCTGGATCTCTAATGACTCTAGCATACAGTAAAACTTCGCTTGCATTTTTCGAGACCCACCCCCCCCGGGAGACAGACTTGTACTGCTTGAATTATCACACTGCAAGTTACTGCATTAATCCTTCATATGATTAGCAAGGCAGTCATCTGGATGTACAGTATAAAGTGAGAGCAGTGTAGGTCCTATAAAATCGGGCCAATTTTTTTGGCCTTTTTTGTTTCCTGCTTCATTTTTGTTTTTGCTTTAAGTGGTGATGTAGTGCTACCGATGAACATGATGTTCTGTAACAAAAAATTCCAAGTCCTTGACTGAAAAAGCTTGCAGTCTCTGGCCCAGATAACACATTCCGGAGACACTCATGGGCCTTGTTGAGCTGTATCTCCCCATGAGCATGCCAAGGGCAAAATATGCACGTGTCATGCTCAAGTTCTTGTTTTCCTGCCCACGTTCCACTTTGTCGGCTGCTGTTGTGAGTGCAGAAGTTCTTGTCATTTAAAAAACAACAGGATGTTACTGAAGGGAATGGAGTCAGCAGTGGTATATTTGAAGGGCAGGTCTCCCTCAATGCAGGCAGGCAACAGAGGAGGGTGAAGCAAGGGTTAAAGTCAAGAGAACTGGGGATGAATGCAAACAAATGCAATTGTATTTATTTATTAGGTTTCCTTCTCTTTGGCCAAGACAGCTTGGGTTGCAAGCCTAAATGCATTTGCTAAGGCATGAGCACCACCAAAATAAAATAGCAGGACTTGTTCCTGAGTAAATAGCCACAGCTGATGCATCTCAATGAACTGGCTCACCTGGGAGTTTGAACCTCCTCTATGCTTCCTGGAGGATGGGTCAGCCAGGATAATCTAGAGTGTGTCTCACTGATGGTGTTACGTGTCCTGCCACTTGTGCAGCCTTTGGGCAAGATCCATGACCTCGGAGCACCACCTGATAAGCCATTTCTGAGTATATAATACCTAGAAAACCATGGGAGAGGCTCTATACATCAGAACTGACTTGATGGCATGCCAATAAATGTGTACGATTTCACTAGATTAAACAAAAATGGGAAAAGGTGGATTTGAGGCAAAATTTGCAGGAAGAATGAGGTAGGATCCCATTAGTGTTCTGAGTGGGAACTCTAAGAATAAGGAGCATTGAGGATGGGTCACATTAAGAAGCAAGGAACATCTGAGCCATTAAGAGTGGTAAAGGTGAGGAGAGGAAGGTAATAGGTTGGGCTGTAAAGTTCCATGTGGCCAAAATGCTACTTTAATCTGTTTTGAACTAAAATCAGAAAATGATTCATAAACTGTAGCTAAATGAAGGTAAATGTATATGTTTTGTTCTTTAGCGTCTGTCCCAGGTACAAAGTGTCAACTAAGAATATATCACCACTAAATCTTAATTAATGAGTACTATGAAAGCATCTTGAGATTTATCCAGATACGAAGCTGTAACACCAATGCAATTTTACAAACACCAATCTGACCCTGGGGGGGGGGGGGATTCACAGCCAGTTTTCTCTGACACTTTGCTTTTTCCAGTGTCTTGTTCTGCATGACAAAATTTGGACCACAAGGGAATCAGAAACACTTTTAATTAGGCAAAATTTACAAGGCTGGCAAAAATCTGTGTCTGTGAAGGTTACATGTGAAGATGATTCTGTTTTGAACAACTCCACGTCAGACAAAACTGAGCAACGCTGGAAAAAAAATGGAATGGAGATCAGTCACCTTAGCCAACAACGTGTGGGTTTCTTTCATGACAGATACATAATATAATATGAAAAATTTATGCTCTAATTGCCATATACCCTGTTTACCCGAAAATAAGACCTAACCTGAAAATAAACCTCCACCATTGTGCAGCAACCAGAAGAAGATGACATGTCTGTATTTGAATAAATATAGATTGTTGTATATGAAAAAAATAAAATATCCCCTGAAAATAATAATGTGTTTTTGGAACAAAAATTAATATAAGACCCTGTCTTATTTTCGGGGAAACACGGTATTAAAAATATGGTATCGGAGACTTCTACTGTGGCCTCATGATCCCAAGAGAATTGCTTCTTCTAATATTGTTGAAACATCCTGAATAAGAATGGAGGAAGGTGCCACTGGACTTGGAATAATCCTGAAGTTTATAAGGATGTGCAAAGTCTCAAGGAGAAAAACACCCTCCTGAACAGCCAGCAATGTGTTACAAGAACTCATTGGGAGTTTACTCCTCCTGTTTTGTTGATGTAATAACTCTTGGCAGAGTGTGAAAAATTGTGGCTAAAAGCCTCTCACTATGCAGCAGGAGATGGTTTGGGGACCTATAGAGGTGAATTAGTTCCATGTCTCCCCAAATTAGGCCGCCCCTTATTATCTTTGTTCTGAATTGGCATTTACAATCTCAGTAATTAACCCTGAGGTAAGAGAAAGAATAAAAGTTCAATTTACTCACAGTTTTTAATAGTTCAAAACCGAATATTGTAGAAAAATACTGACGGGTTACACGAACAGAGCTTACTGACTACATGACTTACTCTAATACTGACTACCTAATGTTAATTGAAAAAGAATAGGAAAAGAGTAAAGAGGTGTGACTCTCTTCAAACTCTGAGGCAGAGGGAACTGGACTGACAGTAACCTCAGTCCAGAAAAGTCCCCACCCCCAGACAAAGCCTCTTAAAGACAGCATATAAAGGCTTTAAAACTCCAGCAGTAACAGTGTTAATGGCAAATTATATGTGCTACAACAATTGCTTGCATTTAGTTAGAGCAAATGTACATTTTGGTCAGCATTGTCTCTGGAATAGAGATCTAGACTCACAAAGAGACATCTAGACTCACAAAAAGTATGGCTTAACAAAAAGCTGACGGCATATACCAAGATTCAGGTCTACAGAGCCTGTGTCCTGAGCACACTCCTGTACTGCAGTGAGTCCTGGACCCTTTGTGCATGGCGGGAGAGCAAGCCAAACACCTTCCATATGCATTATCTCCAACACATTTTTGGTATCACCTGGCAGGACGAAGTTCCAAATAGTGTACTCCTGGAACGAGCTGGAATTGTTAGCATGTATACATTACTGAAATAGCAATGTCTACGTTGGCTCGGGCATGTTGTGAGAATGGCTGACAGTCGGATTCCAAAAGATCTCCTGTATGAAGAATTAGAGAAGGGAAATCACCCCAGAGAGAGACCACAGTTGTGATACAAGGATATCTGCAAGCGGGATCTGAAAGCCTTAGGAATGGACCTCAACAGATGGGAAATCTTGACATCTGAGCGTTCAGCCTGGAGGCAGGCGTTGCATCACGGACTCTACCAATTTGAAGAGACCCTTGTCCAGCAGGCCGAGGCAAAGAGGCAATCGCAAAACAAGCAAAATCAGGGATCTGGACAGGGGACAGATTGTATTTGTCTTCAGTGTGGAAGGGATGGTCACTCTCGAATTGGCCTTCTCAGCCACACTAGACATTGTTCCAAGACCTCTATTCAGAGCACATTACCATAGTCTCTCGAGACTGAAGGATACCTACTGTCTCCAGAATAGACATACTTCTCACAGCTACATCCACTCTGTTACTTCTCCTCTGCCATTTAATAACCAGTAGTAAGTAGCCAACACCAAAATGGATATTGAGAGTAGCTAACAAAATAGTTAAAGGAAAGATGTGTTTATTTCTTAATAGCTTCATCTCCTTGTATCTTGAACGTGGCTGTTTTAGTGTGTGTGTGTGGGAAGTTCTGCTTATTTTTGTCAGACCCTCCCTCTCCCGCTTAGCTCATGGCAAGATACTGCTTGAAAGTTTTGAAAACTCATTTGGTACATTTGTCCACCTAAGGCAACAAAGGTATATTCAGACAGAAGCAGGCACTCAACTGGAAGATTCTTTGGAGTTTCATTAGTAGCCAGTGGAGCTGGTGAAGAGACCAGCAGCATTCTGGTTTACAGTGGTGCCTCGCTTAATGGGCGCCCCGTTTAACGATGAAATCGCATAGCGATGAAGATTTTGCGATCACATTGCAATGTTTTGAATGGGCAAAAATCGCTTTGCGATGATTGGTACCCTGTTTTGCTTACCGATCATCGCAAAGCAATGATTTTTAACAGCTGATCGGTGATTCCAAAATGGCCGCCGGTTAAAAAAATGGCCGCCCGCTGTTTTCTGGGACGGATTCCTCGCTTACTGGGCAGCGAAAGTGGCCACCGTATGGAGGATTTTCGTTTAAAGGTGAGTCTGAAGCCCATAGGAACACATTGAAGGGGTTTCAATGCATTCCTATGGGCTTTTTAAAATTGCATAGTGACGAAATCACTTTGCAGCGATTTTTGCTGCACCGATTATCGTCGCTATGCGAGGCACCTCTGTATATTTAATGGAAATGGCAATTGGATTGCCTTCTTCAAACATTAATCAAAAATTTACAGTTACATGTTTAAAGAAACTCCTCTTCAGCATTTTGCTCTCTACCATTTTTTAAAAACATTGTATAACATCCATGAACTACAGGTGAACAACACTTATAAAAAGACAGATATAGATGAAAGAAGACGAAAGTAAAACAGAAACAAAACAAAAAAAGAGGAAGGTGGTTATGATAATACAGTATAATCTTGGCTCCATAGCTGTTTCACCATACTAAAATCCATAACATATGCTGTAGTCTCTACTCATACTTGTTTCTGGGCCCAATCATAGAACATTTTCCAGCTTTCTTTAATATATGTTCTCGGGTTTTCACGTAATGCTTCTGAAAGGCTATCCATTTCTGCAATATCCAATAATTTTTTTAATCCGCTCCTCCACTTTCGAGGTCTCCTGATTTTTCCATTTTGGGGCCCAAATCAGCCTTGCAGCTGTGAATATGTGTAACAGCATGTTTTTAATGTTTTTAATCAACAATTTCTGGCATTATATTCAGTAAAAACATTTCTGGTTTAAAGGTTAACTTTTGTTGTATAATTTCTTCTGTAATATCTCCAAAAAATTTTTACTCTATCACATGTCCACCAAATATGAAAAAAAGGCCCAGGTTACTTATCACACTTCCAACATGAGTTACTAGCCCCCGACACCATTTCTGCCAATTTTACAGGTGTGATATCCCATCTATAGAACATCTTTAAGACATTTTCTCTCACATTTACTGGCTTAATCCGTTTATAGTTATCATTCCATATTCGAGTCCAATAATCTATGTCTGTATTTGTAACCAAAATTTTGTGCCCATTTAATCATTACTGCTTTCACCGTTTCATCTTCTAAATTGTATTCTAACAAAAAAGTATACATTTTTCTATACTCTTATCACTGGTATAAATTTAGAAGTCATCCACCTGTACCTTCCCGTCATAAAAGCCCATTACAGTAATTTAACTTTTTAAAACCTTGATTCTAATTTCAGCATCGCCCACCAGTCTGTTCGTAGCCCCTTTTCCTTCAACTCCTGTATATATTTTTTAGTTGTTGATCTTTGGTTAAAAGCTCTTTATACGTATATCTAAATTCTTTCGAGATCAGAGAAGGTTGTGTGAAAGTTTCCAAAGGCGCTTACCCATGTCGGGATTTTGGAATAGGAACAGAAGTTTTGGCAAGATGTTCATCTTCATAGTTGCAACTCTACCCAGCATTGAAAATTGCAGTTTGCCCCAGTTTTCCAAATTTTCCTGTATTTCTTTGAGTATTGGGAGATAATTGTCTTTCATCAAGTTACTTTTTTGGAGATATATACTCCCAAGTATTTAATTTTCAACATGTGCTCAAAGCCAGTTTCTAATTCTAATTTCTTGCTTCTTCTTGTGTCACATTTTTCATCAGAAATTTGTGTTTTTATTAATAATTTACTTTGAGGCCTGATACTGCACCAAAGTTTTCAATTGTGGGTATTAGTTCTCTAATCAATTCCTCTGGGTTTTCTAGCAACAGTACCAGATCGTAAGCATAAGCTTGTAGTTTGTATTCCTCTCCCTTTATTTTCCACCCCCTAAATCTGGGATTTTGCCTTATTTGTCTGTTTAGAATTTCTAATGTTAAGATAAAAAGTAAAGGTGATAAGGGGCATCCTTGTCTTGTGCCTTGTTCAATTTGGATCTCCTCTAAGATTTGGCTATCGACCTTGACTCTTGCTTTTTGTTGCAAATAGCAACTGCCTGAAAGAAGCTTCCTTGAAGGCCCATTGTTTTTAATTGGTTCAACATAAAGTCCCAGTTCACATTATCAAAGGCTTTCTCTGCATCCAGAAAGATTAGCATCATTTCCTTTTCTGGATGGGCTTCATAATACTCCAATACATCTATTACTGTTCTTATATTTGCAGCCAATTTCCATTCAGGTAGAAAACCAGTCTGGTCCTTATGTATCAGGACCTTTTTCAGCCTATTAGCTAAAATTGCGGCAAAGATCTTATAATCCACATTCCATGTTTTATGTATTAGAGATATGCGGGCTTCTTTCCATGAGTGAGATATTTTTCCACCTGTCTCAATAATGTCTTACAGTTTTTTGAAATGTGGGGTAAGTTCTTCCTGGAAAGCTTTATAGTATTCTGGCGGTAGCCCATCTGGTCCAAGTGTCTTAGTGTTTTTCTGTTTTTTCCATGCTTCCATGATTTTGTTCATTGCTATAGGGTTATTTAAATTTTTTGACTGTTGATCCAATAACTTCAAGGGGAGGGTTCCTTCCAAAAATCTTTTTTGTTGCTGCAAAGGTATTTCTTTTTTCTTGTATAAATTATAAAATTTTGGGGCTATTTCTTTAATTTTTTTCCTATTTGAAGGTTTCCTTCCCTTCCTTATCTAGAACTGAACTGATTGTTGAGTTTTCTCTTTCTTTTTTGATCTTATATGCGAGCCATCTTCCTGGTTTGTTTGCATTTTCAAAAAAGTTTTAGCTTGCAAATTGTACTTTCCTTGTCATCTCTCTCCTGATCAAGCAGGATGATTTTGTGCTGTAGTACTGTATATTAATCTTATTTTTTAAGTTGTTGTGCTGTAGGGTTTGTCTTTAAGGCTGCTTCCTCTTTTTAAGGGCTGCTAATAGATGTTGATACTGCTTATTTCTTTCTCTTTTTTTCACTGCAAAGTCAAATGCCAATCCTCAGAGGGAAGCCTTCCCCGTATCCCAGACATTGAGATTCCAGTATCTTGAGGTTTATTTATTTTAAAGAAGAACATAAGTTCTTTTAAAATTTTCTTCAGGCAGTCTTCATCCTTCAGTATAGACATATTTAGTCTCCAAATTCCTCTTCTTTTTGGGTGACCCAGAGTCATCCAAATTGGGTTATGGTCTACATAAGTGTTTGGGAGAATCTCAATGTCTTCCAAGAGCTCTGTACCATTTTCACTGCAATTCTGAGCTGAAATAGTATTTGGTGTTTTTTGTTTGTTTGGTTGGTTGTTGTTTTTACAGGCCAAGTACGTTCTTTGATGTTGGGACCAATTCTTTGGGGAGTTGGGAGACGATCATGTCTCACTCCTTTGCTGTTTTCAGTGCTTTGCATCCTGAAAGGCGAGGTTTTGATTCTGCAGCACCCGGGTTCTTATAAAAATCCCTGCCCATGGGAATTCAGGAAAGGATCTGGAACATAGCATTACAAGAACAAATAGCTTCTGCCTTGACATTCGTAGTCCGTCATATAAGAACACATTACATTTGTTTGCAAGCCAGTCTTGCAATGACCGCGTCTAACGGTCATTGCTTAGTTCAATTAACCAGTTAATATATTCAACATTTACATATGTAATGTAAAACTTAATATATTCAGTTTGTTTAAAGTGTGAGACCTCTCTGATATTAAAGGAATACGCACTTAACAACCATCTATGGAGTTTAGGGGACATCTTGTCTGTAAAGACATGAAGTTTGGCGCTTAATGTGTTTGGCTTTATGTTGCAAAAATTGTTTTTTAAAGGCCGGAGTCCTTTTCTCTGGTATGTTCCTTTTCTTCCTCTACTAGTCACAGCTTTAGATTGCATAAATAATAGTGAGATAGCCCTTGTTGTATCCTGCAAGGTGGAGTAAATGAAGAGAATCCTGTACTCTCAATGTCCATGTTGTCTTTGCTTGGTAGGATAAATGTTCCTTATAAAGAATGAAGAGTTTTCAGATCCAAATGTATATTCTAAGAGCCAATTAATCGGACACCCACAGTCGGGAAGATTGCAGATACATAATGTTCCTTTGTCTAATTATCGATAGAGAAGCTCACATAGCTTCCCCCCCCCCGCTACTCAAAACAAGAGGTGCGCATCTGGATGTGAAGCATGAAAGACTATATTGTGTTTCCTTATTTTTTTAAAATTACCAGAGTTTAATATATGATACTTAGGTGGTATGCTATCTCGTAGAAGAGGATTTTGGATATATAAAATTCTAGTCATTGTACAGACTGATTATCATCAGGATATAAGACACTTTTTTATTGCTGTAAAATTCTTTACTGTTCTGTCCTGGCTGACTGGTAGTAGCTCTCCAGCATCTTTGGCTGAAGTCTTTACCATCAACAGCTACCCTTAAAACCTTTCAACCGTAGGGTGCTTGCTTGTTCTCAAGAGAGCTTCACATCCCTTTAGATTTTTTTTTTTTTAGATTTATATCTCAAAATGCAAAGCATGAATGCCATAAACAAGTTTTTGAACACACCTATGTGAAGCAGAGACCTGAGACTCATTTGCATCTTCCTGTCAAGTGAATACTCAGAGGCAAATCCCAGTCACTTGTTGACTAATGTGGAAAATGGCATTCAGGTCACAAAACAGAGCTGAGAGTATGCCAAAAGAGTAAATCAGGTCCTAAGTCCCTGCTCTGTGCTTTGCTGCTTCTTGATCAGACGCCACAGCTCTAGTAAAAGCCAGTTGGGGTGGACACTTCCTGAATTATTTGCAGGTAGAATTGGACTCTGATCATGATGCACATCGGTGCTTAAGAGAGCACAGAAGTCTGAGCTGCTACAACAGGGAACACTAGGAGATAAAGCTTTGTCCCTTCTCCATAGTCTCCGGTGGCTAAACTGCTGCCGAGCACATGCAGAAAAGCTTTCGTAATGCATAAAAGATGCATGTTGAATGCTAGTGCTGTGTTGCTACCTCTGGCACGAAATTATCATTTCCCTATCCTTTCTCCTGCTTTGCTAGAGGATCATTTTATGTAGAACCATCTTTTGCCATGGAGAAATCACAGTGAGGTTAGCTTGTCTAGGCGATTTTTAGATAATAACTGTACACTTGAGAACCACTGCTGATTTCATTTCTCAAAAAGTACCCCTAAGGAGAAATGGACATTTGCAAATTGATAATGGCTAGTATGGGATTGCTTGAACATGGGATGGAAGGAAAATAATCTAACCTTGATACAAACACCCCATAGTCCTGCAGGTCCTCCTGTCACCTTCTCCTTCTGCGAGGGGTTGTGAGATTGGGCATGCAACCGATCACTCAGCAGGTAGGCTGCTCGAAAAAGGTGAATGGTTGAACAATTGCCTTTCTATTCCACATTTAGCAAAAGGATATTAGTTTATAAAACAGCATATGGAAACATGACAAAGCTAGTTGTTCTGTAGAAGCAGGTGGCTCTCTGGTATCTCATAATGGGGAAGAGATACGAGACGGTGGTCCAGAAGGGCTTCCCTTTTTTTAATTGATTGTCTGTAACACCCACCATAGCTGTCGTTCAACTCTATTTTCTTCAAAACCAGTCAAAGTCAGACATGGAATGCAAACTATATTTTGATGTCTGCCTAGCACCCTTATTCCGAATATTCCTGCCTATTCTCCCTCCAGCTGTACTTCTGAGGCAACAACATGAAAAATGAATGGATATTACTGCAAGTTTCAACCCAAAGGCCATTTCCCCCTTGTGGCTATTTATGTAATTCGTAAGGGGAAAGAAGCCAACAAAACCCCACACAGGTCACTCTACAATTTATGTAATCAGGGTATGTAAAAAGGAAGTGACCGCTAATTACAATAAAGGCATACGTATTGAGAAGGGGGCAGAAAGAGCTGTACCTGTAAGACTGAAAAGATGGCGTTGCCAGAAAGGATGGCTTAATTTCATTGGCTAAACTCGGTTATAGAATAGGAACATAATTGTAATGTACATGATGTAATAATTACGTATTGGCAGATCAGGTTGAGAAGATGCCAAAACTCTAGAGCAGATGTGCCTTGGATCCGAAATCTGGCATGACTCAATATGCTCCTCACTGTCTTCATGCCCATTTCCCAGTCATTGTTTCTGGGGTGCTTCAGTATATGAGCTATGCAGAGCTACTGCTGTTATGACACTTTGCTGCCTATGTCACAGCTGAGATGGGGTGGAGGGTATGAGGGGGCGGAGAGAGGAATCTCCTCAGCATACGGCTTATTAGTATCATCAATCATCAAGGGTGTCATTTCTAAATTCCCTCTCCTTGATCTAATTTGCTAAACCTAATTCTTTATCACACCAGAAAAAGCCAGCGTGCGAGAGGGAAGTGATAATGAGAGATGGCTTATCATGCGTGGCCTGATGTACAGCAGTAACCACTTTGCAAAATGGGAGGGACTGGTCTCAGTTTCCTGCTTAGTCATGCCTCATAGGCAGTATCGCCAAGCAGTGTGTCCAAATCTTGTCTTCTGCTTTGCTTTCATAAGCAGCTCTGATGGGAAGGGGGTAGACAGGAGCTCTGGGACACCATTGGGAGTTGCGATCAACATCACATTAAAAAAATATCATGTGGGCCAAGGAAATAGAATGATTTGTTTCTTTTCCCTATCTCAGATGGTGGGCTTTTCATGGGGATGCCTTACAATTAACCATCCAATGAAAGGTCTATGCATTGAGGCTGTGAGGACGAGACTGGCCTAAGATATTTTGCTGCCTGGTGTGAAGAATAAAATGGCCTCCTCCCTCTCCTTCCTCATTCCATATCAAGAAGTTGACCTAGATTAATAGTTGACTCCAAGGGCAGCGGACTGCTTCCTTTTGTATCCGAAGAGGGTGGCTAGTTGAGAAGTCGTTGCCTGCCGCTAGTTGGATGGGGTATAGTTCAACAAACAAACCAACACATACATACATAAATAGTTCTGTTAGTGAGGCATTGCTCAGAAGAAGTCGTTGGGATCCATTTCCTTCCAGAGGCAGTCACTTCACCTTGCCTAATGATAGAGTCAGCCTTGTTTATGGTCATCTGTGCTGGCCTCTGGCAGTTAACGTAAGCTTCAAAATCTACCCTGTTGAGGGAAAGGGGCAGAAAGAGAATTAGACGGGTTTAGGGGCAGGTTTAGGATTGAAGAGCTGGCGATTGTAAGTGGCTCGCCAGCTGTGGCTAAAGGTTGCCAAGAAGGGCTTTTCGCATGCAGCTCTTCAACTGACACGTCGAGGAGCTCCCCTTCCTGTGCTTCGCTGAGCTCAACAAAGGAAGGTGCAAAGACCTGGCAAGCCAACAGAAACAAACAGAATTAGTAATAAGTCAAGGCCAGAGGCCAGCAGGAGATGACCTTTGCAATCTTGTGCATAAATGCGGCTTGCTTTTGTGAGTCTCTTTTGGCAATTCGGATACGCACCCAACAGTCAGCTTCTCTTAACGCCAACACAAAGCATTGGCGAAAGCACTATTAATAGGTATGTTTTTCTGTATGAATGGGGGATGGGGTGGGGGGGTGAGGTAGAGAAACAGGAACTAGAATACAAAGAAGCTGCTAATTAAAGAGTCCTGGCTGCCCATTTTATATATTAGAAAATAATAATAATAACAGGAGAGAATGAAAGGCTTCATTTGAATCAAGCCGTAGCAGATACTAGAGGGTGAGTAAGGAAAGAAGATTCTGGAAAGAGCACTATGTTTTGCCTTCAGTGCTGTGCTCTTATGGATATCTCCAGCAAATTGTGCATTATTGGCAGTTAATTCCTTCAGAGTTAGGATTTTATACATGGTCTGTCCTAAGCCAAGAGACTTCGGTATGTACTGTACAACATAAAAAGCCAGACCCTTGTATAAAATGTTTGCACAATCTAATTCATTAATATAAACTACAAAGTTCCTTCTCACAATGAAAACCCTAGCCCGGTTTGGGTGACAAATTCCCTATTGGTTAATTGAGTGCTATGTTAAAAATCTGTTGACAGCCAGTGGTCCACGAGGTGTGTGGTGATCTCTTTATCTAAGCATTCTTTCATCTCCTTCCACCTGACTCCTTTTCCAATAACATTTGGAAAGGTGTCCACTCCTTTTCCTAAACTGAACTTGAGTGTCATTTTAGATTTGCAGTCTCCTAGTTGACGTTACTTGATATTTGATTGAAATAAAGTCTCGAAACTGCTAGTTTTGATTGCTAGTTATCAAACACCATTGCACGTTTGCTGCCAAAAGTAATTAGATAGTAAATACCATTGCATATTGATGATGTATGGAAGCGAGAGCTGGACCATAAAGAAAACTGACTGCTGAAGAATGGATGCTTTTGAATTGTGGTGCTGGAGAAGGCTCTTGAGAGTCCCCTGGACTGAAAGGAGAACAAACCTATCCATTTTGCAGGAAATCAACCCTGACTGCTCATTGGAAGGACAGATCCTGAAGCTGACGCTCCAATACTTTGGCCATCTCATGAGAAGAGAAGACTCCCTGGAAAAGACCCTGATGTTGGGAAAGTGTGAAGGCAAGAGGAGAAGGGGGACGACAGAGAACGAGATGGTTGGACAGTGTCATCGAAGCTACCAACATGAATCTGACCTAACTCCAGGAGGCAGTGGAAGACAGGAAGGCCTGGCGTGCTCTGGTCCATGGGGTCATGAACAGCTGGACATGACTTAATAACTAAACAACAACAACAACCATTGCATATTACTAGCAAATACTTCCTAGTGCCATTGCATGCCATCTATTCTAAGAAATGAAAGATTATGTTTATTTGCATACTTACCTGAGATGGAATCAGTAGGACTAAAGTTGAGACTATATGGTAAAATGCTGTGGGATTTGCTCCTTGTTTAAAACAAATGAATTAGCTTTTTTTACTGATCACATGATGCAAAGGCCAATTTGAATCAGTACCTGTATACCTCTTTTTGCTCCTGATGCAAAGTATTTATCTCCTGCTGAGAGCTTTTACTTTTTTCAAGTTAGAACCATTCAAACAGACTTTTCCCTGTGTGATCAGTTATTTCGTTCTCCAAAAGGATAGAGGACATGACTGTGGGTGGTATTCTGGTGATGTGCTAAATTGGGCGTGATATTTTGGCCATCATAAGCATCTACCAGTGCAATCTTTCTCCTTAGTTACCATGAAGTATTTTAAAAAAAAAACTACTGAGTTTAGCACTAGATCACCTTATCAATACATTGATATAGTAGTTTAGCGCTAGATCACCTCTGCACAGAAAGGGAAAAAAGGTTTAAAAATCTATATGAAATAAATAAATATAGAAATAACTCTGACAGACTACAGCAAACTAGTGTGTGTGTGTGTGTGTAAACTGACCCTTTTTCTTAGTGTCTCTTTATGGCTTTATAATGAGCCATAAAAGGAGACCCAGGGATTGGCAGAGGATGGGAGGGGGGAAAAAAGCAGTCCAAAAGATTATTTGAGATGTCGTTCCATTTTTATTTTTAAGGTTTAAAGGTACTTTAGAAAAAGTGGTTTTAAAGATTAACCAATGTGTACTTTTGTCTGAGACCAGCAGACTAGAACGATTCTTTGATTTTAAAAGGCAGAAGATAAAATATGTAACACTGAGAATGAAATGATTTGAAAATAGCCACCCTGAGCAGATCTGTAGGATAAACAGATAGATAGGGTAACAAATTGGAGAAAAGACTTATGTGTTAATACATGGCTAGGCTGTAGGAGTTAGTGGGAAAGCAGGAGCAATAATCTGATTTTGCAGGAGTAATGGGGGGTGTTGAAGGTGAACAGCTGCTCTCCTGGGGCTTGTATGGTTGAAAGGTACAAAATGTGTGTGTAGGAGGAGAACAGAAAGCACAAGTGACTCATACTCAACGGTTCTCCATGTTTCTTTGTGATGTCAACATTAAGCACTTGTATATCCCCCCCTGTGGTGTGAGGGATGTGTGCGTGCGTGTGTGTGTGTTTCTGATGTGGGATGGCTTGTGCATCTCATTACACAAGAAGCAGCCATGAGCTCTTCTTTACGCATGTTGGCAAAGACTCACAGGGCAACAGAGCACTTCTTGGTCTGCCCACATCAAAGCTCCAAAGATACTCTGAGCAGTTGTGAGCTCAGAAGCTGAAGCTGGCCTGACTTTCCACTAACCCTCGACGATTGGCTCCAGGCTACACGAACACATCTTTGCCCAGAACAAATTACTTTCATCAGAATTTTTTGGAGGAAACTGCCCTCCCCCGCTTTTATGGACTACCACGCTCACTTTTTCAGATTTCAACTTGGCCTAGCTAACATGGCCAGTATGAAAAATACACATTTCTCCCATGAAGAATGCTGGGATTAGGGGTGCAAGATCCCCATTTGGTTCAAAATCTGTGTATAACTCTTATGTTCCCCAAAATATAGCTACAAAACATAAACAGTTCAGTAAGAGAGAGAGAGAGAGAGAACATATGACTTTACTGTATTAACTGCTCATTTATTTATTGGGTTGATTATTTATTGATAGATTGAAAAAAAAAATACATGTATCACCAAAACCATGTTGTTCAAACCCATGCAATTCAAGAGAAAAACGTAGTCTAAAAAAAAAAAAGACTCTAGTCCAGACTCTCATTAAGAACATTCTTGGTCATCCTGCTCGGAGTACATTGCACTAGTCCAGTCTTCAGTTTGTCAGTGCAGTCTTTCTTACTCCACTTTACCTGCCCGTGGAAAAAGTTAGCATTCTAGTGTTCAGTGAACATATTCTCTCCCCCACTGGGCTGTCTGGTCCTGTTGCATGGTTAACGCACAACATTCATAGGCTTTAACCCTTCACTCTGCAGATACACATGTGACCTGGCTCCAAGGATCTTTCACAATTTTCACCCCCCAAAATTTAAATTGAGCAGGTTGCAATCCTATTGCTCATTTCTGCGTGAGCAACTGCTCCATTGTGCATCTACCTGCTAAAGTACAACAGTTGTACAAAGTGTATCCAAGTGTAAACCCCATGGTTTCCAAAAGGATGACCTCTACCTGGTGTAAGTTTGACTGAACGTTGTTGAAGAATAGCACCTGTGGAGCAGTTATACTGTGTTGCTATGAAGAGGGTTGTGGCCACAATCTCCTTAATGTTTTTCATTATCATCTCCTACGAAGTCCTACTAAGGAGCAGGTGATGGACTTTCCACTTAGCCTGGGAAACATTCTAGACATTTTTGCAAGGGTCTGGAACAACCTGCCTCTGGAGATTTGCACGGCTCCCTCGCTGGGAATTTTCAAAAACCAATTAAAAACATGGATGTTTAGGCAGGCCTTCCCTCCAGTTAATCTCTGACTCTCCCCCTTTCTTTTCTTTTTTATGGTTTATTTTTCATTTTTTTTCCATCTTGAAGAATTGCTATTGAGTGTAATAATCCCTTTTTATTTTTATTGTCGTGCTATGTTATGTGTTGTAAACCGCCTAGAGTGGTCGCAATGACCAGATAGGCGGGATATAAATAGGATAAATAAATAAATAAAATAAATCAATAAAGATATTTTCCACAAATAAATCTGCCAACAATGTGCTGCAAAAATAAACCAGTATCACCTGAAGATTTAGCAAACTATTCAGGTGTCATTATGGCATTCTCGCTGTGACTGTCAAACATCTCATCAGTTACAACTTTGACAAAGCTTCCAGCTGTGTGCGAGGGTAAGACACCAGCAATTTTCACCTTGAATAAAAGTTTACTGGAACTCATTGTTTTTCATTTGCAGCTTTGAAGACTTGAAGTCTTCATTTTATAGATTTGCTCCCACCCCTCTTCCCTGCAAGGAACCCATTTGGTTTGCTGTGTGTAACCATTGATTCTTTCTATTAGGAAGCAGATAAAACAGATTAGCCACAATAGAATGTTAATCAAGGCCATGTTTCAAAGTTACTGCCTCTTTCATTCTTTTTTTCCTCCATTTTTTAAAAAAAACATTCAGCGGCTGTTTGTTGATCAACTGGTGGTAGTAGTAGAGAAAACCAGGCACCCTGAAAGATTAATGGGAAAGACAGTAAAGCAAGACAGAGTAATGGGACAATGCAATTATATTTTTCTGTATCGTGTGTTGTTTTCTTGATAGGTGTGCCTAAGTGTGGGGTGGCTGGGAGCAAGAATGTCCAATTAGATTTACAGGCTCTAGGGATGGCCATTTTATTGCTAGATTCATTTTCAGCGGAGCGATTAAAATACTACGGATGGATTGGAAGAGTGTACAAACACCTGACACCTTGCAGCTGTAAGCAGAAGCAGCTTTATAATATTCAATTTGCAGAAGTTTGGATAGTAGAGGCAATCTTTCTGTTTCCATTATGCCACCCCAGAGATGGGATGGAGCGGAGGAGACTGGGGTAGCTTGCTCTTGTTGTAGCCGTAAAATGTGCCAGTGACTTACTCTGGATTGCAGTACAACTGGCCATTGATGGGGGTTTTAATTACAGTATAGCCACAAGATGTTGTGTAGCAGAGCCGGCTTGTGAGCCAAACACTTGTGGGGGGTCAGATATGCACAGCAGTGAAATGAGACACAGGCAGCTGATTCTAGGTGACCCAAATTCCGGGTTTAAGCATGGAGCTGGTAAACATCCATCTCACCATTGATTTCTGCCCCTCTGAATGAAAGGGGAACCTCTGTTTAGGATACGTCTGAAGTAGCTTCCTAGAATGGAGGAGGCCCGCTCCCGATATGCAGAATCCCCTCCATTGACAGACCTGTGCTTAGCATAAATTCCTGTAGGAACAAGGTCATTGCATTCAAAACACACCTTTACTATTCTACAGATTTATCTCCAGATTTCAGTGACACGACAGTCTATACATTCCTCTATCAAATCTCCCTTCCCAAAATATTGTTCAAATTGTTTACCACCATGTGCTTTAACCCTAAAGGGCTGAGGGTTAGAAATGAGTGACCAACACAATGGTTTCCTGCCATACTACAGTATATGACCCAAACAGCCTCCTTTGGATCTGTAAAACGAACTTTGGGAATTGCCGTAGCTCTTGCCTGTGTTGTCCATTTGACTGTATCGAGTGCTTCCTGGGAAGACATACCTCATAATCACTCTCACCATCTCCCTCTCAGAACAAGACTATGAGGAAGGTCAGTCAGAACGATGAAGTTGCCACATGTGTGGACCCAGATCTCTCAAATTCATATCCAAAATTCAAGCCCAAGCAGAAATGTTCCTTATTATTATCATCTGAATTCACTGTTAACTTGGAACTATTCAACCAGCAGTAGTCTTTTCTACATGGATCTTGGTTATTCAACTATACATTTTGGAAAAATTAGCGCACGAAATGAAGGGAAACAAAAGATCAAATAATTTTGAACGATCTTGACACCATCTCGTTGTTCTTTATGGTATTTATTCAACAAGGAATGGAGCTTCGGAGCTGCTGAGCACCCATGGAGTTGCTTGGAATGGAAGATTGGCCTGATCCTGTCTGGGAGGCATGGGCTCATTCAGGAAACGTACCATCCTTGTGCTTTTTTCCTTTCCTTTCTTTCTTTTCTTTTCTTTTTTTTTTTTTTTTGATGGATGGATGAAAGGAACGGAAGGTGGCATTTTTGTCCTTCAGGATTCTTTGTTATTCTGTATTGTTTGACTGTTCTTTTGGCTTTTGTGATGTGATGCATGAGACATTAATCCATGATATATTAATGTAATTAGAAAAAAACTTCACCAATATATTGTACCCACATGATTTGGATTGTGCTGATTGACTAAAAATGTCAAGTATTTAATGTGCCATGTTGAAGAGTGCCTCAAGAACTGCATGAAACTCCCTAGAGTGTACAGAGCATTGGAGCAGAATATGATTTTTGGCTTTGGGTTGGGTTTTTAAAATATATCTATCTATCTATATATATTTGTTAAATTGCTGCCTTTGTATTAAGCTCATGGCATATATTACTGTGGGGTGTCTCGTCTCTCCCCGGATTTTGTTTTAAGTAACTTCACATTTTGGTGACAGATGTTGTTTCTTTCTTGAGCTGCGAGGGTGTGATGAACCTGGCAAAGCCTTCTGGGGTGGCTTTCCAGAAGTCAAAAGCTTTTGAGCTGTCAGTCAGTCTCTCTCTCTCTCTCTCTTCCACCTGCTTTTCCTTAGTGCTGGGTTAACGTGGCTTGGCATCTGGGGCCAGGCTCTCCCGTAGGCAGCAGCAGGCGGGAGCCGCTTAATCAATCGGCGATCCTGGTCACCCAAAAAGGGTGTTAATTGGTCTGAATTCTTCATGCGTTCAGTAGGGACTGACCTAATCACCAGTCACAGAGGAGTTGATGAAGAACTAGAGGGAGGCGGGGGGGGAGTGGGAAACGAGGAGCCTGATCCTCTGGGTAAACGCAGGGCGAAGCTCAGCATCGATGGGTGCTTCTAGGCAAAACCCTTTATCAGGTCCTGCAATGTCATCCCCTTCACTGAAGTTTGCGGGTATTTCCATTCCCCTTTCTCTCCTCTTGCTGACATCTTTTTTTCTAACTGGAGAAAAATCTGAGCAAGAAAGAAGAAAGTGGGAATGCTACATAAACTGAGTCTAGGGACATTTCAAAATGCTTCTAGCAGTGGTCGTTATAGGCTTAAGCACTGACCTGAAAACAACAGAAAGAAATTTAACAAGGTAAGCACAAAGTTCTACACCTAGGAAAAAGAAATCAAACACTCAGTTACAAGATGGGGGATACTTGGCTCAGTAGTACTACATGTGAGACGGATATTGGCATTACTGTAGGGCATGAGCTGAATATGAGCCAACATTGCTATACGATTGCAAAAAAAAAGGCAAATGCTGTTTTCAAATGCTTTGACAGAAGTATAGTCTCCAAATCCTGTGAGGTACTAGTTCACCTCTATTTGGAATTGGTTAGGTCTTATCTTGAGTAAGGTGTTTAGTTTTGGACACCAGACTTCAAGAAGGAAGCTAACAAATTAGAACAAGTTTAGAGGAGGGCCACAAGGATGGCCAGGGAACTGCAAATCAAGCCCTATGAGGAAAATCAAAAGAACTGGGCATGTTTAGCCTTGAGAAAAGAAAGCTGAGGGGAGATAGGATATATGCGAAAGCTAGTCATCCAGAGGAGGGGCAGAATCTTGTTCATTTTAGAGTGCAGGACATATAATAGTGGGCTCAAGCTACAGACAGCCAGATTTCAGTAGAATATCAGGAAAAAAAATCTTAATGGTTAGAGCAGTACAACAATGGAACCAATTACCCTGGGAGGTTGGTGAGGCATTCAAGAGAAAACTAGACAACCATATGTCAGACAGACTTCGATTTGTATTCCTGCACTGAGCAGGGGGTTGGGCTCGACAACCTTATAGGCCCCTTCCAGCTCAATTATTCTCTGATTCTATGTTTGGAAGCAGAAGGAAAAATGTGTTGCATGAAGTACTCCTCTGGTACACCTGGGTATTTCAATGGATGCAAGTGAACCACATGCACATGGAAGTATGAAACAGTCTGTATTCCTTCCCCTCACATGAAGAGGTTGGCCCTTGTGGCTGCTAATGAGCTAAATGACTTACTGGCTTCATTAAAATGCTATGATTCAGTGAATGACTGGACCCTCCTGTTAGTAACCAATTCTGTTAAAAAGTGGACTAAAGCAGAACTGAAGAGTAGAATAACCATGTATAATTCCTTTAGCATAATTACATTTCTGAAGTTAGACTCTTATAGCCACAAGAATGCTGACAATACTCTATGCAACACTGTCAACCTCTCCTGCAAACAGAAATCTGCCAAGTTTTAGTATGTCTTTAATGGTCAGATATTAATGCACAACAAGGTAAAAGGGAGAATAACACAGAGACATGCAGAACAAGTAGTCGTATATTGACTGCAGCTGTGGAACAGCTGTTTCTCACTCGAAGTCTGCAGGTAACTTTATGACTCATTCTCTCTTCAGGCCCCACAATATTCCTGTGAGATGAATGGATCAGCATTCCACTGAATGCAAAAGGCCAACCAGTATGTTTGACCTTTAACAATGAATGCAAGATGGGCACTTGTGGCAAGGTCATGCCATTAGATGTTTGGCAGTGCGCCACAGAGCCAAGTCCATCCATTTTAAACTCCTCTTAATTTATTTGGGAAAATTAGGGATGCCCTCCAGTCTTTCCCTTTGGAATCGTGGGCTTTAAAGATGCTTCAAGTCCGGATGTTGTCCCTCCTACTTTAAGGAGACTGGTTGAGTAATATATCAGCTCTGACTTAGCTCAGTCCATGGACGGAAGCAAAGGGATGTATTTCCCCCACAATCTGAGCTATTCCTGCACATCCACGAACTCAGGGCTTGTCTGAGGCCTGTATACATAATAAACACATTGCAGTGTGTAGGGAATTAGCATATTCTGAATGATCGCCTACACTTGTTCCCTGCTTTTCCTACAACTAGGCATGATGAAGAAATCTGCAGAAAGTTTGCACAAACTGGTAGCATGTTGACTGGTTCTAATGAAAATATTGCTTGACTTTAGATTCTCCTGCCTTTTGTGGATTAGTGTGGCTATTTTGGGCATGGTCCTCTTTTATTAGGGAAAAAAGAAACAGAAGTCTTTCTTCCCCAAAGGTTATCTCTTTAGTCTACTTCTTTCTTTCCAATCAAAATGCCAGTCTGGTCAAATTCCCCTCTGGCATCAAAGAAAAGTCATTCATGATGTTTTTATTATATCTTATGATATTTTATGATATTTGTAAGCCGCCCCGAATAGATGCTGTCTAGGGGGGCACGGTAGAAATCTAATAAATAAATAAAAATAAATTCATTATGCGCTATAATGGTTGTATCAAGTTTTCCTTCTCTACCCAGAAATGGTATATATAGTTTATTGTTAATGTTACAATGCTAATCCTTTGCACATTTACATTAGTGTTTTGAGCACAACATGACATACTCCTGAGTAAACTAAGTTTATCAGAGGTTGTGTTTGTCCACATTCGTTTGTGTAACTCTTGGTCATTATGTATATAAAATATGATTCTTAAGAGCATGATATAAACTTGATCCCTAATTGTTTGATAGTGATGTTATCAGACAACATTTTACCAAAGAGAACACAAAACTCATTCATGACCTATGTTGTTTTAATAGAAACTTTAATATGACAAAAACACTGCAGCATGGCAGTAAGCCAGAAATACTATCAATAAATTTAGTGATGTTTTCCTCCTTTTAAAGTACTTTGCTACTGCTTTAACTTTCATTTCTGTTTATACCCACAATGGGAAGTGTAAGCCAAATCTTTAGTCCATTTTGCATAGAATAAAGACAAAATGAAAACACTGCAGAAAATATAACATAGATGTCTATTATTCTCCAGGCAGCAACGGGATCTCCATGCGGATGGGTGGACTGCTTTGTCTTTCCTGACCTCACGCAGACTGTGCACACCATTTCTGACTCGGGATTACAAAAAAATGTTAATGCATCTGAACATATAGGTACCAGCTGTTCTTAGAATAAAGTTGCTGGTTATATGTTCCAGAATAGTGAGGCTATAATACACAGACTTAATTTTTATATCTTTACCCACACATCCTAGGGGGGAAAGAACACCTCAAGCCCTTGCCTAGGAGAGGAGAGTTTCACAGTGACTCCCATGTTGTAACACCATATGTACCACTCACAGCAAAGGGAATATTGCAGGAGCATTACGATGACTCTGTGAACATAATGCACCTCTCAAGGTGCTTTTCACCATCTGTTGTCTATAACATTGCAGTCCTTTTCTTCTAATGGACCACTTTAGTGTTATTTAAGGCTTATAATCAACTACACTGGAGCCTTTCCCTATAAATAAGAAAAAACATTATAAACATTTTCAAACACAAGCTTTCAGCTGAGATTTATAGCGAAGGTCATGGCTGGCAAGTTTGTCTGATTCAGAGGGCATTCAAAGACCAGTAAGCAAAGATCGCTTTGGACTTTTTCTTCCATCCTGTTTTCAAAAGCATTCAGCGGGGAAAAGAACAGGTCAGTGAACTAGGTAGAAATGCTGAAAAAAAAAACACATAATGCAGAAGAATGTAGAAGGATGAATTGGAAATAAATTGTGATGAGAGTTACTGTCATGCCACTATCATCAAGTGCATGATTGAGGGATACAAGGCTTTCTATGAACTGTATGAACACTGGGGACACATTTTGGGCCTTTGCTACTGCAGAAGAAATGGTGTCCCCCAAGAGCCTCCCTCTTAATAAAAGATTTTTCATTGTGCTTCTTTGTGTAGGGAGGGGTCTGGTCCTGAGGAGGCCTTCGGGTAATACTCCAAACATGCTTGGGGAGGGCAAATTATGAAACGTCTTCCTTTGGAGGTCAATCAATCTGCAAGCTGCTTACTGCTTTGTGAAAACATTCCTAATCAAACATTTGGAATTTCAGTTGCTGTTGTTATATACTTCCATCCCCATTAGGCACAGAGTTAGTAGGGATGCTTAAAATTGTATGGAGTGCGATAAAATTTATATGTGCATAATTGTGCAATGAACTGTAGCAGCTTGTGTTCCCTGTGTGGCTTTAGTTGGATTTATGACTGAGTTATGCTTGAACATTATTAATCTTGTTGCCAATTATATCTATGTTGGTTTTGTGTTTATCAAAGCGATTTCAGTATTGACTGTTTTACTGTTGTCCCATGCTTTGTGTAATTCTTATGGAAATGCACCATTATATTCTATAGAAACAAATGGAAATGATAGAATTTCAAAATATGAATTAATTATTACAGTGTAATTTGTATTCAGTAGCTAACCTTTCAGTATTGGCTATGGTGCTTTGTGCTCAGTGCTTTCCTGATTGTCTTTTAGAAAGAATACATCTTTCTTCTTTGTTAAAATGCACCAATATTGCTCTGTCTGTCAAAGCTATCCTCCTAATTTGATTAATGAATTAATACCCTTTTCTCTAGGGTTAAAAGAGCTTGTCATTCACAGATGTGATGTTTTCATCCACAGCCCTCCTGCAGAGGTACGGGGCGAGTGCTGTTCCTAGGTGATCATATTGCTGCCAGCTTCTCATTGTTATAGCACCTGAGGCCCGAACAGTACAGAGCGAGTCCAAGGCTTATGCTGGCTGTCTTACTAAATCATCTTATTCGGTTTCCTGTTCTCTTTCAGCTTGTTTCCCAGTTACTTTTCTGCCTGGGATTTCTGCTTCATGGTTTCTTTTTCTATGAACATGGAGCTTTTCTCTCCTCGTTCCTGCTTTTATCAAGGGAATTGCATTCTGCTGATTTCCTCCTACCATGCCAAAGCAGCTGATTATCACAAAGTACTAGTGAAGAACCATCATCCAGCTGTCCTTTCATAATGGACAGTAGGACATAGGAAACGTGTTGATTGGGTGCAAACTAGAAGCTGAAAGAAGTTATTCATCTTTATACCTGATCTTTGAGCTTGTCTTCATATCCCTATATTTCATGCCTGAAGTGCACTTATCAATGCCCTCCTCCCTTCCTGAAGATGCAAACATAGCAATTATCATTGAGATTAAGCACACAAAATCAGAACAGTCATAGAAATGAAGCCAACTCTTTTCCATTATGAAAAGAAGTCCAGTTTCCCCACAAACCTAATCCATCATTTTCCTTCTGGTTCACATCCAGTTGACTGCTAATTTGGAATCAGTCTTTAATGTTGTTTAGTTTTAAAATACTGTATTTTCTGTGTATAAGATGCCCCATGTATAAGACACCCCCCCACACATTTTTCTAACCCAAAATTAAGAAATCTAAGTGAGGCTTAGGAAGTGTAAGGGGAAAGGGATCAAAGTCTTGCAGGATCAGGGCTAATAAATAAATAAAATAAATACTTCTGTGTATAAGATGACCCTCAATTTTTAGTCTAAAGCTTTTAGACAAAAGTATAGTCTTATACATGGAAAAACACGGTACTAAAATTGGAGGTCTCTGTAGAAGTCTATTATAAATGAAATGCCTTTGAAAAGAAGTGTTAGATATGTATAATGATGGTCCAAATCCTTCATACTCCCCGCCCCTTCTTCTGAAGTCATTTGAAAGATGTCACATTTGACCTGGTTTGGCCATATTTTCTGAATACACTTGTTAGTTTGGAGTTGAAAGAGGCAATCCAGTGAGATTGTATTATTTTTCCTCAGAAGGCACTGAGTGGGTGCAAATGGGTCCCCCCCCACCGTTGCTACTGCTGTCTTTGGAGGAATCGGACTCCTGCTAACGTGACCGATTTTTCCTCCATAGTTGTGATAACTGTGTGAGTCTCTGGACTTAGAGCTCAGTTTTGTTTTTATTCATTGAACAGAGTTGAAAAAGTAGTGTGTAAGTACTAGGGAATTTAGTTTATTTTATTTTCTTGTGCATTTGCTATGTATTGTTTTTTTTCTTTTGCCTTAGATTCTTATGGATTGTTTGCTCCAAAATGTTTCTGATACATTTTTGAAACTTTTCCTCTTTTTTCCCTTTTTCACTATCTTTAGCAAAATAGAAAAATATCTCTATTCCATTGTCTGCATTTTTAGCTAAAGAGGATCTGTGGTATTTAAAAGCAGACCTTGCCTTGACCATCTACCAAGAGCCTGTGTTTTCCAGATAGTATTACTATGCAGGGTTGGCATGAGGGATAAAGTACTTCACCTTGTGTATCTTTTGGAAGTTCCTGGAAGCATTGCTTAGCTGGGCCAGACTAGAGTGTTGAAAGGCTACCATGATCGGTAGATGTGGTTGCAAAAAAATCCCAATAATTTAAGTTCTACCTACAATTTAAATTTTGTTTTTAATCTAATTTAGTTTGCAGCTTCTCATAGAATTTTGGATGGCAGTCATACCTGTAGCTTTTCATAAGTTGCAAGGACAGATTTCTGTGTTGAGTATCTGTGCTTACAGTTTTTTCATAGCTGTAAGACTTGAATGTTCTCAACAATATTGATGTATTTTTTGTGCACATGTGTTAAATTATTTATATGTACATAATTTAAAAAACAAAAAAGTTAAAGAAAATATTTTGTTCTTTGTTAAAAAGAAAGCCATTAAAAACATTTTGGGAATAAAGTCACACTCTCCATGCTAGCCACTAAATCTAATCCAAAATGTTGCCAGAGACAATTCTAACTGATTTTCCTTCCCTCAAACAACCCTTCAATGATAAATACAGAAAATCTGTTAATAAAGAATAACCTCTAAAAAGTAAATGTTCTTATTCATATCCCTTTATCTTTTCTTTTACCTTATACTAGTCATGTAATAAGAAATAAAAAGTACAGATTGCTACAGTTGATCATTAACAGTAAAATAAATGAGGAAAAAGGTATGTATAGGAAGGAGGCTATCTTTTTTGCTGAAGAACATGAGAGACTGGTTTGGATGCAGTATAGCACCATAATTTACAGATGCCACATCCAACATCAATATGGTCATGATGATTTAGAACTTCTGGTAGGAGACAAGCAACACGAGGAATGTTAGAGCAGTTCTACCATGTTAATCCATAGAATATTATCTGAACAATATGCTCAGCAGCATGGCGAATGATGATGAGAGATGATGGGAGCTACAGTCTAGTAACTTCTTGAGGGCCAAAAGAATTAACTTGTGGTTAAAAGTACAGCAAGTACATATGAAGCAGGTGAATGGGTCTGTTTGAACTGTTTCATAAACTCAGTATAAGAATGCAGTCTGCAATTCAAGCAGAATGTGCAGAATTATACGAAAGAAAGGTAACACACCTGGCACTTTTTGAAACACTACTTTAATTACTTGGCGGTTTCATTTATGCTTACATTAAACATTGGAGATAATGGGCACAATCCTCCAAACACAGTTGATGCACATCTTCCATCTAGTTCAGTGAGCCCTGCAAGGATGACATACTCCTTGGAATAGGGCATGGTGGGTAGACAACAGAAGCACCGTTGAAACTAATGGAGTGTATGCTGCAGCTGTGCTCAATGAAGGGTGACCAAGAATTACAACATATGGTTTCATTCACAAGATGCTGCAATCTTTCTTTTCTAGCCAAATCATATGTAGATATAGATATACAGTATATTCATCTTAACTGACTGGAAATGTATGGATACACACTTTGGAATGAAATCCACAACGAGTGCCTGAAGCCTGAAAACAAATAATTTGTTAGCATACTACAGAGTGATTCAAGTAGTTAAAAAAATTAATCCAAAGCTCAAGCAAATGAAGATGTATCCAACAATATGTGGCAATCACTTTGAATCAACAAATGCTGCAAGAAATCCCCTTGCATCGTGCCTGCATATGCAAGGGGTGGATTTGGAAAGGGGCCTGTGTCACCGCTTTTGTGTGTGAGTGTTTCAAATGAAATTTATTGGACCATTTTGTATTAAAGGCAGCAGTCCTGGAACTACCTGTATGCAAGTAATAGAATTCAAAATACATTCAGAACTGGAAGCAAGTCATAATAGCTGTAACTTGTTCTGCAAATTTAGGAGCAGAACAAAAAAATCTGCAATAATTTTGAATAACTATGGTAACGAGTCTACTAGATATGAGCAGCTATTAGAATAATCTCTTTTCTGATCTTTAAAAATAGTGGTACACATTTGGACATGAAACAAGGGAAACTCATCTCAAGGATAGATGAGCTGTCTCTTCTAAGTTAAAAAAATCAAAAGAAAATCAACAAGCTTCCAACCCAGGGGTTTTCAAAACATATTGAAGTCCAGTTATTATGCTTTCTTCCCCTTTAGGGCTGGGAAACACAATACACGTTTGGTGTGCAACCCGGACTCCTGCTAACGTGACCGACTTTTCCTCCATAGTTGTGATAACTGTGTGGGTCTCTGGACTTAGAGCTCAGTTTTGCTTTTATTCATTGCACAGAGTTGAAAAGTAAACAACAGTTAAGAAAAGCATCAGCTCGCCAAGGCGCAGCATGAAGTGCCATAGCCTCTTTATGCAGGAAGTTGGACCTGTGTTTACTAACACACGCAATATTGTTCTGTGAGCTTGCTTGGCCTTTTTCGGAACAATCCCAGTGCCTTTTGAAAAATAATTAGGCCCCCCGCTTCTTTTATTCAGTTCTGGAAAAGTTACAAAAACATAAGAGAACACTATGGTGCCAAAGATACATTGAATGCACAGCTTATCCACAACACTGTATATTTCTATTAACAAGGTGTATGTGTGCTTTCAACGTGTAAAATTCAGGGCTTCATGGTTGTAAAAGAACTAGAGGGATTGTTCTTGTCCCTTAAACCAAGGCCTCCGTGTATTATTATTATTTTTGAATTATCATAGCAAGAACAGAATACACATTAACTGTTGAACTTCAACTGGCAATAGCAGTTTGTTAAAGACCCCATCGATATGTGGTTACAATAGCAGACACACAGTTAAGGTCAGGTCACGGTTTCCAACAACACTCACAGGAACCAAGGATAATGAAACAGAGAGAGACCCCTTCGGGACCCTCTAAGGGACAACAGGCGGCTGCGCTCACTGCGGAAGTGCCTTGAGTATTGCATTCACTTCTTCAGCAACGGCTGTCAATGCAAACTCAAATTGTTCCTGTGGGGAGAACAGTCAGAATTAAAAACGCTGGCATGCTTCCAGAGATTCTGGTGAAATATTAAGCAAACGGTAAGTAACAAAAAGGCTATGAAGAAAGTGTCCTGAGATGTTGCATTGTACTGTATTGGCTGGCTGCTGCTGCTCAGAGCAACATGAATGCGTAATAACCAGAAGCACCATTAGTCATGTTACTTATTAGTCTAACTGAAAGGCCTGTGAACGGCAATCACCATGAATACCCTGTCAATAAGGACAGAGGAAGTGGGCAGTTGCTTAACAAAGCCTGAGAAACAGGTGTGCGACTTCTTTTCCATGTTTCTTTGACAAATGCTGAAAGACACTTCATACTATTTTTTTTCCACACAGACATATATGACGCAGATTATACAGGATGCAGAATTATTTTCTATTCAAGCACCAATCATTTCTGGTGGCTTACAGCATTCTAGGGTAACTTGCAAAATATGAAATAATATTTTGATTTTGTTGTGTCTTATCATTGCGTCTCTGAATTTACTGTTCAGGTATACAAAAAGCACAAGAGTTCCACAGTCAAGCCTGTGAGGTTTTTTTAAAAGGGGGGCAATTTGGGGAAATGGTCATATGCAGCTTGACAGCACATCACACACACAACACACACAGTTATAACCTTAATCTGGTTTTACTGACAGTACCTTTGTTTCAACCATGCCAGGTCTCTGATCCCTCAAGTGTTCCAGAGTAGCAGCAATATCAATCTCTTTAGCACCTGCAATATAGAGAGTTATAAAAATGTGTATACAAAAAAGGTCACCAGTTGAGCTGAGTTCAAAGTAATGATAATGTGCGCTGCATCTGTCAGTCTGTAAGTACCGAATTTCCTTTGGGCTAAGAGACCAGTGAAAATTATACAGTCATCTCATGGTGGTCTTGGCAGGCTGGTCCAAAATTGGCATTCAGAAAGGGAGTGGAGAGCAGAGAAACGTCAAAGGTAGTTTGACTGGCACCGAATAGTTAAAACAAAATGTGAGAAAGCATCCTTAAAAGATATTTCCACCGATACTTGACAAGCAGCAAAATGTGTCAAGTAAGAATTCCGGTTTGAAATTCATTTGCAAAGATGTTGTTTTCCTTACCCTTGTTCTAAGGCACATGTTACAACTCCATTCTAGTGTTTAATTATCAGGGTGTTTTTTTTGAAATACATATGAATTGTTGTCGTTTTTTGCAATAGTGAACTTGAGTTTGCTATGCCTACCGGTTTGATTATTATCCAGATAATCCTGTATTGGAAATCTTCCTGCTACTCACACTGTGAGGTTAATAAAACACCACACTGAAGGAGAAGGATGCTTGTGGTGGGCTGTGAAGTCGTACTCATAGGACCACATGCTGCTGCCATGCATCTCCCCCACCTGAGCATCCACTATCTTGTGGCTGCTGCTACAGCAGCAAAAAAGCAAAAAAGCACAACATTTTGTCTTTCAGAATGCCATTTTCCCCCCTTCACACAAGTTGTTTGGTCCATGCTTTGTTTACAAGCAGCCTCACGCTTCTGGCAGATTCCCAAAAGGAACTTGGCAAGGTTTGGATTCTTCTACATGACATTGAGCTTTTCAACACTGCAGCAGGATGGAACCTATGAGTGGCTTACTTCTGTAACCAATGAAGGCCACCACTGTCATTTTTAATGCTATTTTGCTGAAAGAGTCTGATCATGTTGGAATGAATGGCAGTATAAAAGACCCGGTGAGCTATCAACAATTCAAGTTCTATTAAGATTACCTGTTTCCCTTACAAAGTGTAGCTGCAGAGAATAGACCTAGCAGATGTGGTGCAAAACTTGGATTTCAATTAATTCCCAGCTCAGAGACAGACCCTTCCATGTCATCCATCTCAGATGGGACTAACCAACCAAGCCCTCTTCTCAAAACCCCAAGTTTCAGCTAAAGTGTTTTTAGTTTTCAATTTATGTATGTATGTATGTATGTATGTATGTATGTATGTATGTATGTATGTATGTATGTATGTATGTATGTATGTATGTATGTGTGTGTTTGTTTGTTTGTTTGTTTGTTTGTTTGTTTGTTTGATTTATATCCCGCCCATCTGGTTCGGTCGATCACTCTATTTGCTATTTTTGTTTTAAATTAAGAAAGTTGATGATAAACCATAAATGCAACCAGACCATTATGGCTAATGTGTTATGCATCTTGCAAAACAATATCGCATTACTAATATATATTATGTTCACATATGGGTATAATCCCGTTTCTCCAAGGATTCTGTGGTCAGGTATATGTAGGTTCACACTCCACTCTGGCACAACAGTCTTCTAATTGGTGAGGCAGATTAAACTAAGAAACAGGCACAGTCCCAAAAACATGAAGCTCCCTCACCAAATAGAGTACTCTCTAGGACAAGTATTTTGGACTTCCACTTCCTTCAGCGACAGTGAATATAGTCAATCACTAGCAATCTTGGAAGTCATAATCCACAACAGCTAGATGGCCCCTATTTGGGGAAGGCTGACCAAGAAGTTCCATGGCAGAGCACACTGGAGTAAGATTAATATGGCTCTCACAGCACTTTTTTCATGAGACATGGTTTGTATTTACAAGCATACAGAATTTTAGAAAGTTGCAATAACTGGGGTAGTTGTGGAGGACTCTCAGGAACAATATAAAACTGTTACGTATCTGTAGGTACGACAGTACAATTCAGCTACATTTCAGGGGGCTTCAAATCATACTTTGCTTAGGACTTATTTTGTTAAGACGGGCAAATGGGTCTGTAATCCTGTTTCTCTCACATGTCCTAGTAAAACCATGACCTGATTTCAGCCTGTGAAAGGTGGGCTGTTGAACGAATTATTGGGGCTGGGTCATTATTTGAGGTTATTTTCAACTACAGGGGCAAATACCTTACTACGACTTACAATATATACTCCCTGCCATAACTGATCAGGCTAAGTATATTAATTAAAGGTACATATATATTAGAGAAAGGCAATCCATATTTTTAAAGTTGCAGATCACAATACTGAAAGCCAGCTAGAATAGAACAGCCAAGTCGATGGTCTAACTTCTTTTTAGAAGTGTAATTGCAGAGGAGCTAATACTGTACAGATACAGTCCTGTCTCGTGTTCTCACCAACCAAATCACTTTATAGAGTGGTACTTCTTTAGAAAAAAACAGCACCTGGGTTTAGTGCTAAGAACATCTGGAGGTCAGTGTAATTAATATGACATTGTTTGAAATGTGCATCAAAGGCCTACTAGCAGTTTTCTGGGCCAGCTGCAACTTCTAGACACTCTTACAAGGCAGTGTCACATCTGGTGCCTTGGAGCAATCAACTCTGAAAATAACTAGGGCAAGTACTGATCAATTCTTTTAGGGAATGTGTGCAGCTAATATACCAGCCAAAGCTGAGCAAAAGCTGACTTACTGATGTGAGATCCAGGAACACTTCTGTACAAGCCTAATATGTTAGAATGAGTGCCACCTAATCCTGAATAGACTTTACTGCAAATCCAGGGTACTGTATACTTTTCTACTGAACAAGTATCTCTCTTATTTGGACTGAAATTTAGTTTGATAACCCATTTCCAGATCATTCCTGCATCCAGGTAGTACTCCTTGATGTTCATTGGAAAGGAAAGATACATTTTGTACTCATGACACCCAATACCAGTTTTCACCTAGCAGTTGCTGGCTGCAACACCTAAGGTAAGACGAGATGGGGCAAGGCTCCAAGAACCAAAGCACCTGGAAAGCTAGAGATGCCAGGCACTGCTGGGGACAAAGCAGGCAAGCGGCCGGTCCCCGGCTCGCTTGCCTTGAGCCCCTGGTTTTCCAGCTACTACACTCGGCCAGATTTCTGCCTCCATGGCCTGTGTCCAGCCATCTCTGGAAACAGTTTCTGCCTGCTCTCTGGTTGTGCCACACTGGTGGGGATGTGTACGAATGTTCCACCTGTCAGGGTTCTACCAGTGTGCCTCCCACCTGCATAGCCTCTGGTGGTTCTCCTTCAGAGACATTTTGAACAAGTTGGATTTATTAACTGTGGGAGTGAAGTAACTCCCTGCAGCAATAAAACAATATTATTTGCTCGACCAGGGTCTGTGGCTCATTGTCTGCTACCTTCCCAGATGGGCCTGAGTCCACAAGGACTTCTTCTGTCCCCAGTGCCACAGAACCTGGGTCTGACAAGCACTGGGTTGCACCTAGCCTGGAGAGGCCCAATCCTGTTAAGCACTTTTCAGTTAGCAGTCCAGGAGGTCCTGGGGCTGCAATGGGCGACATACCTATTGCCTGTCAGGGACTGGGTCTGCCAAAGCCTGTTTCTGTTCAGCGTCAAGCAGGACCCGATCCTGTAAAAGACGTTTGGCACAAGTTCCCCTGTTAATAAAGCTTCTTTTTCTGCAAAGACTTGCCCTCTCATCATGGAGGGGCATTGTGAGTGGCTCGCAAAACATTTAGCGAAATATATCAAGCTTTGAGATTCTGAATATACAGAATGTTATAGCAATTAAGGGGGCTTTAAAAATGCAGCCCTGAAAGTGTACATTATGCTTTACAATGGAGTTTTGAAGAGCAGCAACAGATTACGGTTGGCTTGTCTGAAAATTTGAAAGTACCTCAGGTAAGAATGACATGCCTGTAAACAAAGTCACCTTATATTTATGAATCTATACATAAGGTTTGTCACAACACGGTGCAGCCAACTCACTTGCACGCCTAGCAGGAGTCATGGCTACCAAAAATATAGTTCTGAATGTCAGCAGGCTCAAATGAATGGAGGCCAAGAGTTTGAGAGGCTTTGTCCACTGAGTTAAAAACACTGACAAGGGTGTCAGTGATTTTGTATCTGCACAAATATTGTTTATGCCTTTTATAAACTTCTTTACAATGGAATTTGAAAACATGTTCTGATGAGCCACAATGACAGACAAGTAAACCTTTATAAAGGACTGCTAAAGACCCGTCTCTTTAAGATTTATGAGAAAGCAAACTACACAATGAAATGTTGCCAGCAAATATTGCTCATTAATGGATCTCAAAAACGTTTTACATTTCCTCCATTTATAATAATAACACTTTCTGGTGGATGTTTTCCTAGATTTCCTTAGTTCTCTTGTTATTGAAGAAGAATTCTCCATGTTGTCAGTTTTAACGTTTTTATGTCCGGGTGAGAGATCTGACTATTGTGACATGTTAGGATATCTGAACTGACAGGCAGTCCCAGGTTGTCCACTACCATTAGAACCACAACTGCCATACCACCAAAAAGTTATTAATATTGTATCTGTCCCTTCTTGCTTGATTTTCACAACCATTTGCTGAATTAAAGGGAAATATATGTTTTAGGGCTCCTGACTAAGTTTGTGCGTATGCATCCTGCTTGGAGTTTCTGCCCTCTCAGGAAGAGTACATTTTGCATTTTATGTTCTCCTGGGTATCAAAAAGGTCTACTTGTGACAAACCCCCCTTCAGTATTATATCTTGGAAAATCTTATTTGACAGCTCTCATCCATGAGTCTGCATCTGATTTCTGCTTGGAGCATCTGCAATCGGGTTTTCATTGCTGGAAATGTGCATCGGCGCAAGGTAAGTTATGTCTCCAATGCACCAAGAGAGTCATAGAAAGGATATCACCCTGTTTGTTTACATAATACATTGTGGTAAAAATTGTCTGTTATCACCTACACCACCTTTCCCACCACGATAGGTTCGAAAGCTTTTAGGGCTTTGATGACTGCCAACATCTCCAGTTGATTTATATGCTGGGTTCTCTCTGGAGGAGACCAAAGAGCATGAATTTTGTTTCCTTGGCAATGAGCACCCCAGCCTGTCAAGCTGGCATCTGTCCTTATCGCTACAGATGGTTATGGAGATCTGAACAGTATGCCCATTTCTAGAGTACTTCTGTCCTGCCACCATCTAAGTTGAAGTGCCAACTCCTTCATTACCTGAAGCCTTTTCCGTACACTGTCTTTTACAATGTTGAAAAGGGTCAGGAACTGAAGAGGTATAATTCGGCCCCTTGCATGGGCTATTAGTGCAGTAATGGATGCCCTTAAGCCCAGCAATATCAGAGCAGTGTGGAAAATAACCCTTCTGTTTGGCTGGAACTTTAAACTTTGTGATGAGTCTGGTCATTCTTTCCTGGGGAAGACAACCTCCTCCTTTGAGTCCAAAATCATACCTATATATTGGATTGTCTTTGTTGGTTGACGATTTAAGGCTTGTGGTGAAGTGGTTAAACTGCTGTACTACAGCCAAAACTGTGCTTACGGCCCAGGGTTCAATCCCAGGTAGCTGCCTCAAGGTTGACTCAATGTTCTATCCTTCCAAGGTCGGTAAAATGAGTACCCAGCTCACTGGCAGGGGGCAATGTGTAGCCTGCATAATTAACTTTTAAACTTCTCAGAGAGTGCTTTAAGTGCTATGGGGCAGTATATAACCAGCATTCTTTGCTTTCCTATTAAACTTGATTTTCAACGCAAGATCCAATAGGAGTTGCAATGTTGTTGGATATCCTTTTGCAATTTTTCTCTCAAATTCACAAAAACTAACCAGTTGTCCATATGGGAGAAAATATTTATTCCCTTTACCCTGAGATATGCTGTAATGAATAGGTGCTATGCATTTGGTAAAAGATGTGGGTGATAAGGAGAGGCCAAATGGAAGCACCCTGAACTTATGAATTTGATGAACCAAAACAAAATGGAGGACATGACAGTGGTATTATGATGATACAGCTATCTGGAAATAAGTGTCATTGATATCCACCACCACAAACAAGTCTCTTTCTTTTGAGACTGGGAGGATGTTTGCTAATGTTATCATTCTGAATTTCCTGGTAATGAAGTTAGAGTTTCTATTGTGCAAGACCAATATCAGTTGTAAACCTCCACATTTATTTGGCACAGTGAAATAATGGGAATAGAACCTGTTGTTCTCAGGGACTTCTGCTATAAATTTCTCAGGGACTTCTGTTATTACTTTCTTCTGTAAAAGATTTCCTTCTCTAAAACCTATGGTTTTGTTGACTGAAAAAGTACCATTTCAAATTTGATAGAATAACAGTAAGCACCCTATGGGCATTGGTGATTTAACACCAATATAAAAAGACACTAAAGTAGGTTTGGAAGATTGAATATTTTGAAATTCTACAGTTTGTTGTTTTATGCTGTTGATCTCATGTGCACTCAAGTCAAAACATGTGCTTGGTGTTCTTGTCGTTCTCTTTTGTAGGTGATGCAGAAGACTTTTTTAATCTTGTCTGTTGTTGCTTGTAGAAAGTGGAGGATTGCTGTGAAGAAGATCTTTTGTCTTTCTACAAGAGATTTTCCTCTCTGGTATAGTTCTGTATTGCTTCTATGAGTATTGTTGTGTAAAATCCGTGAGTTTCGCCATTATTTTTCTTTTTATACACGTCCTCCATGATGTCATCAGTTTTTTTTTTAATTAAATGACCTTCTCCATCAAAAGGTAAGTCTTCTATATAGCTTCTGGATTTGTTTGATATTCCTAATATCAGCCAGCACAATCTGTGGCATGTCTAGCTGAATAAATTTCTGACATGCCAAACAGAGAGCTTCTTGTTGGAATGCCATAGCATAGTGGTTCCCAAACTTTTCTCACTTGTTGCTTCCCTGAGTGGCGGCAGTGGTGGTGGAGGCACAGGCACAGGAGGAGCTGCAAGGGCTGCTGTGTGAAACAGGAAGGATCCAGAGCCAGAGCTAGCCACAAGAGCAGCAGCACAAGAGCTGCTGCTGGCTCAACGGAAAAAACAAAAAAAAAGCTTCCCCATTGCTCCTAGCTAGTTTGGTGGAGCCCCAGAGAGGAAGGGAGGAAGGAAGGAAGATAGACAGACACAACTAGAGAACAGTTAGATATTCTGATGGAGCATCAGGATGCTGTGCCATCTGGAAACTGACTTGCGTATGACCAATAGATTGGAAGTTAAGCAAGGAACAGGTGGGTTTGGATATGCACTAACTATTAAGAAACTGACAAGCATGGAAGTGGCAGTAGAGAAAGAAGAAAGCAACAGGAAGAGTTGGCACTGAGAAAATGAAGTATTGTCTAACCAGGCTACCAGAAAGTGTATACTCTTAAAAATGAAGAACAGCATGTGAGTCTCATAATCCAACACTGGACAGCATAAGTGGGTTCTTTCTCTTTTCAATAATTTATCAGGTTTGTGTTAACAAAAACTACCTCTGCTTGTTCATCCACCATTTAATCCTTCACCATAAAAACCTTACTTGCTATTTAACCTCCCTCCCTTCCACCAAGATAGACGAATCTTCACTACAATAATCCTGTAGTGGAGGGCAGGGAAAATACTCTTAAGGTGCAACATTGTGAATTTCAAGCTTCCATACCAATCTAATTTGTATACTGTGAAGTGGCATGGATGAAGTTGGGCATCTAATTTCATGGCTTATTGCACTTGGGTGTTTAAACCATATCCTCTTTCTTACAGTTAGGCTGACTACCTTAGTTTCTCACTAAGTCCCCAGGGATAGATGCAGGGTGATGTAGGTTATCCAGAGAACTCTCTCCCAAGAGTCCTGGAACAAATAAAACAGTCCCTCAATGTTTATTTATTTATTTATTTATTTAATTTATATCCCGCCTATCTAGTCGCGGTGGACTACTCTAGGCGGCCAACTTCATGTTCCTCATCCAACTTCATGGAAGAGATAGACCTACAGTAAAATATTTTTGTACTCTTGATGAAGGATCAGATGTTCCAAGCCTGACACAGCATCAGTCTTTTCCTGTTTCTCCCCTCCTTTTTGTACACTTGAAGATTCAGGACTGAATGCCAAGGTAGACCATGATACATATCTGAAATATATCAACCATTTTATCTGTCTTTCACCAGTTTTATTGTTACTGTAGTACTCAGTACTTTCAATAAACCATCTGAAAAAAAATATCATGTGGAGAGCTCGTCAAATATATTATCTAAAAGCATATTTAGTATTAAATAAGCTATTAGTAGTTCCTTTTTAAATAGGAAACCTATCCCTATTCATTACAGGCTGCACCATTTTAAAATGAAACCAACTACAGTACTGTACTAGAGCCACTGTTTGCATTTGAATATGGCTTGAGGCACAGCTTTCACTATGGTCAATTATCTGGTGGAAAAAATTCCAACAGCCAACAACATTGCATAATAGTGTTAAACTCATCACCAGCCAGGGTTACATTAAAAGCAGCTCACTCTTAGAATGCCATCATAAATATATAATAAGAGTTAGTGTGAATGCAAAGGACAATTTTTACTTCGAGACAGCTGCAATATTTCATAGAACATAAAATGTCCTTACTGAAAAGACCTAACCCAAAAGTATATACCTGAACAGGAAACCAAGATCCAGGCTACATCGGTTGATTTCCCTTTCCCGCCCCTTAGGATAACTGACTGCATCTAATGAGCCACAAAGTTCAAGGCTTAGAAATTCAATATAATTCAAAACCTAGAAGGCAAGACAGCTTCAACCAACTTTAAGAAATAAATACTTTCTTCTCCTTCCTCATATGTTTCTCGGTAATTATGTCTCAGTGCCATCCTACTCGCACTCTTTGAAATATCAGATCAATAACTCTGCATATTTCCCCCTAAAACTACATTGTAAAACATAGCCATGAGATAAGGCATGTGTAGGTGTTTATCTGCAGAGAGGAAATTGGCTCTTAGAAACAAAAGTTACATTGGCAGAAGCCTGAAAAATCATTCTAGATTTATAGTATGTAGATTAGTGGTATTTCAACTGCAATATTATTGATTCACAATTCTAATTAAGCTAATACATGGAGGACAAAATGTAGCAAAGCATCAAATCTTGAGCTTAACTGGATTGCAAATGAATAAATCAGGTTTTTAAGTATCTCTCTAATTTAAAGCAGAATGTGAAAGGAATAATAAAATTAACAATATGGGCCCAAATCCTCCTGTATATCTATGTGAACAGAATAACTTTTGGCGACAAATTGCTCCAAGCTAAGAAATCACTGCAGAGTCACACAGCTCCATATGCAATATGTATTGAGTGGTTCTTTAAGGCAATTCACCTCCACAGATTACATTGCTTGCGTGACACCAGTGTTACTAGGAAAGAGTATCTGGGTCAATGTGTATGTATGAATTTATTCCTTTTTTTTGGGCAAAAACAAACAAACAAAAACAAAAACCACCACTGCATTCACTAAGAGAGTTCTTCTAGAACATGTATTTCAAAAGTAGGTGAAAAAACAAAGGATGAAATTGAGTCAATAATATTGTGCATGCTTGGCTAACACACATGCTTGAGCAAGTCCCAATGGACATACTCCTGAATAACTAGGCATAGGATGCACAATTACTGCTCACTTTAGTTGGGGAGGATAGCTGTGAACTTTTCACAAGAGAAGAAAATACTGCATGAGTATTTGGGGAGGTCCAGGAACACGGGTACCATCAAATATCCCAACGGCTGACATGAATTAACTGCAAGTTTTATAATCTACACTCCTTTCATAACTCCTATTTGTACCTGTTGGGGTATACAGATGACATGGATTGTACCCTCAGTACTCATGGCTTACTTCAGAAAAAGAAAACGATGTAGAAAAACTGGTACCAACAGATTTCCGTTTTCCAACATGGAAAAAAATGCCTTCGGCCATTAAAATGGTTGAGAATTGTCCTCTAAAGCAGTCATCCCCAACCTTGGGCGTCCAGATGTTCTTGGACTACAACTCCCAGAAGCCTTCACCACCACCTCTGCTGGCCAGGATTTCTGGGAGTTGAAGTCCAAGAACATCTGGAGGCCCAAGGTTGAGGACCACTGCTCTAAAGGACATGTAGTGATGCACAGAATGAAAGAACCATGTTGCCAATACATGTTTTTAAAATTATTTCATATCTGAAGAAGAGGTAAAACCAGACATAGCCACAGAAATCCTTCATGATGTCACAGAGACGCCCAAAACACTCTATAAATGCAGTTTGCAGTTCTTTGAATGACAAAGAGAACGATATACCGGTATATTAAGCATCTTTTTTCTCTGTCATCATAAGATCAATAAATACATGCTAACTCTTCCTCAAACACAACACTGAAGAAACCAAACCACCCCCCCCCCCAAATTAATATCAGTGGCAGCAAAGACCAGAATACTCCCATGCAAATAGCATATACAATGAAAATGAGTGACTGGGCAGATGTGAAACTAATGAAAACAACAGAATCTGGAATTTTAATAACACAAGCCCATGTACGCCTTCACAAAAAGTAAATATAGCTCAACTCAATAGGACTTGCTCTCAGGTAAGGGTATTATAGGACTGGAGCATGACTGCAGCCTAAAAACATAGGATTTTTCTTAAAATGCAATAGGATTTCCTAAAATGTAATTAATGAATTATTCATTTACATGTAGGAACAATAACCAAAGGAACACAAGATTCTAAAGTACAGTACTGTACTAGAAACAAAAGCAAACATCAATGCTTGTCCCCACTGTGAACATGTGTAGTTAGAAGGAGAAACTACTTTAGAAGAGTAAATTATGTGAAAAAGGAGCCCCTTTTCCTACTGAAGAGCCAAAGCGTTTTATTGATTGCTTTCTACTTTCCCACTGCTGAAACTAAATGGTCCCCTATTTACTTTGATTTAAAAATGCATTATTGTCCGCTTTTTAATAAGCCAGAGAGTGGAACAAGAACTCAAATTATTCTCAGTTTATTTGTAAAAGACTTAAAAAAAAAAAAACCAAACCCAATCTGAAGGCCTTAATCCTTAAAAGCCTTTTGGGGGAGGGAGTAAAATATGTTAGCAGATGCTGGCCTTGCAGCTGGGCCTGGACTGAAAGTGCACTTACATTTTTATGTTTAGAACTTGAAGGACTCTATAAGTTAGTGCTTGCGCTACAGAAAAATCAATGGCAGTGGTATTCTTTGGTACTTGTGCAATTCATTCTTTAAGAAAAAGGAAATGGAAAGAAAGATTTCATGTCCTGGACCCTCAGGCCTTTGATCATTTGATGAACACAGGATCCTCAACCTGGGCCTCAAACTTCTCAGGCCAGACAAAGGAGGGCTAGGCCTCACAGGCTGGGCCTCGATTCCTGCCAGAACAAAACCTTTGGCTGCCTCACAGTGTGACAGCCTGGGAAAGGCCCACCTCAGCAGGGCTGAGTGGCCCGCTCTGCCCTTTGATCTTTCCTTTAAACTGCCCAAAGCGCCAGGTCAGGGATTTTTAGATTGGACACCCCCAATGTCCAGAGGGGAGCAGGTCAAGAACAAAATGGGGTTGACCAATCTGGGGGAAAGAAAAAAAAACCCTGCAACTCTTTTCTTTTGACTAGTTTCACATGACTTGTCGGGCATTGTCCAACACTAAGCCCACACTTAAAATGGAATTTGACATTACATGGTACAATGGAGTCAATAAATGGTATTCTTTAGAGCTCTTGCAAACTAAGTCAATCCTTCTCTTAAGTGGTTGAAAGTGTGCAGTTAGAAAATGCTTTTTGTTTACTATTCCATTTAAGAAAATTGTATATATTTTCCGATCTTTCTTTCATTGCATCCTCTTGTTTGTTGTTGAAGACTGAAATGAGCTTAACAAATGTTTAATAGTAGTGGCACATCTGGTTCCCCGCTCCCACTTGCTCCTACACAGTAACTTTCTTTTTCTTTTTTTCTTTTCTTTTCTTTTCTTTTTTTGGACAGATGAAACTGCCACTTGAGATTCAAACATTCGAAGCAGCTAAAATGCCTTTTTCACAAATGTAAGAAAATCCTCAATGGACTGTTTTTTTGTTTTTTTTTTAATGTTTTGCAATACAGAATTTGGAAAAGACAAGCACACAATTGTTTTGTCATTAGTATGTTCCATACACAGTTTGTGAATCTCGGGGGAACAAAAATTACCCCTTATGGTTGTCGAGGACATGCTTCCAGAACCTAAAATGAAGATCGGCCTCAAATTCTCAAATAGAAGCTCATTGTACAATGGTTATAAGATGAAAACAGAGACAACCTCTACCTATAAACATCTGAGTAAATCTAAGAGCAGGAGTCAATGGTCCACAGCTTACTCATGACTGTAGTCAAGGGACCTTCCCCCCAGAATTTTGGGGAAAGGCATTCACACCACTTTAAGTGATCCTAAGATAAATTGGTGGACATTTTGTCTATTATAGTTTTTGCCACCACCACCCCATTTTCCAATAATAGTGTGACTAAAAGTCTGCCTGCAAAAGCTGATCCAGTGAGATTTTTTGTTATAATGGTAAGAATGCTGTTGCTGGCAGAAGTGCATAAGCCTCTACATGGCTACAAAACCAGTTCTGAGACTAGGAAATGTGACAAATAATTGTCACATGAAAACAGGACTATGGCCATTATGTAGAAACACCTTAAGACAAAAAGACTAATATGATAACTGATAATATGATAAATGCTGTAAGCCACCCAGAGACCTTCGGGTAGTGTGGGCGGCATATACGTTAAATAAATAAATAAGTAAATAAATAAATAAATAACTACAAAAAGGTTACTTAATGAAGAAACATGCTCTAAATACCAGCAATTCATTGAATACTAAAAACACATAGAGGACTGGAGCTAGACCTAGCCATATTTGGGATCCTCTAAAACTATAACATGTAAATTACAGTAGAAATAGCACTAATTGACTTCAGTGGGCTTTAATCCAGTGCAGCATTAGTCATGCCTCATTGAACTACTGTTGCTTTCCATAGTTTAAGTCAAATTACTAGCCCCAGCTCAAGTGTACCCATTGAATCATTGCAATTTATTTACAAATTGACTTGCTATTCAGCAATTCAATACATCTGCTTTAGTTGGGACTAGTTATTAAATTTAGTAAACCAGATCTTGTATGTATAAATCTGGATCCAACTCAGAGACTGTCATGTAACTGTAGGAAAGGCATTGCTGGAACTGTTCAGTGCATAGATTCAATACAGATATTCTTGGCAAACTAAATTTTCACTAGCTCCATCTCCAGCTTTTTATCGTTTTCCCACTACCTGATTACAGGAACAAAGGAAGAATTAATCCAGGCTATGCCATCTTGATGATACATCCTGATACAATTCTACAGATTGCATAGTCAAAGAATCACAAGGCCATATCCTTATACTTCACTTTAATTAATTTAAAATAGCTAATACCTGAAGGATTCATACTGAAATAATTAAGTACAGCTCAGAGTTATCTGCACAAAAAGGTATGCTGAAGTTAATATAAATACTAGAGATGGGGACTTTGTATTCGTATATGAATATGAAGTCCTATGGCATAGGTTGGCCGGCTTGATGAACACCCACCCCCAGAACCTGCTGGATGACTTACTGCATGGTGCATAGCCAGCATCATCTTTTGCACCACTCTGGCAAGAGGGTGGGACAATGAGTCTCCCTGCTCAGCTGCAGAGTAGTCAGACGAGCAGAGAGCTGGGGGTGTGGCAACCAAGCAGAAGCTGACGCCAGTCACACACATTGTGCGGTAAGAGGTCTAGTTAGCACGTTCTCGGGGTAGGTGTTCATCAAGCCAGGCACCTGTGCCAGCTGGCTTCATATTTGTATACGAAGCCCCCATCTCTAATAAATACAAATTATTCTTGAACCACATTGGTTTTAGTCTGAAAAACGGTTGACTAGACCCTACTTGTATTTCATGATTTTTTTTCCCCTAACCCAAAGGTGGGCATCCTCTGTAGGTCTGAAGGGCAGATTGGCCCTTTCTTGGAACATTGAAGGCTGGATGTGCTCCCACACGCTGCCCACTTAAAAATATTTTTTGAAAAAAGGCATTTTAAACCGGAAACGCCACCTCATGCCCTCTAGTAGCTGAGAACTTATTAAAAAAAATTTAAAAAACAAACAAAGGGGGCAAAACATAGTAATTACTAGTAGCTGCAATTCAAAGCTTAAATTTATGGCACTCACACTGGCTTAACCAACCAATGGGATTCTGGCCATCTCTCTCCTAAGCAGGCTTTTATCCAATATGAAACAGAAACCCAATATAGACAAATTAGGAATGTGAATCTTCCTTGCACAGATGTGATTGATAAGAAAATATCTGCTTGATTTATCTCTATCTACTTTCTGTTACAGAACCTGGCACAAAAGCAATGCCAGGTAAAAAGTAATAACCTTAGCACACTTCTCTTGTGAGTCTGACACTCCTTTGGCTTATTATGTATGTTTTACAGCTCCAATCATCATGCAAATTGCCACATAGTTTGAACAGCATGGAAATCCCTCACTTGAATAAATTATTCACATAGGAAGTGGGGAGTAGGGAAAACAGAATTTGGAGGAGAATGTGAAATATTCTGAAGCTGTTCATTTCAAATTTTTTTTGTCCAGCTTCAATGAAGAGAAGCACGAGCACACTGTCCACTAAATGCATTTGCTGCATAAACATCCTGAGAGGTGAGCATGTATAGACTGAGGAGGTAGGAAATATTTACTCTGCACTTCACAACCTTTTTGCCAACAGAAGATAAGTATATTGTGAAAGTACAAATGTGTGTATTACATCCATCTATACAGACCTTCAGGGTTCGTAATTTGCCTTCATTTTTAATCACTATGGACATTTTAAAAAAGCACTGGGAACATTCAAGCAAGGGTAAAATTTGCCTCTAATCTATTTGAAGCCCTTCTGTGCATATTGTGCCTCTGTTGCCATGACAACACTGCTTCGCCTCAGAACTCAAAAGCAACAGCCCTTTTGATGCTCACCTTTGGCCATTTTATTGAGTACCATGTCAATTAGAATGTAGGTTCCAGTTCTTCCCGCACCATCACTACAAACAGGGAGAAAAAACAACAACAATCAGTCCAGGGCACACAAAAAGGTGGCAATATCATCATCACCATCGTTGTTGTCGTCAACAACAAGAAAAGCGACTACTGTTGATGTGATGTGAAAAGCATAACATTGGGGAAAGATTAGGGTGAGGTGAAGCAGGCACAGGAGGAAATATATGGGAAAGGAAAGACGTAATATGTACATGGAAGATCCTCGGTTGATTGGTTTGTGAATTGTACAATCTCTCCTTCTTCCCCCCCAAACACACCTTTGTTGTCTCTTAATATTTTAAAACTGTAATGAAGTGAGCAATTTTAGAAGTCCACAAACCGGTGAGCCAAACCTGATGGGTTAAAAGCTGAAGGAGATAACAGCAACTTGTGTACTTTCTCTCCCCACCCCCTTCCTCCCCTCCTTCCCTCCTTGGTGTTGGAGCTTACAGGAACATTCATGGCTTTGCAAGCTGACCTTTCAATCACCTGCCTCTCCCTACATTGTGAAAAATCTTTTGTTATTTAAAGATCATATTATTTCCTTACCAAGTAATTGGGCACTAGCCACCAAAGCCTGGAAAAAAACAGAGATGTTGCTAACCTTTTCTACCCTCTTCTTATTTCACCTCAGTACAGAAACTGCTACAGTCTAAATAATAGGATTTTTTCATCTGCTCAGGGTATTATCTTTAATATAAATGAGAATTTTGGAAATTTGTGACTGAGCAGTATGAAGATGTCAACAATCCAACTGCAGCTAAAAAGAGCCAGCTTATAAATTAAGAATGGGATGTTTTTCACATCTGTTGCCAACATTAACAAGATTTGAAGTCACTTTTGTAATTTTATTTTGCCTAGAAATTATTGGTGGACTAGAGGGAGAAAGTAGGCAACATTGTGATTTTGAAGACATTGTGATTTAAATATAATTTATGAGACTGAATTTTCCAGACACAAACTTAATGATGCTGGAGTATCACATGGCAGTAAACGGTGCCAAAATATGAAGGAAAAAGAAATCTTGCTTTTTATGGCATATGGCACAGACATAATAATTTACATAAAAATTAGATATCAAATGCTTTCTTTCCAATTTTAGCAAATAAACTGTGCCACCAAGGACAATTCAAATATTAATTTTATTGGAACCTCAAAATCAGCATGATTCCTTAAGTTCACACAAATAAATGAGCATCAAAACTGTCTTAAAGTTTTCTGCTCATAAACAGCAACCCACTTGCTCTCCTTATCTGCAGAATTTTTTCACCTGAATTACCCAGCATTCCTTATCACAGTATTAAATAATGAAATTGCTAGACATTTACACCTAATAAGAATTTTGTATCAAGTCTTATTTTCTTCTACATCTTAAAGGCATTGGAAAACTTTAAAGGGAGAACACCCCTTAGCTGTAGACCAAGGAAAGAAAGCCCAGATTTCCCCAATTCTGCTTCTCCTGAATTCATCCTTGAACAGAACAGAGTATGGTGTCCACACATGAATTACAATGTTGTTCCTTATGCTGTGAATAAAATGTCTGGAGGCTTTTAAAACATACATCAAATGTTCTGCAAGGCAGGTAGCACTGAATAAAGGCATATGTTCCTTTGCAGAAGCACAGATAGCTGGGACCCTGTATTTATTTATTATATATAACACACAGTTCTAGAAAAGCCTTAGAACGAATTTCTGGAATAACATAAGCCTCAAATGAAAAACGTCAAGCAACAAAATATTTTCAGGAAGGAAACAGATATTTTTAAATTACAGAATACATTTCTTTCCATTTGTTAGCCACATATAATGTACATGTGTTTAATTAGAACAAGCATATGATTTGCGCTACTGAGCAATTTACATATTCAATTCAGTCCATACTGTATGATTTGCTTAGCAGTCTCTCTAAGGATAGCTTTAAAATGGTACTTGCCTGCAATGAACAATTACTGGACAAGAACGCCCCCTGTAGCACTTGTTTACTTTTCTGTAATAAAACAAATGTAAACATTAATATACACACATATACTGTATAATTTTATCAGAGATTTATGAAATGCACAGAGGAGGCATCCAGAAATCAAAGAGTGAAAACAAAAATCACACTCCATAAAAAGATGAGTGGATTTGTTTTAATAATTCAGCCAAGGCTATGATTTTCAAAACATGTCCACCAGTACAGGTTTAATAATTAGATATGGGTATAACCTGTCAAATACTGTTTCTATAAAATAAAAATAAAAGTGATTCATTGAAACCACAGCAGTTAGTGGATTCTGGTCATGTTTAAAATAGATTGTTTGGTAATGATAGAGTTCAAAGACATTCCTAGTTTTGATATCAAACAAACTACCTGTTTTAGTCTAACTGTGTTATTTAAACCCACACTCACAGTGGGTTCTATAATACATTATTTGTTTACATTTATTTATTTGCATGTTGGTTGATGTGTGCAGTCAAATCGGAACTGATTTACAGGAACCCTAATAGGGCTTTCACAATAAGTGAGATATTTAAGGAGTAGTTTCACCAGTTCCACTCCCCCCAGTGAGTTTCCATAACTGAGCGGGCATTTGAACCCTGGTCTCCAGGAGCCCTATTTATTTACATGATAGATCATGTAAACTTTCACCCTGGCACACAAGTTTCTTATCCTTTTGAGCTCTTAAATCAAACCACAGAAACATTGTTTTCATACATGGAGTAATATACACATTCCCTGAGAAAAACACTTCTAATTAATGTAAATTTTATATTGGATAGCATGCACACAGTGTGCATAATGTTCTTTTCTTGCCTCAGATGCAAATTAGTGTGAGCAGAAACCTTTTAAATAATACAACAAACTAAAATACCAACAGTAAACTGTTCAGTAGGAAAGGGGACATGAACAACATGTAGGAGCTATTAGACTGAGAAAGGGGAACCAGATGACTAGGACCTATTTCTATATGCCATTTCCCACACAGTTAGCAAGACATGCAAGGAAGCCTGGCTTTGCAGATGTAAGTGGCCATAGCTACAGCTGGGTATATCTCTGTTCCTCAGTAGCTTTCATGCATGCTCAAGATGGCTTGAAAGAGTCGTTACATTATTTGAAAAACAGCTGTTTTAGAGTGAAGCTACAAACTACTGTTTTCCACTCAGGTATCACTAAATAAATATGTTTTAAAAGTATAACAGTACTTGTATTATCCAACTAATTCCCTTAATCGTTGATGTTTCTGCCTTGATTTGTTGCTATTTATGCTACAAATAGGAGGACAAAGTAATTTTTGTCTCTTAGGTTAATATGTCAGTACAGTGGTACCTCGATTTACGAACTTAATCTGTATTGGAATTAAGTTCGTACATCGAAAAGTTCGTAAGTTGAGGCAAACTTTTCCATTGGAATGCATTGAAAACCATTTAATTCATATCTGCTGTTTTCCGTTCGTAGGTCGAGACATTAGTTCCCATAGGAACTAATGCAAAGCCGGTTAATCCATACTCTACCACTGGGGGGGGGGGAATCACTAAGACGCTTATATCGTTCTGCAGAAAATTGGGAAATTTATACACTTCCCCCCATCATAGTACATGGCCCTTAGTCAAAATTCTAAAAAAAATTAACTATTATATATTCAAAAGATCTACAATGATTAGTGATAATCAACTGTCTATGTGGAAAGTGTAAAATTTAAATGGGAGATAGAAAACTCATATAGAAATAAAACACAACAATGCATATAAACATATTTATTTATTTAATGCATTTATATAATCACCTTCACAAGTTGGCATAAAATAAAAGGAAATCTAATTTTCCTTAAATCCAAACAATGAATAGTGAACTTGGCTGTATTCTTTAAGTAATGACATCTGAGACCTTCTGTGCTGTAAAATGTATTAACAGATATCAAAAAAAGATATTAGCTTTGGTTTTGAAAGCAGACCCATTTCAGCATAAACTGTGATTTAAATCCAAAGAACGGCAAACTTAGTTTCACTTTGAGCTTTTGTTTCTGAAACAATATTTTTCTCATCCCACATGGCAACCTCAGGAGTTTTCTAGGAGTTCCTGACATTGCAATGAGATCTGCTGTTCAAAGGAGGTATCAGTGGATATGATCATGCCCCTTTGAGGAACCTGACATAGCTTCTGACTGCTACCATACCTATTTGTATTGTTGTTTTCACATGCTGTTTAAAGCCCAAGTTAGTACAGTGGTGCCCTGCATGACGACGATAATCCGTCCCATTGAAATTACTGTTTAGCGAAAACATCATCTAGCGAAAACCGTTTCCCCATTGGAATGCATTGAAACCTGTTTAATGCGTTCCAATGGGGAAAAATCCTTGTTCTGCGAAGATCGCCCATAGGGAAGTCATTTTGCGAAGCGCCGATCAGCTGTTAAAATGGCTGCCCTGCGAAGCATCTGTCCTGAAAACACCCAATTGTGAATTGCCGATTAGTGGCAAAATGGTTGTCTTGCGAAAATCAGTTTGCGAAGCAGGGACCCAAACATCTTCTGGCGAAAATTGCCCATTGGAATCACTGTTTTGCAAATCGCTATAGTGATTGCAAAACTTCAGCATCATGTGGATTCATCGTTTTGCCAGGTCGTCATCGAGCGAGGTTCCATTGTATTAACAAACTATTTCTGACAATGGTTCCCAACCATGATTGGAAGCTAACTACAGGGACATCACAGCTGCTGGTGTAGAGCTTAAACCAACTACAATTATCTCCTTAACTAACATTGGGGGAGGGGATTCTTTCATGCTAAGGTGAAAAGGAAGAAGTGGAATGGCTCACAAGCCCTGCAGAGCAGTCCCATCTGCTAAATTACATTTGATGGCGGAGTGGTTCTGATAATGCTCATAGTGTTGGATTACACTGTAGCGAAGTAAACTGTTGGTTGAATTACTTTCTTAAAAATGGGGATCATTTGACACAAATTAAGGTCTGAAACAAAGATAACACGAGCAAGCTTTGCATTTTTCTACTGTCTAAAACAACTTAAATCTTTATCATTTTCTAAGGTTAATGTGTGAGCTATTGTTACTAAAGTTATCTACCACTGTCTTGGTCCTACAAACAAGACTATGGAAGAAAGACCTCTTATTTTAATCAGCAATCCATTAACAGCAGCTCTTATTAGCACAACAGAGAGCAAAAACCAATTTTCACCTCATGTGATATCACAAGTATATTGGTATTTGCTATTAATTACAGGAAGTGTGATTGAAAGATGCAAATTTCCAAACATAACTGAACACTACAACTAGTTTCTAGATTCTCAGTCCTCCAGGTGAGGTTATCTGGAAGCTGAATCACGGCAAATGGACTTCTTTCTTATTAGGTTGAAATGTTTCACTACTCATCCAAGTACTGTAGCTTCTTCAGTAGTTGTAGCAACCTTGCTGGTTTCATTATTTCAGTGCTCTGAGATGTGCATCTCTATTTTACATGTAGATTTACTTGTTTCCTGCTGTGAAGTGTTAACAAAACTGACTAAACAGCTTTCTTTTTTAAAAGATATAGCTAGAGACGGCGCTTCTTTCTTCTGTATTCCCCACATTTCTGTATAATCACTATGCAGGGCATCTGACGTCTAGATATTCGTACCAACAATTTTTTTTGTTAATTTTGTTTTACCTCTTTTTTTTATTGATACTTTTTCAAACCATCTTCACATAATTAAAAAAGCACAAAAACAATAATCTCAAACAAGCCTCACTGAGAAGTATTTTAGAATACAGAGGTGTACATAGCAAGGTCATTTCATTCGAAGTTTAATTCTTTCACACCAAATAAAATAATGTGCAAGTAACGCTTCTGAATGCCTAGTATTCAAATACATACGAACACACGTACACCACATGCACACAGAGGAAGAATTAGCTAGGAAAGAATGATTAGTAATACAAACCAACCCTTGGCTCATTGAGTGAAAAAGAAATCACCATGCAAACCATCAGCAAGCAAAGGTCAGAAGTTGTTAGAAGCTCAGAAAAGGGGTTTCCCATATTGTCCCTGCAGCAGAGTCACAGTTTCCAATGATCACTTTTGTGACTATGCAACTGGGCTTATATTACTAGCTGCAACATCACAAAAATGACACTGGCAACCGCTAATTAGCTGGCAAAATAAGAATCTGACCATTTTTAAAGTGAGCAGGGTTAGTAAATGCCATCGCACACAGCAAGCGGTGATCGCATAATATATATTTTAAGCAAAGCCCTCACATGTGATGCTAATTATCTTTTAGCTTAGCAGTGTTTCTTTAAAGTGTAAATGTGCTCCCTCTGGACTCTAAAAAATATTTAATTACATATTATCAGTGCATGACTAACAAGCTAGTCCAGAGTTAAAATGCTTGGTCTATTGTTCAAAATAATATTAGGACACTATATAACCATTAAAACTGACCGGAGTTTTGAGGAGGAGGAGCTTCATCTTTCAAACACTACATGTTACATGGATATTTTAAGCTTGCACAGAGAAGAGAAATCTTCCTTTATTCATCAACAGATACATGAATACACAATATTTCTAATAGTAAAGAGCTTTAATCCCCTAGGTTTAATTCACCTTCTGAACACAATAACAGCGAAACACTGCCTAATGCTGAGGAACAAAAGACGTATAAGCACACTGTTTTCAGATTCTCACATAATCTGCTTTGGTAAGAATGAAAAACACAAAAATATCGCTCAACAGACTCTGGGGCAAAGTAATTTTGGGAATCCATTTTTTCTTGGTGATGGGTTATAGTAATAACTCACATAGTATACTCACACTCATATATATACATGCATAAATATGTATATATACACCTTTGTATATAAACATGTTGGATGCCTATCAAACCATGGGAATCTAAAAAAGATGACAGTCACACTTAGTATAGTGTTAAAAATTTGTAGTTGTCTTGATGTAGTTGTCTAGGGACTTGATGAACATTAAACATCAGGATTGAGGGTGGCTGAGTGTTTATTGGTTTCACTCAATATTAGTATACAGTATATTGTTTCAATGCTAACATTAGTGCAATCAAAATTAATACTGTCAGAAAACTAAAATTCTGTTAACATGGCTTTTGGTATGTGACAGGTTTGCTCTCACTCAGCAAATACAAGATATGTAGAATGGATCCTATTTTAAAACAGAAAAGCAAACCTCTACTATCTGCAGTTAGCTTTCAAATGAAAAGCCAACAAACGAAAATGAATGTATCTATCAGATGGAAAACATGGCCACAGAACTATTTTTGGATTGTGTATTTAATGTTTTCACTTAAATCCAACTGGATTTGTTAGACCTTTTTGAAAAAGAGTAATAAGACTGTTATCCACAGGTAATTTGATTATAAGATCATGTATGCAATGACACAAAGCACCTTGGTTCAGAACAGTCCCAGGTTCAAAGGTAAAGGCATAGAAAATACAAGATGTTTTTATACTTTCAGAGTAATTCCTGCACAGTTGCAAGACATTTTACTGAAGAAACTGTAAGATATACTCTGAAAGTGTGTTTATCCAACTGATGTCATTGTTATAGTCTTGTGACTATGGAAAAACCACGTGATGTACCCTAGTGTCAGAAGTTCAATGTTACTTTAAGACAAAAGGAAACTATATAATATATCTGTTTCTGTATATCTGGGCCTTTGTCTTTGGGACTTTTCTCAGACTCAAAGTACAATGTGCCATTCCATTATCATGGTCTTATTAATTAAAAAAAATGCTGGAGAACAGCTTTATTATTGATCTTTACACATTTCCTAGCAGCTTCTACCACTCTCTCCAATGTTGCGTTCTATCACCACTGCAGGTTTCTGTTCCCTCTGGAATTTCACTAACCAAAGACTCTGAATAAAAGCTTGTGGATTTCATCAAATAAACCAGAAACCTAGTGGGGATGGGACATTGCAGAAGCCATGACAGATAATGGGCAGTCACATGTTGTTTCTGTGCATGGTTATACACCGGGTTGTGTGACCAGCAGCTGTCAATTAGCCAGAGCAGCTTCAATGACTTCTCCTCAGCACAGGGTAACAAAGCCAGAGGATCCTGGCCAATGTGTCTGCAGCAAGAAGCAGTTTTCACCATATGCCAATGCTGGTGCTCTGAATATAAGCAATAGCTACAGCCAATTCAACTCAATACTGTGAGGAGACACATTCGGCAATGAATGGCAACACTGATGCTATCAGTAATGGTGATATAGCAAAAAGAAGGAAAGTCTATTGGATCCAGATTAGGCTGTACACACACTGGGTATTTTGTTTGTTTGTTTTGAGATCAATGTAAGATTAGTTAAGGTTTTAAGTCCCATGCATTTAAATGCACTGAACCAAGTGCAACTAACTTTATATCTCTGCAGAGGAAGCATGCTCAACAGAAATCATCATAGCACTAAGCCTTCTTTGAGGGATACAAGTCATTTAGAGCAGTTACTTTTTCTTACTCATCATTGCACATTTTGCTGAAGTGCTTTGAACAAATGTTTATGAAAAGCTAGTTTACAGCACACTCATAAAAACATTTTTGTGATAATGGAACGACTTCAGTATACCCAGAATTCCAGAAAATATGTGACTTTAGTGAACTTTGGTAGAGAGCAGTTTAGAATATCTGAAGAACAGTTCAAAGTGTGTGCAGGACACTGTCTAGACTTGGACCAAACTCTGGAGTTTTGCAGCCTATCTGGACTGTTGAGACAAGAAGAGACACTAACTGACTGCCCAGCTGTAATTTATGTAAGCCTTGCTTTGTGTGATGTATCTTTAAAACTGGGCAGATTGTTGGTGTGGAAACACCGAAAAGAATAATAATAAAAAATCTAGCTCTTGGAAAAACCAAAGAGGTAACACACCTCTACCGCACTAACAGTTTTGTACCCACCTCATTGCAATCTGGAGGGCTGGAAATAAGAGGCTGAGCTGGGCAGACTAGTATATACCGTGCCCCTGAGCCTTGTTCCTAATCAACAAGAAGTGCCTGTGAAGGGACAAGCAGGGCTTAGGGACATCTCACCCATTTCTAGATGTTTCCCTAAACAAGGGGTTCCTAATCCCCATCAGAGTAACACATGCCTTTTTGGTCTTCCACTTAATACTTCCTGCAATCTAAATATGCAGGGACTATTAAGGAAGTCTGCGTGTGAGGACCCACACTGACGAGTGCCACGAAAGCAGGCCAAGGTGACACTGACTTGCCAAGCTGAATAGATATTATGATTTTTTTTCTAGAGAGAGACAAATGCAACAACTCCAGGTTTGCAGGCATGTGTATCACAATTACCATTCTAACTGTACATTAATAAAAAGAAGTACCTCTGCTTAGTGTGGATTAGAGATGGGGACATCTCTAATCACAGGTGGATATAACGATGGTCCAGCCCCATGGGGCTGGACGGTCCACTCACCGATCTGCCACGGGCATCGCAGAGCCTTCCAAGGGCTCTGGATATCGCATTTGGCGAGCCACTCTTTGACGTAACAGAGAGGCTTGTCATCCCACCTCCTGCCAGGAGTGGCGAGCCGAACACGATCTCCAGAGCCATCTCTAGCGTGGATTCCAAGTTAGGGCATTAACGGTACTACTAGAAATTCAGGATGTTGTTATTTATCTAGAAATAGAAAGCTCAATATTTCTGCTGTTACATCTCCCTGCAACTCTTTACAGCACCAGAACAATATTTAAACTGTTCAATGCTCTAGAGTTGCATTATTACATTGAGTTATTTCCTTTGTTATATTTTAGTGTATGAAACCCTGAGCAGGTAACCAAACAATAATTTGAGGGCTGGGGTTGGGTGGGAAGGAAAAAAATAAATCTGAGTCGTCCACACCGCTATGAACTTGCAAGAATTTGTTATGGCTTCTGTGTTGCCAGAAGTACATCAGTCTATATTGAGAATTACTCTTCATTTTAGGGATTACTTTTAAATGATTAATGTTTGTGCTGTACCTGCGGAAATCCAGAAGGGATCTTGTGGACATGGGAACTTTCAGATCATGCCAGGTAAGGAAATGGAATTGTGTCACTGTCCGAGTTTCATTAGTTTGAAGGTTTTTCAAGTAGAAACTTCTCACAAGGAAATCTTCACACCAGATATGTTCTGAGACCAGATTTACCTATACCCAGATGAAAAACACAAACCTGAAGTAAGATATATAATACGAAAACATCAAATGTCATACGAATTGCATATATGTGTTAGAGAGATTACCTATTAAAATACTTTTCATGTCAAAAGGTGGTGGACTTGGATTGAAACATACTATTGATTAATCATATATCATGATGGGAGGACACTATTTAGAAATTAACCAAATATTTCCACAGCAGCTCAATAGTAGTATCACGTTCTAATGTCAACTACATTGTTTTTTATGATTTACTATGTATAATGAGTTACATAATGGACTGGAACAGATGCTAAACAGCAGGCATGAGATTGCCCCTTTGCTAGGGTAACATCCGTAGCATCATAATACCTTTGGAGATTAACTCAACAATGCTTGTTATTTTAAGATGAAAATATATAACAATATTGGTTGGAGTATTGGGTATTGGGTTTGCAAAGGTGGACTCTTCCTTTTACGGTTCACTGGTTGGCCTTTGGAAGATGATAAATAATATGAACATTCTGAATTATGTTACAGGAGAGCCTGTGCACAATTTTATGAATATGACCAATTAACCATTTTATAGAATACTCTGATTTATGCCAAACTGTACAGTTAAAGTCTTCAAGGGAAGACAAAAAATGCCTTGGTTGATAAGAGTTATGTGGCTCATGTGACCTTCTGTATAACTTTATTCCACCTCTTTTAACACAGACTTATTTCCTAACTCTAAACATGCTTATATATAAGATCCTAAATTTAATCCTAGATTCATGGAGAACCATTGGTGGTCAGTGGCCATGCTGACTGTGGGATCCAAAAAACCCAAATTCAGCTCTGGTTTCTCTCCCATATACACAGAAGATGCCTGGGTAGGCACGTATATCCAACAGCTAGGACTATGTTGTTGTAAATGTAAAGATGTGCCTAAACACAAGAGGCTTAGACTGTACAGTTTATGTAGGTTTGTGTGCTACCTGCAGCAGGAGCCAGCCAAAGTAAAACACAGCACACAATTTTATGTAGCAAGCAACTGCTGAATTTTAACCCACATCCTGATGCTCATAATATAAATAACTGAATGAGTTATGAAAAGTCATGGTCAAAATAGATGTGTGAGAAACCATGCCACCATTTCTGTGAAGACATGTAAAATTAATAAGTATATAGCTATTTGTATCATGAGAATGGGTAGGGGTATTGAGGCTCCTTCTGAGCTATCTTTTAAAGGCTTACATTTTCACAGACCCAAACAAATTTAGGCACTGTATATATGCTCTTCTGTAGGGTTGGGTTGAGTGGGTTCAAGGTTTGGCAGCAAAACAAGATAAGTCTGGTGTGGGTTGTTGTGTTGTGGTCACATCCATGCCGTCTCTTCTTTACAGCATCCTGACTATATAAATTTATCCCATTATGTAAATGTATAAGTCTGAATTAGAAAAAAAGGAAAATAAAATAAGTTTAATTATAAAAACTCTATGTAGGGTTTTTATAAGCTGTAGAGCCCACAGCAGCTGTTAAAATATTTATGGACACAACATTTTCTCAATGTATAAATCTTAATTCCTTTCTTGTTTATATTTTAAAGTCTTGGGAGAAAAAAATCATTCCAATTTGCAAACCTCTTTGGCAATTTATACATTTAGAATCTGCACAGAATTGCTGTTCTGCTAACCATGCTGTCAAGATATGCACAGAATTTTCAATGAGGCTGAAATGATTCAGGAACCACAAGATTGCATTTTATGGTAGACCTCAGCTCAGTTTGCAGGTCAAATCCCATTAAGCAATATTTTGCTCTGTATGAAATCAATCCACACACTTACTGTCAGGTTTACAAGCAGATATTTTGTTTAAGTACCTCATAGATATGGTAGAGGTTGGACCCTTCATCTGGCCAATAGTGGTAGCACTGCTTGACTCCATTTTCAGAAAGGGGTGTCAGCATGACAATAACGACACAGCCGTTTTCCCAGACCATCTGCAGACAAAGAAAGACACCGTGGCCACACTGTGACTGCCTAATTGCTGCATGACATGTATAATTACTGCACTCAGACACACAATCGAAATTTATTCCATTCACAGGAAATGTATTTCATTTTCATTAGACACTTTTCTCTGCAGCTGCTTCCAAATCTCTGAATAAACTGGCATCGTATCTCCACAGAATTACTCCAAATACTTTTCAAATAGATTCTATGTCTTTCTTCAGAAGTATCTTCAGTCCCCTTTTCACTTTCATATTCCTCAGTTATTGAGGAATATGGGTAGTGCTTCCCACCCCATGTCTGTATTTGTTTGCTGTACTCAAACCAATGTGGATGCATGTAATTAACAAGCTATCTGTAAAATCCAGGAGACTGTCAAACAGAAATCCTGCTTGTATTTTTAGCCCAGATTCTATCTGCCCCTGTCATGTTAAAAGATAACCATTTGAGTTCTCTGATCAATGGGACTGCTTTAAAACCTCATTTAGATTAAAAAGCAAACAGAGATATTTATGCTTCATAATTCTCTTCCCACCTTTCACCTCAAACTCCCCACATCTAAACGATCCTACTAGATGTCAGTGGGTATAGCCATTGGCAAATAAACAACCGGCCCCAGGCTTTAGGGATTTATAAAAATAAAACAAGTGTCAAATCATATCCCAGTCTTGGATAGCATTTTCCCCAAAATACAAAACTACTGTAAATATACAAGGACAGGGAAACTTTGAATGTGGAACTGCTTAGCCATTCTAAGTTTTGCTAAACGTCATGCTCAAAAGCAAGCAAACAAAACAACAACAAAAACAAGCCAGAATCATATATCTAGCATAGCCTGTTAATGAACAAAAGCCCTCCACTGAATTAATATGGAGCTGCATAATTGCCAGAAGTCTTCATTATTATGGTGTACATTGATGCTATATTTGCATGCAATTTTCATTGTCTTTTTATTAGCATATAAAATTACTTCATGAAAAGGAAACTGATCTTTCTGCAAAGGGTTATGTTTGTTTCACAGAAATATTTACAAGCAACTGCATTGAGATGTAAATGGAGTCAACAAGAAAAAAGGGCATTGGGATAAGCAGCACAGAGATGTTAACATTCAATTAAAACTTTCCTTCTTTGTGGGACACAATTTTATTTTCATCCTAATTTCATTTGCTTCATTAACAGACAATGCATCTTTTATCACAGTCTTTTCATACAAATATATGTTAGCATATATTTTTCCTTTATTGGAAAAAGGAACCCTATAAATAAGAAAAATAAATAAATAGTACGGTATATTCAGAGCACGTTATCATAATCTCTCGAGACTGAAGGATGACTACTATGAGTATATAGGCAGAGACAAAGGAATTTATTATTATTTTTTTCTAATGTGTGGGAATAATTTCATGCATAATGACTTCTGGGTTTTTCCCCCTTTCGCTTAAATAAATCTCTGCTTGTACAGTGACCTTTTATGCCCAAGAGTGTTTCCAGGTCCACTCATATCAGGGTGGAAAATTCTGCAACAAATTCTGAACAAAACAAAAATAATGTTTTGGATTTAAGGTAACATTTTTTAAAAAAAGTTTCCTTAAAGAGTTGCATTAATTTTAGCAGAAAGTTCCCAAAACTAAATAAATTAAATGATACTTCCAATGCTAGTAATTCATACACTTCACAGAATTCTAAACCAGGCTTCTTACTTTAAGATATTTGTGCTTAAAAAAACAAACGCGCTCAATAAATTGGCCACGCTAGCTGGTGCCTCTATCATATAACGATTTAATGTGCCTTTAGAAGGTATAGAAGCTCATTGAAGCTATTACGAAAATGAGGAGGAACACGTTTTTTATGAGTGCAATAAAAACACAATGATCTAGGTCATAAACTAATCATCTAGCAGTTGCTTGTGCCACCCAAGTGTGACATTATGAAAGCCCAGTCATTTAGAGAGAGGAAGAGGAATCCTCACAGTGTGGCAACCCTTTTCATTGGCTAACAACCCAGTAGCATTTTATTACAGACATACCGCCTCAAATCTCTAAGAATTTCCGACCCTAGGGGACCATATTTCTTTTACAAGTCATTTTATGAAGTGTGTGATTCTCAAACTTGCAATGCAATTGAAATCTAGCAATGGAAATCTAGGATGTTAAAGCCATATTCAACACTTTGGTGTCTAGTTTTCCCCATTTTTAAGAAGCATTATCTCCAACCCTTTTGTCTTGAGCTAGTTCTATGTAACTTTCTGCCTATATTTTTATACCTGATGAGCAAACTAGCCATTAAATTTCAGCAATATTTGGTTATTTATTATAATGTTTTATAGGGCAGAAAAATTATAATCTCTTTTTGCTGCTTGAAACAACTGTTTTGTGGTAAGGCAAGATTACCCTACCCTTTATAAGAAACAACATCCAGAAGAATTTCTTTCATGGTGGTCCAGGTATACAAGCCTCTAGAAATTAACCAGGATGTCATCACCACCACCACCACCACCATCATCATCATCATTTTAGAACTGCAGATGTGAAAGGGACCCTATGGATCATCAGCCCATCAAAGTGGTACAAATACTGATACCAGCAACATATCATGCATTATTAAATATTCTTTCCACAAACTCATACCTGTCGTGCTATTTCTAATGTCCAGAAGAAACTTTGGCCTCCTTCCAACTACCTCTGTGTTCTCTTTTTAAAATGAAACCACCTGCCTAACAATAGCTGAAAATTTTAGATGAATAATCTTGCTAATTTGTAATCTGTTGCAGGACGGCTATCCAGACGATTCCTCACATAAATGGGAAAGCATAACATTTGAACAGATTGCAGCTTGAGATGGATAAACAAATATTCAAGGAACGTTTTATTAATTTGAATTAGTTCAAATTTTCAGAGCCCAAGGAACTGCGTCCGAGAGTACTGACAGAATTGGCTGAAGAACTCTCAGCGACACTGTCTATTATTTTCTTAAAATCATAAGAGGATGGGTGAAATATCAGATGACTGGAGGAGAGCTAATGTTTTCCCTGTCTTCAAAAAGAAGGAACCCAGGAACTACAGATCAGTCCAAACACAGATTTTTAAAAAACATATCCTGCCAAATTAATCTTATTTAACAATACAGTAGTATTTTTCTATATAGTACCCTCCCAGGTAGACAGTAGGAATGCTGTAGATGTAATATATCTTGACATCAACAAAGCCTTTGACAAAATGCCACATGATATTCCGATAAGCAAGATACATGTAGGCTGGATGGATACTATCATGTAGATACACAGTTGGTTACAGAATTGTACTCAGAGAGTGCTTATCAGAGGCTCCCTTTCGAACTGGGAGAAGGGGACAAGCTTGGTTACAAAAAGCTCAGTCCTGAGCCCAGTGCTCTTTAATATTTTGTTTAATGGCTTGGATGTTTAATGGCTTGGATGAGGAGATACAGGGAATGCTAATCAAATCTGAGGATGACACAAGATTGGGTGGAATTGCTATTCCCTGGAAGAAACAAAATTCAAAGTGAATTTGATAGGCTTAATGGCCAATTCTCACTGAAATATAAGACCTGTGGCCCCTTTAATTAGATTATAATAATGAAATAATTTATTGTTTTCAATCGGTTTGTCTTTTAATAATTTGTGAAGCCCTTGGATTCTACAACTAGGAGAAAGGAAGCATAGAAATAAAAGTAGTAAATAAATAAATAATTAAAAAATTGCCTAGATGCTGTCCTGACAAGCTATCACAATCCTCCATAGCCTCCAGCCTAGAACTGAAGCCTTTCCCATCTGGTTCAGCATACTATTCCTTTGTAAAATCCATTCCTTCAATTTGTTCCTGTGTCCTCCATTTATTTATTTGATTTATGTATTGCTCCATTAGTGCACACACTACTTTGGGCAGTTTATGAGTCAAAACATACAATCCTAGAGATCCCACATGACAATATATACAACAACACGGCAATTAAAAAACAACATTAAAAAAGAAAAGAGAAAACAAGAAAATAAAAATAAAATATTAATATTAAAAGCATTCAGGCAGGTTTGAATAATTATGTTTTTTTAAAGTTTCCGGAACACAATACGTATTGTAAAGTAGAAGCCCCATTTTACTTCAGTGGCGGTTGCTTACATGTATATTCTCCTAGGAATGCACTGATGTAGACTCGTGCACTCCCAGGAATGCATTTGTCATCTCAGTGCTAAGATTCAGTGCTAAGGCAATTAAAACAAATTACAGAGCCACCAAAGAAATAAAATATTTCGGTATGAAGATTTTTATCTTAGCGTTAACAGCAATGTTAGTGTTAGAAGAAGCTCCTTACAGAGGGATTTCTGTTGAGGGAACACTGCATCACACTCTCTCTCTTTTTTGGTTACCAGAGATTTCATCTCAGGTGGGAAAAACTACCAGATCTCACCCAGGAAAAACATCAGTAGATAAACTTAGCATCCAAGTAAAAGGTAAAGGTTCCCCTTGACAATTTTTGTCCAGTCGTGTCCGACTCTAGGGGGCAGCGCACATCCCGCTCTTCAAGCCATAGAGCCAGCGTTTGTCCGAAGACAATCTTTCCATGGTCACATGGCCAGTGTGATTTAGACACGGAACGCTATTTACCTTCCCACCGAGGTGGTCCCTATTTATCTACTCGCATTTGCATGCTTTCGAACCGCTAGGTTGGCGGGAGCTGGGACAAGCGACGGGTGCTCATTCCGTTGCGTGGATTCGATCTTACGACTGCCGGATCTTTTGACCCTGCAGCACAGGCTTCTGTGGTTTAGCCCACAGCACCACCACGTCCCAGCATCCAAGTAGGTTGATACAAGAGAGAATTTATTTAAACACTTCTACCCAGAGCCACCGATGACCTTGTAAGCAAATTCCAGAACTTTGAAAGAAACAAACAGCCAATTATAAATGAACAAACAAACAAACAAACAGATAAACAAATAAAACTGGTAAGAAATGAGGGATGTGCCCACCAAGCTGACCCAGCTGAAATTCAACACGAGGAATCTTGTTGAAGACAATGCATTTTAATTGCTGGATGGAATGCAACAACTTCTGCTGGAGGTAATAATGAAAAAGCGTAAGTGTGCTCAGTTCAGAGTTACAGTATTGCCTTCCATGGGACGAAATATTAACAAAAGAGTTAGCCTGTAAAATAATTAATTTACATACCAGTAGCCTTCATAAATTCAGGGTGATAATTGGAACTCTGCCTCCAGTCTCAGTTTCATAGACTTTGATATGTAGACCAAGGCAGCCCAAGAAAACCCAAGAACATAGAAGAGCCATAACTATCTTGTTTAATATCCTCTTGGGTTTTTTTAAAATTGCATTTCTATTAGGTTTCAGATTTCAACTGGACTATATTTAGCCAGTAGGCGAAAACAGTTATTCTTTGGCTCTCCAGATGTTTTGGACTTCTTTGGCTCTCCAGATGTTTTGGACTTCAACTCTAAAGGTAAAATCTTGTTGCCTTATAAGATCATATAAGGACAGATGTGCAAGCTATCTGTCCTGTTTTATAGGTCATCCATCTTGCTCCCCTGCATCCATTGGTTGAGCAGATGACTGTGTGCACAGATACATAAAAGATTTCAAGAAAAAGAGGGAAACTGTGCAGCTGTGTTTATGTATACAGTTTTGCTCAACAAAGTTTTGGCACAAGTATGATTAATCATTGGCCATGCTGTCTGGGGCTTCTGGGAGTTAAGAGTCCTCAATATTTGGAGCCCAAAGCTTGAGAAAAACTGTGTTAAATCATATGTGCAAGTCACCTTGCCCAAGCACCCCTGCTATTAAAGATTTCAAAGAAATAAGGAGAATGCACTGATACATTACTAATAACTAACACAATGAATTAATTTTATAATACTTGCTAAAACAATATTTGCTAAAAATGATTTGCAAATTAATGCTAACATTAGGTTCAATATTAGCATTTTGAAGCTCTGGCTTAACGGCTCTGTTTTAATATGACCTAATCAGATATTTATGGAGTGTGTGTGCATATATGCATGCATGCTTGTGTTAGTGTGTGTGTGTGAGAGAGAGAGAGACAGAGAGAGAGAGAGAGAGAGAGAGAGAATAAATGGGGGAAAATACTTTTGAGTGTACTACATTTTACACCTGTTTCTTATAATATGTATCATTTTAATTGGATTGAGACATTCTGCTCTGAAAACTGAATGGCTCCTTCCAGATGAACTAGAATTCAGCACAGGCTCACTTTTAGAGGAAGGGGGACAGAGTGCCAATTTTCACGAAGTTCCCATTTCTTGGAAAGGCAGACAGCAAATGCAGAAAGCAGACTGACCCTGGAAAAAGGTATCACTCATAGTGTAGGGCACAGGACCCTGAATTTGTGCAGACCTACTGTGATCTATGTTTCACTTCTCAATGTTGAACTAATATTGAACATGACTGCGTCAAAAGATTCCAGGGGGTCTGTACCAATATAGAAGTTTTTTTAATTAAGAGTATATACATTTAATTCCTCAGTATGAAAATACATTGAACACTGTTCTAACCATGCTTGATCACCAGGTTGCTCTCAGTTAAGAACATTTCTCCCTTCCAAGTACACTTAGCACTACAGCCTTGCCTGTAACAGGCAGATTTGCAAGTTGATGGAATTGAATGTTTAGTCAATGTCCTCAGAACTGAATGACAGTAAATAATTTCATTCTATGGGAAGGACGTCAACACAATCAAGTCTATATAAGCACACAACTGCTTCAAAATACCCACGATGGCACCTGCTGATCACTGGAAAGTGACAATGCCAAATCTGAACGGTATTTAAACATAAGTGTGGGCAAAGAACAGCACCACCACTATTCCACAAAGGAACAGATGCAGAATAAATCTGTGGTACGGAATCAAGATGTTGTTAAACATGGCTTTAAATGGGATGGTTCTTGTAGCCTTTGTTTATTGTTGGCTCAGGTACTGTACAATCTAGCCATCAAATCCAATCATCATGGAGCGAGAAAGCTATGGTCCAAAAAGAACTGTAAAACCACAGGTCCCCTTCAAGTTCAGTTTGCTGAGTCTGAATGCAATTGAAAACCTGTAGTCTGTCACTAATTTGGAAGTGAAAGAAAATCAACACATGTAAGGGGAGAGGTGAAGTCCGTGAGGAGCAGGACTAACTGATGTAGTTAATGTCAAATCATGGTTAGGTATTATATGTGAAGCAACTGTGCCACTTTTCAACAATCATCTTGGTGTCTCCAATTCCACTTCCTTTCTCTATTCCTCTGGCAATCAAGATGAACACAAAACTAACTTCCAATAAACACTCCAATCAAACTGCATTAGAGAGAAGAACATGTAGATGACCTTTCACCTTTTTAAAAACACCCTTTCACATGTTAAAAAAAATCTAATCCAAATAATTACAAATTGCAGCCATAATTGTAAAACTGAGAATTTTAGTAATTTTTAAAACGTAAGGAAATAAAGCTCTTAAAATGTATTTATTTATTTATGTATTTATTTATTTATTTATTTATTTATTTAATATCCCACCTATCTGGTCGGATTAGGACCACTCTAGGCGGCTAACAACATAAAATAGTACAATAAATATATATAAAACAATTATGATTACCAGTATCCTTGCTGCAAAAGGAGACCATTAGTTGGGTTCAAGCCACTTTGGCTTCTGATTTAGAAGCACCTTCTAGACGGAAAGTTATTTCTCTAACATAGCTCCTCAATTTAACTCAACATCTAAAATAGTCTTTCAAACCAAAAACTGCAGAGTAGCTTTGGGAGTTGCTCTTAGTGTAGAGTGGTAATGCAGATAAAGCAGTTGTTACAATTGATGAATTTACTGGAGTCTGGTGACGGTTGAGAAGGAGGCCTTTCTTGAAACTGGCAAGTGAAATGCCTAGCGGATTCCTGTGTTAGCAGAATAGCTTCCTTCCTGTACTTTTCAAAGAAAAGCCCCATTTCATCTCCTTGCCCCAGGTCTTTGAACAACCAGGTTGGACTATGTAGTTATAGAGATTGTTCCTCTAGCAAATGCTTTCTCATGCGTCTTGCTCCCATGCACTCTTCCCGCTTACTCCAGTCACTGGTTACCTGTTATTAGGGACTAGGGATGCTGCAATGCATTGTGATGGCTCCTCTCTATAACATAAACACTAGAATCACCTCCCATGCACCATAGGGCTCTCTTCTCATACTCCAAATCATTTCCTATCTTTTGGGGTCTCCCTTCCAAGTCCCAGTTGGCATCTCAATTGTCAGGTTAATCTGCTCAGATCTATTCACTTCCTTTTTGGCCTGGTTTGGTTTACTTGTCTTGTTAACATAATAAAGATAGAGGCCTTCACTGGTCTTTTAAACCAGAGGTCGTCAACCCCCGGTCCACGGCCCATTGCCGGTCTGTGGCTTGACCCTGACCGGGCCGCGAAGACAGACCTCCCACCAGCCCCCCTCCCCCGCACGCACTCGGAATGGTGGGGGCGGGGGGTAGCCAAGAGCCGGGAGTCAGGAAATGGTCGGGTGCTCTGGCTGCTCTCTTCCCAGCAGCGACAGCAGAGGGGGTGCGGGTGGGCAAGAGTCGGGAGGCAGCAAAGACAGACCTCCCCCCGCATGCACTCCCCTCCCCAGAGCTGCTTTGCGGGCGCACTTGCCAGCATGAGCACTCCCTCCACCTTTCATGCAAGCGCCCCGCGCGCGCAAAGCAGCTATGGGGAGGGAAGTGCTTGCGGGGGGCGGGGGGGAGGGGGACTGCGTGAGCGCAAGGGGCCGCCTCACCTCCCTCAGAGGCTCTGCTGGTCCACACTACAGAAAACATTGAGGAACACTGTTTTAAACCCTTCTGTAGCCTGTGAGGGCATGTTTTGCTGAGACATCCCTTCATGCACAGAGTTCAAATACAGGGTGTACACTAAACCAAGTCTATGTGTCTAAGCGTATCAATTTCATCTCATATGCACTCAAAATATACTGCAGACTTTATACTACATTTGTGGTACTAAAACCCATAGGACAGAATCCTGCAAGTATTCACATACGTTTTGTGTCACTTAGCTGGTAAAATGCAGCTAATTGACAAGGTGCTGTGGAGTGTCTCAGTTGAGTGTTTGGATCACACACCAAATTATGCAACTGAGATGCACCCTGCAAATCCAAGTCCTGCAAATGTTATACCAATACCAACAGGATTCTCATTAGGGCCATAGTATTATTAAAAGTACTGTGGACAATTAGGATTGTATAAACATGTGAACAATGAAATGCAATTAATATAGGTTTTTACCTGCCAGAAATCTGTGACAGTTGAAGGCAGAGGACCCTGAGCAGCTATATATGCAGGGTTCCTTGGATCATGGTCCATCTGGAAAAAGGGAAAAGCAGTTAAATCTAATGTTTAAGAGAAAGGTGAGAGTTTGCTACAGAACTGAGGATAAGACATTGTAAATGAAGTAGTTCAACTAGTACAGCAAAAAAGAACAAAAACAAGACCAAGAAGAAGAACAATAATAATAAAGGGAAAAGACAAAAACACCCCCAAAGCCACCTATCTATCAAATACTACATACCTCCCAACTTAGAGGAATTAAAAGCAACAATTAAATGATGAACAGTGGACAGTACACATAGGGCCATCACATAATTACCTAATAATTAAATTAAAAAGGAGAAAAGCTCTCAAAGGCCTGGGTGGAAAGCTGAGTTTTAATTTGCTTCCTAAAGCCAAGGGGGGGGGGGCTGAGGCCCGTCCACCAGAAAGGAGTTTCATTGCAAGACAGCCACTGTTGAAAAGGCCCTGTTCCTCCTAGTTGACCTTTTCTGGGTCTCCTTGGGTCTACCCCCCCCCCACCGTGTCAAGGATTGGGAAGTATGGGTGGGATGGAAAGGTGAATCTTTCTTCACCTCTTAAAGAGAGCAATCATGTTTTGTTTCTTTTCATTATTAAAAGAATTCCTTTCCCCAGCAAAATAGAACTAGCAGTCTAATACATCCTAAATAAGTCTGGAGATAAATGACTTGTGTTCTAAATTTTTAACATGAGAGCATTTAAATGACATTTCTTGGCCACATGCATTTATTTGCTCAGGGGGTTCTGCTTCACAGCAACCTAGAATCCACTTCAAAACAATATGTCAGGGCAGGGTATTAGGAATGCTGGTCACATTTAAGTATCTCTTCTGTTACTATCATGGCACTCAAGGGCACATGCATCTAAAAACAAGCCAAAACAGAAAAACAAACTAAATCCTGGCCTTTTCTGGTTAGTTCATTTGTTTAAAATGTAGGCTTCTAACCTTCAATAGAAGTAGCCCTGTTTAAAGACCTTAATTATTACATCCCTTTCAAAGACTGACTGAGCAGGAAAAAAGGAGATCCTCAGAAACAAAGCCATGAAGAATAAATAGGATTAGGTAGTGACAAAGACTGTTTTCAAACTGATGGGTGGGTTTCTGGTCTTAAATCTCTGTCCCCATTCTCTTAATACAGAAAAGATCCGCCAATGTGAATTTGGCCACAAGAACAAAAACCCATTTATTTTGTCCCTTAGACATAATATACCCAACACACTCAAGACCTAATGTCTATAAGCTGCTACGGGAACATACATCTCAAATCATTTTAATAAGTGCTGAATCCTACTGAACAGCTAAATTCACCCCAATTAATACATATATATACATACATAAACATCACATCACAATGAAATGTAAGACCTTTATGAACTCTCAGATATGCCATTCCAAAGGGAAAATTATATCTTAGATGGGAGATCTGTGACTGGCTCGCCCAAAGTAAGAACAGAATAGTGAAATCTACTTGGGAGAGGCTGTCGGCTAATGAGCAAGCTTCTGATCTTAAATATATGGCCCCAATATCTGAATACAGGCAAGAGTTGCTAATGGAAATGCAACCACAAGGACAAAAAACCGTTTATTTCATCCTTAAACACAATTCCAGTGGTGTTGCTGGTGGGAGGCCTTTAACATTTCCCCCTAAGCTATATCTGCCATGTTTGCCTCACAAGGGAAGAATATGGGGACTTGTATTTTTGTTTCACTGCAGAGCATACAATAGTATAGGAAGGAAAAGTTTATTAAGGAAATAGAATGAATTGGGGACACAATGCTGCTATGTATTCTGCAGCATTCTTCCAAAGTTATACATCTCGGTTAAAGTCTTATTTCAGGTTTTATCTTAGTTATAACTTTTGGAAACTATTTTAGGGCAGGTTTATTTGTGTTATTGAGGCAGAGATTAACCCACAAGATTCTGAATCTTAGGTCTTGTCAGTTTTGTGATCTCAAAGATCCACTTCAAATCTCTGGTGACTGTAGTCCAGTGGATTGTTCTTTTATCAGGATCAAAAACAGCTATTACAAATACATCAAGGGCTTGAGCGTGGCCAGTACAACCTCAAACTTTTTCGCTTTCAGCATCAGAGCACTGGCACATACTGCTTTTGAAACTTCTATGAAGTGGTTTGAAGCTTCCAGGATTTCAAAGCCAGATTTCTATACAAGTCTGCGATGGAAGCGAAGATGTGGGGAGGAAAAACATTCTGAATCTATACTTTTCCATAGAATTTTTGCACACCACATGTACCTATGTTTATCCTTAGCTATCTGAATTGCTGGACTGCAATAAATCATCTCAAATGGCCTAAATATAGGATACAAACTTCTACAAACATATCAGTCAAAATCCAAAGAAACAAAACAAGCATATGGCACTTTAAAGAATAACTATTATATTTTAATGTAAGCTTTCGTGGATAAGTCCAGACATAGGGGGAGGAATGAAATACTGGATGAAACACCAATTTCACAATTAAAACATTCAAAATACTTATTGGCCCTAAGAGTCTTGGGTGTGTGGCTGCATCTCGCATGAAGTAATTTATGGCCTATGTTTGGTGTTAGGTTCTATTTTAAACATTCCTACAGGAGACAGAAAACAGACATGAGCAAAAAGGAGGGGGAGAAAAGGGGTGTCGGGGTGAAGACTGGTGGGGATGGGATTCAGTTAAAAACTCAAGAGAGGGTGAGAAGGAATATATAAAAGTAGAAGAAAATAGCAGAGGAACCACGTGGGTTGATGTAGGGAATATTGGCAGTCTTTACCTTTTGAGCCTTGTGATGAGAGACAGGCCTGATAGTTTTGAAGAAAATAACAGTGGCAGTAGATAACAGCACAAGTATTACATTTGGTAATGAAAGACTGAAGAAACCTAAGCTTATATTCAGTCCATTTATATGGGTGTCCATCATGCATGTGAATTTTATCTCAGCTGTTTCCTTCTGTATTCTTGATTCGAAATTATTCTGTTCTAAAATAATGACTCTACGATGCTATGTTTTTGTCTGCTTTTGTTCTTTGGATTTTGTATGATATGCTTGCATAGACTAACATGGCTACCTCTCTTAAAGCTTCTACAAGTTATTCTTCTAAGGAGAAAAGCATCAACAATTCACACTAATGGGTTGATCTACACCTGTGCTGAGATCTCCGGAATATTCTAGAGCTCAAACACATGTTCGCCAGGACATTGTCAGAGAGGGGATTGAAAGGGAAAGATACCATGCTTGTAAGGAGCACAAGTGCTGTGTGACCAATGTGGTGGAGGCGATGAGGCCTAGAAGGTGTTGAGCCTGAACAGCGGTTACGAATGCATATGGCTGAAAATACTGGACAAGAGAGTGTATCTTCAGTGCTCTTTTTTGAGGGAGGAACATCCGTGTGACCCGAGAATGTAGAATGGCGGCTATATAAGTGACTTTCTGTGAGGGAGTTAGGACGGATTTGTCCATATTGGCCCTGAGGCCCAGATCAGCTAAGAGAGAAAGAGTGAATTCGATGTTGTGCTGGGCTTGAGAGTGTGACGGACGGACTAACAGCCAATTGTCAATGTAAGAGAACAAGAAGATTCCTAGAGTGTAGATATGGGCTGCCACAGCAGCCATGCACTTTGCAAATACCCGTGGTGCGGTGGAGAGTCCGAATGGGAGGGATTTGAATTTGTAAGCTCATGGGGCCAAGGGAGAATCGTAGAAATTTGTGATAGTTCCGTCTGATTGAGATGTGGAAGTGTCACTCAAGTCGATGACAACGAACCAGTCTCCTCCTTGAAGAAGATGAAGAATATGTTCTAACGTCATCATACGAAAACGCCTCTGGAGGATAAAGTAGTTCAGGTCCTGAAGGTCGAGGATGGGCTGGAGACATCTGTCTCTTTTGGGGACAAGGAAATAGCAGGAGAAGAACCCCCAGGTTGTTGTCCCATGGGATGACTACTGAAATAGCATCCTTCGAGAGGAGCGACTGAATCTCTTGTTCCAGGACGTTTGATGATGTGGTTAGGACTACCCTGGGTGGTGGGAGGGACAGAAACTCTATTGTGTAACTGAAGGATATTGTAGACAAGACCCATGAGTCGGTGGTGATGGATGCCCAAGATGGATAATGGGCTGCTAGGTGGGTGGTGGTGGGTAGTGGGATACAAAGAGAGCGGATCTGGGCAATAGGGGAGTCAAAGATTCTGCTTGATTTTCTTATCAGGTCGTCAGAAGAACTGTCGAGGACGCTGTCGCTGTATGCACTGTCGATTTTGGTATGAGGAAGATGATTGAGGTAGGTATCTTTGTTTTTCCAGAAAGGATTTGTATTGGTGGAAAAGATATGGGCAGCGCCATTGATACATTTGGGGCCTGTGGTATGGCTGAGTGTTGTGCGAACAACACAGATGAGAACAACACAGTCTTTCTCATCTTTTGTAGGTTATCTAGTATTTCCATTAAAGGTTATCTAGTATTTTGTCCGTCTTCTCATCTAATAGACTGACACCATCAAATAGACTAACTGATATTTTCAGTCTGTGGCCCGCTTCCAATGTGCTAGCGCCTCCTAGGGTGCCATATGGCCCCCATTAAGAATGGATGCCATAGATGACCATTAAAAAATGATTTCAAAAGACTCTCATTCTCCAACAGGGCCACATTTGCCGGTGGTGAACTTTTTCCAAACCCAGCTTTATTCCTCCCTTCCCCAGATATGCTGAGAAAGAGTAAAAATGGCAGTAGAACACTGACCTTAGGAAAGCCTAGCAGAAGTGGAAACACAGGGTGACCCAAGCCTAGATATAATCCATGAACATGACTTGAAAAGGATCAGAGTACTGTGTGTCGACAAAAGCACAGTCCAGTTAAATGATTCATCACATGGCAAAAAGTTAGACTGGCTTATTTCAGTCTGCTTGTGGCAATTTGCTCTGCTGCAGACAGTGGGGGATGACCCTGTACATTACTTATTTTTTTTTAGAAAAACACTTTTAATAAAAAATAGTTTAAAATCTTCAGGCTGGCTGAACAGAACAACCCCTTGCAATGGTACGATATAGGTGTTTCATTTTGTTCTGCCTGCCCATTATCAAAATGTCCCTAAATAAATTCTGAAATTTTGAATGTAGCAAACCAAATTAAAGATCAAACATGATGAGTTAAAGAAAGAAACGCCAAGCTGTGCATTTTCAACAAAAGAGAAAAGTTTAAAAGAGAAATGAAATAGACTAATCAGTAATGAGGTAAGTAGTGTTGCCACATAAGAAATGCTTCCAAATACACTCAAATCGAGAAGGACACCATTCTCAATTCTACAGTATAAAATCAGCTTCTGTCAGAAGGCCGACTGGAAGGTTGCACAAATCATAATGAGGAAATGCTGGTCATCAAGTTAACACTAACTCAGAAGATTGCAATTACATTGTGCTGAACAGAAAGCAACGAATAACTATAGAGAAGAGACATGGTAAGTGATGATTGCTAGCATTTACAAAGAAATACCCAAGCCACACTCTTTGCAGGTATTACATAGTTTCAATGCATGTAAATCTTAAACTCTCCCATTGTTCACTACTGATGCTGAACTCATCAAAAAGGAGAAAGGCTGCTTAAGAAATCTGCATGGTGTACGTTCTTAGAATAAGAGTCATGTTACATGAAAACACACAGCTTGTCCTACAGTTTTAACTTACTTATAACACTGATGGCTCACAAATGGTTTAGTTCACTTGCGCAGATGCTGGGTTTTCAATTCACGCTGACTTAGTTGGGTATTCAGTGTGGTGCAGAGTGGACAGAGTGACAGACAGACTAGGACTCTGAAGATCTGGGTTCAAATTCCTGAATAGCCATGGAAACTCATGGGTTGTGAGAGTAGACTTGGTAAAACCATTCCTTAAATAGCTCATTTACCTACAAAGTCCTATAAGGGTCACTGTACAGCAGTTCCGACTTGACAAGACATAACAACAACATGCATTTATTTTCAGTGCATGTGCACAGATACATAACATGATACTGTATTTACAACACAATCCTCCGGATTCAGAGGCAGTTCCATATAGACTGTAAAATAGATTATATATTGAGGCAGAGGGGGGGAAACTTGGAAACCCTCCAATGACAGTGGATCCTTCTGCTCTCCACTCCAGAACCAGATCAATGTACAATAAAGCAAAAGTGGGTAGAATGGAGAGGCAAAATTGACAGAATGGGGAAGGTCCTGAATATATGGTATCCATGGTTTTTCCAGCTTTCTGCCACACTCCCATCTGAAAACTGATTTAACTATTTCCCTTCCATTGCTAGGAAAATTGAAGGTACCATGGAACCCTACAATGTTGCAACAGGGTTGCTCTGTAAAAATGAACCCCTGTCAAATTAATTTTGTTTAAATCTACTGGCAACCTCAGATACCTCTGTGTTTCACTGGTTGCTCAGTGAGTTACATATTGGGAGTTCAGTTCTTCACTGTACATCCCAGAAGACCCAGCCTGAGCAGCACTGGATAAGCTGCAGAGTCCCAGGATGACCACAGAAGAAGGGAATGGTAAAATACTTATGAGTACTCTGAGAACACCCTGAAAATGGTCACAATAAGTTAGAATTAATTTGACTGCATATTATTATTATTATTATCTTTCTGAAAACTCTTGGAACATGAGGAGGGGGAAAGAAAAGTACCAACACATCCCTACCGGATATAATACTGTCATCACTCCAACCCTTGTATTTAAAGCACAAATGAATCACAAAAGGGAATAATAATTGGTCCTTGTTTTTATTCATGCATTTTAAACATAACATTTTTAATCCTTCTTTTTAAAAATCATATTGGAGTTAAATAAATCTGGTTTTCAATGTCATTGCAAGTCTATTCTTGGTGATAAAATTTGTATGCTGTGTTTGAGCAAACTGTCATGTTAATCACATTCCTCAGTCTGGTGGCTTTAATAATAAGCAAGCTGAAGGGTAGGTAGATTTTTTTTTCAATGTAGTTGATGGGTCCTCCCCCCACCCCCAACACCCTTAGAGGAAAAACAGAATTGCCATTTACTTTCATGACCTCTGATTTAAAAGCAAAGATTGCACATTATTTACTACTGGATGAGTCTCCTGAAATTTAATGAGGACTAAGTACAAATATGACAGATGTAATTATCACAGTTTTATTCTGCACAGTCAGGGTCTCCTTGTGCCGTAATTGCAAGCTTTTCATTCAACCACTGGCAGCGGAGTTATTATAATAGTATTTTATGTTATTTTACAGAATTGGAAAGAAGACTTCCAGTTTAATTTTATTCCAAGGAATTGCTCAACATCCCTTCTTCCCAGTTCTACCTTTGTATATGCAATTTTTAAAGTCAGCAAGATATTTGACTGGATCTCTTTGCACACTTCATTCAATGCTGTTTTGAATGCATAAAGCTTAACGCCCCCTCTTCCAGATTTTTATAATATAATGAGAAGGGGGAGCGGCTAAGAAAGAAAGGACTATGTGGGCAGGTGGCCAACTCATTGTTCTAGTGCAAAAAATGCCCCCCACCCCCACATGTATTGCTTTACTCATTTAGACTCAAACCAAGGTTGAGTGAGCCCCAGCTGGAAGCTGGACCACTGACCCTGAAGCTGGAAATACACAGCTATAAGGACGCCCCTGGAAGCCTCCCTTTCCGAGGCCTGAATGTAATTGCTTTATGTTACACTCTGGCTTTATCAGGCATCCTTCACACTGGCTGGGTGGAAATAAACTTTCTAGTGTAATTCAACATTTATAACTTTACCATTATTAATTCGCCAAAAGGAATATTCAGCAATTCATTTCCAATCTGGACACAGGCACCAAAGCATCAAAGATAAAGTTGGCACAGTAATTGCCTCAAAACTGTTAAAATTGAAGGGCAACATCATTTTTAAAAGGTGTTGATGGTATGACTTCTGAAGGTGCAAATAAGATCAAAGTACTGGTACTTTAAATCTCTGAGGAGTCACACATTAGCCATGCTTCATTGGGTATTTTCCTTCCATCCCTCCATTCTTGGTCTTACGATTTCTCACACACAATACACACAGGGAAAAGGGTTTTATCCCATCCACATGCACTATTTCAAATACCTTTACTACATAACAAGACAGAACAAAGTCACAGAGTGGCAGAATATTCTATTTCAAAAGTCATTGATAAAACCAAGCCCAAGAAGTTAAGAGGAACAAAGTTTCCTTTGCAAGCTGAGAGGCTTACAAAATAGCATTGTATTCTGTGGCATGGATACAATTAAAATGTTTTTTTTAATGGAGCCAGCATATAGTAGGAGATCATATTGGGGATAACCATAGATTTATTCTTTCCTGTAACAGCATACTGTAGTTCTGATGATAAACTGAACTAGACTTTACAATATTCTAATGTTACTTATGGAACCCATAATTTGGCCCAAAGCATATTTCGCTAAAGGAAACTGCCATTAAAGAACAGAAGACAGCTTCTCTAAAGAAATCCTGCTCCTAGTGGAATCCCTAGAACTTTCCATCTGTTTCTTCCAGGTGTACAAATCAAAGCAGCTGCATTTGGAGGGAAGGAGTGCACATAGGCGGGCTTTGTGCATGTGTGCGCGCGCACACGTCCATGCACATGCGCGCGCACACAAGGACTGTGGCTGTGCCACTTTGTTTACTAGGAAGAAATGGATGGAAAGTAGTGCTTGGGCTTACACTATTAACAGGATTTGAGCCAGAGAATTCAAACTAATTCAATCCTATACATAAACAACTATTTTAGTTTAACGTGCTTGTTGCTAAAATGGAGATAATATTTTTTGTTGTTTGTAACCAGTGAAGATCAACTAGTCCATTTTCTTTGTCTGCTTTAGGCCATCGACGTGGCATACGATATGAACTTTAAGTGAACAGTAAGAAGGGGTAACAGCTGATCCTATAGGAGTTCATATCCTACCAAGTTCTGATGATCTGATTTATCAGGGCCTTCCCATTTTCTCATATAATATGTTGTTCCTCAGATTAAGGTATCCAGATAAATGCTTTTATCGGAGAAATACAGGCTATCCCAACAAACACCAATTCTTTTACCAGTGCCGAAAGGCAATTCCTCTGATTGCTATGGGAACAAACCCATTATGGCAAATTATTTCAGAAACCTACTGCAAGGAGCTGGATAGTATGGGATACCACTTACCATTTATCTAAACTCTTGCAGCATGGCATTAGCCAAATCATTAATCCAACCCTTAATATTTTTTTTAAAAAATCCATGTGCTTTATGTACCCTTACCAAAAGCTTTGTAACTGAATGGCAAACTGCTAGTAAAATATTTTAAAGGAACATGATCAGCAGTTAAGTTTCTAGAAATGGACAATCTTAAGGCTTTGTAGAAATGAAACTAGCTTTAATTTTTAGGAAAGAAGAAGACATTTGATCAGCATTACTCACATAAAACAGGTGCAAGAACAACACAAACATTTTCTCCAGTCTATAGAATATAATATGTACAATTCTGAAAAATATACAAATTCAAGAAACTGCTCCCACAATTTGCATGAAAATAAAACTTTTACTTGCATCAGAATTAGCTGCATTGAAATTAGTTTTTAAATTTGGAAAACAGAATTTATTGTTGATATTGTACTTACTATTGGACTGGCATTAATGTAGTCTGAACTGTCGTGACTGTTTTCCGTTTTCAAACATATTCTGCAATGATCATCTGCCACAAAGAAATGCATTTATTATCATGCATGTTATACTTTTAAAAGACTACATTTGACCACTAACACCTTGATAGGCACACTGTCTTTTAAATGTACAACTCTCTTAAAAATGCTAATGTAAATAGTGAAGTCCTTTAAAAGGTTCTTGCTTTGGACTTGTTACACTGAGGAACCAATTTCTATTGTAGAATAATACTGGCTTTGGGTGGTTAGGTTTTACAAAATGAAATAATAGTTAAAATTTTGGGGGTGGGTGGCTGGGTTTAGAACTGGAGGGGAGGAACAGGAATATGCATACACCAGTACTGCTCTTTGGATGAAATGAACTGCACACATGGTGTGACTGAATAAAGACTTTCTATTCTGTAATAGAAACTTCCACTAAGATAGACCTGTGGTCTAAAAGTTCTCTGCAAAATAATGGGAAACAATTCTAAAACGCTACATATCAAAACAGCACTCCCTAGGAAGTACTGTACCTTTCCCTATTTAAGCAAAACAATACTTAGAAGACTGCTGTTGAGAGTTAAAATTTAAAATGAAAGGACTTATAGCAGCCAGGATCTACCTCATGTCTCATGGTGATGCACTACATCATCAGAAGCCTGTCTGGTACACAATGTTTCTTACTATTATAATGCAATTATCAGGTGCATGGAGGAGATGTGCTGCTTTCTGTCTTACAGAAAAAGTACTGACTTTTCCAGGAATACATATATCTTAGCCACTCTTGGCTGTGCTTTTCATCTCAAGCCCAACAGAGAACAGCTGCTTTAGAAGCGTGTCCATTAAAACCATTCACTATATCTGAAAACCAGATGAACAGCTTAAGCAGTTCTAATTACAAGGTGACACAGTTTTATACACTTTCTAAAGCAATGCCAGAATCTGAACCAACACAGCTTCCTGTCGGTGACTAATTTTTCTATGTACATATAAAAACTGTGCATGGCCTTTACACAAAACTATACAAAAGGGCACTAGCTGTTGTCAGGTCTATTTATTTAATTTTTTATTTCTCTCATTTATAGGACACCTTTCTCCCAAGTCAGCTCACAGTGTTAAAAAAAAATTAAAAACACAATATATTATACATTAAAAACAATTAAACTATAATAGTAATTTAAATATATTCAATGATTAAAAACATTTAAAACTTTAAGAACAAACTTAGCGTGTTTCCCCCAAAACAATACAGGGTCTTGTATTAATTTTTGCTCTAAAAAAACACATTAGGGCTTATTTTCAGGGGATGTTTTATTTTACAATCCTGTCATCTTCCTCTGGTTGCTGCACAAGGGTGGAGGGCAGGGTTTCACTTAACTGGGGCTTATTTTTTGAGTAGGATTTACATTATGAACATCCTGAAAAATCATACTAGGGCTTATTTTCAGGTTAGGTCTTATTTTCAGGGAAACAGGATAGCTAAAAACCAGCATTCAGGGACTCAGTTATGCTTATTAAAAGCCTGTCTGAAGAGGTGGGTCTTCAACTGTTGGTGGAAAGATAAAAGGAAAGGGGCCAACCTAACCTCTTGAGGGAAATCATTTGACAACCTGGGAGCAGCCACAGAGAAGGCCCGCTCTTGTGTTTCCCTTTCAAATGCACCTCCAATGGCAATGGGACTAAGAGAAGGGTGCCCTCTGAAGATATAAAAAGTTGGGAAAGCTCATATGGAGGGAATATGGTCCTTCAGACATCCTGGACCCAAACTATTTAGCCAATAACCAGCACTTTGAAATGGGTCCAGAAACAGACCGGCAACCAGTGCAGTTGTTGTAGTGCGGTACTATATGCACCCTGTTACTGGCCCTGATCATCGGTCTAGAAACTGCATTCAGATACAGCTGAAGTTTCCATACTATCTTCAAATACAGCCCCAGGTAGAATGTGTTACTGTAATCTAAGTGGAGTATAACTAATGGATGTGTCACTGTAGCCAAATCAGATGTCTCAAGAAATGGACAAAGCTGGGGCACATGTTTTAACTCTTGGCCATCATTGAAATCTGGGCATCCAGACCCAGGGATGAATCCAGGAGTACTCCAAAGCTACAGACCTAGGTTTTCAGAGTAATTTAACGCCATCCAGCACATGTTGCATCCATATTGCCTCATCTTCCTTCCAACTGACCAGGAGCACCTCCATCTTGACTGGATTAAGTTTCAGTCTTTTTGCCTTTATCCAGCCCATAACTGACATTAGGCACTCATTTAAAACTGAAACAGCCTTCTTGGAATTTGATAGGAGAGAGAAGTTCGTATTATCACCATATTGGTAAAAATGAACCCCCAAATTCTGGGCAACCTCTTCCAGAATTTTCATGTATATGTTAAATAGCAAGGGGGACAAAACAGAACTGAGAGGGACACCACAGGTCAATGGCCAGGGTTAGAACAGAAATCCTCCAGCCCCACCACCACGAAGGATTGTAGTCACTGTAAAAAAAAATGCCTCCAAGTCCTATCCCAGTAGGATACCATGATCAATGGTATCAGAAGTCACTTAGAGGTCCAGAACCAATAGGGACTCACTCCCCTTGTCCAGTTCCCAGCATCGGTCATCCGCCAAGGCCACCAAAGCTGTCTCTATCCCATATCCAGGTCTGAACCCAGACTGAAATAGGTGTACACAATCCATCTAGGAGTCCTTGGAGCTGAGAAACTGCCAGCACCTTGCCCAGAAATGGAATATTTGAGATTGGCCAACCGTTGTTCAGTTGAGTGGGGTTCAAGGAGAGCTTTCTCATTACTGCCTCCTCTGGGATCCTTCCCTGCAAGGAGGCATCCATCACTCTCTCCTTACCCACTTAGCCAGTCCCCCTCTGGCTGTTTTTATAAGCCAGGCAAGGCAAGGGCCTAGCACACATAGGGTGGCTTTCACCTCTCCAAGAATCTGGTCCACACCATCAGGTTGGGAAAACTTATGAACTTCCACATACAGGTAATTTTGCCCTTTACTTGGCAAGGGAGCATGCCTTCTAAGAGGTCTGGAGCACAGGGAAGTTACAAGACAACAAAATAAAATAAAAACAATTCTTAACACTAAGGTGGGGTTTCTGGTTTTTTTTTTTAAGAGAGTGATGCATACATAATCTGTTTGTTTTCTATAGATAGCGAAGCACTTTGGAACCATAGGTAAAGAGAAAGGAAGAAGTAAGCTATTTGGTTCAAAGTATACGTACATGCTACCACAACTTGTGACCGATTCTTCTGGACATTTTCTTCTTTATATGCAATGGTACATGCATTGGGCTCAGCCTGATAAGCACAAAGAGCTTCCCATTCTTTCTCCAGACGATTCTTGTTCTTTAAGTGGTCTTCCATATATGACTGAAATGTGAAGATTTCATGGTTAGACATACAGTAGTAGCCTTCATATACCCAACACTGTCTTATCCCATTTAACAAGTGGTTCAAGTAAAGAGAACTAGAAGCCTTCTGCTTGGCTCCAAACAACTTTTTGACTCCGTGCCCTACAACTCAATCTTCTCAGAAAGGAGTGTATATAACAAATACACATGATCTCAAGAAGAGTTAAAAAAAATACAGCTTATGATATTGTAGGAACTGGAATAGCCAGAAAAGAGAAGCATCACAATAATTCCTCAACTCTTGGGCATATCTGAAGCTGTTGGGAGTTTTATTTATGATCTCACATGCTGTCTGTAGTGTGAGTGACTGGGGGGGACTTTTCTAGGATGGAGTAATTGCCTTCCAGCTTTTGAAATTCAAAGAGAGACCTGCCTCTCTGCTGAGTGTTCTATCTCTCTTTCCTCAGTTGGTGGCAGATGTTTGTTGCAGTTGACCCGTTTGGTTGGTTGCTAGCATGCGTGTAACAAAGAAAGCAATATACACAGGTCTGCAATTTCTGTAGGTAAAGAAAAGTTTTTATTCTTTGTCCTACAAATGTTTCAGAGTGAGCTACTAAGACTCTCTAAGTGCCAGTCAATGGGAAAGGGCTGGACTCTAGGGGTCTTGAAACTATTCTCCTCTATGGATCTTTGTATTTCTACTGCATGGCAAAACAGAATTTTACCAGAGTTTTATTCAAAACTCTGCAACAAAAGTAGCTTTGTGACTTTCCAATCAAGTTTGAAATTGGTACTGTTGCAATCTACTCTTCAGCTGTATGGTTAGAGATGATTTGTTCACTTTGGGCAAGATGCGTAAGTCCTGTTTCAGACATTATAATGGAAGCAAGGAATACAGAAGGAACAGCTGTTTCTGTTATCCCAACTTCTGTGCTGTTCAGAGTTATATGTTAAGCAAAGGTGAAGTATCTGACATAATAGAAGGAAATAAAATAATCAAAAGACACTATTTTGGTAAGAGAAGGGTGAATAGCAATGTAATGAAGCCTTCTAATAGTTTGATAAGAACATCAGAAACATTTATTCTGGTTACAAGATTATCTTGAACCAAGTCAATTTTCACAATTCCCTTCCTGAACTAGAATCAGTACAACCCTGGAAATCAAGTTCCTCTACCATTATTACTATTACCCCTTACCAAATTATCAGGTAACTATTGCTACGCTTACTTGCTGTCCATTTATGATTCATTTACATACATTTTATGAAGGAGGAGAAGGAGGAGAAGGAAGATGGCAATCCCGCCCCCCCCCAAGAAGAGCAAGAACAAGAAGCAGAACAGGCGGTTCAGAGAATTCAAAGTGGGGGGGGGATATTGTATACTCAAGGTACACACAGAGGATAATTGTTAGATGTCTTATTTTAAACTCAGTCTGGCAAAACATAGGTTTAAAGTGTTAAAGAAATGGGGATTTGTTTTTGAGCTGATAACATAACTTGGCAAGCACTACTGAGAGGCCTGGCATCTTCACACAGCAAGCAGCCATAAAGGATCCAACAAATTTATTATTTATTTTTCCACAGTAAATATAGTCAGGACATATTAATTTATTTCTAAAGTATGCCTTTAAGTCAATCTCTGACCACAAAACCCTAAACCAGGCTCCATAATTTCTGGTACTCTGGGAACAAGAAAAGAAGCATCTAAATAGAAGACCATGCCATCCATGTAACTGTTACGGCTTCATACCTCCCCCTCCCCAAGCTATTTTTGTGCCTCTCGGCTATCCAATGGCCCTTTAAAAAAAAAGATAGATAAGGGCAAACTGCAGCTCTAGGAAGGATGATTTTCTTTTTGGAAAAGTCACAGCCCCACTCCAATTTAATGCCCCAAAACATCTATTTTTCAAAAGTGGAAGTGGATTTCTAGCCTCTCCTGCTTTACACATTTACTTCTATTTTTTAAAAAAAAATTGGCGGTCTGTGCAGCACTTGAAGCATCCTGAAGGCAGAAAACTGACCACTGGATTCATCAGAGTTGCTTACCTATTTCATACCCCGATTAAGAGCCGAAAATAATGTTTTGATGTTCAGAAAATTTTAATAGATATAATCCATCCCACTACAGCATCGAAAAGGGTCAGCCAGAGCTAGAGAACACACAGAAAGCTTTTCTAACATATGATAGAGACTCATCTGTTAAATATGATACACTGCAAATAAAACTACTTCTACATCTCGTTATATATAAGTTCACTAAACAAATTGCAACATATGTCTAATTCCTGTGATAACCATAGAAAAATAAATAATAGGCTAAAGTTTGGATCTGATGACCAGTTACTGGTAACTGAGAAAATCTAGGTGGTCTGTAAAGAATTAGTCTGACAGTATTATGATACAGATATGGAAAATCTCATCCTTCTGTTGAGACTATGGGCTTTGTAAAACACCTGTACTCAAAATATGCATTCACTGCAAGCCAATACAGTATTCCTAGGATTACCATCAAAGTTCCCTATGTTGTTCTTTTTCCACCACAAAAAGGGATATTGTTTAAGACAATACTTTTTGTTTCCACCAGCTTAGTAAAACTGCAATCTTATTCTTATAACTATGACATGAGAAAAGAAAGCTAATATTCCTTGCAAATTAGTGCAAACATTTTTGAGTAGGAAAATGCTGTCTGATATATACTCTAATTTTATGTAAAACATTCAGGGACATTTGTGAGCTGGTTTGTGGAAATCGTACCTGCCAAGAGCAGGCATGATAAAAAAAATCCAGAGACATTTGCAGAAGGAGAGAAAGTATAATAGAAAGGCACACTTAATGCCATTGAGATAGTTTGGATTATAGGATTTGTGTCAATGGAGGCAGCAGAAATGTTGCTACTTCAGGACAATGGTGACAGGTATGCCTTTGGTGTCTCTAAGGTACAACGGTACAGTATTATTTTGATGTGAAAGGATTATCCTATTAGAATAAAAGGCATTTGGCACACACCTAAAAAAAGAAACACTTAATAAGAGAGATTTCCAGAGATTACAGAACAACCCTCTCTGAAAACAAAAAGTTACACAGTATCTTCAAAGCCTAAGATGCACCTGTTTTTTCTTGGCCCAGTAAACCACCTGCACCTGTACAGAATCCAACAGTTTTATAAATTCATGCTTGTGGGAAAATCTGAATCTTCCTTTGAGATTCTACATTGGCTTATAGATTTGTGATGGTTGTTTGGCAGGTTTAATACCTAATCAAGTCTCTTGCTTTAAAAAACTGAAATTAAGACAAGCATGCTGTCACAGAACTAAAAACCCAACATGGTGAAAATTCTTCCTTGTGTGCAAGCACTACAGAGGTACAGTACTATCCTTTCTAAATGAACATGACCACTCTGAAGATAGTTCTCAAATGCAAGACAGCTGCTGAGGGACACAGGAAAGTACCTTCCTAGACTACTATTTGCAATTTTCCACTAGCCATCATGACTCCCAATTTGTTTAGACTATACAGATAAACAATGAATCAATAGCCCAGTACTGCTGACAGTTGACTTTCCCCCATTTCAGACAGGAGTCTTATTCAGATTTTCTTGGAGATGCTAGGGAAGAAACCTCTGTGAGAACAAGGTTTGTGTGTAGTTTCAGTTCCTAGCAAGGTGAGTACAGATGCTTGCTCAGCATGAAGTTGAGTTGGCTTGTTTACGTTACTTGACGGCTTCTGTTTCTACACACACTGTAGATTTTTCCAGCTCCATATTCTCATATACAGTAAAATTATGCAGTCCTTAAGCAAGCAATGTTTTAATGCAGCTGGCTTGTTATCTGTATTTGAGTACAATAATTTCTTTAAAAACTGGCATGTGAGGACTACCTGTAATGTCGGGAATGACTTCTACCAACTACAGGCTATGATGATACTGAACTGGGAAATCTCTGGCCTTCGCAATGTTGGTATACTCCTCCTCTCATCATCCTTACTATTGGGTGGACCGAATGAAGCTAATGAAAATTGGAGTGTCATTGCATCTGCAAGGCCACAGCATTATCCAGATATAGAAATTCCCACAGTTCAGATATTTTTGCAGTTTCAAGTACATGCAGCACAGAGAGTTGCTTCACCAACTTTTTTGTGGTTATCAACAATAATGAGAAACGTTGTAGCACAGAAGCACCTTAGAATTACTTAAGGTATCTGTCATCAGAATTTTGCTTCCCAGCTATTTAGGAGACGACTATTTTCCATAACTTTTTAAATGCACTGGCTTAAAGTTTACTCTTGGTATTGTCTGGTATTATTCAACATTGCCTTAAGAGGCACCTCTTTGCCCCTGTGGAGGGGGAATCACTGAACTCTGGCAATGCCAACAGAAATATGTAAAAAATACCAAGTTGGTCAGAGAACTCTCAGTCAGCAGTGGGTCCATAGGTAGTGAGCTTTGGGTATGGTCATTTATGTATTTATTTAATTTATATGCCGCCCACATCCATTTCAAGTGTGACTGTCATAACAGTTACACTTGAAATGAATGTTTCACAATGATTTAGGCCAGCCAATCGAAAACAGATACAATTCTACCCATCATAACACAGGTGGAGAAGATGCTCTGTTTCCTTACACAAATCTTGAGAGTCATTGTCCATTGTTTCAGCAAACTTGGGTTCCATTCTCTCAGAGACTAAAGTAAAAACCACTTTGCCACAGTGCCTCCAGTTTTCTTACAGAACCTCTCGTCAGCCCTTGTCACAGGATGTGGTGATGGCATCTGGCCTAGATGCCTTTAAAAGGGGACTGGACAGATTTTTGGAGGAAAAGTCCATCGCAGGTTACAAGCCATGATGGGGATGCATAATCTGCAGGCTTAAAGGGAAGGGACCTCAAAATTCCAGATGCAAGAGTTGGATGTCAGGAGACAGATCTCTAGTTGTCTCGTGTGCTCCAGAGGCATCTGGTGGTGCTACTGTGAGATACAGGAAGCTGGACTAGATGGGCCCTTGGCCTGATCCAGCAGGGCTCTTCTTATGTTCTTATGTTATGTTCTTTCTTGCAGAACACTCCAACAGATGTCCAGGAATCACCAATCAGAAGCTTTATCTAGTGCTCCTTCTGCTCAGAAGTCACTATGGATTAGTGTTGGAACTCATACAGATCAAATGAGATGTTAGAGTGCTAAAAGCTTGTTCCTGAAGAAGGCCACAGCTGAAATGTGCCCAGCCTAAGCTTTTTAGATAACAATAAAGTCTGTGTTGTCAACATCTTTATACATCTTGAGAATCAGTCTCCCATTTGTCTCCCATTTGTATTTTTGCCACCAGTGGATGTACCAGCTCCCTCTGGTTTGTTTGGCTCAGAGGTCACACCAGATTAATCAAGTCTTGGCATTGTATTCAGGAAAATCCAGTGCGGCTTTTGGTAAGGTACTTCAATCTCTCTGGAAATCCTTTCACAACAAACTGCAGCTTTGTTTCCCATGTGTGAGTGCATGCATGAACATACAAATGCACAAAAGGGGGTTGTTTTATTTTCAGAACTAGTTTCTGGTCAGAAGCCCAAAGACATCTCAATGCAGCCTCTTCTCAGAGAACCAGCAGAGAAAAAAATCAGGACCATCTTTCTCTTTTAGGGCTCCTTTCATTTTCCATCCACACTGGTGATTGTTCTTACACTACTAGAGAGGATAAAAATAGTTCCTATTCAGAAAAATACACAGAACAGGAGGAATAGCTGTGTAAGTCACCAATAACACATCTGCATGTCTGCACATGCAACCAGCCCATTCCATCCCCTTCAACAGGATTATGCCACCTACACCCAAGGCTAATCATTGTAGTATCCCATACCTTGAAACAAAGCCTTAAAGAGTCCCAGTTGGTTTATTCCCAAACTCAGGCAGTCCAGGCTCATACAAATTATGAGCAGTCATGAACTAGACCTCCAAGCAAAGCAGCTCTCAACTTAGATATTGAGTGCATTCCCAGAACCTGCTTGTTCACTCTAGTCACATATCTCTATTTCTTTGGTGTTCTTTTCACTGTCTAACCTAAATGCTTTTTATGTACAGGACTCTTCATATCTTCAGAGCTAATTAACATTAAAATTCATACAATATGTTAATTCCCAAAAGTTATAGCTCATGTTACTGCACTGTTATTGTGTTTCTTAAATAAAACAATCTCCATTTATAAACAGAAATGATATGAAAGCGACTAAATCAGATCTGACAAAGCTCACTACTACAAAGGTTAAAAGACAGTATATATTATAGATTATGTGTAGGTATACAATATATACGCTTTATGATTAGCTCCAGTGTCTGTTCCTTGACTGGCTCTTTGGCCTAGCCAATGACAATCTTTGGAAAGCTGGAAACTGGAGGAGAGGGAGCTGTAGGTGAGCATTTGGAAAGTGATGGTTGGAAGTTTGGTATTGGATACAGAAGCCCAAGGGAATTAGAATACTTAATCTTTTCTGACTCCCATTTAATTGCCTTTCTCATATGGAAGCTGTGGGAGCCATGGTAGAAGAAGAGATGTTTTTGATTACTGAAAATTATCACCAGGGATGACATTACTGGCTAGGAAAGACTTTCCATAATTAAAGTATTCCTCCTCCCACCCTGCAGCTCCCACAGCTTCCATACAGTGAAAGGGATTACATGGGAATTGGGAAACTGATGGGATAAAAGTGGGAAGTTTTTAATTACTGAAAATTACAGATGGGGGTATTCTTATACAAATATGAATATCCCCGCACAGGTGGCAATAACAAGGGTCCAGCCCCATGGGGCCTGACGGTCCGCTCACCAATCTGCTACCGCTGTGGATGCCATGATTCTTCCAATGGCTCTGCAGATCGTGATCTGCGATCTACTCTTCGACCTTGCAGCGAGGCTTGTCCTCCGGCTACCTGCCAGGAGTAGCTGGACCCTCATTGTTGCCACCTATGCAGGGATATTCACATTCATATACAAATACCCCATCTCTACTGAAAATCAACCCCGACATCATCACCCTTCCATAATTTCCATAACTGGCATAACTTACATTCAATAGTTCTATTGCATTTTGTTGAACACTACTCTGCTTTTGTTGCTAAGATGCATCAGTACACTGCTACATCATAATGCTGAAAATTAGGCAGAGCTTTTCACCTTCAGATGAACATCCTCAATGTGCTTCCAGATAAGACAGATTTTTAAGCATCAAGAACTGAATTAGCTTGCCTAACATCTATCAGGAACATGCAAACAATGCCTGTCCTCATGGTTCAACTCCAAATTGTCTAAATAGAATCGGAACAACCAGCACACATGCTGTGCAAAGCCAGCTACAACACTGCCTGTCCCCATCTTCATGAACACCTATTCCAGGAGACTAAGCAAGACCGCTGTATGAAGCCTTGTCCAGTGCTTATAAAGAAGATTTATTTCTTATAAAGAAATAAAGAAGTCAGAAGGCATTCTTACAAGAACAATGCTGGCACCCCATGTTAAATGAGGAGCTGTCCTATGTACTGAAATATCAGTGTACTGAAGTTCAAAATTATTCATTCAAGGCAGGGATTTGCTGTTTTAAATCAGCAACTAATAGAAAATACAAAGGACATTATTCAACTTAAAGCTCTTGATAGCCTTCAGAGCTTTTTGAGCTTATTTATACGTATTTTAAATCTATACCTAGAGGCTTGCCTACGTGGCAACCTTTGTTCAATTATCAGTTGCACTTGGGTATTATACCTTCAGATCCTGCACTGATGAATGCCATTCCACCCCATGCAATATGACACTCTTTATTCTGCAAATATTTAACATTTTTGAGGCAAGACAGATGAAGGAATCTGTAAGTGCTCTCACCAGTGCTTCTAATCTGTAATTCAGTGGTACCGCACATCTTTTGTGTACAAAAGGGACGAGGTTTTGGATAGACAGCATTTTCAGGTACAGCTAAGAACACCCCTGTCTGACATCCCAGAGAGTGGCTGCCACAGGATCTGCTGTACGGAACAAGAGCCCTAAATCAATTGACACAATATATTTTCCTATATTCTCTCTAATGTCTGCTCTTCTCCCAAATGAACAGAAATTCAATTTATATTGGAGTGCCCTTGAAAATTGTTCAGAATATACAGGTGAGGCAGAATGTTGCCGCCTCTGTTTTATGAATGTTGGATGCTGGAAACATATGACATCAGCCTGTTTTGCTTCTGGGAATTATCCAAGGCATGTAAATTAATGTAATTCTTGAGTCTGGTATCCTTGAAGGAACCTCACCTGTCCTATGAATAATTGTCGAAGGATGGGAACAAAACTTTATAGCTATGCCACTGCACAACGTTTTATTGGAACTGAATTTACTCAGCATTTTATTCAGATTGTTTTTAGGACACTTTTCTCTAGGGAGTTCTCAGCAGCATATTTTTTTCCCACCCCATTTTATCCTCATAATAACCCTGTGGGACAGATTAAACTGAGAAATGCTAAGTGGTCAGAGATTACCCAGTGACCTCATCAAATAGCAAATTATCATCAAGAAGCAGAATGCAGTTTTCTTAGTATGTTTGTTTCACTCAGACATAAGCACAAAGACACCGACTAGGTAGGCCCCAAGCTTAGGAGTCTCTATTATTTGATACTCACTGGGATTTCAGTCCGAATTGAGGGATCTGCACATGGGTTGCATAACCAAAAAAACCCTTCCAGTGAAATGTAAAAACGAGCATTTTCTCCAGACCATTAGCAGCACTGAACTAATGAAGCATTGCTAGAACCAATTTTGTTTATATCTAAGGAGAACTGCTAATATACACTACTGTAATGGATGTATATATCGAATGAGTCTCTCTCCTTGTATTTATTATGTCTTATGATAATTCTCCATTACTGTATCCAGCATTAGACAGGTTGTCTCTATGAGCACATATCTGAAAGATGTGTATCTGATTTTGAACTATGTAAGTCTATTAGCCCACCCCCACTATCCTGGCTTAACATAAATATTCATTCCCTACATTATTTACTATGAACCCTACAACCAGCTATTACAAAATAAAATACAAATGCAAATTCTTTACATACCCCCCAACGCTCCATGTGTTCTGTGTGCCACTGGAACCATTTCCTCCATGAATACAGTAATTCTTAAACATTAAGGCTAGTATCGTGTTGCATTTTCTCTGTATAGAATGGAAATCATGCAAGTAGCTGCAGCTATTTAGCTGCCAGATATGTGACAGATACCTCACCATATAATGGCAACCATTTCCACAACTTCAGCATACAGAAAATCTAAAAAGACAGGGGTCAAAACATTTTTGCAGATGGAAATGGAAATAAGCAGGGGAAACATTTTTAAAATTAATTTAGCAAAAATGCAAACTGTTTTTGCTAATAAACAAATCAACAGAGAAGAGAATGACAGGTGGGAATTCTTATCCAATCTATCACACTTAGCACTGGGGCCAGTTTGGTTGAAGACTCATGGCCATTTAAACTATACCTTATCAAGCGGGGAATATTGTTTTCTGTAATCATCCCATTTCTAAAGGTTGATAATTTGAGCTAACCATAAAGAGCCAACCATGAGTTCTGCACGGATCATGCAAGTCTCAATTGCAAAACTCCGGCATGGTCATTCCCCTATAAATGTGCTTCCAAGAGTTCACTAAATGATTTCTTGCCCAACCGACCCTCAACACTGCAGCTAAAATATTACCAAAATAAAAATGATTCTGGTTACAATTAAGGCATATTTCTGATGTGATGTCATGCAGGGTAGGCTAAAAATTCCTACCCGGCTTCCAGAAGGGCCACTAGCTAATCCTGCACTAATCAGGGAGGACAGGAAGGACCAACCATGTTCTTTCATATGTGTGAAAGAAGGCTTTCTGGAGGAAGATCTGGCTTCTATATATAACCTCCATACTCCCAGAATTTTAAAGCCTATGCTTATTCCTCTTAGATGGCATTTTCCAAACACAAAAACATTGCTCCACTAGCCTTTATCATAACTGACATTTACTCAGGAAAAACATACATGAAATTTGCTATTTTACTATGCACAAGCACTACAACATAATTAGCAAATGTGTTACATAATTTTAGTTTCCAAAAGTGGTACGTATTTCAGAGCTGTGCAGATATCACAATTCCCTTGAGGTTGTGGCTTTCACTCAGACACCCAGGGTGCCCCATATTGGCATTTCCAAGGAAAAGCAGAATACACCAGAAATTCATTCACTGTTTGTAACAAGAATTTTAAATATATGCCAAAGAAGTGGATTACTTAATCCTCGTGCAATAGACGAGAACGCTCTGAGCTACACTTCCATCAATTGAACCTACATTGGCAACAGAATCCTTAGGATACACAGCTCATTGGTTTAGGTTATTTGGCTGTGGAGCCAGACGTTGGGAGTTCGATTCCACAACTGGCCCTCTTGATAGGGCCTGGACTCAATGACCCATAGGGTCCCTTCCAGCTCTGCAGCTCTAAGATGTATCCTTCTGAAGATATTAGTAACTGGATACGTTCAAAACAAGACCGGAATTCCCTTAGATAGCCAGTTCAAGGCTTTAAGTCTGTTTAAAAGATCAACATCTTGAACTGGGAAACAAGTCAAACACTTAGCAAGGTAAAGATGTACAATTCAAATAATTGACAACATTGTAAAACGGCAACATGGATATCAGAGCAATGTGATCTTGCTGCCATGTTAGCAGTCTACATGACATTGCTGGACTCTTTTCAAGAGTAGCTCCATGCAAAGTCTATGCAGTAGCATGAGCATGGACAGAACATGAACAGAGTTCCTACTCCAGTCCTCTGAAGATGCCAGCCACAGAGACTGGTGAAACATCAGGAAGAACAACCTTTAGAACATGGCCAAAGAGCCTGAAAAAACCAAAAAAAAGATCAGATCCCGGCCGTGAAAGCCTTCAAGAATTTCATCTATTGCAGTACTCTACATAGAGCATATTGAAGGCATGAACAGGTCAAATGAAATTGATTCAGGAAAGGTCACTAGCTAGCATTACAAGAATTGCCCAAAGTATTTCTCACTATTGCTGCCACCAGGTAACCCAAATAACAACAACACACCATCCGGTCAGTTTTGACTTATGGTGACTCTTTCAGGAGTTTCCCAAGGAAAGAGATGTGGTTTACCATTCCCTTCATCTAGGAGCACTCCAGAATGATGCTGCTTGCCTAACAGTACACAGGCTGGCTCTTCTCCCATGAGGCACAGTGGGGAATCGAACACCCAGTCTCTGGCTCCGCAGCCAGAGACCTAACTCACTGAGCTGCCCAGCCCTGTGGATTTACTATCTGATAGAATTACTATCAGAATATGATCACAATCTTTCAGAGTGAGCTTATTGCCTTCCAGAACAGACTGAATTCCAGACCCCAAGCTAGATTTTCTACTGATCCACACAATCTGTCTTGTCAAAGTTCAGTGCAATCTTTTTTACCCTCATGAAAGATAGAAATGATTTCTTTTCCACCTTTCCCAACAACACAGACAAAAGAGAACACAGATTCATCATAACATATGTATACGCATTGCATGTTAGAAAAAGGCATAACTACACATAGGTAACTCACTCAAATCACTCAACAGAAGAAAATCACTGCTGGCCTATACAGACTGGTCAAGCCGGAAAAAAATATGATATAATAAATTATAATATTCATATTTTCCCTCCACTGGAAACAGAATTCTAAAAGTGAGAGCAATAACTCACAATCTTAAATTGCTGAATTTTCTCTGTTCCTTCATGCAAGAAAAGATCTATTCTGTTCAGAGCAGACACAGACGAGCTCACGTACAGAAGCTGATGAGATCATATTAACCTGTAACAACAGTTACAGGCTGTAAAAGTCACTGAGATAAATATGAGATAAATATGCTATATTCCTCCAATATTACAGATTTATTTATTTGTTTGTTTGTTTGTTTGTTTGTTTTGATTTATATCCCGCCCATCTGGTATAGTCTACCACTCTGGGATGCTAACTTCCCCCCTTTTATGTTCCTAAACAATGTTTCTGTTTCTTAAGATGGAGGGTGGCAATGTTTATTGGGCTTGATGCATCTCAGAGCAGGGTTGGGAGGGATCTATTAAAAAGGAATTAAAACTGAGACCCATTAGCTCATCTTCTGCAATCTTGCAGATGAATTCATTTCCCCAAAGGCAAATTCAGTAAATTAACATTTTTGTTATAAAGTGTCAGTTGCCTTTCAACATATAATATATGCATTTTCATACAAACAGAACCACCACCACCTTTTTTTTTTTTTTTACAATCCGTGCATTTGCTGGAAGATCTTTTGACCCTTTTACAGAATACATTAAAAGCATTAAAATCTGTTTCCAGCAAGGTCATGGAAGAAAACATTATGTATGACAGCATATTGTTTTAATTATCTATAATATAAAAGCCAGCCAATACATCCCCATAATGTGTGTGCTAATTGTAACATCAGGGTGCCCCAAACCATGTTACACCATAGTTGTTGGAACATTTCTAATGACACTGGAAGGCTATTCTGGATATCTGTGAAGCTTCTTAAAACATTATTCGATGAAGGCAAAGAAAAAACTTCCATCCACCAGTACAAGATGCCAAAAATCACTTGTTCAAATAATGAGTCTGTGATTTAGTAAGTAACTGAATTTTGTGATATAGCAATATTAACAAACAATCATATATAACAGAATATATTAATAGTTGCAAAGGCTACAGTTTAGGAAGCTTCATAGTGCTGTGTATTCTTGTTTGAAAAAGCAGACCTCCAGCTTCTCTAGGGAAAACACATTTTTGTACAGAAGGCAAATCTAGAGAATCTTCCAGACTATGTGACACAATAGAATTATTAGCCTAAATGGTAACCTGTGTTCTATTTACCCAAATTAATATACTCTTGATGCAGTGGCTATTGCTAGCTCCACTTTTTATAATGCTTCAATAATAGAGTTTTGCAACGTGTAAAAGGATTATTTCAATCCAATCAGCAGGTGCTGGGATCAGTGTGTGTCAGACAAACACTTGCTAATCTCCTTTCTTACACTTCCCAGCTGCCAAAGGTGCTCAATGAAAGCCTAACGAAATAGCTGGATACAACCTGGTGGGCCCTAATACAGAGCTTTGTTTTGTCCTCCTTCCCAGCTCCTTTGAAACACCTGAAAATTACATTTTATTCTAATCATTGTTAGGTGTTCAAAGAGCTGGCATCAGGTCATTTTTAAAAAAAATGGAAAAAGAGCATGAGAGGGCAACTGCAAAATGGAATACTTAGAAATGAAAAACTAGAGGGATTTACATTATGGAGATATGGTTAAGTAGGTAAGCAATGTATAATCCTGATTTACAGATTAGTAGCTATTATTGGTGGACACAATCCACCAGGAACATGAAAAGATTTGTACAAAGGGGTCACTAATCTATCAGGCTTGATATTTCTTCTTTTAAGCCTGGTAAGTTGTCTCCCTGCAGCTACTTTTTCTGAAGTAAATGTTCTACAAATGTGTGTGTGTGTGTGTGTGTAATTGTCAAAGGAAGCAATGCATATAAACTTTTTCTACTTTTAGAGTTTTCTTCATCACACAGTGAAAAGAATACAAATAAAAAAGTCATAGGATAAAATGAAGGTTCCCCTTCGTTTTCAGATTAGGGGGCTGAAAAAAAATATAAGAGAATTAAAGAAAATGGCTCAGGATCCTACAATAAATAGCCTGTGACAATGAAACCTCACTGTAACATGATTACAGCTGAAGGATGGAGTGATTTCATTAAAACAATTCTTGTCCTCCATTTACACAGTAAATTTACATTTAATGATTAAAACCCAATCAGAGTGATTGATTTAAATGAACCTGCCCATTTTGAAATTCATGTACTTTCTGAAGAGATATATATACTACAGTAACTGGTTGCTATAGCAATTCATATACATTGGCTCACAATAAAATAGATCCATCTCACAATGTACAGGCAGAATCTAAAATCTTTTTGTTGAAGCAGCCATGCGCCTTTTTCCACTGTAAAATTCTGTCACTTATGACAGTGGTTCTTAACGTGGGCGATAATGACCCCCAGGGGGGGATTTCATTTTTCAGGGGGGCGGTAGAACGAAAAGGGGCGGCGTGGGGGCGCTGGAGCAGAAAGGGGCGGTAGGGGGACGCTGGAGCAAGCCAAACCTGTTAAGATGGCTGCAGCTTTTTACAGTGTGCATGAATATATATTTTCCTCCAATCTTAATTTAGTTTCAGAGTTTTCATCTTGAAATGTTTAGTTCCTGCATTGTGGTTTGTTTTTATGCCCTTTTTATATTTCTTTTTGTGTCTTAAAATTCGCTTGCAACTAAATAATTAAATGATACTTTTTGGGGGCATTTCATTTTCTTAGAATTGAATTTTGTTTTCAGGGGTCATTGGATTTAAGTGTCATTCATAAATAAATAAATAAATAAATAAATAAATAAATAAATAAATAAATAAATAAATAAATAAATATATAAATAAATAAATAAATAAATAAATAAATAAATAAATAAATGAATGAATGAATGAATAAATGAATAAATAAATAAATAAATAAATAAATAAATAAATAAATAAATAAATAAATAAATAAATAAATAAATAAATAAAATATCACCGCGGGGAGGAGGGCGATGATAACTTCCTCAATGGCTCAAGGGGGCGTTTCTTTCAAAGAGGTTAAGAACCACTGACTTATGATACAATACAGATTTTTGTTTGACTTCCTTTCTACACACGAAAGTGCAACCAACGATATTTGAAGTTTACAACTCCAATCCTAGCCATGCTTATATAAAATGCATGTCTTCGTGAAGAAAGCACGCCTTACTTCTGAAGGAATGCCCATACAGTCACACTGTTAGGTATGCACGTACAGTACTTCAGAACCAGAGGCTGGAAAAATAATGTTTATCTATAGGCATCTTGTGCCCACCAATACTCTCCCTCAACACACAACTTCTGCCTCTTGATTCAAGGTTTACACTAGAGATGGGCGTGAACCTCAGTTCGCAGTTTCATGCTGGTTCATACACATGGCACCACAGGTGCCACACATTCCCTTTCCCTGCCTCCTCAGCCAATTACCCACTCACCAGCTGGCACGTGCTCCTCTCCTCCTCCTCCTCAACTTTTTCACCAGTCCCTGGCAGACAAAGAGGCAGGATAGGCAAACTTCTGCTCCTGCCAGGAACTAGTCAGTCCCAGAAGATGAGGAGAGAAGCACATGCCAGCTGGCCAGTGGTTAACTGGCTGGGGAGGCAGGGAAGGGAACTCACGGCATTTGTGGTGCCATGCATATGAACTGGCATGAACCTGCAAACTGAGGTTCATGTCCATCTCTATTTTGTACCAACACAAGGTGGGGTATTTTCCAGGTACTGATCCGGAAAACATAATCCTGCTTCTCCTATGTATATATTTATTTTATCTGTGCAGGACTAGTATTCACACTGCTTATTTAATTCTATCAATTGTTTGTAATTAAAGAACTGAAGGCCCTGAAGGAGCTGAGGCAGTCAGGGGGCACAGTCACCCATTTGGACTCAGCATGCTGGCAAAATTAAAGGACGGAGAAAGGAAGAAAAAGGGGGGGGAAGGCAAAATATTCTGGCACCTGAAGAGATTTATTTCAGTGTGAGCTTTCATGGATCACAACCTAGTTTGTCAGACAGAAACAGATGTTGTTCCTTGCAAGCTGACACTGAAATAAACTTTTAATTTGCCTTTTAAATTTTTTCCCTTTCCCCACTTTAATTTTGCCAACATGCTCAGATAAGCACAACTATTTCTTTTGAAATAGCCATTTGGACTCAGTGGATGATGCATGTAAGATGCTGAGGGGCTTCTTCTGGAAGCAGAACCTGTGATGGCTAGTTAATGTCCCAGTATAAGTCAAAACCATCTTAACCTTACCAGAAAGTCTGGACATATCCATTTCCTCCTCTGAGCTTATGGTACATGTAAGTTCTTTTCTTCTCTCTTAACAGCCAGTAGGAACAACTTTAGGCCACAAGATGAGCGTTGAGGCTAGTCCTTCTTGTGAATGCCAGCAAAATGAGTAAACAACCTGCCAGTCCATAACTGCTTGCAAAGCTAGATCTGCTTGTATGCACTGGTCCTTCAGTCCAAAGGGCCATGCCACTGGAAGATGTCACACTTTGAACCTACTGGGAGCCCTTCCTATCTCCAGTGTGTCTGCTGTGATGCCACTGAAATTCAGCCTCACAGAACCCCAAATCAAAAGCCAAACTTGATGTTTTTCTCAAGATAAGTGGGAAGAATGCCTTTTTTATTTTAAGCTGGAGATAACTGCTGGAAGTAATATTCAGCTTGAAAACAAATTGTGCACTCTATGTTTCACTTTAAAAATAAGTTCGGTTTTTTAATTTTTGTTTTTTTTTTAACTGGGTAGCACAACAGTGGTAGGTTTCAGCACAGCACATCTGGCAGGGGATGAAATTCTCTCGAGATGTTGCCCACATCTGGTTGTAGACAGTCTTCCTTTATTCCGGGACAAAAGTCACAGGATATTAATATTATTTAAGGAGGTAAAAAATGCATCCACTTCATAATCTTTGTTGTAAGAAAAAAAAGGCCACAGAGGCACAGCCAAAATTTATTTTATTAACTTTAATTATTAGCTAGGGACTATTGCAAGATGTAGAGCACATTCTTTTTTGCACAATAGGTCCCAGGTTCAGTTTCTGGCATTAGCAGGTAGTGCTGGGCATCTTATGTTTAAAGCCAACAACACTTTGCTAAAATAATACAATGAAATAATGATTTACCATGCATTACACCCTGTGAGTACTAGAACTGTTAATGGCAGCACAACTATGGAACCAGTTACTTCAGGGGGTGGTGAGTGCTCCAACACTGGAGGCATTAAAGAGAAAATTGGACAGTCATTTTTCACATCTACTTTGATTTAGATTTCTGCACTGAGCAGGGGTTTGGACTCGATGGCCTTATAGGCCCTTTCCTACTCAATGATTCTACAATAATCAAGCCACGACTAACTGTACACAGTAATTAACCATAACACACAATATCTACAGTATTACAACTAAAATAAGTATCGCTTTCTTCATGGATATGCATCTGTGCATACATACATATAGACAAATAACAAATATTCTGTCCATAAGCAAGAACAAGTGTTCTCAGTCAACACTATTGAAATCATCTTTGTCCCTTCATCACTTTGTTGTCATTTATATTGTAGGTATTTATTGACTGTCAAATAAACATGCAAGATATTTCTCACAACTGTCTGCACCGAGACAGAGCAGTAGGCAAACCTAAGTGTGTTCACAGATTAATCAAAGGTGAAACTAACATAAGCAACATGTTCGTGAGTGCTGCAGAAAAAATGAACTAATATCAGACTGCTTAACATGTCAACAACAGTGTTGGGCTAATGAAAATGATTTAGTCTCCTGGTGTTACCAATCCAATAAATTCAGTTCAGTTTTTCTCCAACAAACACTTCTCTTTCTAGGCGTACTGTTCATGGAAAAAGGGAAATATTCTGCTCAATCTTGTTGTGCTTGTGTATGGGAGTAGTCAGAAAAGACACATTAGCAACCCCACCTTTTAAGTTGGTGTCATGCTGGATTCTGTGGGCTAATGGCTAAGGAAGTAATGTGTGAATGGTTCTATTTCCAACAGAAAGCTTTATTTGTTCAGATGGCCAATTTCAACTGATGACCGCTATACTTGATTCTTTTCTACTGGAGATGAAAATATGTATGTTAATTAGAGGGGAAAATCTGAAGTTTGGGGAACAATTTATTGACAATGAAAAACCACTGTACTTTATGAACAAAGGCTGTTGCAAGCATGTACGTTATATGAAGCATCCCCCTTCCTTAAAAGTAGTTATAATTTTATGTATTAAATGGAGTATGTCTATTGGAAATTTTTATTATAGTCTAGCACTATATATTTTACAGAACTGTTTGAATAAAGATGGAACGGAAGTTTCACACAGTTTGAAGTTTTAGTTTGTAACACACCGGGGATTACTTTCCAGCCAACATAGAGCACATTTGCAATCTTCACCAGTTTCTTCCCCCTTAGAAACTTCAGCTGATTTTAATCACAATTCCTAGAGTTCTTGCCTACCAGCAGTGCTGCTTGAGGATGCTGGTCTACATGTTCATATACCAGCAAAACCGAACATTAGGTATCATCAACTGGGATCCATAAATAATTCTCCTTTGGAAATAGTTCTACATAGGGAGTGCATATTCCCTCTCCACTTGTTCCAAAGAAAGCCAACATTGATGAGTCAATTTCAGGTTGAAATCTTCGAAGTAAATGACTTCAATTTTAAACTGCCTTTCTAAGATACATGTTGAGAATTAGGGTGTAAAAGTTCTCTGCAATTTGATGGCTTTTGCATCCCTTTTAACACTCTGTCCATTCTGTTTCTTTTATTTTCTAACACAGTTATGAAAGCCACACCAATACTGATATTCTGGTCTGGAAACTACACTTCATATTTACACTTCTGTCATATAAAGGAAAACCATCACTGCAATTACAAGGCTTGTGTAGTAGACATAATGCTAATTATTTAGTCATTTCGCATGAAGACAGTGACAATGATGATTTCCATCCGTAATTTTAGACCTATGAACATTAAATAAAAGTATAAACAGAATCTTGCTGTAGCAATACTTTGGAATCAATTCCCAGTGCAAAACTGAGATCTTAACATGTTGGACATCACAGGTTTCTTCCTCTTATCTCAGATTATATTACTATTTGGATAATGCACCGATCATTTGCTACAAGTATACCTTTCATCCATTCCACAACAAGAATGGATAGACTAAGAATAACCAGTTTTAAAGGCAAACAGTGTCCTAGAAATCCCTTTGTGGGAGAACACTTTCATCAAAATTATTTTTTAATAAGGAAGATTTAACAATTTGGACATTAGCCATTAATCCTCTTTCATTCAAAACTATGCTGATAACAATTTTTTGCTTGTCATTCAAATGGTAAGTAATAATTATGGATTTTGTGCTTCCATCCTTGGTTCATTAATACTAAATTGCATGGAAGTCTGAAATGAAGTCAGATATGATACATCTCAAAATGCAATTTCCACAGCTTTCCTTAGTTATGTATAATTAATTACAGATTTAATAAGGAGAGTATGTAAAGAAAGGGAATTTATTCACCCAGACTACCTTGCTTTAACGAATCTCTTTTGTATAATGTTCTTTCTTTCTGCAAATCTGGATGGCAATAAGACCAGAATGGAATGTGTCTATTCCTAGCATTGTATGGTTTTAAAATTCATCTCCTAATACAGAAAAGTTGGAGGGGTAGAGGAAGAGACTCATTTACACTTGATCACTCTGAAGCTCCACTGATTTATTTCAAGCTATGTAAAGATACATTTTAAATTGAAAATGTATTAAATTGTTTCTCTAAATTCTAGGCAAGAATTCTATTGCTTTACATGACTTCATAAGGGTAATCACACATGCAATTCTGCCTATTCTGTACACCCTTTGCCATGGTCCCAGTTACGCAATAGACTGTGCACCTGGTTGCGTGCCAGGCTGTGGAACAGACAGCAAACAAAAGGAAGAAACTGCTTGGGTGAATCTCCTTAACCTGTGGTTTTCCTCAATAGGATTTTGTCTTATTTTAAATACTTTGCTTTATACTCATAGGCTGAAAAAAAACATCCCTCCCCCACCCCAATAGCTTGAGGGTGAAGAACCACCATACTACTTCTCAGTTCCATATAACTGAAGTGGGGAAAACATAAGGAGCAACCACTCGTAAGAGTACAGGTAAACAGCTGCAGTAGTGAGACACAAGTATGCCTCACCACCCTCAGTCTCTTTAAGCAACTGTCTGGAAATTTGGGACAAGGACGCCTTCACCCATGTATATTTATCTGGGCTTTAAAATCAGCACTGGCCATCTTGTTTTCTGGCAAAAAAAAAACAAAACTGTTGATTCATATTGAACACACAAAGCCTTCTCAGTAATATCATCACTATTGTAGAATTCACTTCACAAGTTGGTTCCAACAAACTTTTTCTCTCCCCCCCCCTCTCTCTCCCTCTGCGTGTGTGTGTTTTGGACTGCATGTGAAAAACAGTAGTGTACAAAAAAGAGTACAAGCACATCAGTCATAATGCCTCCTAAAATAGCAGTATTTTAAATGTTTACTGTATTTTTATTTTTTTTACTGATTTTATTACTACTATTGCATTTTTATATGGATATATCTTTTTTAAAATTTCCAATTCAGGATACAAAACAATAGCTTAAAGAGCTCTACACTATCAGCAAATATGGAATAACTCCAGTGTTTGTCGGCATCAACACTGTTTAGGCTATAAGGTACAAGAGATTGGGCTTAGATGCTCTTATTCCATCCCTCCGTTTCCCCAAAATAACTCTGGAAAGGAATAGAGAGAGAGAGAAGACTGTATATATTTAGTGGGTACAGAATGTCCACTCACAGAGGACAAAAGAGAGAGTAAGAATGGGAACAGAGTGAACAAGAATGCTCCACACTGTAACATTTTGTGACAGGTTCCTACCTGTAGGCTTATAGTGGCATGACATTAACATATGCCATTTCCGAAAATTGAATTATAAGCCATTGTCTGCCAGCAGTGCCCTTCTGCAGTCCACACTGGGAAAACAGGGCAAATTATATACAAGAGAATAAATGGACCCAAATCTGACACCAGAAATAACGACAGATGAGAGCCAATGGAACATTTGAACTTTCCAGGACACCTGATTTTTAATTTGAAAGTGGAATTGGGGAATTTCAAAGGGGGATTTGACAAGGAAACAGCTGAATGGGGATCTACTGAGAAAGAAGAGACAGAGATGTAGGGTATTCACAGCACACTTTATATAGGTTTTCGTAAGTCTTGCATATAGTCAAAACTTTTCTTTTCTTTTCTTTTCTTTTTTTACCAAAAATTGTCTTCAACACAACTAAGTTTCTAGTTAGATGAGAGAAACTCATTGTTTCCACAGTTCACAGGCAAGTGATTGCCTACAGACAATCAGCATTAGTTATTATTCTTCCTTTACTGGAATTTTTATGTAATTATCACTTACAAGCTCATTATCAGTGTTAAGAATGCAATCATCATCTTCTGCATTCCCTTTCACTTACTACCATAAAAAATAAACTACATTCATCAACCTGAAGTCTCAACATTAGACTAGATGCTTCTGCAGAAACTGACTATAATCCATGAAAGCTCACACGAAAATAGATCTGTTAGTCTGGGAAGTGCCTATAGGACTTGGTTTTATTTTGTTTTTTGTCCTGTATTTGTTAAATTAGTTTGAAGATGGAGCATAAGCACCTGAAATAAATCTTGACTTCTGAATATACTGAAGTAAAACAACTAGCAAAATGCAACATGCTCTCAGCCATTAAAAACAAATGTGGAAATAACAGCAATTCTTAGACCATATTAAGCTCCAGGAGCCCAAGCTGTTACTTTCTAAGAATGGTACAAATCAGTCTTCCAAATAGGTAGATAAAAATAACAATACCACAAAGAATCATTTCTTTCACAGCGTCTTTCTGTTTGCCCAAGTACTCACATGAAAGCACAGCTTCCAGCAGACATATGGACCAAAATTACAAAAAAGAGTATTGTGGTACTTAAGTGCTAATACAGTGTAGTTGGCACAAACTCTGGTGGACTGCCGCCCACTTCATCAGATGCAACATCTGATGCCTATGATGAAGTTGGCTGCACTCCAGGAAACCTTACACCAAACAAAACGTGTTCATCTTTAAGGCACAGCAACATATTTTTCCTTGGTTTTCCTACAACCAGTAATTGTTGTAGGAAATGTAGAACCATTTCTAATTGTAATTCCCCTACAAATGTAATTCCCCTTTATAATTTCTGCATAGACTATATCTTTCTCTTTCAGCATAAATATATTATGTTCAACCATCATGATACTTTAAAAGCCCAATTAAAAAAATATTTGAATACCTTTCTTTAAGTATTATGTATCTGAGAGCAAGATCATTATGATCTCATTTGTGATGAGGAATACCCAGTATTTTCAACATCCAGTTTCAATTATTAGACCCTTCTCCAAAATATGGACAAAGAGAATAAATTTTACAGATATCAACTCATTCAACTGGCATATAATATACTGATAACCTTTCCTGTTAGAATCATTGGATGCCTTTCATGTATTACAACACACATCTATCCTGGTTCTGACAACCCCAGAATATGAAAGAGCAGTAACATACAAGATAGTCAGTACAGTCGGTAATGAGTGGCCTATTTCCTAAAAAAAATCAAGCTTAAACTGAAGAGAGTAGGAAAAACCACTGAGCTAGTCAGGTATAATCTAAACCAAATCCATTATGAATACACAGTGGAAGTGAAGAACAGATTTAAGGAATTCGATTTGGAGGACAGAGTGCCTGAAGAACTTTGGATAGAGGCTTGTAACAATGTATAGGAAGCAGTAACAAAAACCATCCCAAAGAAAAGGAAATGCAAGAAAGCAAAGTGGCTGTCCAACGAGTCCTTACAAATAGCAGAGAAGAGAAGGGAAACAAAATACAAGGGAGATAAGGAAAGTTACAGAAAATTGAATGAAGACTTCCAAAGAATAGCAAGGAGAGACAAGAGGGCCTTCTTAAAAGAACAATGCAAAGAAAGAGAGGAAAATAATAGAAAAGGAAAAAAAAACAGAGATCTGTTCAGGAAAATCGGAGATATTAAAGGAACATTTTGTGCAAAGATGAACATGATAAAGGATAAAAATGGTAGGGACCTCACAGAAGCAGAAGACATCAAGAAGAGGAAGCAAGAATACACAGAGGAACTATACCAGAAATATTTGGATATCCCGGACAACCCAAATAGTGTGGTTGCTGACCTTGAGCCAGACATCCTGGAGAGTGAAGTCAAGTGGGCCTTAGAAAGCTTGTCTAACAACAAGGCCAGTGGAGGTGATGGCATCCCAGTGGAATTATTTAAAATCTTAAAAGATGACGCTGTTAAAGTGCTACATTCAATATGCCAGCAAGTTTGGAAAAATCAGCAGTGGCCAGAGGACTGGAAAAGATCAGTCTACATCCCAATCCCAAAGGAAGGCAGTGCCAAAGAATGCTCCAACTACCGTACAATTGCACTCATTTCCCACGCTAGCAAGGTTATGCTCAAAATCCTCCAAGGTAGGCTTCAGCAGTATGTGGACCGAGAACTCCCAGAAGTACAAGCTGCATTTCGAAGGGGCAGAGGAACTAGGGACCAAATTGTTAATATGTGCTGGATTATGAAGAAAGCTAGAGAGTTCCAGAAAATCATCTACTTCTGCTTCATTGACTATGCAAAAGCCTTTGACTGTGAGGACCACAGCAAACTATGGCAAGTCCTTAAAGAAATGGGAGTGCCTAACCACCTTATCTATCTCCTGAGAAACCTATACGTGGGACAGGAAGCAAGAGTTAGAACTGGATATGGAACAACTGATTGGTTCAAAATTGGGAAAGGAGTATGACAAGGCTGTATATTATCCCTCTGCTTATTCAACTTATATGCAGAATACATCATGTGAAAGGCCAGACTGGAGGAATCCCAAACCGGAATTAAGATTGCCGGAAGAAATATCAACAACCTTCGATATGCAGATGATACCACTCTGATGGCAGAAAGTGAGGAGGAATTAAGGAACCTTGTAATGAGGGTGAAAGAGGAGAGTGCAAAAGACGGTCTGAAGCTCAATATCAAAAAAACTAAGATCATGGTCACTGGTCCCATCACCTCCTGGGAAACAGAAGGGGAAGATATGGAGGCAGTGACAGATTTCACTTTCTTGGGCTCCATGATCACTGCAGATGGTTAAAGCAGCCCCGAAATTAAAAGACGCCTGCTTCTTGGGAGGAAAGTGACGACAAACCTGGATGAATCCGAAGCCGGAATTAAGATTGCCAGAAGAAATATCAACAACCTCCAATAGGCAGATGATACCACTCTGATGGCAGAAAGTGAGGAGGAATTAAAGAACCTTGTAATGAGGGTGAAAGAAGAGAGTGCAAAAAACGGCCTGAAACTCAAAATAATAATAATAATAATAAAAACTAAGATCATGGCCACTGGTCCCATCACCTCCTGGGAAATTGAAGGGGAAAATATGGAGGCAGTGACAGATTTTACTTTCTTGGGCTGCATGATCACTGCAGATGGTGAAAGCAGCCCCAAAATTAAAAGCTGCCTGCTTCTTGGGAGGAAAGCAATGACCAACCTCGATAGCATCTTAAAAAGCAAAGACATCACCTTGCCAACAAAAGTCCGAATAGTCAAAGCTATGGTTTTCCCTGTAGTGATGTATGGAAGTGTGAGCTGGACCATAAAGAAAGCTGACCACCGAAGAAGTGATGCTTTTGAATTGTGGTGCTGGAGGAGGCTCTTGAGAGTTCCCTGGACTGCAAAGAGAACAAACCTATCAATTCTAAAGGAAATCAACCCCGAGTGCTCATTGGAAGGACAGATCCTGAAGCTGAGGCTCCAGTACTTTGGCCATCTCATGAGAAGAGAAGACTCCTTGGAAAATACTCTGATGTTGGGAAAATGTAAAGGCAGGAGAAGGGGACGACAGAGGATGAGATGGTTAGACAGTGTCATTGAAGTGACCAACATGAATTACCCCAACTCCGGGAGGCAGTGGAAGACAGGAGGGCTGGTGTGCTCTGGTCCATTGGGTCACGAAGAGTCAGACACGACTTAATGACTAAACAACAAAGACAACAACATTTCCTTTAAAAAGAGCAAGTGGAATGAGCTGGAACCAAGGAAAGAAAGTGATGTGGGGAGAGGAGGGGGAATAGTTCCCACAGGGAATGCTTTTGAATTTAAATCTGTAGTGCAGAAATATGACTGACATCTGCAAGGAACTGGGAAATAGAGAAGCATTAATGCTAATATCCTGCTCTTTAAATGGTTGAAGAAAAGTAATTTCATAATTTGAACCATTAGGAGAAAATTATAAAAAAGAGTTTGCAACAATACTAGTTGTTATGTGTTAAACAAATTATTTATGATTTCTAAAAAAAGCCATGACCCCAAAAGTAATATATTAAAATTGCACACAGCATTAATCATTATTGGGGGAGAAATGCTGCTGCTGGTGTGGCACAATTAATATACCAAATTTTAAATTCATTGCTGAACATATTAACCAAAGGGGTTAAGAAATTAATTTTTCACAAATTATTTCCAAGTTCTTGAATATACCGTGTAGGAAACAAGGTTCCAAGCCCTGGTTCTTCCCTGTGTGGGGAGAGGAACAAAGGCTGAGTCTCTACTCGGCTTAATTATTACCTGCTGAGGCAAGAGCAGGCAAGCTATATGTATGTACGTGTGAGCATGTGAAAGTTGAGCATACCAGAATATACCAATCAGAGACACACATGGAGGTAGGATGCTAATGCCTAATCTGCAAAACCTGAAAAAAATGTAATGTGTGTATGCATGTAAGAGAGATTTTTAAAAATTTAAATATGCATTCTGGGAAAACCTCACTGGCCTCTACATACAGACATGGAGACTCTCCATACACTAGAATTGCTGGAAACATTACTATATGCAGAATACTAGTTTGAATCTGTTCCTTGGCATTCATGCAAAATAGCTGACCTCAAAATTGTTATTACTACCTTTTATTATGAGCAGATATTCTCTCTGTAAGAAAGCCCAAGACGGAGTAAAACAGAGCTGCCCGGAATTATTGCTATTTGTTTGCTCTAGGTCACTGACTTCAGCGTACACACATGGACAACCTTGAAGTTCTGGTTCCCAAGGTGCTGTATCATTTCAACAACCTTTCTTTGAACCCTCACATCTTAATGCAAAACACATGTTGGTACCTTAAAAACAAAACTAACATCAGTTCATTCAGGGTTGAACAACACCAGCTGAATGCTGGAAAGTGAGCAGCACCACTGTATTCCTAACCAACTTTAAATACAAGAGGCATCAAAAAGCTTATTACCTAGTCAATTCTAGTTTCGTTGTTTTGCACGGACAGATTTTGTACCACATTTTAAGGACTTTATATTCCAGTTCTTTATCTGTTTTTATCACGCAAGATTTTATCATGGAAATGAGTGTTATCCCCATTTGATACATAAACTAAAAATATTATTTAAAAAGTTATATATATTTTTGGGATCTAAGTTTTAGGGACCTAGATACCGTTTCTTCCATTTTGTAACAAGAAAAAATAGTAAACCAATGAATTGTGAAAGGCAATGAATATCAAGTTCTAAATTGCAGGCAATAGAGAGGAAGAGATGTGTATGTGCCTTATCTTTGTATACATATGCCATCTTTGAACTTAAGTCTTAAAACATAATTTTTGCAGCTAGAAAAGTTGTGGAACCAGAGCTTGAGAATGCAAGCTGTTGACACAGAGTGAAAAAATTATGTGGTTTTTTTTTCACTGCCTCACAATATTTGAAAACATTTCGTATTTTTCAGCATTCTGTCAATTATACAAACTGATATATTTAGCTTTTCAACAGGATTTTTACTTAGAACCCACTAAACATTCATGTTAATTTCTGTGTTTCCTCAAAAATAAGACAGGGTGTTATATAATTTTTGCTCCAAAAAACGCATTAGGGCTTATTTTCAGGGGATGTTTTATTTTACAGTCATGTCATATTTTGGTTGCTGCACAATGCTGCACAAAGTTGGAGGGCGGGTTTCATTTTACTAGGGCTTATATTATGAGCATCCTGAAAAACCATACTAGGGCTTATTTTCAGGTTAGGTCTTATTTTCGGGGAAACTGTATCAGTGTACTGACCATGTACCATAAAAATTCCAAGTACCTGCTCATCCATTCTGTTGTCTAAGAATACTGATATTACTGTGCAAACTTTTATATAAAGCAGTCTTTTCCCAAGTCTTGATTCTGGGACCTCAGAAAAGGAACGGTCATGTCAGAGGAATTAACTCTTCTCTGTTAAGAGATAGTTGCAAGTATAACTCTTGCAACAGTAAACTAGCGTTATTGAAATCAATGACAATCACCTCTTCATGAATGTTTAGCGTTCAAAAGTGATATACCAATTCCAGAAGTGTTTTTTTAAGGTTGCGATCTGAAGTTAATAACTCCTTATTAATCCATACCATTTCAAAAAGTAACTGTTTTAAAAAGTGGTCAACATGTTATCACATATTCAAGCTCCCACAACACCATAGAAATTAATGTAAACAATCGGTAGACATCCTGCTTTTAAAGACAATCAAACAAGAGGCAGAACCAAATATTAAGAATGAATAAAAATTAGTAGTAAACACTTCTTAAGAGTAAATACCACTTTGGCTTCTAAAGAGCTGGATTATTTTTAAGCTAAAGGGTTGCCCAGTTTATACACCTATTGTGCTGTTAACAGTTCAGATGAGGCTCTACTATTTTGCTAAATTCTGCACTTCTCCAGTGTCTTACCAGTATCATGTGGCCCGTGGAGATATCCATGTTGGACTGGACTGGTTCTTCACACCAGGATGACGTGCTGCTTCTAGCAGAAGGACTCGGAATGGGCCCATCACTGAACTGTGAGGAAATGCTATTAATACGAGAAGTATGTAGAGGTTCTGGATGATCTGATGATTTTGTTGACATACGCTGACGGCATAACTCCTAGGAGACACAAAGCAGAACAAGATTATAGTATAGAATTTAAACATCATTTCCAAAAACATGCACTGAACATACAGTGGGGTCTCGACTTACGAACTTAATCCGTATTGGAAGGCAGTTCTCAGGTCGAAAAGTTCTTAAGTCGAATCTGCATTTCCCATAGGAAAGCATTGAAAACCATTTAATCCGTATCTGCTCTTTTCGTCCATAGAAACTAATGGGAAGCTGCTATTCCGCCTTCTGCCACTAGAGGGGGATATTTTTCTTTTTTCCTTTTAACCTAAGATGACTTAGCTTTTAAAAAAAGGAAAAAAAAAGAGTTCGTAACTCGAATCTAAGTCTGTAAGTCGAGTCCATATATTCCTATGAGAGCGGTTCGTAAGTCGAAACGTTCGTATGTCGAGCCGTTCGTAAGTCGAGACCCCACTGATCCTAAATACAAAGATTGCCTCTGAAGGCACAACTTTCCAGAAGGAAAACAGGAATATCTGTGTTTTTCTGTATATAGTCGGTGTTCATAGCTACACCTGAGCGATAAGATGCATATAGAAATGCCATACCTTACTATAACCTACAGAAAACATAAGGCTTTCAGTTACACAGATTAGAGACACCAGTCATAAATCTCTATAAACTTCTTACCCTAGAATGATGATTTACAATACAGCTATTCTGGAATGCCAAAGAAACAGTATGGAAACAACTCACTCTTTTACGTTCATGGTATAAAGTATCATGTTATCTAAAGTAGCAAGTTTTAAGAACAGAGACAAGTTAAAACAGACTTTTGCCCAGAATACATACAAATGACAGACTAGAAAGCAGCCAAATAAACTGAATCTTAGCTGATTATGATTTTTTACAATTTAACTATAATGATGTGAATTATGACCCTATACTGTGATGCTTATCTGATAAGTAGTATGTATCACTAACAAATCAACAGAATTAGATTAACCCAAGAAAATTATTGGGGGAAAATGCAAGCAAAGCCAGAATGAAAGCAAACATAAACATTTCATCCTGCACCATTTTCAGATCAACTGAATTTATATGAGCCCAATGAGCTTTAGAAGACAGGCAATTATACTAAGCCAACAGCTGAATTAAAAGTGAAACCTTAAATAAATCACAACAAAAAACATTTATTTAAATTTATAGGTTTATATCTATTATAAAGAAAAAAAGCCCATGTGCTAAAATGCCACATTGTAACATATACTACTCCTATTAGTTATGCTGTAAACTGGTAGCATATTAATAAAGTGTTAAGTATTTATTATGTTCAACTTCAAGATTTAGTTACTTGCTTTAAACTAATAAAGACAATTTTTTAAAAGGCATGCTCAGTTGTTAACAAATGTGATCACTTTAACATTCTGTTCAACACAAAAACTCAGATATAAATGGGACTATTCTAACATACAAATAAAAAGCTTATTTAATTTCAAGATAATGTATTAATTGCACACTAAGTTAATTTATCTTAGCATCTGCTGAAATCAGTGAGATAACCTAGTTATAACTAAGTAAATCTTCTTGGTTTCAGTTGAAATGAAGTATTAATTTGGATCCATCTTGACATAATTTAATGAAGCTTAGAACTTACAGTTATTGGTGAAGTAGCAACTAGTAGTCCAGGTATAAATGAGGTAAGGTAGTAAGAACCCAACCAGCGTCCCAAAGAAATATAAAATGGAAATATAAAGGTTGTCATTTTTAAACTCTTCCTTCTTTGCAACTTCAGTCCCTCAAGGTATGCCTTTTCAAATGGTTCACAGATCTACAGAAATAGTTTCTACACTCTGACATTCTAATTTCTTGCATTTAAAAATATATTTAGAAGAAAGATGAAATGAATATTGGTGACACGAATTCAATGAATGTTCATGAAGGGATGGAAAGTTATGGAGAGTGTTCTAGGCATGATCATAGTAGGCACAGTTGTACTCCCAAATTATTCTGTTGCAATTTAGATTGTATCAAGGAAAAGTGGGATTCCTCGGGATTCTGAACAAATATTTTATGCTGCACTCATCCAGTAAAAGTAATCCACTTTGACAAGTCTTCCGCTGTGTCCCAATAGGAGATTGGCTACGTATTGCCAGTCAGATTACGTCCTGGCAAAATGTGCGTATTTTCCATAACTGTTGAGTAGGATGATTGCATTAGTTAAACTGGACATTGTGATTAGAGGTGAGCACTTTGTATTCGTATCTAAGGGATATGACTATGACCTGTGGGGGAGCCAATTCCCTCCCCCAGAACCGGCTGGGCCACTCACCAGACCTTGTGTGGCATTAGGGTCCTTCAGAGGTGGCAGCGGGACAAATCCAGGAGGAGCCTGGCTGACCCTTTCTCATCTCCCTGTGCAGCCAACCACTTGGGCGCAGAGGCAGGACAGGGAGTTTCCCCACTCTGCCAATGAGTGGTTAGCTGCACTGGGAGATGGAGAAGGGCTGGCTGGGCTCCTGCCAGAATTGGCAAGCCAACAACGATGAAGAACCTCAGCCCTGCAAGGAGCCCAGTGAGTGGCCCCGGCCAGTTCTGGGGGAGGGAGATGGGCCCGCACAGTATCTGAAGTGCCATGAATCATATTCGTATCCCTGACATACGAAAACTCCCAGAAGTACAAGCTGGATTCCGAAGGGGCAGAGGAACTAAAGACCAAATTGCTAACATGCTCTGGATTATGGAGAAAGCCAGAGAGTTCTAGAAAAACATCTACTTCTGCTTCATTGACTATGCAAAAGCCTTTGACTGTGTGGACCACAACAGACTATGGCAAGTCCTTAAAGAAATGGGCGTGCCTGACCACCTTATCTATCTCCTGAGAAACCTATACGTGGGACAGGAAGCAACAGTTAGAACTGGATATGGAACAACTGATTGGTTCAAAATTGGGAAAGGAGTACGACAAGGCTGTATATTGTCTCCCTGCTTATTCAACTTATATGCAGAATACATCATGCGAAAGGCTGGATTGGAGGAATCCCAAGCCAGAATTAAGATTGCTGGAAGAAATATCAACAACCTCCGATATGCAGATGATACCACTCTGATGGCAGAAAGTGAGGAGGAATTAAGGAACCTTGTAATGAGGGTGAAAGAGGAGAGTGCAAAAAACGGTCTGAAGCTCAACATAAAAAAAACTAAGATCATGGCCACTGGTCCCATCACCTCCTGGCAAATAGAAGTGACATGGCAAATATGGAGGCAGTGACAGATTTTATTTTCTTGGGCTCCATGATCACTGCAGATGGAGACAGCAGCCACGAAATTAAAAGACACCTGCTTCTTGGGAGGAAAGCAATGACAAACCTTGACAGCATCCTAAAAAGCAGAGACATCACCTTGCAAACAAAAGTCCGAATAGTCAAAGCTACAGAATTGATGCTTTTGAATTGTGGTGCTGGAGGAGGCTCTTGAGAGTCCCCTGGACTGCAAGAATAGTTTTTCCTGAAGAAATATAAAATTATACTCCTCCAGCAGATGGACCGAAGGTTTACATTTGCACAAGGCTTGGGGAAGATAACATGTATACAACATAAAATTTGAGTTTTAGGTCATGTCAGTTCCTTACTTAAGAGTTAACCAACGAATGCAAAATAGCAGCTCCTGTGTCATATATAATTGCTTTGTACATCCAAGCCCTCTTCAAACCAAAACTAGTTAGCTGTGTACATAATATGAAGGGTAACAAGACTGTATTAAGGGTGGAACAAAAACAGGCACACGTCATTTTTAAAGGAATGCTTAACATAACGTTTATTTTACCTTCCCTGTTATTTAACTGAAATAAAAGGGAGATATACCATCTTACTTCAAGCTCAGTCCTTTCTGCTTTACCTTCTGCTAAAGGCCAATTAGAGTGTCAGATAGTAACAGATAAATGCTACACCTTGTACTCTGGGAGAGGGGCAATGCAAAGAGGTCTTATTAAGGCTTCTGGGTAGGAAATTTTTTATACCAGCACTGGACAGAAAACTTTTTGTTCCAATACCAGCAATTCACCATCTAGTCATATATACTTTGACATCAGACACTGGCACTTGGGACTTACAGTGCAATCCTATATGTGTCTGCTTAGAAGAAAGTCCCACTGTGCTCAATTGGGTTTATTCCCAGATAAGTGGGTATAATAACACAGCTTTCATATTTGTTTAAAATTTCATACTAAACATGCTCCAACGGGCACATTTGCTGTGCGTGCCAATACTTCCCAATAATTCAATTCTGTTTGCAATATCAGTGCTTAATTTAATTCAAATCAATGTACATTAAAAGAGTAAACTGTGGAATCAGGCAGGGATACAACCTGAGGTGATAAATCATGTTACAACCAATATCCATCTAACACTTAGTCACCTTAATTATTAGAAGTGCGCCCTACCAGGGATCCTAGATCTGACAAGCCAGCAAACTCAAGGATTTTTCTTTATTTGATTTATATCCTGCCTTTCTCTCAAACCTGGGAGTCAAGGTGGGGTCTCAACAGTCTTCATCTACTAAATTTGCAAGCTATGTTTTGGCTCCACTGCTGAACAAAGAGGTTCTGAAGAGATTCTCTCTCTCATATTTCCAGATCTATCTGGCACTAAAGGAAGACAACTACGTTTTCAACCAGACATTGGCAACGATACTCATAATCAGTGAATTTCCAATTCTCATTGCTGCTGCCTCAATTTTAAATACATTACTGGGAGAATCTCATACCATATCAATAGTGGACTGAAACTACAGTCTCTAGAATAAATGTAAGATTAGACCATAAAGCTATCAACCACCTTATGCCCTGGATTAATGACTAAGACAGCTGAAGATCTTTCATGTGCTTACTGCCCTGGCTTTGTTTCCAGTCAGCTAAAATACAATGTGAATCCACTCTAAACACCCCTGATTGGCAATATAAATTTCACTATATTCCAGTGTTCAATCTCTAAGTGCTTAAAGTACAAATAGTCCTTTTCCAAATCTGCCTTTAAATGAAACAGGCATTGCAAACCAAAAGACCAAAATTCTAGCTCAATTTAAGTTATAAATGACCTTTTCCCCCCCATATCCAGAATGACCAAGGGAATGATCTTACCTATACCACTCAAGAGTTTTCTCCTCCCCACAAAAGCTAAGGAGGAGCACTTCCTGTGCCTCAGCCACCAAATGATTCCAGAAATAGGCTTTGGATCAAAAATGGCCCAGTGGTACTTCAGTATTACAGATGAAAATGTGATGTATACATCTCTCAGTCCTTCAACCCAAAGGTCCATGACTAAATCAGGGATGACCAGTCTTTTTGAAAAGTATGTTTTAAACACATACTGCAGTACGCAGACCATCCTCTCTATGTGTTGACAACTTTTGAATGTAGTTTTCTGAACACAGCACTACTTCTGTTTGTGATATCTGTGATGCAGATTTTATTATTTATATCCTAGGACTAACCATTTCCCTCTCAGTTCAGTCAGTATCTTCTTTCAGTATATTCGGACATATCACCTGGTATGCAAATGAAACACCTGGGGGTAACTTTGAGAAGGCTGAACAGATGATTGCTAGTCTATCATCACCATCATCATTATCATGTGCCGTCAAATCAATGCTCACTTATGGTGACCCTGTCTCAGGGTTTTTTAGGTAGAGAGTACTCAAAAGTGGTTTACCATTTCACTCTTCTGAGGACATCCTGGGATTCTACAGCTTGTCCAAAGGGACACAGGCTAGCTCTTCTTGGATACGTAGAGGGGAACTGAACTCCCAATGTCTGGCTCCGCAGCCAGGTATCTAAACCACTAAGCTATTCAGCCAGCTTTTATCAGTCTATACTACAGTGGACCCTTGACTTACATACGGCTTGACTTACAGACTTTTTGAGTTACAGACTTCTCTGGCCGCAAAATTTAGGTTTGACTTGCAGACTGAGATTTGACTTACAGACCAGAAAAAAACCAAAATGGAACAAAAACGGCCTGTTACGGGATTAATCCGTTTTCAATGCACTGTAGGTCAATGGAGACTTGACTTACAGACTTTTTGACTTGAGAACCGCCTTCCAATACGGATTAAGTTCTCAAGTCAAGACCCCACTGTATATGGGTACAGATCTATTTTACTTCACATAGTTTGGTCACTATTGCCTGTGCACAGCATGGATTTGTTTTCAAGCAAACTGATTTAAATCACAATTTAATTTTTTTTAAATTGGATTTTTTGACAATTTAATTTTGTTTAAATATTTTTTTCAAATTTAAATCATTACTAAAATCAATTAGAATTTTAAAAACCATTTATTTTTATCCACCCTGCCTTTGCACATTATGATTCCCACATTCAACAGCATCTGGTGAACATATTCCACAGTTCACTATTAGCATAATGGAATCTTATAGTAAACAACAACAATTCCTTGATCTTTTGAGTTCCTAATCAACAAGTGGCTGGCACACTTGGTTTTTTAAAAGGTTTTTTTAAAGGAAGGTTTTTATGTTATGTGAGAACTGCTTCTTAATGGAGCCATTTCTTCCATTTTATTTCATCTCCTGACATTTACTGTCAAATATATGTGCATGACATGTATAATTTATAATAGCAAATCATATTGTTTGCAGCAAAAGAATCCTTACAAAAATAAATATTTAGAAACAGTTCGAGGCAAGAAATACAGAGTCTATAGAAAGTTTTGATGTAATTTTTTAAAGTGGTAATGCTGAATAGATGCATTTTTTTGAAACACAGAAGTAGGACATTGATCACAAAAATAGATGAGGTGTTTTTAGAGTAAGCTTTGAAAAAAATTATTATTTTCAGCAAGCTGACACTTGGGTGAACAAGACAACGAAATGGATTTCTGAAGAGGAAGAAGTCATCTTATGTATTTGTCATCCAACACTAAAGTTAAAAATAGTAAGCTTAGAACTGCAGAGGTAGAAGGAATCTTATAGATCCAGTCCAGCCCCTGTCAAGGAAGCGCCACTGGATAATCGACCTCCCAGATACCTAAACAACTGGGCTATTGGTCTCAGCTTTGACTTGAGATTAATATCCTAATTTGTTTATATAGACAACCTGTTTACATTCCACCCTCGCTCAGTTTCTTTGAGAGACAAAAATATGCAGCAGTACAATTAGAACGAACTACATTTCTGAAAGTTAATCAGAACACTGTTCATGCAATTCTCTGGCAGAATAGTACTGGACAATGTGATCAAGAGTCGTTTTCAACATGTTTTCTTCTCCAACTGTCTTTTTTTTTTTTAATTTTCACATCATCTCCTAAAATTCTCATCCTCTTCAAAATATATCCTAGGCTTTCCTTAAGCTATAAGGGAAAAAATGGACCAGTGAAAAGCCTTTTACTCTTACTTTTAAACACAGAATGAGATCATGTTTTCTGCTTTACCGGTCAGGTGTATCACAGTTTGAGCTCCTGACACCAACTCTGACACATAGTCTAAGCCTTTTGCATTCATCCCGTGTGAGTACAGGCCTTGTGTGTGTACACAACACACACACACACACACACACACACACACACACACACACACACACACACACACACACACACAGAGTGAGTGAGCAGAAAGTGAATCTCATCATTCTGGCAAAGATTTCAAGCTGAGACCAGTCTCAATGTGCAGCTTGCATAACACGGCAAGTGCCATCATCTCTTTCAGGATGTCCCTGCTCCGTGACAGCATTGCGCTTTCACTGCCATACACTTTCACAGCAGATGACAGCCATCATATTATCACAAAAGTGTGGAGAAACTGCAAGTGAAAAATGAGGGGGGGGGGTAGAAAAAAATCTGTAGGGAACAACTAGCCAGGGTTTAAGTATCTAATGCTCAGAAAAGAAAACTCATTAACATCACATTGTTTACCGTGAATATTTCTTTCATACACTTCACTTAAAAAGTATGAAATGATGTGATAAACTTCATATAAAGAAAATGGATACTAGTTCTTCTTCCCCTAAATTACATTTCCTTTATACCCAAGACCTGGCATCCATATCACAGAAATGTAGTTTGTCTGATTGATTTTCTGATTAAACCAGAAAATGGGGCTGGGCTAAACATGTTTCGTTCCTATGGGTTAAATAAGTTGTTATCATCATCACTGAATTGCAGAAGTGGCAGGGACCATATGGACCATCAAGTAGGACAACTATGGCAAAAGGAGGAGGAGGAAGAAGAGGAGGGGAGAGCAGTTTGTCATGAACCTGATTTTTTTTAAAAAGGACCCCTGGCCCGAGCAGTAAGCAAGAGTGGGAATCTGTTTTGTAGAAGGACTGCCTGGTGAATATTTTCTGCTTTCACAGGACATCCTATCCACTTCGGATGTGCCACTATAGGCCATGTTTCTGATGGTCACATCAAATCCTCCAGCTCTTCCTACTCATATTGCTAATGACATTTTATCTACTTTTCTGCCAAGGTGGAAGCTTGGACTGGTGATGGTACTTTTATCATATCACTCACCCTGTGGTAGATTTTTAAGCTTAGAAAGATAGGTGCTCCAATGTCATAAATGAGCTAAATGGATATATGAAAACTGAAAACCTAGATTAACACTCCTAGATAAAACCCTCATCATCATTTACAAGATACTGGCAACAAGGGCATTACAGTATACTGCCATAAGATAAATATGTATATAGATCGTATAAAGAAGCCATTTAAAAAGGGAGTCTTAATGGCTGAAACTCAATAGTACAGCGGGCCCTCAACTTACAAACAGCCCTAGCTGCGAACATTTTGGGTTACGAACCTGATCTCATAGGAAACTACAGACCCTACTTGCGAACGCGGAATCGAGTTATGAACCAAAAAAAGGAAGAAAGGGGGGGGAAAGGAAAAAATTCTGCCCCTAGTGGTAGGAATGGATTAAGCAGCTTTGCATTAATTCATATGGGAACTAATGAATCGACTTGCGAACCACCCCATGACTTAAGAACCAGAAACAGCCGGAACGGATTAAATGGTTTTCAATGCATTCCTATGGGAAATGCTGATTCGAGTTACGAACTTTTCGGGTTAGAATGGACTTCCAGAATGGATTATGCTCATAAGTTGAGGGCCCACTGTAATTCAAGACAAAGGTAGGCTCACTGAATCAATGGAATGTACAGTTATTCACTCGCTAATCCAATGGGCTTGTTCTAGTTGTGACATTACTTGATTTCAGCCAACATCTATCAAGTTCTTGCTCAACTGTCCAAGTGCTCAGAGGTTAGAAAAGAGCAATGCAGACATCACAGATAATTTTAAGATACAGGTAATTAAAACACACCTATGTAACTGCTATAGCATCATAATTTTTTTTAAATAAAGATTTTATGAACAGCTCATGCAGACCTCTACTATATCCAGCATAAAAAAGAAAAAAAGGTTGCATAGTCACATAGACCAGAAACTGAGCTGGATCGGGGGTCTGGGACCAGCAAGGCATGCCATATTGTCTCTGGGTTGCTTATTATAGACATACACATAGAACCCTTTACCAAAGAAAAGAGAATCCTTTACCTTGGTATTTCTCCTGTTACTTTAAAGTAGGGAAGCTCCACAGTTCATAAGGAAGACTAGGGAATAAATCTAAGATGTCCATCTTAAGAACACAAATCACATAGACTTGTGGTTCCTAACTTTGGGTCCACAGATGTTCCTGGACTACAAATGACCAGAAATCCTGGTCAGCACAGCTAGCGGTGAAGGTTTCTGGGAATTTTAGTCCAAGACCCAAAGGGACCCAAGGTTGATAGTCACTGACACAGAGAGAAATAAAACGTATTGTTTTTGCAATAAAGTACTTGAATTAATTTATGGGACATGGTGGCGATGCGGGTTAAATCGCAGAAGCCTCTGTGCCACAAGGACAGAAAACCAGCCATCGAAAGATTGAATCCACACAACAGAGTGAGCTCCCATCGCTTTTCCCAGCTCGAAAGCATGTAAAAATGCAAGTAGATAAATAGGTACCACTTCGGTGGGAAGGTAACGGCATTCCGTGTCTAGTCGCGCTGGCCACATGACCACGGAAACTGTCTATGGACAAACGCTGGCTCTATGGCTTGGAGACGGGGATGAGCACTGTGCCCTAAAGTCAGACATGACTGGACTCAATGTCAAGGGGAAACTTTACCGTTACTTGAATCAATACTGAGGACTACCCAACAACTACTCAGAGCTGAGACACACAGGCTTGGCTACTGAATAGCTCCATTAGGAAGCAACTTAACATTTTAGGTACTTCTCCTGTAATTCCCACACACACACACACTTTCCCCACACTTTAATATTTAGATTTTAATCATTGCGTTTAATCCAGAATTTGCCCCAAATTCATAGTGTTCTCTGGTTGATAGGTTTATAGATGCAATTATGTTCCACTTCCAGTATAACACATGCCCTTAAATTATTGAGAAGTATTCAATCTTAATTGTAGTAAAGTTGCTTACCACTGTATAGAAGAATGTTTTGTCCATCTAGTGGCTTTTATGTGTATAATTTTGTAAAATGGCAGCCACTTATAATCAATCTTTTGATGAGCAACTACTTACAATCAATCTAGGAACTAAATAAGAGTGAGCATGCAGAGTGGATGGAGGGAGAAGGAGGAGGAAGGAAAAATAGTGGCAAACACTCTAGTAACTTTGTTTTTGTTTTTGTGTCTCTTAGATTCACACTAAGATTAGGCTGAAACAGATCACAAAGCATAAGGAACAGTGGGAATTTTTTTAAAAAAAGTATTTTGCCATGTATTAATAAGAAATTTTTAGCTCCTGTTTCTTCTTCAACAGGTATTTTCCTACTTCATTAATCAACATTTCAGATGAGTTTCATGGAAGTCACCCTGTCTTCAAGGTATTATAAATGGCCAGTCCAAGTAAAATTCAAATGCAAATAGTGGACAGTGCAAATCACCATGCTTTTCCTATGCCCTTAATCCATTCTATTTATCTCCACATAAATATGCATCTTCACATTTATTTAAGATCTGAAATCCTCCTTCCAACCCATGGAAGTTCTGTGCAGGGTGGATAAAAAACAGTTTTTAAAATCTATTTAAATCACAATTTAAATTTTAAAAATAACTGTTTTATTTAAATCATCAAAAATATCAAACTTTTAAAATTTAAATCATGATGTAATTGTGATTTAAATCAAGTTGATTTAAATAAAATCCACCCTCAATCTGCTGTTTATGTCAACATATTCATCGATTCAAGAACTTCTGAAGCTTCTGGCAGAGATCATCCTCTTTCTCAACAAAGGTTCTTATATCAGGCCTACACATTACAACCACTTAAAATTTTAATGTTACAGTAAGAATAAGAACAGTAAAAACACAAAGACAGAAGCATAGCCTTTAGACAAAACAAGCAGGAACTGCCTGCCAGAATAAAAAGGCCTTTACTGAACTTCAAAAGACAGCCAGAGGAAACAGCCTTTTTAAAGAGCAAGGTGCTTTACAATGATGGTGCCTTCACTGAGGATGCTCTCAATTCTTGCTGCCACTGGCTTTGAGCTGCCCTTAGTGGACGGGCACATTCTAGGTGGCACTCAGGAAATGGCATTTCCTGTTGCTCTTGGTGAGTGGGCAGAGATTTCATGGGATAGGGCAATTCCTCAAGTATCCTGGACAGAGAATCATAGAATAATGAAGTTGGAAGGGGTCTATAAGGCCATCGGGTCCGACCCCCTGCTCAGTGCAGGAATACAGATTAAAGGATATCTGCCAGGTGGTTGTCTAAATTTTGATTGAACACCTCCAGTGTTGGAGCACTCACCACCTTTTGAGTCAATTGGTTCCATTGCCATACTGCTCTAACACAGTGGTCCTCAACCTAAGACCTCCAGATGTTCTTGGACTACAACTCTCAGAAGCCTTCACCACCACCTCTGTTGGCCAGGGGTTCTGGGAGTTGAAGTCCAAGAACATCTGGAGGGCCAAGGTTGGGGACCACTGCTCTAACAGATGATATTCAATTAAAATCTGGCTTCCTGTTATTTGAGCCCATTGTTGTGTGTCCTGCACTCTAGGATGATCAATAACAGATCCTGTCCCTCCTCTTTGTGACAGATGCCTTTCAAGCATTTGACAAGTGCTATCAGCCCCTCAGTCTTCTTTTATTAAGGCTAAGGACTCTGAAAGGTAGCCACGAATCATTTCAATTATGCTGTATCAAAATAATCATGTTGTGTTGGTAACATTTTTCATTTCACACAGGCATGCAAAAATGTCATAATGAAGTTTTCATATGAAAACTTCTCTGTAATACACAAAAATACATGAAACTGGCCATGGACTGAAAGTTAATCTTTACAGATCTTTGAGGGATAACCCTAAAAAGAAAAACATCAGAGCTTAAGCCAATCCTCTGTCTTGAAAACTTTATAGCTCCCACATATACAGGGATGATCAGGATAAATCAATAACCAGATAAAGATATTCTTTTCCACATGGTCAAAAATATTCAGTTTCTCAAAATTTCCAAGGCTGGATCCTAGCACTGGGAACAGGTCACAAGAGCTAAATCCTAAGTAAGTCTGAATCAAAACAAGCCCCAGGCTTTTACAAAGGTCAGGTACCATCTCCACTTAACGATTTTTATTACTGTACTTGCTGCCACTTACTCAATTTTTATCTTTCTTTTCCTAATGAGCCCCTAATGAAATATGGTCAGCAATTCACATAAAAACACAAGCAAAATCAGAAGTTACAAATATTTACAATCACAAATTTAATAACTCATGAGATACATCTAAAATTATGAATATGTATAACCATAGACTAAAATGTCTGCTAAAACTCAGCAGTTGTAATCTAGTAGTAAGTTGTAACTACAGCAGGCCCACTGAATCAATGGAATTTATGAAATGATGTCTCACCAAAACCCCACTGATTCAATGAGCCTCCTCTACTGAATTTCAGACAATAAAAGCAATACATACAAGCAACAGTCATCAAAAAATGAAACATCAGCTTGTTCTCTCCCACCCCCACCCCAAAATTGTACTGGTACCTTTTAAGATAGTGGCTGAAATACAATGGTGTGGATGACAACTCAGTCTCTAACTTTAAGGAGCCCCATAACCAGGGTGCAGCCACAGAGAAAGCCCTGCCACACGTGGCAGCCCTATGCACCAGAGTACTCTTGGGTGTCACAAGCAGAGACTCCTCAGCTGTTCTCAATCCCAGGTTAATCAACACCAGAGCAGGCTGGTCTTTAATTATCTATAGCATGAACCATTTAGCGATTTGGGCACAGTGGTTCTCTGGCAGCCAACGCAAAGATTTCAGTGCCGTATATTAGTCGAGAATGGAGAACACAGCAAGGAAATTCAGAAGCGTAATTACAGGCCATAGTAGGATATTGAACCTGAAAGTATTCCCTTCATCTTTCAAAATAAAAACAGATGGTTAAATAAGGTTAAAAATCTTTGCAATCTGCAACACTACCTACAGAGGCAGAGGACCCACAAGGTGAAGGATGTTTAAAATTGAAAATTTAAGGCATTTTACCAGCACTGGACTATAAGTTAAGAATTTGTAGCCATATAATAAGAATTAAAAAAAAAAAACCCTCAACAGTAGGCTCTGCTTTTTGTCATTGCTATGAAGCAAAATGATGTAATAGAAAGAACAGAAAAAACCTCCCAGGTTGTAACTGAAGTTCCCAAGCTGTCTAATTCAACAGCTCTCTGTGCAACTAGGAACATAAACAATTGTTTCTAAGAGCCACAGGGTGACCTTCCACCCAAATGTGCCAGTCAAACTAAAAAAACACAACAAAAACAACAAACAAAAACCAGCTTGTATTACACCCCTTCTAAGTTTTGTTTTGCTGTTGTTATTTTTTTAACATATACATGCTTTTGCATTAGGGAATCGAGATCCTTATCCCTTTTCAGAGTAGGAATATCAATCCAGATTTGGAACTTAGTCTTCTATTCTCCCAAAATATGTGAAAAATGGATACGAATACAAATTAAACAGTCCAATAAAAAATGACTCCAAACTATATCAATGTCATACACCAATCAAGTGCTCTCGCCATAGGTACCAAAACTATTTTTCATTGGGATACCCTTCAACTGAACACAATGCTCTTGCCCCATGCCTCTTCCCTTTTCTCCTGTAGAGACATCCCAACAAGTAAATTATTCTTTTCTCCGTATTGTCTGTCTAGAAAAACAGCTGTTGCTTTACAGGCACTTTCTATCTGACTCTTGGTTTCCCCCCCCTTCTTTGTATCTCTGTCTGCTGTTCCCGTTTTGCTTAATTTTTACAGGATCATCCCCATCAGACCAACCAGAATATAGCATGCAGATTTTGTGGTAGTCACTTCCACTCCTCCTGTAGACTCATTTTTGCTTGCAATGAATGCAGTACAATACTTCATCCAACAAGAACATCTGAAAATGAGTGCACATACGGAAAGGGTGCTTTTATTATATCGATTTATGGATGCTGTTCTTGCTGGAATAAACAACTGTTAAGCATTATGTAAAAACTGTCAGTGCCAATCCTGTCATGATAACTTTTATGTTTTACAATATATCTGATGTACTAGATTCAAAACCAGCTAAGAAAACCCGTAACTGGAGATCCTGTGCTTTTGAACTTAGTCTTTGTTCCTGTCAGAAGCCTCTATGGTGCTTCCTTCCAATTTTCATATAGGCTACGGTTCCTGCGACTTGACCTTTGTTGCCAAGCTGGACAGAGAAACTCAGGTTGTATAATGTACGTGGAACAGTAATTCACATGAGCCACAACAGAAGCCAAAACAGAACAGAAGCACCAAACCTCAGTCTCCAATAAATATAGTACTGAAACCTAGTAGACATAATCCGGTCCTCTTAATTTCTAGAGTCATGCTGCACTGTGTGTCGTGCTGATGAAGACAACGAAACAAATCAAACTATGAGTAGAATGCCAAAAAGATACAGTAAGCACTAACAAAAGCAGTCTTGCCACTTAAGAATGAGAAAGTAGTTTAGCCTAGCAAATTTGGACTGAAAAGGTTTTCACAGAACAGTCACAGATTTCCAGTTGATTAATGATATTTACATTTTTGCAGGCTCTCAGCAGGCAGCAAGTTCTAATGCTCAGGACTTTACCACTTGAAGAATGAACATCCTTTTTTAGTATTCTACATAAAATCAATGACAGAAACAGCCTTTGGTTTATAATGCAACTAACCAAATATATACCATATACTTGCTTTCATACATCTCCAGCACAGCTCAGAAAAGCTAGCAAAATATCTATAGCAAATCCATTTATGCACCAGACTGGTGATGACATTTAGAGTAAAACAGAATTTCTTCTGGATAAATATTGGTCTTTGTATTAGAATTTTAAAAAACAACTCAGCCTTTAAAATGCCCATTACTTCCCACAGCTCCTCTTGTATAATCTTACTAAAGCCATTGTAGTTGTGTCTAAATAATGACACCCGAAAAAGCAGGAATATTCAGTTATTGAATATGAAATACTGTACAAAAGCAGAGGTTTCTTGGCCACTGGAGCCAAGAATATATTGTATCTGAATAGATCCCAGATGTTTTAGGACAATTATTCAAGATGTAAAACAGAATGTGTACTTGGGGGGGTTGTCAATTTCTTAAATTAGCACTCATTTTATCTATAACAGTTTATTCCACAAAAGCACAGAATCATCTTGAGCTGACAACAACAGCTGCAATGATTTGCAGAGGTTCCTAAAATAATAAATAGTAACAGAGTTTCTTCTTCCCATTACTGATAGAGCACATCTAACACCAATTTATGAACATAAATAGATATATAAGGTCTATCTAGCTCACCATTACTTGCCAGAACTAGCCAGCCAGATACTTTTGGAAAGTTTTTAAGAAGAGGATAACGCAACAATTCGCTCTCCTGGTTTCTCCTAAGCACCTGGTATTACAGACATACTGTCTCAAAGCACAGAGGATCCAATGATCTCTCTTTTTAATGTTAATTTTTATACCCTCTCTTCCGATCAAGTTATGGGGAAAACATGCGTTTCAATAAAATGTTGATGAAAAATATGTGAAAGTAAGAAATTTATAAAAGCAGCCACCAGAAAAGGTGGGGAGAGAGACTCACTAAATGAAATCAATAAACATTTAAAAGTCTTGGAAAAGAAAAATAATTTTGCCTAGTGCAAGAAAAACAAAGTAAGCCTCAGGCAAGCATATCTGGAGAGAATGTTCCAAAGCTAGTGTCCCATCACTAAACAGGCCCTTTCTCTAAACCATTTACCACACCTCTGGGCCAAATTTTACAATACAGATAGCTTACTATTAGAGGGAACTCCTTAAGTGCTGAAATTGTCACAAAAGGAGTTGGTTTTGTTGTTACTCTTTCTAAATTAGCTTGCTCATTTTTATGATTGGTTGCAAGCTTCATTTTCCAGTATGACTGCTTACTCACAACTGTCTGCCCAATTTGAAACTGTGAAGTAATAAAGAATTTCCCTCTCTAATGACTGGCCATCTGCAACATAGGGTTTGGCACGGAAGATAGTGAAGAAACATGGAGACAAGCCTATGGCAGTGATTGCAGAAGTACATAGAAGGCAATTTTGACTTCACACGAGTCCTAGCCTCAAGCTGCAATGGACTTTAAAGATTAAGAAAGAAACCAGCATTTTAGGCATGGAACCAGTGCTAGAATAATATAATCATAATGCCCACTTCCAGTTATCAGTCGAGCAGACATACTCTGGGTTAGCATCAATTTCTGAACAGTCTTCAGAGGAAGCCCCATGTATAATGCATTACCACAGTAACACAATGGATGAAAGCTGACAATACATTTATCATCTTGGAAGTGGTTTGATCCTTTTAAAAACAACCACCCCCTAGGGCAAAGGTCACCACCATTTCTTGGGGCACTGAGTTTTTCTATTAGTGATTATTCACTGTATGAATTATTCACTTTCTTGTGACTGTCCAGAATCACTGCCAATCAGTCTCATGGGGCGAGGTTTCTAGAATTAGAAAACAACTATGGAAAAACGCCTATCTACACACATGACGGATGTGCTGTAAAGGTAAAATTACTTTTCTTTGTAGATTATTCACTTTTACAGTGACCCTCTGCCCAGCACAGGTGTTACATACACTGGTTTTCAAATGCATACCTATGAACATTTGTCCAAGGAAGAAGGATTGCTTCTCTGGCCAGTCCTGGACCTGATTTAAATGTCCACTTTTACAGAGCTTTTCTCCCTTCTTTTCTCCCTTCTAAGGAGAAAACAAGTTCAGGTGCTCACAGAAAGTGATGGGAGAACTGAGCGCACCAATACACTTCCAAGTTACTATCTTAGGAACCATGTCGGTAGAGCATCAAAAGGCTCATGTGCTAAAACATCTGTGGCTAAAACATGCCTGCAATGAATGTGGAGGACATATATTTTCAAATAGTGATGCTTAATTTCTGGCACATTTCGTATATTTATATATATTCTCCTAATTTAATTTAAAGATTATCCCCATTCTCTTTCTGTATTTTAATAATAATACAGAAATACATAATTAATAAAACTGCTGGATAGCTCAGTGGTTTAGGTTTCTGACTGCAGAGCCAGAGGTTGGGAGTTTGATTCCCCACTGGGCCTCCTGGACAGGAGTTGGACCAAATGATCCATAGGGTTCCTTCTAGATCTGCAGCTCAATGATGACGATAGAATTGGCTGAAAAGCCTGCTTTGGAGTGTAATCTTTCTATGCAGAAAGCAAAATTCTGCTAAACTTAGATTTTAAAAAAGTGAAGATGGAAAGAAAGACATTTTTCCAAGTAGAAGCTTTGTTTCTATCTGAAGCAATAAATGGATTTCAATTCAAACAGAAACATTCCCATGATGACAAACACAAGAATTAAAAAAACACTGGTAATCAGCTTCTGGTTCCATTGTTTTTAAAAGTTTCTACACTAAAATCACAAGAGTCCACCATTCTCTCTGTATGCCTGCCCACTCTCATGTTTACAGTCATTTCTAGCTTTTTATAACCTATCCATAAAAGACTTTAAAACCTAATGTCACTTCATCAAAATTTCAACCCCCAACAAACTGCATCATGGACGTAAACTCTGAGACCTCCTCCTTCTTTTCTCTTGCCCCCAATTCTGTTTCTCTTCCCCCACCCCCTTCTATTTATCAACAATCTTACTTGCAGCAATTTATGTAAACACTCTGAGCCCAGTGTACACAACCCATGTTCTGCTGGTTAAAGTATACCATCTCTGCATGTAGTCAGAACCGCAAGAGTGCTATACACATACCAAAGCCTGTGTATGTCTGTTCTCTGAAACAAGTGTAGAATGTTTTATTCAGACTAGCTCTCTGGTGGTCAGGAACAGGACAGAATAATGAACACATTTACCTACTCTCTGCTCTCCAAAAATAGTATTTTTAAAAAACAAGTGAAAAGAAGCAGTTACTTCAGGTAAATGGCAAGAATCTGCTACTTGTCCCTTGATTGTGCACGAATCCTTTTTTAAAAAAACTCCTTTTAACTAAACTTCAATCTAGAGCAGCTAACTGATGCTCCAGATCAGCAGATAGGCAACAATAGCAATTGAAGGGAACATCACAGAGGACAGAGAAGAGAGAGAGTACTGTATGGGAAAAGATGAATGGCTGCCAAAGATGTACAGTACAGGAGCTCCTTGTGAAGCATCTGTCATGGGACCACACAGTTTCAGAAGATGAGGGGTCTAAATGTTGAGTTTCTTAACCTTAAATAAGAATACCCTGCATATACAACACTATTTAAGTCCCACCTACATATTCTGAATCAGTAATAAAATATGACTTTTGAAATACATGGGACATTTTTGAAGTCTGAATTGGTACAATTCGGCAGAGATTGCGTACTATATGCTGTGCTTCTGCATCAAACAGAAGGCATATGAACAATTATCACTGTCTATTTGTGTCTGAGCTTAAAGGAATGCCATTAAATTGTGTCTACTGTCATGAGACTACAATGAACATAAATCCTGCTCCTTCTTCTCTTACCTTCTTCTCTTACTAAAACTTTCCTAGTTTCCTTTTTCCATATAATGCGCCACACATGCTAGAAATCTTCCTTGTCCATTTATACATCCACACAGACCCTAATTGTTGGGCTGTAAGCAAGTTTCTCTCTCTGCCATTCCTTAATAGCAGCTCCTGAAACCGTCACACAGATAGATGGGCAATTAGCCATTTGTGTCACAAAGTGGTGGGTCAGGAACTTCCAGAAAGCACCACTGCAATAAATAAGAGCAGAGGTCTGTCGTCTGTGTCCTAGTCATCACATCAAGCACAGAAATCAAACTAACAGCCATTGCAAGATAAAGTTCCACCGATTTCTGATAAACACAATGCTGAGCCAAGACTGTATGTTGGCTAGTCTGGCTTGCCTCGAGAATAAAAAAGGGTGCCAACGTGTTTAGCACCGGCTGCTTTTCCCTCCTGTCACCAAGCATAGGCCAAATTCAGAAATATGGATCTTTGAATGAGAGAAGTTATCTTCATGAGCTCACATACGCTGTAAGTGCCGTATGCCAAATTTAGAAGCCAAACAGGGGAATCGTTGATGTAAGAGAAGGAATCATATAAAGGAAATGCTGCCTTGAATTAAATGACTTTCCACATTTCTATTTCTACTCCCATTTGTTTTTCTTATGACATTACCATCCCCTCACAACATAAATATTTATTTGCTCTGTAAGGCGGTTAAAGCACCCAATAGGTATGTTAAGCATTCACTAGGATGAAAGTTGTTTCTGAAAAATGCAACGTATTAATAATGCAAGATGAGATTTAAGGTTAATTACATTAATGATACAGTCTCCCAGAGATTACAACCCACTGTGCCAATTTTTTTTTAACCATTAAATGCACTTGTTCATTTCGGTTTGCTTTGGAGAAATTTCATTTCTGAGGTTTCCATTTATAAAGCCTCCCACAATGAAACTGAAAATGCATAGCAAACTAGGAAGACCATAAGAATGGCCAAAAACCACATTTCACTGCAGTACTGCACTTTAACCACTGCGCCACAAGGCTCCTAGAATTGTGAGTCAACACCCAAAGAACAGTCGGGCGCCTAGCACTGAAGCTCAGCAGATTACAAAACAACAGCAAAGATTTTTTTGGAAACTATGAATAGTTCTAAAAGACATGTGTATGCCAAAACATTTTACTGTCCTATGTGTAGCATATACTGTGGACATAAAGCTATGTTGAGACAAAATATGGAAAAAAGGAATGGCTTCCCATAGGCAAAGGTTCTCCTTTTCTGTTCAGTCTATCTGCAGTCTATCATATGGAAAGCTGGATTAGATTCAGACAACGGAAGAGTAAAAACTGTCAGGGGGAATCAGTAATTTAAGATATACATATGATACCCTATTAGTGGTAGAAGGCAGACTTGAAAGAATTACTGATGGTGATAAAGTGCAAAAGCAGAACTGCCACTAAATAGTAAGATGGCAAAAGAAGCATAACTACATAGGAATTATATAATTGCAATGTTGACAACAAAATTCTTAAAGGTTTTCTGTCTTTGGTTCAATCATCAATCTAAATAGGGACTGCAGTCAAGAAATCAAAAGAAGATTTAGAAGAGCAGCTATGAAGGAAATAGGAAAGATCCTCAAGTGTAAAGATGTGTCGCTATACACCAGGACTGAAATATGATATTCCAATTACTATGTACAGATATGAACATTGGACAATGAAGAAATATGATGAGAAAAAGAATCAATGCATCTGAAATATAGAGTTGAAGGAGAGTTCTACAGATAATATGGACTGCCAGAATCAAGTGGATGCTAGATCAAATCAAGTCTGAGCTCTAGAAGCAAACATAACTAAACCAAAGCTATTATGCATTGGGTACATAACGAGACAAGAATGCTGGGAAAAGTGGAAGACAGCAGGAAAAGACAACTAAGTATGTGATATATTAAATCAATAAAGGAAGCTACAACTTTGAGTTTGCCAGACCTGAGCAGTAATGTGAATGACAGCAACTTTCAGGGGTCACTAATTCATACAGTTGCTATGGTCAGAAGTCACTTAATGGCACATTAAAAAGTAACAAGAACCACAACCAGGAAATAAAATTCTTGTGGTAGAAATTCTAATGAAAGGTATGGGAATCCCTATCCAAGAACTGATCTGCTTAGGACTCAGGACCTCTTGCATCAAGGAAAAGATATAATATATATTTATCAGAATGATCCTGAAATATAAGAAGCTACATCATATTTGTAAGCATACAAACACTATTCACATCTCACTGCAAAATGCAGAGTAATATGTGGCAATCTAATAAATGCTTCAGGTGCTTCAAAGTTATTCAAAACTTATGTGACTGAAGAAACATACACTGGCAGTTTTTGTTGACACTGCTATTGTTGAAAAAAGCAGCATTTTTTTCAACTTTTTATCTACTTTCGTCTGATCAGTTTACCTGTTAGTACCAGTACACTTGACTCAATGTTAGCCTCTGGCACACACAGTTTAACTGACTTTGAAAAAATATTTATGCCCAACCATGCTTCTTTTCATTTCATGCAATTAGGCTTAATTTTATCTAGCTAAATTTTTGCATCTGATAATTCACCGTTCATATCTGTACCTATAGCATATATGATGAGGACAAACTGTGATGGCACTGCACATTGCAGATTAACTATGGCTGAAATCCTGCTATCTAGTGTAGTAAGTTGCATTAGAGTAAGCTCACTGAATCAGTGGTGATTTGGTGCATCATCTCCTCCTTAAACTCTACTGATTCAAATAGGCCTATTCTAGTTGCAACTAAAGTCAGCCCTAACCACAGTAGTCCCATTTGACTCAATAGAACTTACAGAGGAGTTAACTCATCAAATACACACTGATTCGGTAGGCACACTTTAGTGGAAATTACTACACTAAGCAACATCAAGCTATCAGACTATGTCTCCATACTTACAGATCATTTGTTTTATACCTATATCTATCTATTTTATATACCCATGACCTGGCTATATTAAAATGTATACATAATAATTTATTTTAACCAATTAAGAACTCTAAAATAAATATCATACATAGGAACTCACCTAATGAGTTGTTATAATCTATTCAGGTCAGACTGGACTACTTCAAGACATACTTTCTTTTCCAAGAATAGACTATATTTCAGAACCTCAGTACAATAATGCCAAACTCTTAATGCAAAGCCCCAGTCCACCCTACCTTGCTTCAATGCTCAATCTTCATCCTATTTCCTCTACATGTCTTTCTACAATAGTTCCCCTGCATATGAAATAATTTCCATGCATTTCATAACATTGAATACAGGTCTCCTAACACAGATCAATTCTCTATGTTGTATGTTACAATGCTAAGCACTGTGAATATCCCAGCTTGTCAGATGCTGTTGTTAGCCTTCTCTGGAGATGCTATTTGAACTTGTCTTATGATCTGATGCAACTGCAAAATGATGCTAAGTGTATCATTTATTAGATTCCACTGTATCACAAAATTGTTTCTGTCCCATTTTAGAGCACACTGATGCTAAGTATCATCCAAAAGGTATACAAATGTGCTCTGTTTTTATAGACACATTCAATAAGCTATAGGCAGAAACGTAGAGCTGACATGTATTGCATATGCAGAAACATACAGTATAGGGCAAGATGACACAAGAGCCAAAACTATATGTAGAAAACTCAACAAACTGCCCTTGGATGGAGCATTCAAAAAACTTTTTGTCAAAGATAATCTGAACTGCACTGAACAAAATATGAAAAAATGACAGGCTGTTAAAACTCAAGAGAGATTTCATATGCACTGAAGACAGCACAAAATACATAAAATTTTACAGGTTATTTCGAGTCAGGGGAGAGCTCACCTTGAATTAATGGTGCCTAATGCTTCAGAATCTAACAATGCTGGATTTAAAAGCAAAGGAGCCACTGCCATTAATCTGAGGTTCTGAAAGGAACCTTAATTTCATAAGCTCCTAACTGAAGTGAAAACCTTGAACTCAGATCTCTGGAAGTACAAAGAAGTAACTATTTTAGCATGATGCTTTGAGAGAATTCACATTTTTATTCCCTTGCACACAATTTTCTCACATACAGAAGTACATTTCTTTCTCCTAAAAATTGATGTTAAAAAAAAGAGAGAGGAAGTTTACTGGGTTGAGCCTTCTATTGTCCCATGAAGATTAATTCCATTACCTGCATACTGTTTTACTGACAACTACTAGTGACCTAAGAGATTATGTTCACTACTAATGTTCTTTAATTCGAAAATACTATGTGAGCAAGGTGACTTGGCATCATTTTGCCCAGTATAGCACTGTGCCATGTAAGGGTCAAAAGCCAAAGCACAGTCAGAATCACAAAAAGGTCTCTTGGAACAGAACCAGTGAAACATCTCCAAAGAGCAGCAACCATCAATGCATGCTTGCCATTAATAAATCGGCAGTTGGTGGCACCAGTGACAATGAAAATACCCACTAACTGACAATGTTTACACACTAGCCCCCCCTTGCAATCAGTGCTTCCCCTCCTTCATAACCCTTGGTTTATGCAGTAGAAGCTTTAGAGCATGCAAGAAAACCAGTTCAGTCTTGGAAAGTGGAAAGCATCGGCCAAGGACTTCTTTACTGCTTTGGTCACAAATATCACAGGATAACAAGGGAGCTCACACAATTGAATATGAAACTGATTCTATCTACAGTGACCAACAAATGAATAATTCCAATCAAGAGCTTTTTCTTTTTCTTATTCTTATTCATTTGTGAAGAATGTAAGATTGTGGCAAAAGAAATAAAAAACCTCTTGATTCTGTCACTGATTTAAAATGATTGTTTCACATGCAATTAAGTAAGAATGCCAACGTATTAAAATAGACATGAAAATAGATGGTGTGTGTCCATGCATGTGCTGCATTCAATGTATATGTGATTGTTCACATTCCACTGTATTCCATACGGACTACAGAAATAGCCATTTGTTAAATTAAGGAATAGCTTTTCTGAAACAGACATACATGCATTTTTCTAAATTCAAACAAAAAATAAAATCAAAATAAAAAAAACCCACAAACCAACTATACCTGCCAGCTCTTCATTCCATAAATATAATTCTAAATGTTCAAAGTGTTATGTAACTCTGCCATTTTATATTGCAGCGGGCGACAACTTGAAAGGTTCTTTGATGGTTGACAGATTTGGTTTCTTTAATTTATTATTAATGAAGTCTTAAATGCTTTGCACCCTGTTTGCCAAAAGGAACTGGATCAAGCACACCATACGTATATGAAATACTTCTGCTGTGGGGGGGGGGGGGGAAGACCAGCTACCAATTGGTGCACAGTAGATTTATGTTTCATAACACTCATTATGCTTCAACAACTATGGGCTACGTGCACAGCATGGTTATTACAAAAGCTCTTGATGAGGCCGTGTACATGCTGAAGTCCGTTACTGTTTTACCACTAACTTCAAGAGGAGTGGCATTTTCCCCCCTAAAACACAGTCTTGGGACAACAGCACTGCAAGCATCCATTCACTAATAATGGTCGTTTCTTCCCATTGCCCCGATGCAACAATTAGAACCATACAATTCAATCACAGTGCACATCAGCCTAATATTCATAGATAAACATCCTGACCGGAATCTTCAGGCTGGATTTAGGGGTACAGATAGATAAGAGGGGGTGTTCTTAAACCCTGAAAAATGTTTATAGAACAGACTGTTCTTGCCAATTAAACTCACATACTGAATTCCCTAAACTTATTCACATCATATGGAAAATATGGATTAAACACGTAAGCAAATGTCTGCTGTTATTCTATCAGCAGAGGCATACAAACACACTTCCCCAATTTTAGATTAATATTATATGCAAGTGTACTCAGATGTAAGTCTCACAAAGTGCAATGAGACCTATTCTTCAGTAAATTTAAGACTGCGGCAAAGACTAGAAAACGGAGGGTTGATTTTAGGATTTTTGCCACTCTCTCCTATATCTTGGCTTCAATAACCTCAGGCAAAATCAGAGAATGATTACCCTGCCAGCACTTTCCCCCCTCAATATGGTGGAAACCCCATTATGCAAAGCCACCCATATAGCCCCAGGCCAAGAGAGCCTCGCTATACAGCACACTCATTAATCCAAACTTCCAATTATGAAAATGTTTTGAATGATCTCCCTATGGCTATTTGAACACACAGTCCTGTTCTAGACTTGTTTTGATGAGATAAAGCATCTCTAAAGAGGAAAACATCTCTAAAAGGGGCAAAATAATCACATTACTTAGTTCATAGGAATTCATTATTTACCATGCTTCATCTTACAGGACCTTGCTACCAATTTTTCCAGGTAACAGAAAACCTATATTACCTAGTGAAAAAGGAAACAGGCATACAATCTTTTGTTGCTTGGTTACAATCTTACATTGTGTTTTTGTTCCAACTGAATAAAGGCAGATGCATGTTGACATCAAGAACACAAGATCAAGCCTTCCAACAAAAGCTATATATTAATTCAAACCATCTGAAGTTTAATATTATCACAGCTGTTCTAGCAAGCATCAATTGAGGTTAGGTGGGTGAGAACTCTGGACTCTTCAAAATTAGATTTAGGCTGTAATTCTACACTTACTTACCTCGAATAAACCTAACTGAACTCAGTGGACTCAATGAGTAGGCATGCATAAGACTGGACCACTGAGATTGTGATACCTAAAAAGGCAAATCTAACCATATACCATTAACTGTTATTTCTGATTTTAACTTTTTCTTTTAAAAGGGACATAAGTGGAAATAAAAGAAATGAAGCTTAAATTTCATTTAGCATCTGGATTACAGATTTCTATTAAACAAACCAGAGCTCATTATAAAATCAATATCAACTTAACCAGTGCGCCCCAAGAGAAATGGCGAAAAGGTCATTCCCAGAAATTTAAACAATTTTTCTGCCAGAAGAACATGATTTTAATTACAGATATTATTAATTAGAACCATCATAGGCAGGATTGTCTTCTTGCTTATCACAAATACGTATGATTTCTCTGAGATTGCTAAATTCAAATGCATTAACAAAATGTAAAGACCTGTTACCATTTACCGTTCAAAGCTGAATTAGCCTAAATAAGGTTTAGCTGCAAATACTAGTCTAGCAGCTTGTTTCTCACACACTTAGTTTGTTGGTGTCAACAAATGGATCGACACTGCCTTAAAAACTCTCCCTGCACTTCCACTTTTCTTTGACAAGGTGCTCTTTCTGCATTGCTACTTTCACGGCAAAGCCTTTTTCCTGATGGTTAGAACTCAAGTTAAAAGCTCTTGTTAATAACTTGCCGCATGTTTGAATCCACCATTTTTGATAAAAAAAAATTCATTTAGAATGGGCTGTTTTTCCTTCCTTAAGAAGAAAAGTACTGTCAGTACAAAGATGACAAGAAAAAAGAGAAGTGATCTATATCTTTGAGGTACCATATTGTGTATACTGGGTATGGAAAGAAGTATGTTTGGTCTTCAAACAACACAACACTCAGAATAATAACAGTACAATGTAACTAAAAAGTGTTTCTAGTGGTGTTCACTAACTCCAAGATGTAGTCAATTGCATAAACTATTCAGTGTAATATATATATCACATTTTCATTCAAGCGACAAATGATATGTACTGCCTGAGAAAGAAGCTGCTAGTCCATTTTTAAAACATCACACATTTTACTCTTCATTTTTAAATATATCTATAGCAAAAGATTAGTCCACAATGTTCTTTGGCATACATCTGCTGCCACTGTTCTCTGAAATAAAACAGGTCTGCTTTTAACTCCCCCAACTTCTATGAATTTATTGGCCTTATTTTCCAATTTATCTAAATAATGGGAGAAACTGTCAACGGCGCAGGTCAAAGGTTCTTTTCATATCAGACCTCCAAGAAGTCAATGATTCAGAGAGAGGAACGCCTTCTGATAACTACATGATCCATGCCTCATAAATTGCAACAATTGTTTTTAATATCTACACTTCAGTGACATATTCTAGATATTAGTGTTATGTTTTTCTTGGAGGAACTGAATTGACAACGGCTTCTTTTAACGTTTCTAATTAGAGGCACATTTACAGCGAGCTACAAGAATAGCCAAGATTAATAACCAGCAATAAAAAGCTGCTACACTCTATCAAGGGAATATTAATGGAGGAACTCCAACTAAGGCGTTGTTTAAAGGTGGGGGAAAAATATCCTATCTTGGCTATAAATAAATAAAAGCAGCACACTCTCTCCTGTGTAAAACAATAAATAATGGTTTAAGTATCCAAAAAAGAAAAAGGGGGAAAAAAAGAATAAAGAGCCAGTGCAGTGGAGAAACCAGTCTCTTACCTGATAAGCAGCTGTAGCATCAGAGCTTGTCTCAGAGCCCAGGCTGGTCAGCTTCTCCTTCAGTTTGTGGTGGGAGCTGTGGCGAAGGCAATAGATGACCCCAGAAGCCACAAGCACTCCAAAAATGCAGGCAATAGAAAGGAGGGTCAATATGATAAATTTGGCAGTATCTTCCTTTTCCTGCGCATGGTGGGGCAAAAGTTGTAGCTTGTTTTTCTGTACCAAAAAAACACACAAAAAACAGCAGCACTTAAGTATATTTAGTTACAACTACAAATCTTTTTTAAAAAAAGAAACCAGTGGATTTTTATTTAAAAAATAGCAACAATCAAATGTTTCAATCACAGTAGTAGTAAACACCACCAGCTCACAAAATTTAAACTAAGCATTGACAACAAACTATGGCTGCAGGATTATAAGCACTCACAAGGAACTTAAGCCCTACTGAATACGGTGGATCTTACTGTTGAGCAGATGTGCACGAGGTTGCAGGATTGTTTTTGGATGGGGAGACAGTACTGTACTTCTTAATCTACATTGTAATTAATCCTAATCTTTTGGGATACACTGAGAAATACTCATTCAGTGGTATTTAAATTCTACTTCAGATATCAAGATATCACAACCAACCAGTTTTACATACATCCCCCCCAGAAATTAGAACCACTGAGTTATTAAGACTTATGCTTGAACCTGGTAAGTAGAATGACAAAATGAAGTCAATTTAAAAACACAATTCATTCTAAAATTCATCTCAAAAGGAATACCCAAGCTTTCACACTCTACTGGTTTTAAGCTAGAGATAATTCCTTAACAACACATACCTTGTCTCATTTTTCACCAAGTTATCTAATGAACTAGTGAAGCTTCATGAAGGATACTATTAAAATTACTATAGGAAAAGCCAGATTCCAAAAATCATCCTGATACACGTTACAGATACTTCTTCTTTATATTTTTAAATATATTTCGAATTCCTTCCACTTGACAAAACATCCTGAAATCTCTTCAATGCGCTGCTCAAGCAAGGCTGTTTTCCATGACCATTTAGCGGTTGGGGTATCTGGTTTCGGAGCCAGAGGATGGGAGATTATTGTTTTACTTAACTAGGGACGAGTTTTCAAGAGCACAATCCGTCTCCTTGTCTTGCTTTTCGCCCCTCCACTCTGAAAACCAAACCAAACAGGAGTTCTGTTCTTCTCTCTTCGGAGATGAAAAGGGGAGAAAATGGACCCGGTTCCAACCTCCTCCGGGCTCTGCTTTTACAGTATTTTATTTTTCGGGGGGAAAAAAGCAGCAGCAGCAAAGCGTGTCCTTTCTGGGGGTGCGTGCCTGTGCGCGCGCGCCGCGACAGACAAGAGAAATCCTGGCGATGCCTTCCGCTCGTCTCCATGCGCTCCAAAGTTGTCCAATGATTTCCCCTCATTAGCTTCATTATAAACCATATTAGCAACAATTAAAATCGCAACATGGCTGTGAAAAGCTTAGGCACGCAAGATTGCAGGCTCGCTCATTTGGCCAGCGCTTCACAATTACCCGGGAAATGAATGGCAAAGCACGCCCCTGCCTCGGCTCGGCTCGCTACAAGAGGACAATTAGCCCAGTCCTTCCTCTCTCTCTCTCTCTCCACCACCTCATTTCGCGTGGTGACAAAATGGATTCCCCCCCCCCCTGAATGCCTGGCCCGGCCTATTCATTCTCTCGCCTCTTTCTAGTCATTTTCTGCTCCGCATTCAGCCGGCCGCCGCTTCATCTCCCCCGGACCAGCCACGTCCGCAGGCGGCTCTCGGGTCAGCCCGGCTCCGGGTCTTGTCTTGTTCGCCCGCTTGCTCTTGGCTCGCTCTTCATTTATTAAAGCGCGTGGAATCGGAAAGGCCGTCGAAGCAATTAGCGCCGCATCCTGACTGGGAAAATGCCTTGCCATTAATTAGCCTCCTAGCTTTCGTGACGCGCCCGTTTAACACGGGGCTCGGGCTTAATGGGACGGAAAGGCAGGTCCGGGCAAACTCTTCTTCTTCCTCCTCCTCCTCCTCCTCCCTCCCTCCCTTTCTCCCTCCCTTCGCCGCCTCGTCGCGCAGAAGCAAAGGAGCGCCGTCCGCCGCCGGGAGAGCCGCAAGAGGCGGACGGGCGGCGGCGGCGAGGGGCGCGCGGCGCGCTCCCGCGGGCTCCCCCTGGCTGCCGCTTTCGCTTTCTCGCCGCGGCTGCTCCGGCTCCTCTGTCAGCCGCGCCGCCGCCGCCTCCTCTGCCGCCGGCAGGAGGAGTTCTTCTCCCGATCGCCACCTGCTTTCTCCTCCTTAAGCCGCCGGCGCAGGCCAGGGCGGGAGGGAAGGAGCGAGGGAGGGAGCGAGGGAGAGAAAGAAAGAAGACGGAGCCCTCTCTGGCGCTCGGAGCAAAGTCTGAATGAGAGGCGCGGGGCTCCGCCACTTTTTCAGCCGAGCCTCTCGCCCCGCCCGCCGGCCTCCTGCCCCGCGTTCCCTCGAGAGCACCGGGAAGGGAGGGCGCGCAGGGGCCACGAGCGGCCCCTTTCTTCCCGCGGCAGCCCGCTGGCCACGGAGCCACCCCGGGCGTGAGCGCCAGGCTGCTGCAACGCGTGCGCTCCCTGCCTTGGCAAGGGAGGGAGGGCTCCACGGATCGACCGCAGCGGCATCGTTTCTAGGGTGACCCGGCCGTCTCACTGGATCCCGCTTCTGAAGCGCATCCTTCCAAGAACTAACTGTACGGGGGAGACCGGGGGCAGCAATTTCAACGGGCTCGAGCATGCTGGCTCGAATCCCGTGATAACCTTACAAATATAGCATAGGTACTTGGGTATAAGCGCCACACCGAACTATTGAGATCAAACTTGCCCCATGCCACGGGAGTTCAGCGTCGCTTTTTCCTAAGTACAGTAATCTTCGCGTCCATCCATGCACAGCCCTCTGCACCCTGTGATCCTAAAGCGCATTTGAACAGGGTTTCTTTGCTCTTCAAGGAAAAGCTTGTTTCTTTCGGTCAAGGAGATGAGGGACGGGTCTCCTTAAACCATAATGCATAGTGGGCCCGCCACAAATGGAGAACAGGGCTTATTGGGTCTTTTAACAGTTGTGTTAAAAAAAAAAAGCGTTAGAGTTCAGCAGAAGTAGCTGGCCACGCTGTCATTTCTGCTGCTCCGCGCTGCAAAAGGTGCAAGAGCTCCAAGCCTTCTTTTCCTGCGGCCGACCCAATAAAGCGGCCGGGCTACAGGGCGAGCAATCCATAGGACCGGCGACCAAAAAAATAAAAATAAAAAAGGATGAAGGGGGCCCGCCGGCCCACACCGGCTTTGACAGCCTGGGGCTTCAACGCTCCTCACCACCGTGGGTGAGAGTCCTGCACTTCACGCGGGACATTTTCATCCCGCGCCCGCGTCTCTTCCCTCTCCTGCGCAACGACGGAAAGGGCGTCAGGAGCCCGCGGCCCACCCCGGCAGCTGGCCGGCCGGCCTGCGAGGTCGACGGAGCGGCCCGGAGACCCCCTTGCCGCGCCGCCCGGAACGAGGGGGCTTTCTGTTCACCTGACGGGTTGGGCCTGCAATGCTAGGCGCGGGGCCTTGGCCATCGCGCCCAACCGCAGGGAACTGACTCCCGAGGAACCGGAACGTCGAAGGGGCGCCTCCCGGGAGCCCGCAGCCCCTCTCCCTCCCCCCCCCCGGCTCCAGAAGACGCTCGCCATCCCCGGGCCCCGCTTGTTCTTTCTGAAGGCAGCCACAGGGCTCTCGCCTGGGCTCCGCCACTTTGCCCGGAGCGGCTTCGCCAACTCTCTGAAGGCAGCCTTTCGGCTCCGCACCGCCCGTCCCAGGCTGCCTTTGCTGGAGAGCGCGTTCCGCCTTGGCCCGTCCTGATGGGGAGGGAGGTGGAGGCTGGCCGAGGGGGGGGGGGAGAGGGAGCGAGGCCGTCCACCCCTCCGCTGCCGGTGACAGGGCAAGGCTTCCCCCTCGAGGTCAGCCCTCGGCTGGACTGGGAGGGCTGCTGGCCTTGGCTTTCGCATTAGCATTTCAGTGAAAGCTCCCGGCCCGACCCCGACCCACCCCTACCCCCCGCTGGGCGAGAGGGGAGCTCGCCATCTGCACCGCAAGAGGGGCGTTTGAAAAATGATCTCGCCCCCTCGCTTTGCCCCTCGCCAGCCCCCCCCCGGGCAGGGAGGGCCCTCGGCCCCCGCGACGAAGGGAGCCGCGTCCAGGCTTCCGGGCCAGGCGGGCCGGCCAGCTGCGCAGCCAGCCAGGCGGAGGCTAAGGCCACCCCCGCCTTTTCCGGTGCCCCCAGCCCGGCTAGACAATGGCCGGACCTGATCCTGCAGGCAAGGCCCCCTGGCCTCAAGAGGTACTCCCCCCCCCCCTTACTGGCTCCCGCCGGGGGTGCCTTGCTACCGTCGGCCTTTGAAGAGAAAAGGGAACCTTTCTAACGCCGCGGCCGCGCTCCAAGTGTGCCCGGGGGGGGGGGACGCACCTGCAGCCCAAGGATGGATCGCTTCGCCTGGGAGGGGCGGCTACTGCAGGCGTCTTTCTTATTTTTAGTACTCAAAATACACCGACACACGCACCCCAGCGCAGATGCCTATCAGCATGCATACGCAGAAACACACATCTGAGGCTACAGTCCTGTACGCTACAGTCCCAATCTAAGTTATCTGATAAGATTTACTTCTGTGTAGACTCGCAGGTCGAAGTCTAGGAGGAAGTCACAGGGACAGTCGGCCCACTAATTCCACTGAAGCAATGGACCTGCTCCCGTTGCGACTTGCTACTGGATTTCAGTCATATAAAATTATTCTGTAGATGCCCTTCCTTCCAGGTTTGACTTTAATCCAGGCTACGTTCTCATCACCTGCGCGTACGTTTAGAAGGAATCCCACTAAGTTCTTCTCTTATGAGCAAGCAGACTGTACCTAGATTAGGTTGTACTAAGAGTCGATGTAAATGGCTGCGCCATCCGTTCCTGCGCATTTGGTAAACCACCCTGACCAATCCCAGGTTAACAGCCGGGCTTTATCCTTGTTTAACTCAGAGGTATAACTTCCAAGATTGCAGTCTAAATATAGTTAGGACCCGTCTATTAGATGGCTGTAGCAGCATTACGCAGGCGCGCGCCTACGCGCAATACCTAGCAATGTGCTACTGAAAGAGCATCAATCTTATTTTTATTTTAAAACTTTCTGTAAAAGAATGTTTTATGTTTCCTTGCATGGCTTACTCTGTCATTCGCGCAGACTTTACAAAAAGCTCAGAAAAACAGACCTGCCCGCTCTGGGTCTTGTTTACAGTGTAGCTTATTTTAAAGGGTATTCCAAACGGCCGGGTACGTCTATCCGCTTCTCTCTGTTTCTGCCTCCTTTCCTGGGCCTCAGTTTCCCATCCATAAAATGGGACCCATGGAGCTAGCTCTTCATGAAGTTATTCTAAAGATGAAATATCAGAATCCATAGCGCAAAACAACTGTCTTTCCTACTTAATTAAAAAAAGAGAGAAACGATAACTAAATCAAGGACCCCTCTTCTGTCTGCTCTGCCTGACCTGCGGCCGCATGAGCCTTTCATTATAAAATAAAATGGGGTCCTTTCCCGTACCTTTGATTTCGACAAACAGCAGCAGCAAACTATGGAAAAAACCTGTCCCGATCAGATACTAGTGATTAAAAAAACACACACTGGAAATTCTTACATTTGACAGCCTTAAATAAATAAGGAAAGGGATTTATTTCTTGTTCGTCTGCAGTACGATAAATAAAAATAAAAATCGCTTTTAGTCTTCCTACTGATTTAAGAGTTTTGCATTGTCGTTACTGTATTTAATTTGCATAACGATGTCCCTCCCTCCAAGCCGGACAGCCGATCTGAATGAGCTTTCAAATTGCTTTACAAATTGGCCGTTCATTGTTGAAAAAAAGGAAGATACCGGAAGCCACTCTAGCCGGGCTTGGGGTGTTCAGCCCCCACCCCCGTAGGCACGCTGAGAGAGAAGTAGGTTGATGCCGCTGTCCCAAACAACGGGCCTGTAGGCCTTTCAAGGTAACTAACCAGAGCTCCAGCCTGCACATGGGGGGGGGGGGAGAGGGGAGAGGAGGCGCAATAGGCCTGGAAACCGTGAGTCATAAATAATGCGCTTAAACCTAAGATATGGAAAGGAAAGGGTCCAATCTCTCTGCCATAGGGATTGCCAAGGGGTGTGGGGCGGCGCGACGAAGTTCTTGGAGGAGGGTTTTTGAAACGGATCCAATTGTGCCTCCTTGCCAGAAAGCACCCAGCAAAAGAGAAAAGAGAAACGCACGCAAACACGGGACGGCCTTTCTGCTTCCGAAGCGTCAGCGGTTCTGCCTTAATGCAAGTCTCTTCATCCTTGCATGTTGCCCCGGAATTGTTCCAGTTTTAAGCGCAAAGGCAGCCGAACGCCTGACTTGGCTACTCTAGGTTATCAGGCGGTGAAGCCAGGATACATCCCTGCCATCCTTATCAACAAGGTCGCCTCTACAAAATTGAAACGTCAGGCTCATTTCGATTTAAATCCCCACGTTCCTAGCTCTCATGGTTTCAAGAAAGGGAAAAAAAATAAAACAGCTCCGCCTACCCACCCCAAAAAACACTTCAGAACTAAAACGTTAGTGGCATTTAAAAAAAAAAATCTGATTCTTTTCGCCGATATGCTTTTCGGGACAGAAGGCGAAGAAACCAAATACGTACTGTAGGGCCATCTACGGGCTGGGAAAGCGGCCCGCTAGATAAGTACGTCTCTAGCCTCTCCGGTTTTGTTTATCGGCGTTGTTTTGTGCTGCTCCCAGTTAAGGAGGCTTCCCTTCCTGGGAGGATTTTACTGTCACTTTCTATCCACGTTCCTTACCCTGAACAAACAAATCCGCTTTATCCACCGAACCCTGCCATTCGCATACAACGCTTTCGGTTTTCGTTTCAATTCGCATTCGACTGGAGTCCGAGTTTAGCGTGTAGACCGCCAGGGCACCCGTTCGGGCTTCAAAGAGATACAACGCAAACAAGGAGCAGGTTTTTAAGGGAGCCGGTTCTGCTGTCAGAAAAAGAGCCACGCTTTTCAGTTCTACAAAATCCTTTTATACCACACTGAAGACAGAAAGGAAGACACATGCCGGTATGCCGGTTTCAACCAGACACACTGAAACCCGGCTGGTTTAATTCCCAAGCCTTGCTAATGTCCTAGGAAACCATGAGCGTCTGAGACCCTCTCTCCCAGAATCTTTATGGACCCAGTAATTATAGGTGCAATCCCAATTCACTAACTAGGCCATTAATTTGCATTCACCTGGTTCTAGTGACATTCAGAGGACCCGCTCCAAAATTCAGTGACGCCCCAGGACCACAATTCTGATTATACTCATAACACTGATTCAGGAGTCCCTCTTTCAACGTTTCTAACAGAGGGAGGTTTAATTCCCGCTCTGTACTCCGGAAGTAATACTACTGTCAAAACATATACTGTATTATATCTACATCGTCCTGCAGTCTGAAGGACAAAACGATTTCTCTTACAGGATTCTGAAAGAGGCGATAAAATAGATGATAAATAATTTCAAAGTACAATATTAGTATCTCGGGGTGTGTTCTCGGAACCGCCTATCACGGATTGGAAGCCCTATTACACCCTGGTTAATAGGGTCTCCACTCTGCAAATATGGACGAAGCAGGCGTATTTAGGAGCATGAATTATCTTCATTTGAGAGGAGTATTAAGTGACTCATTCAGAGTCAGTTGAAGAGTGCAAGATGATGTGTATGCCCCTTTATAGGAAGAGCTATGCAAAATGTGGACCTTTTTTTTGCCCTGAGAGTGGGTGGGATTTGAATACAGACCAATCCATTTTATTAAAGTCCTCACTATTCCCGAGTTAGCCTCGACGTTTAAATGCCCATAGGCGAATACCAAAGAGAGGGAGGTGGGGGGCCAAGATGACAGAAGTACATTTTGCCTAGTTAGGTTGAGTACCCAGAAAGGAACCAGGCTTATCCTTGAGACTAGGCTGAGTTTCCTGGCCATATGCCTACCCCAGAGACACGACTGGTTTCCTTCTTCCCTTGAAGGGAAAAAGAGGCTTTAGAAGTGAAAAAAATTGCCAGTCCTCGGGCTGTGTCTCTTGTATAGCGAGTGCATCGTGTACTCGGAAAGGAAATCAAAGCTTTAATCCAGGTTTCTTTTCAAAGTCAAGTTTCCGATTCTAGAATGACTTTCCATCTCAAATCCTCTTGTCCCAAGACAGAGAAACGGGAGCAGGTGAGGAGCATCCTTTAACCCAGGAGCTCACAATAAACTCCCTTTTTGCCTGATAGGTCCTCTCTTTCCACCTTGCAAATGCCTCACTCGGATCCAGTAATCGACTCTCAGCCCGGAACTGAATCCAGGGTTAATTAGAGGCGCCTTGTCAGACTTGACTTGAAATTGGGAGGAGGGGGGTGGTGGAATCTTTAAATATGTATGAATTTGACATTTACAGTTGGATGTCTTTTAAATCGCAACACCAACACCATCCTTCCTCTGTGGCTGGCTTTATGTAGGCTGAAATGGTGACAGGAAGGGGAGGGGGACAATAGCTGTTGCATAACAAGGCAACAAACACACTAGCTTGGTTTTTTTTTTTTACTTTCAAGTCAGCCAAATAAGGAAAGTGAGAAATAGTTGATAAAGATCAATCACTGCGAAGCACATGGAAGTATCTATGGAGTATTATTTCTCAAGCATCTCTGTGTTTTAAGGCAGGGTTTCCTCAGCTTTACTAAATTGAGGACTGTGAAGTAGAAACTCTAGTACAGTACTTGCGGAAGCCCATAATACCAGGGAGCTTATAACAACTGTATAAAAAGACAGTTCTACCCCAACAAGCCTCCAGCCTATGAAAACATGGTTTTACACTGTCAGGTAGCTGCAAGGAAAGATGTATGTCATCTTGCAGCACCTGGAGATGTTTCAATAGAGACCCACCACCACCATATTCCATTGGTCCTCTGCAAAACATACTCAACAGATCCAGATCTCCAGAAGCTGGGAATCTAAACAGCTAGTATAATAAAAGTGTGATATAATAACTCAGGCATATTTTCTCCCTAAATAAGATACAGACAATCCTCTCCACATAGTTATTCAGGAGTAATAAACTGAGTTTATTTTCAAGAAGAAGTATGTAGCTGATTGAAATCCAAGTCTGACCTGACGATTCTGGCACATGTTACATTCTGACTCAGCAACTGTTTGTAAACACTTAATACATTTACAGTACAGACAAGTTAAGGCTCCTGATAGTGACGCCGGTCTGAAGATACTTCCTTAAGATATTACTACAATATAATACATAATAAGATGTCCATCTTATCCTACAAATATTGGCTCTAAATAACAATTCCTCTTTTTAAAAAAAGAGATTTTTGGAGTTTTAACCAGCAAACTTTATTAATGGAAATGCTATTCAGCTAAGGATGAGAGAATTTAAGCCTCCAAACTTCAAAAGCTATTGCTGGGTTGAGATAAGGACACACTTGGCTGGCAAGTTACTGCACACAGCCTTTCTACTTCTGCGGAGAAAAAAAAATGCATTTCCATAATTCTTTTTCAAAATAACTTGGCAGTTGTATTTAGTTGCATCAGAGAGGGTTTTTTCCCCACATTTTTGATAGTTTGTTGTTGATCATACATTACAATAGATTTGAACACAAATAATGTAAACCAGCCATCTCAGTATGCAGAGATAGAAAACTTTAGAATATGTGCTATTTTAAAATATGATTTTTAAAATAAAAAAAAACCCTCTTAATGCTATTTTTAATTGAGAATACACTCCAGAACTTAATAAATGGGAGAAGTCAGGCAGAAATAATCATGTATTAATTCTCTACATTACAGAATCTTTTCAGAAGCTATTATCAGAGCAAGAGGCATTGTGGTGGAGATTCAGGGTGGGAGAAATCCTTTGTGCAACTGAAAGCTATTGTTCCTCTGTGCTGATGAAATTGTACTTGCAAATCTGCCATTCAGGGAGACAAAAAAAAAAAAAAAAAAAAAGAGGGGGGGGAGAGAAGAAGAAGGGGGGAAGAGTCCAAAGCAAAAGAACAGAAATGACAATAAAATAATTATTCTTGACTATAAACTTCTATTAATAAACATTTGCCCCATCAGGCGTCTTTTTAAAAATATGTAACACCCCCCCCCCCGCCAACTGACACTGAAGCATTATCTACAGGATTACCATTATTCAGGATAATTCTGATGAAATATATGGGCTTTATTGTAGAATTATTGTAGAATGCAAGACTGTACTCCAGATTGGTCTAAATGAAGAAAAATAGCTGCACTTTAAATTGACCATGATGCTCAAGTGAAATATAAAAGACAGCTTTTTGGGAAAGAAAAAGTGCAGAATAAAAATGTTGACTTATTTTCTAAAAGACGTTTTCAAATGGGTTAGATTAAAAATCATCCTTACAGTAAATTGGAATCATTATTATCTTTGCTCTGGTTCTTTAAATGGCAATGATTATTGCCTTCGTGCTAAACACATTTTTATGGAAATAAATTAATCTGTTAACTTTAATGGAATACACCTTCAAATCTGTGTAAGAATTACACCAAGGCCGACACCCAGGGAAAATGAATTTAGACTATAAAACAACACTGTTGTTGGAGCAAGGCCTGATGTAATACATAAATTGCTTTTACTTGTTCAGTGGGTTCTAGATAGTACTAGATATCACAAAAGAATAACATTTATTTTCTTTGTTTCTATTTCAGATCAGAAGCTTTTAAGATTGGAAACTGGTTTGGACAGAAGGGAGGGAGAGAGCATCCTTTGGAACCTCCTGTCCTCCATCAGCTCCTGAGATGTTGCTTCAGAATTACTTTCAGCAGATGTCAGTTCGTCACCTGAAACAAGGTCAATTTAACACTTTTACTTGGAGAAGGAATGGGGGGCAGCTGCCGTCAGATGGGAAGGTACTTTCCCCCTTATTTTGAGATTCTGTTGAGAGGTTGGCAAGATTAGACAAAATCGACATATACAAAAGGCAGATGGATTTCTGGGAACTCCAGCTTATTCAAATCACTGAGAAAGGTCACGGTGAGAACCACAGACCTATTCATCTGGAGGGGCACAATGATCCTTCCTCAACCTTCAACCCCACAAAGGGGGGGAGGGGGAGGAGGACTTCTCCGTACCATTTAGAAGGATTAATAACCTTCAACAATGAAGGAATAGAACACAAGGATTCACTCAAGTTTTAAGGATACCAGCAGCAATAGGAGATACTTCTTATATCCTCAAAGTAAATAAATACTGTAATGTGTTTTGTGAATTATCAAGAGAAAGAGGGAAGAGTGAGATGTATCTATGAAACATCACCGCTGGTTTTATTGGGATCCCTATTTTGTTACAATTACATGTTAAATTGTTAATAACAGCACAAAGAGTTAAAAGAAGTTTGAGAATGTGTATAGGGGTATAAAAATGAGAGGGAGGGAGAGAACATGTAATTTGGAGGCCTTCTAACATCCATATAGGCATCTTTCATGCTAAAGAAAAAAGAAAAGGAAAAGAAAAAGCCAATGCTCCAAGCATAACTGTATGTTGTAATAGCATGTCTGTGTATGAGTACATGCTCTCAAGCTGATCTCCAGCTCTTCCTACATATATTTACAGTCTATGCACAATCAATTTAGGCTAAACAATTTGTGTTTCGGGTGAAGTTCAATTAACTTCAGAAGGACTTGGTCGGATCAAACACCAGTATAAACATCCGTTAACTGGTATGTAGTCTCCAACCTACATTTTTTTTGTGTATATACCTGGTTATTATTGAAATATAGGTAAAGAGAGTGGCTGTGTGATTTCTTTCCCTTTCACAAACCTTCCCACCCAAGCACAGGTTTTTGGCTCTTTAATTAAAATATACAATCCTCAGAGAGACAGAGAGAGATCAGTGACATCTGTTTTCACTGCTTTCTGTCATCTTGTCGATAACCTTGGTTGCCTAACTATGTGTATTACATCTAAGATCCTTATTGACAAATTCCTGTTTAAAATAAACATATTTTCATTTTAAGGAAGATTGCCATACTACTAAGTTTGTAGACCCAAGACGTGTATGTTTTTGGTATTAAGCAAACGGCAGCTGAATAGATTGCCTGTTCTGGGTGGGTGGGGGACTCTGAATCCCTAAACCATTTACATTGTGTAAGACATACTCTCATCAGAATAATACTATATGTGAAAATCTTAAGCATGGCCTTTGAGTGGGTGAGTGGAACCACATTATATAGCCTAGTGATGCACTTCCCATTTTAGTCTTCATACGTCAGGAACTACTACATATAGGAAGCATTGAGAGCACTATACTGTAAAAGGAAAAAGGTGTAGCCAAACGTTGCATTCCATCTTGCAAGTCACCAAAGCAGGCCAGGAGTGAATGGAGAAAATTCTGCTGAACCAGCTTCACCACCATGGTAATCTCCTCCTCCTCCTATCTCCAGAATTTGCTAAGAAACTAAATCCAAAGTTATGGTGGCTTTCGGGCCCAGAGGGGACATCTGGATCCAGGAAACGGATGTTGCTGAGGTCAATGCAACCCAAGATGGAGCAAACAGAGAAATCTTAAAAATATGTATTCTAAATTGAAATCCCAGGTTTACTACAGAAGCAAGTAATGTCCAGAAGCAAAAGATGGTCAGTAACCTGTGGCAATGGGATGATGGGCCAAGAAGGGTGAAAATCCCTGAAGGGTGAGCTCTGATCCACTGCATTCTCTCAAGGTAACGCCAGAGAAACCGGATAACTCTCTCCTGTCTCTCAGAACAGGTAAATGGAAAGGAATAAATGCTTATTCCTAAAGCGCCTGGCTGACATGGGTGTCCCTGTAAGATCAGGTGCCCCTGGGGTAGCCCATCTTTCCCTCACACTTACTCAACAGACACAGACACACACGTGCGCTTTTACTCTCGGAAAAGCGAAACGGGGGACCTGGCAGAGGCAAGGGAGGGCAGAAGAGCAATGCCCTCGAGAAGCAGAGCACAATCCACCAATACCGGAGACCAGGGGTCGAAACACCACAAGGCGCCGAACATCCTTCGCTCTCCCTCTCGGCTCCCCGGCCAATAAACGCTCAGCTCCGGCCACGGGTGCAAATTCATCGCGCTCGGGCCGGGACTGGAGGGATGGCGGCTAAGGAAGCGGCAGCCCGGCCTCCCTGCCGCGCAACGCTCCCGGGGGACGGACGGAGGGCTGACCGACCGACGGTGCTCCCTTCGCACGCAGGGGGCTGCCTCGGCCCCCGAGAGGCTGGCCCTTGAGTCAGGCCTCTTGCCAGAGAGCTCCCGAGCATGGGCAAAGGACCCTTCGCCGCGTTCGCCGCCGCCCCCCAACAATCTCCGGGCAGGACCACCCGCACACCCGTCTCCTCCCCGGCGGGGGTGGGGGAGACACACCGGGCGCCGCGGCCCCACAGAGGAGTTCCGCGCCCCGTGTGCAGCGGGCGGAGCTCGCAGGACGTCCCTTACCTGCCGCCATGCTTTCCGACCGTCTCGCTCGAGGGTCCCGAACTCCCGCGGGGGCACCTCTTGCGAGCCTCAGGCGCCGCCTCCTCCTCCTCCTCCGCCAAACTTGGTCCCTTTCCCCCGCGGGCGGCGCCCCAAGTGGCTCCTCCGCGCCCGCCGGGCGGCCAAGCGCTCTCCAGGGCCCCGGGGAGAGACGCGGCTCTCTCGCAGGCGCTCCCGGTCCTGGAGCAGAGAAGCAGCGCCCGGTGGAGCCGCCTTCCCCGGGGCCCGCCGCCTGCCTCCCCGGGCAGCTGTGGCCGCGGAGCTGTCCATCACGAGGCGCGAGGCAAGGCAAGGCAAGGCAAGGCAAGGCAAGGCGCGGGGTGGGGATGGGGGGGGGGCGCGGCCGGGCGCGAGAGCGAGCGAGTGAGCGAGCGCGCGCGAGCCACCCAGCTCTCCAAGCGGGCGAGAGGGGGGGAAAAGGCGCCGCCGGTCCCAGCCGCCTCGGCTCCGCGCTGCCCCTCCTTTATAGCCGCCCCGCGCTCCGAGCCGGCTGCCGGCGGCGGCAAAGCACATGGCCCGTCCGTCCACCGGTTGCTATAGCGATGCCTCCTCGCCACAGGTTGCTGACAGCAATTGGTTGACGAGGCCTGGGCTCCCTCAGAAGCCCCCTCGCCCATAGCGCGGGAGGCTATGAATGGACGCCGCCTTTGTCACTCATTTGTAAAAGCTGCTTGAGGTGGCTGCTCTCTCCACACACACACACACACACAGTCCGTTTTTGTGCCACTCTTGCCAAATGGAAGCTGAAGGGAGAACAATGAGGGGAGCGTTCCCTCCTCGTCTCTCACCCCCTCCCCCCAGCTGAAACATCAGTGACAACCCTTTTAAAAAAAATTCCACCTATTTGCATGAAAATATAGCACGAAAGATGAGCCAGTCCTCTCTATTCTGGCACAGACTTTTCCTCAAGAGAGGAAAAAAATATGAGGGAGAAATGGAAGCCAACTCTTCTCCACGTCACGTATTGACGTGCTTTCGCTTGATAAATAAAATCCTTTCCAATACAGCTTTTTTTCCCCCTCAGAAAAAGAGAGAAAAAGTGAGAGCCTGTCAGAAATAAGGTTGTCAGGGAGATCTGTTAGACCTCCTGTCTGCAGAACTGTCCAGTTGTTGAAGGGAAAACTCCACCTAATTTTATTAGTGTCTTGGGGACTGTTAAATGATTGTAAAGTGCTAGACTAATTTCATTAGCGTTGGAACAGCAATTATATAACCAGCTAATACTACTATATAATTGATGCAAAATTCATAAGTAAAGAGTCATATTAAACTTTGATGCAGATCTGAACCATGGGTCTCACAAATTTTGAGCATATGGTGCTGCTTTATGTTGAATTATAAAAAAGCTGGTCCATCTGAGTCATCACAATCTACTCCAACAGGCAGCAGCCTGCCAAGATCTCAGGAGGCTATCTCAGAAACTTAAGGGTGGGCAACTGTATCCCTCCAGGTATTTTTGGTCTACAACTCCCATCAGCCATAGTCAACATTGCTGATGTTAAGGTTTGTGAGACCTTCCAGGCCAAAAAACATCTGACAGACACCACAGCTGCCTGCTCCAGTCATAAATGGAATTTCAAAAACTGATTCTCCAAACTTCCCTATATGAAACGAGTCTTCTGCTACTGAGTGCTGTCCCTTCTCCAAGTTTTAGAAATACTTCTTCCCCCCAAACAAGACCTTTGTTTAGTGCTTAAAAATAAGGGAGCATAGTGGAGCCCTGCTACTGTGCCGTTCCACAGTTTCTGTGTTTAAAAGCTCACGATTAGACCCAAACTTGGAGAAGTCCACTGCTCCCTTTCCCTTCATCACCTTCCCACCAGGTTCTGCCCTTACCACCACAGAGAGCAACCATAAATCTCTAGTTCAGATGACACAAGATGGGTATATGAGTGTATCTGCATGTCAACTGCAGGAGTTTGGTTATTCCTTATTGAATAGCTAGGAATGTCCAATATAATTCATATACCTCAATTGCCTGAAAAACACTTGAATTCAAGTTTAAGTTTAGGCATTGTTTGTGACCTTGAAAAAGCAACTACAGTATGTTAGCCTTTCTCCCCTAAAAGGAGGTCACTGAGGATAGATTCTTACCTCACTAGGTCTTTGCATATTTTTCAAAGGTGCCTAGTTGTGTCCTTAGTCTGAACCTAATTTTTAAAGCTGTCCCACACTACCCTTGTATACTCTCCGTCAAATGTTCCTGCACTTCTGAATTGGTTTGCAACTGTGTCTAATGCCTCCTGCAGAGCTTTGTGATGTTTGCCAAGCTAACAATAGGGTGGGGTGAGGGGCTTTGTGCAAAGGACCCTTCCTCACTCTGATCCTGGAAGCTGGACCCTCAGAGACTTTCCCCTCCCCCACATCGCTCCATAAGAGAATAGCCCAAAAAACTCTGGCAAGTCTGATCCCCCTGCATCGTGCCTCTGTTTTCCAAGTGTTTTGCGTCTGTCTTCATTTTAAAGGAATTCTGCAACTTATTTTCAGTTCCAATGAGACAAGAAGTACTATAGGTGTCAAAGAAAAAAAATAATAAGGTAAGAATTGTGATATATTTTCTCACATACAAGTTAACATCAAACTTGCTTAAACCACACTTTTGCCAAATGCCTTCTTGTTGAATTTCATTGCTGTTTTTTTGAGGTGCAACACACACACAAAAAGCAAACTGCACTCCCATTTATTTAATCATGCAGATATGGGAGCCCAGTACACCATACTGGAATTGCGCTATTTAGCATTTTCCATCTCCGCCAAATCAGGACTGCCCTCACCATCATTATCAGACATCGGATTTCTGTTGAGCTCCATTTCTTATGACTGTTCCTGACAAGAGACGGCTGGTTACCATTTAACTAGAGCTAAGTGTTTAGTCAGTGCTCAGTTAACTGTCTGAAGAAATCCAGATATTAAAGTGACATTTAGACTTCCTCAAGTGTAACAATTCTACAACCCACAGTGGTGCAGCAGTGAAGGAGGGAGGAGAAAGCGCTTCAGGTTAAGCCAAACATCTGTTTGCACAGTGCCTTTGAAAATCCCACAGCTGCAGCAAACAGGAGAAGAAAGGAAGAAAAGAAATGAAGGGGGAAAGGAGCTCTTGTCAGATGCAGATGACAAGTCTTTGGGAGGCCTCTTTAGTCTCAGGCACTCTTGAAACCACCACATTCCCCTCCCGCCTCTCCCTGCTATTGTTTCTCCCCTTTGCTACGACAGCTGGAGATGGCAGGGCTCAAGCTCCGCCAAGTAAGCTCCTACCTAACAAGCCCTTCTCTCTCTCTCTCTCCCCTTTGTAGGCCCCCCCACTGCAGAGGGAGGCAGCTAGCTGCTACGCCACTGCCTCACCCTTCACTGAGGCTGCCTGTTGAACTCTTCCTCTCTTCCCCCCCCCCCTATTTCCCAATGGGAATCCTCTTGTCTCTCCTTCACGTACTCTAGAATAACCCACCAAGCCCCTTCTATAACAGCAGAAAGTTCCCATGTAATGTGACATTTTGCTGTCGGCTAATGGAACAAATTATGGAATTGATTATGATGTGGTGTTGTAAGCCTGCTCATCCCAGATTTGATATTTCTGTTTTACAAAACAGACCAATGTACCTCTTCTCTTTTGTAGCCTTTATACTGATCATCAGAAGACCTGATGAAAGCAAGACTGGAGCCTTAATCCCAATGTGCCATGTTGAAATGAAGATGTCTCAAAACACTTCAGAGTTCCTAACATAATAGATGTAAGCATAGAGAGGGAACATATATTTTTGTGCAGAGGGAGTCAATTATCTCCTGACATCAACAGGTAGGACTGGGGAAAGAGGAACTTGTTGTAACCTTGGAAGGCTGTTGTTAATGTAGATTGGGGTGGGGAATTTTGGGTGTCCAGATGTTTTGGGTTACCACTAACACAAGACTTTACCATTGATCAAATTGGTGGGAGCTTGCAGGAGCAGAAGTCCAAAACCTCACCTCTTCATTCAAAGTATAAGAAAAAACTGTTGTCTGCTCCAGTGTTGTGATTCAACATGAAGGAACTGCCTATGTTCTACTTACGTTCTTGTTTCTATAACATAAAATAAATAAAAGGACACTCATGATTATTATAGGCTCAAAGTTTCTCTGTCTGCAGGACCAACCCATGAATCTTAAAAGCTAAGGTCATGTAAATGTCCACAGCCAAAATACAATGCAAGCATAACTATGCCTCTTAGTAATACTTCCAATCTATTCAAGGTTGATTAACTTCTTTCCTTCTCTCTCTTTTTTAATGATCAATCAAATCATTAATCATGTTATTAACATGTACTGAAAGTCTCCTAGCACAATGGGTATTTGTGGGATAATGAAAAATGAAGTTTCTTTCTACTTAAAAATCATTTGTATTAGCAAACAACTGAATTCTCTTTACAGAAGTAAGCGGGTTGTATACAGCTTCACTGGCACTTTCAAAGGGGACCGTCTGGATTAAAATCCTACTTTTAAAAATCCTTTCAAATCTACAATTAATGACCTAGTTACTTTATTGAAACAGACTACTCAACTAATGCTTCCAAACCTCAGAAGGTTTGAATTAACAACATGTGGTGCATATGGATGCATGAATGTGTATATAGAGATGGGCACGAATTAAAAAAACAAACCACCAAATTCATTAAAAATGTTAATTCATTGATTCATATTTGTATGAATAAATGCTCCCAATAAATCATGAATCAATCAATTTTTAGCAATTTTTGATTCATTGATTTGTCAGAAAAAAATCATAAATTTGTAATTTGTCAACTTTGATGAATCATGAATCAAAATGAATCACCATTTTTTCTTATTCATGCCTATCTCTAGTATAGAGTGGACATGTACACCTCCCACTTGTACAGAGGTAAAAAATCCATGTAGAAATATTTGCATATTAGCAAACAGAGTTAGAATGACCAAACAGGGTGTCTGTCACCAATAGTTAGTAATGCTAGGTTCCCACCAACAGCTAGTCACTCCCTTTAGCCTTAGCCTGTCAGTTTGCCACTGCATGAAGCAACAGATAGCAAGGAACTGCTGCTTAAACTTCATTTGAGCCTTTTTCCTGCTCTTGGTGTGCCTATATGAGAAAAAGAAATGCAATTTGAATATACTTCTATCAGATTTTAAAATCAAATGCTGGCCATAAAGGGAGATACATTTAGAATCCCAGATCTATCTTCTGGAGATTTTTGCAACACTTGTAAAAATATTATACAAAGCCAAAGTTTTAGCCCTTTCAGTATCTGTGTGTGACTTTTACCCCTGCTGTCCTGTATGAAAGTATCCCTTTGGTCATTATGAACAAGTGTTGTATTTTAAAAGACAAATGTGCCACCATTTTTAATTTATTTAAAAATATTTCTTTCCTGATGGTCATTTCTAGATTCTAGAGTAGCTAGCAATTAAACCAATTTAAAATACAGTATGTATTCCCCCCTGCTATTCCAACAACGAGTTTCATCCCACTGCAATTATTCTAGGTTCTAGATTGTCTAGGCAGACAAAAGATGATATTGAAAGTTAGGGTTAAAAACCACATTTATGGGATTATAGTACATCTAAATAGAGATGTATGGGCCAGCATAGTGGACAAATCTTTTCTTGCCCTAACTGCAGAGTGTGTGATGGTGGCACTTAAAGTAAGGAACAGCACAACTTATGAAAGATGATAATGTATATTAAGTAAAAAAAATTGTTAAAGGGGGGCAACATTTCTTAGTATAAATGGAAAATACATGTATCTTTAAGAACATAGTGCTGAGGTTGGTGACAATCCCACTCATCAGGAGAAAGTTATGTGGAAGCTGCTCAGGGATGAGGCTGAGAATGACAAAAGGCTAAGGCTCTGTTCATGTGATTATAAATAAGTCAACAGCAATAGCTTTGTTTGTTGTTCAGGATCCCATTTAATAAGATCAGGGGTATACTATATTGTTTTTCCCCCAAGACAATTTATGTTGAATGACATTATATGAGGGTTTCTGAGTTCTTGTCCCTGCTCCTCCCTGTTCAGGAAAGCTGGTTTTTTGATAGACGGAGGCAATATGGAAGCAGCACTCTATAATCCAGTCTTGCAAATTTCACACAAACAGTGTAAGAGTTATGGCAATTCCATCCACAAACTGATGGGGTTCCCTTGGATTTTTCAGTAGAACAATTGGAACAGGTGCTACATCATTCAGTTTTGAATATATAATACTGGTAGTCACATAATTATGCAGGAGTATTTTTCTCAATGGCCAATGGCTGTTTTATTAAAAAGTTCCAAGACTGTTCAACCAATCTACAAAAACAAGATACAATCTGAAAATCAATGGGATGTAAACATTATGTATGCAGTTTAATTTAACAACAAAAGTACTTGTGGATCAAGAATTCAAATTAAAAAGTTTCCCGTTTCCCTTAACTTTCAGTGAACCAACTTTAAGCTGCCCCCCATTCTCCTGACATTAGAGTTCCTAAGCCAGGGATGTGTTGAGAGATGCACTCTAACAATGCTCAGAGGACTGCCTTTTCCTCACCCTTCTTCTAAACAATGGCTCTGTCTGCCCAGGAATACTGATATCTGAAAAGACTTGCACAAAATGATGCTCACAGTCCATGAGCTATGAAAATACCCAAATGTAATATTGAAGCTTTTCAAAGATAGCATTATTTCAGTTTGAAAACTGTAGCTTTTACACTTCTTAGATGCAAGGTTCATTGGAATTTAGTTAATAATACAATTGCATGTCATTGATTCTGATTTGTGGCAACTCATTCCAAGGTTTCCTAGGTATATATTCAGAAGTGATTTACCATTCCCTTATTCTGGGGGTACCCTGGGACTGTATAGCTTGCCCATGGCTAGTTCTTCTCCTAGTGGAAATCTAACTCCCAAACCTTGGCTCTGTACCTAGGTAACAACTTGCTGAGTTATGGTTAGCTTGTTCCTTATCCCTACTGAACAGAAGTTCACCATATGATAGAAGGGAGTACTGCTTTGACTGTGCTCTCTTTCAAAAGAAGCAAAGTTAGATATCTCCATGAATGCAGCAGTTGACTCATAGTTCCTATGTCCATGATTTTTAGAAATTCCTTATTTATATAGATTCCCAGAAGGGGTCATCCCTGTATATTCAAGCTGGATCAAGCTGCATATTCAAGCTCATCTTATCCCTATATATTATTTTTTGTTATAATAAATAAACTTGGCAAATTCATTCTTTTTTAACCATTCTGTTATCTATGTATTTGCACAATCCACAAAATCATTATGTTGGTGCAACTTTACCTCTATCATAAAATGATAGCACCATCACGGAACTAGCAGTGATGCTTTTTTTTTTGCTGCTGGTTGGTTTTGCAATGAGGCAGATCACTTTAAGATGCAACTACAGATATTCAGGAAAAGGAGCAACAGCCCAGTAACCTTTAAAGACTTATATAAAGGTTATATGGAACTGAAACTACTTCTTGTTTTCATGCCTGTAAATGTCAAAAAGTCTCCTTTACTTTCAGATAATTTTCAGTGATCATTGGTAATACTTCCATATCCCTCCCATTTTTGCCCTTAGGATTAGTTGTCTTCAGTTTTCCTTAATCCAGTTGGCTGTGGAAAACCATGTGATTGTTGCTGACTATATCACAATTCCATCTCTGATGTGGTAGCCTCATGGTCACTCATGACCAAAATCACATGGACAGCCACAGCCAATTGGATTAAACAGCATGAAGCTGCAAATGAGAAGAGCAGTGATGAAGGTGGGGAGAAATGTGCTGAAAGGCAGTGGCTGGGAGAGCAAAATAAAGTCCTAAATAGCACTGGAACAATGCAGATGTTCTCTGAGCTGAGTACTTTGTTTGACTGTGCTAATTTCAGAGTGGATATCAAAACCAGGATATTTGGTGCAGCCCTTGGTTATAGGTCTTTGCTTCAGCTATCACAGGAAGAGAGGGTAATAATACGTTAGCACCAAAAGCCCTAATGGTATGCTACTGTAACTAGGAGAATGAAATATAATAAGATGGGACTAAAAAAGATTCTTGTAAAGAACTTTCCATAGTTCATAACCTTTTGGTTGCATGAAGTTAAACTTGACTGGCTTCTGCAGGGCCTGTTGGATCAGCATTTCTAGAGATCTGTGAGTCCCGAATCAGGCACAAAGCCAGGGGAAGCTTGTGGGTTGAGCAGAAGTTTCTCTCTCAAAAAAAAAAATGCATACTACCTCCCTCTCTCTTGTCATAAACCACCTGTGCAAGCAATCTATGCTGAACACTTCTTGAGCCCAGTTATGACTAAAAACATATTTTTTAAAAAAAAAGTAGGACAAGGGGGGGGGAATTGTTCTTTTCTGCAGTGTTATGTTGAGTGTCCCTGGTCACAAGATTTATGACAGAAGAAAAAAGCAACATTCATAAATGAGCTATAACACCCCAAGACAAAGTTACCGTGAAGGTGAAGTGGGTAATGGGACATTTGGTGATGGCAGAAACCCAAATGTAACATCAAAATGTAACATCATTTTGGGCTAAGGTGCTAATTCATATCCAAAAAATCCACTCCATCTTGAGTGATGCCACAACAAGCTTCATACTGAAAGAGCCTCCTCCCATTGAAGCCTGAGGCCTTGATATCTAACCTTTTCCAATGAAGTTCATGTCCAAACATTTTACCACTTCTGATATTCTTTATCTCAAATGATATGATATTTGAGGACATAACATCAATTCTGTGACTCTGGATTTCAGTTTAAAAATTTTAAAGTGCTACCAAGAGATCTCCAGAGCTTTTCTTGCTCACATCTGGGGCTAAAATGTAGCTGTTGAGGGTGGGATACGGCACTTAAGCAGATTAGCATTGTTTTTGACTGTTGCTGATACATACACATAATCTTGTCATAGACAATTTTTTGGAAAAAAACAAATAGTTCTTTACAATCATGGAAACATTCACAATACCATTTTATAAGAACAAGTGCTGAAATGAGTTATATTTCATTGTTTAGGTATTTATACACAGTTCAAAATGATTGACATGCTGTGTATTTCCCCCCAAAAGGGGAAAAACTTTGCTGTGTAAAGCAAAATGTTATGCTGGAAATTGTATCTGCAAAATATGGAAATTTAGAAACTGATCTACCCCCATATCCTTGTTCAAAACCTGAGCACACTGATACATATTTCTTGTACCATAACATCTGCCCCATGTAAAAACAAGAAATGAGTTTTAGTTTTTGATACACCAGAGAGAGAGAGAGAGAGAGAGAGAGAGAGAACGTTTGACACTGACTTGGGACATGTGACTTCTTTCTCCCAAATACAGATCATCACTTTACTGGACTAGTAAAGATTATGTAACTGTATATGAGTGCACTGAGAATCTGATCTTTGCAGATATTGATATTATGAAAGATTGAACTTCATTCCAGCTGTTCAGTATTATTAGTGACACACTATATATGAAATAGTGGTTAATGGGATTATAATAATAATAATAATAATAATAATAATAATTTATTGTCATTGTAAGTATATACACATACAACGAAATTCACAGACACCCAGAGACCAGACACATGCACACACATAAAATTCCCAAACACTCCCCACCCACTAAAAGTCCCCCACTAAAAATACAAACATCTACACCGCAGGCCAAGTTACACAGTCCAACTAATTATTCACTACTGGTGGTCTTTAAGCTCATTATTAATTGCAATTATAGCTCTGGGATAAAAACTATTGAGAAAACGTGTGGTCCGAGTCTTAATTGTTCTATATCTTCTGCCAGATGGTAACAGTTCAAAAAAGTTATAAGCAGGATGGGAAGAGTCTCTCAGGATGCTATGTGATTTCCTTAGACAGCGGGATGTGAAGATGTCATCCAGGGTTGGTAGCTGGAGCCCGATGATATTCTGGGCAATTTTAATGGTTCTCTGTAGAGCTTTTTTGTCCGCTACAGAGCTACTCCCAAACCATGCCAGAATGCCATAGGTTAGGACACTCTCAATGGTGCTACGATAGTATGACAGAAGCAAATGCTGAGATAAATTTAACTTGCCGAGCATTCTCAGGAAATACAGCCTCTTCTGTGCCTTCTTCATTAGCATGTTGGCATTTATAGTCCATGAGAGGTCCTCTGAGATGTAAGTACCCAGAAATTTAAAACTACCAACTCTCTCCACTTCCTCACCGTTTATGTACAGTGGTAAATGTACATATCTCTTCCTCCTAAAATCAATTATGAGTTCTTTAGTTTTTTTGATGTTAAGTGTGAGATGATTTTCTTTACACCAAAGTATCAACCTTTGTACTTCCTTTCTATAAGCAGACTCATTGTTCTTATTTATGAGCCCCACCACTGTCGTATCATCCGCAAATTTAATAATTGCATTGGTGTTATACAGTGGGGTGCAATCATGTGTGTACAGGGAATAGAGGAAGGGACTTAGCACGCAGCCCTGGGGAGCTCCTGTACTTAGTACCAGGGTAGAAGAATGGTGAGATCCCATCCTTACTGACTGTGGCCTATCTGTCAGAAAATCCTTTATCCACATGCATATCTCCTGAGGTAATCCCAGGTTGATCATTTTAAAAAACAACCTATTTGGTAGAATGGTATTAAAAGCAGAGCTATAATCCACAAACAACAGCCTCGCATAAGTTCCCTGATGTTCTAAGTGGCTCAATACAGTATGGAGTACAATGGACACAGCATCATCAGTAGATCTATTTTTCCTGTATGCAAATTGCCATGGGTCCAAAGAAGGTGGAAGACTAGCCTTAATGTAATCCAGCACCAATCTCTCAAAACATTTCATAACAACAGATGTTAAAGCTACTGGTCTGTAATCATTGAGAGATACCACAGCTGACTGCTTGGGGACTGGCACTATAATAGATGTCTTCAGGCAAGTGGGGACTGAACACTGCAACAAGGATAGATTGAAAATATCCGTAAAAACTCCAGCTAATTCTGCAGCACAGCCCCTAATAACTCGTCCCATGATTCCATCTGGTCCAGCTGCCTTTCGAACATTAATATTCTGGAAAGCGCGTCTCACATCTGAAATCTGCAGTACTAGTGGTTGTCTGTTGATGGTAGATTCTAGTGATGTATTATAGACAGTAGGTGCTGGAATAATGGTTGTTCCTGTTTCCACCTCAAAACGGCTGAAAAATTGATTTAACTGCTCAGCCAAAAAATCACTGCTGCTACACAGACTGTTTTTGTTACTCTGACCAGTGATTTGTCTTAGGCCGTGCCACACTCGGCGAGTGTCAGAACTTTCAAGGTGTTGTTCAATTCTCTGGCTGTACATAGCTTTGGCATCCTTAATGCCCCTTTTCAGTTTAGCTCTAGCCTCTCTGTACTGTAGTTCATCACCAGAATGAAAAGCAGCATTTCTGGCTTTTAATAAAAGGCGCACTTCTCTATTTAGCCAAGGCTTGTTATTAGAAAACACTCGTACTTGTCTGGTAGTAGTAACAACATTGATGCAGCTTTTGATATAAAACAGTACTGTTGAGGCATAAGTATCAACATTGTCCTCCTCAAACAGTGCCCAATCAGTGCTCCTAAAGCAATCTTGAAGTTGCTCAGATGCATCCACTGGCCACACTTGTATTTCTCTAATTGATGGTCTGATTCTTTTAACAAGAGGTCTGTATGATGGAATCAAAAAAAGAGATATATGATCTGACTGTCCCAAGCTAGGCAATGGCTTCGTCTTATATCCATGTATGATGTTACTATATACCTGATCCAAGGTATTTTCCCCTCTAGTGGGACAGTCCACATACTGATAAAAGTTAGGGAGGACGGTCTTTAAATTGGCTTGATTGAAATCACCTGCTACCACCAGCACTCCATCTGGGTAGGCCTGCTGCTGTTTGCTGATAGCAGTTAACAAACAACTCAAAGCTGTGGTTGTGTTAGCATCAGGAGGTATATATACTGCTGTTATTATAATAACATTAAACTCACGAGGCAGGTAAAAGGGGCGGCATTTCACTGCCAAATACTCCAAATCAGGAGAACAGTGAATGTCCAGTATTTTAACATCTGTGCTCCAATTATCGTTTGTGTAAACACAAACCCCTCCACCTCTGCTCTTCCCAGATTCAACAGATCTGTCTGCTCGATGTACTCTGCGTCCTTGTAGTTCAATTACCTCCCCTGGGATGGAAGAGTCAAGCCATGTCTCTGTAAAGATCATAACGCAACAGTCTCGAATATTTTTCTGTAGGGAGATAGTAAGTTCCAGCTCCTCAATCTTGTTGGGTAGAGATCTAACATTTGAGACAAAAAGACTTGGCAATGCAGGCTTGTGAGGATTTTTGCCTAACCTCACTCGTAGACCGGCCCTGCAACCTCTTTTCTGCTTGCGTTTTCTCCGTGCTCTTTTCTTCCTGACAGGGAGAGCAGGGGGAGTAACCCCCGGATATGCAGGCTGTCTTAAAAGCTCAGCTGGGATGTTGTAAGTTGAGACCGTCGATTCAAAGTTGTAACCTTCTCTGCCAATAGATAATAATTCTTGTCGACTGTAAATTACTTGTGCCTGAGCATGTAGAGTCCGTAATAAGGGCCGATCTCTGGATCGGCCATACAGTCTGCATGGGATGGAAGTTAATGCAAATAGTCCATCAATATGCCTATGTTTTGAAGGGGGAATTTCAATCTATGGCCCATTTATTCTTGTCTCTAGTTTTGATGATAACTCTAAAAATATATTACCCATTCGGGTAATTTCCCCGAGTTTTGAAAGGCAGAAACACATAAATATCGATGTTGAAAAAATGGGTCTGTTTTTACCGAACTTATGTTAGGGGACAAAATAAAATATTCAGTATAAATAAATGAAACAAATAATAAGATAATCAGAAGACAGAAGAATTAAGAGGCAAAATAGCAATGTGAGAGAATAACAGCTTTAGTAAAAAATAATCAAAAAGAAAAAGCTCAGTCTCCACTCTTCATTTCTGGGGGGCGGGGGTGTTGAAATCTACAGTGACAAGAGGCACTGTATAAATCCTAGGCAAGTTTTCTCAGAAGTAAGTTATATTGTATTGAATAGGATTTAGCCTTTTAGGTATATAGGATAGCAAATGTAGGGCACATTGGTGGCTTTGTGTCCCTTTATTTTGGTGGACATTAGACATAATGAGCCTCTCCCGTTCGTTGTGAAATCTGTTCCAAAATTTGTTTTTAGCTGGGATCTGAGCACCAACTGATCCACTTTTTAAAGAAAATGTCAGAAGAACTGCATTTGATCATGGATCAGTCATGCCTTTGATGCTGTGAAAGTTTATGTATGAGAAACCATGGTTTCAGCAGATGCTGTAAAACTACTGCAATGGGTATTGATATGAACCTCATAATTGCCAAGAGTTTACCTTGTGCAATAGGTTTTAGCTATACAACTAGAAGACCTGGATTCAAATCCCAGGTACTGCCATGGACAAAATTTGTGATGCTTTGATGTGATTTTAACACAAGTGGGCCTTAGGCTTCTGCGGTTGCTCCTAATGATAAATGCTAATCTTATGATCTAAAAGATAAAAATGCTGCATAACTCCACTGCATGCATTTAAAGGAAATTCCTAAAAGACCACTGTTAAGATGTGGAATTTTGAAATCACAGAGTGTTAAAGTAATTAATAGTACAGGAATAGTAGGAGTAGCCCTGAAATGTACATTGTACTTTAAAAATTAGGTTGAACAGCAGTTTATTAAGAATATCTTGGTGTACTATGGGTTTACACATCTTTATACCTCCAGGCTCTGCAAAACTGTAGTCATAATAAGGATGTTTATCATCATAATGGCAGTGTAACAGATTCTGAGTTAGAAACCCTTGTACTTACAAGAACTGCAGGAAAAATAGATATTCCTATTATAAAATTTCTGTTGGTACACCAGGCCCTAATGCCCCCAGGCCCAGCAGAAAGGGTGTTGATGAATGGGACGAAAGGGTATGAATAGCTGCCAGAAAGATAACCAGTGTTATCTCTGGCTTGTATTATCATATGTGGTGGGAGTGTAAATTGATTCAGAAATTTTGGAAATTGATTTTTAAGGAAATATGTGATATATTTGGAAAAGATATCAAACTTAATTCTAAAATTGCTTTGCTGTCAATTTTTGATAAGATAGAACTTGATTATTGCTCAAAGGAATTGATTTTTAATTTTATGACAAGTGCTAGAATATTAATAGCTAGATTCCAAAAAGATAAAAATGATATTAAATTAGAAGAGTGGTATAATAAAGTATGGGACATTGCGTTAAATGATAAATTGACTACTGAACTTAAGATGAAATGAGGGGAAATAAGAGTAAATATTTTTATGTTATTTGGGGTAGATTTATTGAATTTGTATTAGTGAAAGGAAAGGGGAAAGCCTCTAAGCAACAATCAATACAACTTTGGAAAGGAGGTTCGTAATAAAGTATTGCTCCAAAGGGTCCCATGGGTATGGGGGTGCACTGTGTTTTAGATTGTATTAGCAAGTATTTTGTATTCTTGTATTTGTTTTGGAAATTTTAAAAAATAAAATAAAAAAGGAGCATTGAGTTGGAAGACAATACATCACACCACACACACTGAATACCAACAACAATCATGTAGCATTAGTAGCAAGAACAGTAGCATATGAGTACAACATGGATTTTTCTCCAAAGATTTAAACTGGCTAGGTCAGTGGTTCTTAACCTTTGTTACTCGGATGTTTTTGAACTGCAACTCCCAGAAACCCCAGTCAGCACAGTTGGTGGTGAAGGCTTCTGGGAGTTGCAGTCCAAAACTCCTGAGTAACCCAAGGTTAAGAACCAGTGGGCTAGGTAAGCACATAGAAAAAAGTGTTTATGCATTTATAATATGCTTTAAAGTTTTTAACAAATGAATTTTACTTTACTTTTCATGTTTTGGATATGTATTTCTGTTTCAAGGTGCCTCTTTTAGGCTACAAGCTCCTTTATTTTTGTATTCAAATATGATTTAAGTTTCTGTCTTTAATTTTTATAGCTAAAAGTTTGCAATTGAAATATATTTTATTTTATTTTTCTGATCTAATTTCTGCCCATAACTTAAGAATGTACCTTTAATTGGGATAATTGAGAGTGGTGACAAATACAGACTTATAATTTATCCCTGGAGATCTATATAGTTCTGTAGGACTCTTAAGGAGTGGTCCAGGCATCAAACTCCCTGACCTGACAACTACTGCTATGAGACAGATCCTTTGTTTTGAACAGATTTTTTTAAAAAAGTAATCTTTTATAGGTTTTGACTTACTTATTTTGTTGGGCATGTCTTAAATATAAGTCTGTTACAGTTTCATGTCATATATCAATCACCGCAAGACAGATTCGAGAACTGAGATTCACCTTCTTGCTTTGTAAAGGAGCAGGTGGGTGGATACCATCCACACTTCTATTTCATGCTAGCCATTCCTGTCATTAATCTAGTTACATATTATGGACCCTTAAAAAAACACACACACACGGACACACACAAAAGTTCACAGTAGTGTTCCTGACAGGACAGATATGTTGCCATTTTTTTTGAACAAGGGATCTAGCATCATAAAAATACCAGACAAAAGTGCTGATTTCAAAAATGCCATTGAGAGATTGGCTTTGAAATTAGATGTCACCATCTCCTGAAAGCTAAATTACTTTCCTTATTCATGCTGGAGTGATACAGTATTAGAATCTGACATCCCTTTTGTGTGTTTTCCCCCAACTCTAAAGTCTAGTAGCTGAAAGTGGAAAGCAAGAATCCATCCAGATGAGGAAGGGAAATAAACAGCAGCACATTAACATAATAGCCGAGCACATGGTAAATAAATATTTGTCTTGTTTACCTCCTCCAGTCACAATTTCAGGAATCAGTATTTTAAGCATAATTTTACAGTTTCATAAGGCACAGAACTGTTTGTGAATAAGAAAGAGCTTGCAGGTGTGTTGATGCTAATTGCTTGGATGATGGGTGCTTGTGGGACCCAATCATACTACATGTGATGTGGGGCATAATGTTAGTTAAGAACCAGCAAAGCTTATGCTGCAGTGCTGTAACACAGTTACAAAAGAGTAAGTCCTACTGGATAGAGTAGCAATTACTGTACCTCTTGTGTAATCGTACACAGGACTTCAGTGTTAAATTGCAACCTTTTGAATATTTACTTTTGAGGAAAATGTGCTGTCAATGGGTCAGACCAGAGAAAATCTTATTCAATTAAGCTGCAAAGCTTTATGAAGGACCTTGAGCTGGTCATTTTCTCAATGCAAAACCTATTGCACAAATTTATTATGGGGATAAACTTGAAAAGCATCATATATACCTTTTGGAACTTCTTGAAGAAAAAGCAACATAAACATGTGACAACTGCATAGACAAAATTATATATAAGCTTATGTTCCACTTGCTTAATTGAAATGTTCTGGAAAAGTTTGATATACAAATTTAGCTATTGCAATAGTTATTTGTGATTTTTTTAAAAAAAGTATTATTTCATGGAAAGAGCCAGCTTGGTCAAGTGTTTAGTGTGTTGAACTTGAGAGATCCTGCTTCAAATCCCTAACTTATCTCACAAGATTTCATGATAATAAAAATGGGGCAGAGGTCCATATCTGCTGTCTGAGATCTTTGGAAGAAGACATGGAATATAAATATAAATATGAGAATATAAATATAAAAAAACAAATAAACAAACAATGATTATACATAGACTCAGGTCTATGTACAATGGAGAGGGCATTTTAAATAATAAAAAAATGACTATATGCCTATTTTCCAGATGTATAAAGCTGCCTTCAAGGAAAACTACTGTGCTAAGAGTCCATTGAGAAGTTTCTGCTTTTATTGTGGGTCACTGGTTCATTGCAGTATCCACCTCGCACTGCATGAGCTTTGCATTTGATTCCTACATTATTTTTGAAGCAGATGCAATTCGTGTCAGTCCATTTCTTCTGAAAACCAATGTTTCAATAAATTCTGGGGTATTTTATTCATTTCAGCTGTTTTCTGAACCAGGTTTTATTTCCAGCCGACAATCCTCCTCTTTTACTAATCCACTGTATGATTGAAATATCAGCTTTGAACAATCAGGATATGAACCTTCAGTTATACCATCAATAATATTAACCAGTTTTAAGTACAAAAGCAAAAGGTATCAATTATTCAAATCCTCATGTCTTGTCTTCCCATTGTGGAAATGGGGAGACTGAGGCTGATTGGCTTGCTTTAAGGCTGCCTCGTGAAATTCTCTCATGTGAGGCAATGCAGTGACTCTGCTTCCTCTCTTTCCACCTTCTATATCTAGAAGGAATGAATTTAGGATGATGGGCAGAGGCAAAGTCTGATGATGTGGGGTATCTTTGCTTTCCTTTTCTTCCCTTCTACAGCTCTTAGCAAGGTCAGAGAATCAGAAGATTCTGTGATACATCTTAAGACTTATTCCCTGCACAAGCTAAGAAAGCACCGTAGAATATGGCCAGCACTTCTTGGGTTTTGCAAAGAAGGAACTGCAATTATGACTACACTGCTTTTTGCCAGTCTGTCCACTGCTCTCAGTTGTCCCACGATCTTGTGGGTAAGCTTTCTTCACATCATTCCTCTACCTGCTTTTGGGTTAAATAAACTGGGGGTGGGGAACAGATAGACAAAGGCACAGAAATAAGAGAGAGGGGAACTGTACCATAATATTATACAGATTATATGATGTCTTTTGGTTCAGCAGTCAAAACAGCTTTAAAGTTCAAAGCTAATTCAAACTGGATTTTTGAACCATAAAGTCTTAAAACATTTGCACCAAACTGAAGAATTACCTTCTTATCTTAACCTGATAAAATCCTTTCAGTGTTGGCTCTATTTGTAATTTTTTTTTTAAGAGATGACTTGAATTGTAAAATTTGGTCCTTAAAATGTGTGTTTCTGGAGTACAGTTGCCTATTGTCAAAAGGTAAAATGTCTTGCAGTATTGAGAAAAGGATTTGCATAAATTGCTTTCACCTGCTGGCCATCCCAGGTTAATGAAAGTGAAAGGAGCATAAGGTTCAGAGAGAATCAAACAGCTTTGTGAGACTAATCTGTTGTAACTCTTTCACTGCCACATAATTCATCTTGAATCAGCTGAATCCTGAGACACAAATCACTGGAGGAATTGCTACTGATCCCACTGGAAACAAAGACTTGTCTTACTGCTGAGCAAACACTTTTTGGGTTTTTTCAGTATCAGGCATACTTTAGTTTTCATGGCTTTATGTCATTGTGAGGCACCTCTAAGGTGAATGAATCTGCACTTCAAAAGTGACCAATGCTTCCTGTCACTGATAAAACAGATGAGACTTGCAACAGGATGTGGAATCAACACTGAGTCCAAAAAGAACTCATGCTACAATGCTTAACATGAATTCTCAATCTATTTTCAAGGACTGTTGTTAAAAGTTCCTTGCCTGTTATCTCAAGAGGCATGTTCTGTCTTGAATTTACAAACAAAGCAGAAGATGGCATATTCTAACTCATCTTCGCCTAGTTCTTTCATAATCTCTACTGTGCATATTGGATGGTGTGTGATAAACATTGGAGCCTCTTCACAACTGGAACTGGAGGAAAACATCACTGTACTTTTTTGTGAACTTACAGTAAAAATTAAAATCACAAGGTGTTTCAAACTTGTAACCTGGCAGCATGCACGGCTGCCAAAAGGGTGCACAGAAAACCTTGACCAACAGTCTGAACCTTGTACATTTCTGATTGCTTCCATTCTTCTGCAGTCGCAAAGGGGCACCTTGCTTTGTCCCCTCCTGAGCACATGTGCTGTTGAACCAGCTCCTATGCGCCATCTGTCTATTTCTATAGCACTTATTTACGCCTACATATATATAGAAAACGTTTTCATCTAAATTCTGAACATATGGCTGATTACCTCTAGTACTAAAGAAGAAAGGGAGAGAGGGCAGGAGTGCAAAAATGAGGAGGTGTCACTTTAAAGGATTACCAAAGTTTGGTATCTAGGTTTGAATCAATGTGTGAAATTCAGTTCTTTCTCCATTAAAACCCAACAATATTGTCTTCTGTCTGCAGGCCCTGTTTTTCTACCTGTCTTCTTCTGTCTTGGTTCACCTACAACTTCAAGTCCTCTCTGCTCAGCCTGTGGCAGAATGCAGCTTGTCTTCTTCCTAAACCCCACAGGATATTTTTCTCCTGACCAATCTGACCTTTCATCTCTCTCACAGCAGCGGCATTTCTGTTACCATTCTATAACTGGCTCTTCTTTCTGAAAATTGCTTCTGAAAATTTGGCAGCATCTTTCAGCTTTTGAAATCAGGGTGTCTCAGGTAAAAGGCAACAAATAGGTTAACTGCATAATGCAAAATGCACCACACACAGAGACAATAAATATGTGCTGAACAATTAGTATCATTTCTCCTAGTTTCTAGTGTTTTACTAGCTTTTTAAAAATATATCTTTAAACTAGGTTTGTCCGATTGACACAGTGCAGTATTATTACATGAATCACAAAAATCAATGCAGAATTGCATCTTATCTGGCACTCGCTGATCTTAGGCTTCTTTGTGAAGCCTGTACGTTTTTACTAAAATCCAAATATCTTTGTAATATTATGCCCCCAATTTTGGATGCAACTGAATGTCAAAATATCTTGGCTAACCTATCATAAGAAACTGTTGCCAAAGTAATGTCTAGTTAATTCCAATATGTATTTTAGAAAAGTCTATTTTATTTTATACTAAAAATGTTTGGCACAATACCTGAAGAATCTATTAGAAATTGTCACAATGACAGATATTTTTGTGTGACGCTAATTTAAACTAGAAAATTAGATGAGTGAGATCACCAGATGATATGAATGAGTGTAGAAATTACTACTGTATAAGTTTTCCCATTCTTCCCACAAGTATGTCTGTTTATGTGATAATAAGTAACACTTCGTTAAGTGGCTTTTGTCTTGTAGCCTTAATTTCTAAAATGAAAAGATCCAGGGCTTCAGGAAATCACAACTGTGGCCTGGTAATATTTCCACATGCCTCATGGTGCCTTTGCTAGATCAGTGAGACAATTACTAAAATCAATAAAATAAATGATGTCTCGCTTGTTCCATATGTTTAGTGTTAGGTTATAATCAACCACAGTGGGCCAAATGGCGTTCTGCACATTCTGAGAAAGTATTTAATGTATTTCTGAGCCACTTTTTAAAACCATAAACTACCAAAGGTGGCTTACAGAATAAAAACAATCCCAAAAAAAGCATTTTAATTTCACCTATTCTGGCCCAGAAAAATATATTCTTTAGAGCTCTCCTGGTGTTTTAATACTCAAATGTCCATTCTAATGTTGTGATAAAGATCTCACCCCCTGGTCCCCACCTTCCTCTTTCCCACTTTGGCATTATCAAGAAACAATGCACTCAACCAGAGAAACACATAATTACATTATCTGTATCAGAAGCATTGTTTAGTCATTAAGTTCTGTCCGACTCTCTGTGACCCCATGGAACAGAGCATGCCAGGCCCTCCTGTCTTGCACTGCCTCCCGGAGTTGGGTCAAATCCATGTTGGTAGCTTCAGTGACACTGTCCAAACATCTCATCCTCTGTCCTCCCCTTCTCCTCTTACCCTCACACTTTCCCAACATCAGGATCTTTTCCAGGGAGTCTTCTCTTCTCATGAGATGGCCAAAGTATTGGAGCGTCAGCTTCAGGATCTGTCCTTCCAGTGAGCACTCAGGGTTGATTTCCTTCAAAATGGATAGGTCTGTTCTCCTTGCAAGCCAGGGGACTCTCAAGAGTCTCCTCTAGCACCACAATTCAAAAGCATCAATTCTTCAGCGGTCAGCTTTCTTTATGGTCCAGCTCTCACTTCCGTACATCACTGCAGGGAAAACCATAGCTTTGACTATTCGGACTTTTGTTGGCAAGGTGATGTCTCTGCTTTTTAAGATGCTGTCGACGTTTGTCATTACTTTCCTCCCAAGAAGCAGGCAGCTTTTAATTTCGGGGCTGCTTTCACCATCTGTAGTGATCATGGAGCCCAAGAAAGTGAAATCTGTCACTGCCTCCATATCTTCCACTTCTGTTTCCCAGGAGGTGATGGGACCAGTGACCATGATCTTAGTTTTTTGATGTTGAGCTTCAGACTGTTTTTTGCACTCTCCTCTTTCACCCTCATTAAGAGGTTCTTTAATTCCTCCTCACTTTCTGCCATCCGAGTGGTATCATCTGGTTATCTGAGGTTTTTTATATTTCTTCCGGCAATCTTAATTCCGGCTTGGGATTCATCCAGTCCAGCCTTTTGCATGACGTATTCTCCATATAAGTTAAATAACCAGGGAGACAATATACAGCCTTGTCGTACTCCTTTCCCAATTTTGAACCAATTAGTTGTTCCATATCCAGTTCTAATTTTTGCTTCCTGTCTTACATATAGATTTCTCAGGAGATAAGACACTCCCATTTCTTTAAGGACTTGCCATAGTTTGCTGTGGTTGACACAGTCAAAGGCTTTTGCATAGTCAATGAAGCAGAAGTAGATGTTCTTCTGGAACTCTCTGGCTTTTTCCATAATCCAGGGAATATTAGCAATTTGGTCTCTAGTTCCTCTGCCCTTTCGAAATCCAGCTTGTACTTCTGGGAGTTCTCGGTACACAAACTGCTGAAGCCTACCCTGTAGGATTTTGAGCATAATGTTGCTAGCATGTAAAATGAGTGCAATTGTATGGTAGTTGGAACATTCTTTGGCACTGCCCTTCTTTGGGACTGGGATGTAGACTGATCTTCTCCAATCCTCTGGCCACTGTTGAGTTTTCTAATCTTGCTGGCATGTTGAGTGTAGCACTTTAACAGCATCATCTTTTAAGATTTTAAATAGTTCAGTTGGAATGCCATCACCTCCACTGGCCTTGTTGTTAGCCATGCTTTCTAAGGCCCACTTGACTTCACTTTCCAGGATGCCCGATTCAAGGTCAGCAACCACACTATCTGGGTTGTCCGGGATATCCAGATCTTTCTGGTATACTTACTCTGTGTATTCTTGCCACCTCTTCTTGATGTCTTCTGCTTCTGTAAGGTTCCTACCATTTTTGTCCTTTATCATGTCCATCTTTGCACAAAATGTTCTTTTAATATCTCCAATTTTCTTGAACAGATCTCTGGTTTTTCCCTTTCTATTATTTTCATCTATATCTTTGCACTGTTCGTTTACGAAGGCCCTCTTGTCTCTCCTTGCTATTCTTTGGAAGTCTGCATTCAATTTTCTGTATATTTCCCTATCTCTCTTGCATTTTGTTTCCTCTTCTCTGCTATTGTAAGGCCTCGTTGGACAGCCACATTGCTTTCTTGCATTTCCTTTTCTCTGGGGTGGTTTTGTTGCCGCCTCCTGTACAATGTTATGAGCCTCCATTGATAGTTCTTCAGGCACTCTCTCCACCAAATCTAGTTCCTTAAATCTGTTCTTCACTTCTTCATCAGAAGCCGATGATGAGAGCCACAATCAGCTCCAGGTCTTGTTTTCGCTCACTGTATAGAACTTCTCTATTTTTGGCAGCAGAGAATATAATCAATCTGATTTTGGTATTGCCCATCTGGTGATGTCCATGTGTAGAGTCACCTCTTGTATTGTTGGGAAAGAGTGTTTGTGATGACCAGCTTCTTCTCTTGACAAAACTCTATTTGCCCTGCTTTGTTTTGAACTCCAAGGCCAAACGTGACTGTTCCTTTTATCTCTTGACTCCCCACTTTAGCATTCCAGTCCCCTATAATGAGAAGAAAATCTTTCGTTGATGTCAGTTCTAGAAGGTGTTGTAAGTCTTCATAGAATTGGTTAATTTCAGCCTCTTCAGTATTGCTGGTTGGTGCATAAACTTGGAGTACTGTGATGTTGAAAGGTCTGCCTTGGATTCGTATTGAAATCATTCTATCATTTTTGTGATTATATCCCAGTACAGCTTTTCCCACTCTTTCTTTCACTATGAGGGCTACTCCATTTCTTCTACGGGATTCTTTCCCACAACAGTAGATACGGTAATCGTGTGAATTGAATTCGCCCATTCCCGTCCATTTTAGTTCACTGACGCCCAGGATGTCAATGTTTATTCTTGCCATCCCCTGTTTGACCACATCCAACTTACCAAGGTTCATAGATCTTACATTTGAGGTTCATATGCAGTATTTTTCCTTGCAGCATCGGACTTTCCTTTCATTTCCAGGTGCGTCCGCAGCTGAGCGTCCTTTCAGCTTTGGCCCAAACACTTCATTAGCTCTGGAGCTACTTTTACTTGTCCTCTGTTTTTCCTCAGTAGCATGTTGGACGCTTTCCGACCTAAGGGGTTCATCTTCCTGCGTGATATCTTTTAGCCTTTTGTTTCTGTCCATGGAGTTTTCTTGGCAAAGATACTGGAGTGGCTTGCCAGTTCCTGCTCCAGGTGGATCGTGTTTAGTCATAACTCTCCACTATGACCTGTCCGTCTTGGGTGTCCCTGTACGGCATAGTCCATAGCTTCTCTCATTACTGAAGCCCCTTCGCCAAGACAAGGCAGCAATCCCTGAAGGGGAGCAGAAGCATTACATCATATCAAAACTGGCTCTGTAGAAAGGCATCCTGCAGGGAGGATGCTGTTACCTAGCAACTTCTAGATGTGATTAACACTTTTTGAGCTTCTTTCTCTGTCTCTCACACACATGCGTTCTCACTGTCTCTCTTCCTCCCATCAAGTCCAAACTAGAAATGCCACATACATATACATATTTTTCTGCTTGTTTTTCTTGGGATTTTGCTTTTAGCTTTAAATCCACAGCAGCCTTAACAAGCTACATGTTTGAGCAATGAATTGGAAGCCGGGGAGAGCATGTATTGCTTAATGCTTTTCCCCAGCTGCTTTTTTGTGTGTTGAAACTGTCCTTTCCGACTGTCCCCTCCCCCACATCAAGGCAGAAGAGGAAGTAATTCTGAGAAGATAAAATTCAGAAGAGAAGGAGAACACTTCAGAAAAGATAACACCCAAATGCACATCACATTTTACCTTGGTCTCTGGTGAAACTCTATGCAATTAAACAATACCAAAGTTATTCAGCAGGAATAACAAATTTTAAATATCTGTGTTATAAATGTAAAGGTTTCATGGTCAAATCTGTATACACAATAACCTCTAAAACCAGTTAAGAATAAATGAATTCATGCCTCTTAACAGGTTATATAGTTTTTGTAGTGGCAAAATTAAACCTCTTCTGATTCTAGAGGAAAATTATTTCCCTAGATATGCGCTTCTGTCTCACATTTGTTTGAGACTATATATCCTGATAATTGTATAGAAAACCAGAACATGGAAAAGTTACTTTGTTAGATTACAGTTCCAAGACTCCTCCAGTCAGCATAGCCATTGCAGTCCAAATAAATAACCTTAAGAAATGTTTGTTAAAATTAAACTAATATTACTTTGCTTAGCTTCAAGACATGTCCAAAGGCACATGAAGAAGCAGCCAAGTGAGCAGGCCTGGACTTTGTTACCACCTGGATGAAAGACCTACAGGATCTCCATGTATGTTGTTTTGAGTTAAATGATGCAAGAATGGTTGGATAACACGGAATTAACTATGGAGACCTCTTTTGTCACTGAAGACTGTCTGATCTAGTGATCCTTCACGAAGCAGAGGGTTGTGCGAAAATGGACCTCTGTTGTTAATCCAAATGTTTAGGCATATAAGAGAAATTGGTCCTTCAGATATATCAAGTCATCAGTTTCACACCAGTATCAAGCCATCCACCATCAGAATCAAGCTTCCTTGCCCTTGATTATCTTTTTTTAATTCCTTCATTACTGCCCTTTTGAGTTTCCAGTTTTCTTCTGATTTCTTGGCTGCAGTCTCCATTTGGATTGGTGATTGAGCCAAGGTATGGAAAAATGTTAACAATTTCTATTTCTTCATTGTCAACATTAAAGCTGTGTAGTACTTCTGCAGTCATGATTTTATCTTAATGTTCAACTGCAGTCCTGTTTTTGCACTTTCTTCTTTCATTAAAAGTCACTTCAAGTCATTTGTGCCTCCTGCCAGTAAGATGATGTGAACTGCCTATCTTAAATTATTGATGCTTTTTCCACCAATTTTTATTCATCCTTCATCTGAATCTAATCTCATTTTTGTATGATACGTTCTGTGTACAGATTGAACAGATGGGATAAAAGGCACTCTTTTCTGACACCTTTGTTTATAGGAAACCATTCTGTCTCTCCATAATCTGTCCTAATGTTAGCTTCTTATCATAATACAATTTATGCATGAGGACAATCAAGTACTGAGGCACACCCGTTTCTTTCAGAACAATCTATAGCTCCTCATGATGTACATCAAAAAGTTTTGTTCTATAAAGCATGGATTAATCTTCTGAAATTCTTTGGTGGGCTCTAGCAGCCAGCAGATATTTGCTATATGACCATGAGTGCTTTTTTCATTTTTTGAATGCAGCTTGAACATCAGGCATTTCAGCTCCATATAAGGTATAAGCCTTTGTTGCAACACCTTTGCTTGCATGAAAAATTAGAGCATCGGTCCTATAGTTACAGTGGTGCCTCACTTAACGATGTTAATTCGTTCCAGCGAAATCATTGTAGAGCGAAAACATCGTAAAGCAAAAATAAAAAACCCGGTTAATGCATTCCAATGGGTTAAAAACTCACCGTCCAGCGAAGATCCTCCATACGGCGGCCATTTTCGGTGCCTGTCTAGCGAGGAATCCATCCTAGAAAACAGCGGGGGGCCATTTCCTTTAGCCGGTGGCCATTTTGGAACCCAACGATCAGCTGTTTGCTGATTGTCATAATGTGAAAAATCGGTTCCCAAAGCAGGGAACCGATCATCGCACAGCGGATTCTGCCCATAGGAAGCATCATTTTGCAATCGCTTTTGCGATCGTAAAAAAGGCATTGTTAATCGGATTTGTTATATGGGGCAATCGTAAAGCGAGGCACGACTGTATTGCACTCCTTGGCATCTCCTTTCTTGGGGATTGGAATGTATACCAGACGGTTCCAGTCTGTGGACCATAGTTTTGCTTTCCATTTTTGTTAACATATTCTTATTCAGATTCTGACAGATTCAGTATAGATAGAAATAGTTCTATCTATATTGCATCTACCCCTGGTACTTTATATTGCATCTACCCCTGGTACTTTATTTCTTTATAGTGCTTTTAGAAAAGCTTTCACTTTACTTTCTAGAACTGCAGGTTATTCATCATGGGATTCCTCTTCTGACAACCTTTTATCTCTTTTGTAGATAGTATACTGAAGACATATACAGAGAAAATAAATAAATAAAATGCATCAGTGATCTTTTTATGGTAAATCAGCTCATGTGATTTAAGAACAGGTGAAATATCACAGAAATTTAGCATTTTAAAGTTATCATATTCGTACATTCAGCTATAAACACACATACCAAACTCGTACCCTGTTGCTGCTATCAGGTTTGCTTCTGGAGTCAATAATTATTCCATGGACAAAGTTTATTATACTGGTACATAGTGTAGTTTACTGAAGTCAGTGGGGATTATCTCTGAAAATCTGATCACTTTATCAGCCCAAAGAGATGAATTTTGCAATGATTTGAAATCACTAGTTTATATTTTCATTTGGGTAGGATGGGTGGGTAAAATGTTATTTTGTACTCCAGCACTGAGGGTTATGACTCTGACCTGAACAGTAGTCAGAATTCTGACAGTGAGGAGAAATGAATTGGATCAAGAAACCAGTGGTGCAAGCCATACAGTCTGTCTACCAGGAGAGCCCATATTATAATAATAATAATAATAATAATAATAATAATTTATTGTCATTGTAAGTATATACACATACAACGAAATTCACAGACACCCAGAGACCAGACACATGCACACACATAAAATTCCCAAACACTCCCCACCCACTAAAAGTCCCCCACTAAAAATACAAACATCTACAACACAGGCCAAGTTACACAGTCAAAGTTCATCACATCCCGAGCCAGATATGCCTGAGGAATTAGTCACCTTTATACCTCATGCTCTTCATGCTCTCTAATGCATGATCATGATCACAGCCAAAGCATAAGGCAGTGGCTGATGCAAAGATAATGGACAGCTACCTCTTCAAAGGTTCTACCTCTTTAAAAGTTCAGGAAGGGAGAATATATGGAATGCCATAGGAAGGATAAAATACCAGCACAGAACTTGTTGGAATTATCCAAGGTCCTGAAACTTCAGTCGTAGCCTACCTGTCTGAATAAGGCAAGTATTCCAGTTGTGTTTTGTTTCTGATTTTTCAGTGATCCAAAAAAGGTAACACTTAAGACAGAACTTTGTTTCAACCAATGGATCAAATGGCTACTTTCTTCTTTCTGTCTGAATAAGCTGTTTGACAGCACTTGCTATAGCCTATTACAGAGTATGTTGTAAGGGCAGTTAACTATGTACTGTACCTAACTTGAGAATTTAGCATAGAGCCCAAAACAAAAAATCAGCTTGGAGACAATTCAGTTTGGAGTCACCTGTGTCAACTGGTGGGTTACTAACTCAGAATGGACCAGCACTTGTGTACTGTGATGCTCTCTCTCCATTCTTCAGAATGCTACTTCTGCAAAATACTGATTATGAAAGTTAGCCTTTATAAGATATCAAGGGCATTCTAGTGTCTTTAGTTGCTCTATCAGACAAAGATGGCCACATGATCAAAATCAGGCATAAAGGAATTGCAAAAGACAGGGGAAAAATGGAATAAAAATAAGACTGAAATCAAAGATCCTCCTTATGATAACACACAACTGCAAGAGGCAGCATATAGCAAGATGGTCCTGCTCTCTTCATCATGTCATCTTCCAGATACAGTGTTACCACTATGCAGTCTCTTCAACCTTGAACATTTATTCAGACTGTACATATGTGATGTGGGTTTATTAAACCATGTTATATAGAGGTCTCTAAGAGGGCTCCAAAACACAGGTCTGTTTTCTTTTTAGTGCAAAGAGCCAGTAAGAGTGTCTCTGGAATATAAACTCTGCATAACAGATCAGTGCACAGTGAATTCTTGGTCCTTAAATACGATGCAATCAGAACAGTGTATGAAAAGTATGATACTGTACGTTCCTCTATGTCTGTCCTAGGTCAATAGGAAAGCATGGCCCTAAAGTGGTCCTGACCCGACCAGATAGGTGGGATATAAATAAAATAAATAAATAAATAAAATAAAATTGGAGAAGCGTGGAGCCCTCTTAACGTCACTGTTAAAGAAACTTCATACTATTATTGTGCCCTGGATAAATGTAAGAATTTGTGGTGGATTTCACTTTCTGCACTGAGAGATCCATTTTCCTGTTAGCAAAGAATGTAGATTAAATAGCAGCAGCCATATTGGGCAGACATGAGTGGAAAAGCTGCAAGAGTATTGATTTCTTACTGAACTTTGTGTATATCATGGCATTTCCCCCCTGCTCAGGGTGTTGCTGGGTAAAGGTTCCCTGGGCGACAGGGAGGGGGGGATTTTTCCCCCTTTGCTTGACATGGCTGATGAATAGAAAAAACAGCACCAAAGACAGGAAATCAGGGTTTATTTGGGAATACCTTTCAAAGGCATGAAGACAATCTTTTTCTTTTTTGGCAAGAAATACAAAGGTCTACTTCGAGATACAAACTGCATTACAAGGCTAGAGCCAAGCTTTGTATTTAGAACATTCTAGCTCTAATCCCTGGCTTTGCAGGCAGCAGTGAGTGAAGGTAAAAGAATGGATGCCAGTTGGAGCAGACAAGATTGGGCTAAAGGAATTAATGCCCTGGCTCACTAGAAAACACATCCAGGTATGGCCATATGAAATAGAAGTCTGGGCTCAATGAAAACAGGAAGTAGACGTGTCGAGGAATCTCCCTGTTGTTTAGACTGTAGTTGAAACTGGCTACAGTACTTTGTAGCAGGAAGACAACATCTCAAGGACTGTCAAGCCACTCAGGGAATCTTAGCTGCAATCTGGAATCAAGGTGCCAAATATTTTACCATAGTAAAGGTAGTTTTCACAATGTGTGCAATATATATTTTAAGTTAATATTCCAGTCTCTGTATAAAATGTCTGTGTTTTTCTCTGTGAAACTAAGCACGCACACACACAACAAGCACAATAGACATGTGGATTGACCGCAGAAAGAACAATCCATCCAGTGCTATGACAGTTACTACAAACGGTCAGTTCTTCATTTTCCAATTCTTTGCATTTTATAGAAATGCAGAAAAACCTCTCACAAAATGTGCAGACTCTATCTGTGAGCAGTAACAAAATCTATCACCTCACAGTGACTCATATCAAGGATTTTTTTAAAAAAAAAGTTGTCTCATTTATTGCACAGGAATGAATCAAGTCAGGATTTACATTCCTAGATGGAAGTCATGCCTCGTGTGGATTTAGTGCCTCCTTGAAGAACTAAAATTCCTGAACAAGTTATATGTTTTTGCAGAGGGTTACTGCTTAGGAGAAAGGATTGATGTGTAACATAAAATATGCATGAGCATATTTCAGACTGGTACCCATTGTGGTGTAGTGGATACAGCGACAGACTAGGACTCATGAGATCGTGGTTCAAATTCCTGCTTGGCCATGGAAATTCGCTGGGGTGGGGATGACACTGTTAAAAAGCCATTCACCTTGAAAACCCTACTAAGGCTGATACAAGTCAGATGCAACTTGATGGCAGATAACACATACTTCGTAAGGTCTGGTCAATGCATTTTTTCCAAGTGTCTATCAGTTAGTACAATTAGATTTTGTAGAGCTCTGGAGTACAGGAAGAAGCAAGCCTAGAAACAAATGAATTCAGAGGGAAAATGGGATCTGGACACCATACACATAATGTGCCCTGATAATGAATTCAGAGAGTACAGGTAATAAGCCTTGTGTGGGATTAGGCAGTAAAGAACCAATCATATAGGGGCAGGGAGATGGAGGCAGATATAGAGTTGACAATAGGTAGACAATTAGTTAGATCTGCTTTAATTTAGACTCCTGCATTGAGAAGGGGGTTGGACATGATGGCCTTATAAGCCCCTTCTAACTGAATTATTCTATGATTCTAAAACTGTTTGGGTCTCAGATACACAAGGTTTGCAAGGAGGATGTGCTAGCTCAAAGAAGAAGGCTCCATTGCCCAATTCCTGGTTTGAGGCCCTGCTGAGTTCTAGTTCTGCCACAAGATGTTACCAGAAGGAGCAAAGGCTGATGAGTGGAAATGATGAGGATTCAGTGTTCCCAATAATAGTTTTTATTATGGATTTTATTGTTATGACTTTGAGGATTATCCTCTCCCAAGCTAAACACCCTCTCCCCTTGATGTATTTTATACTAAATAATTTCTCTTGTAAGTCAAAACAGTAGCAGGTCCTTAATTTGTGACTGATGCAGACTGAACTGGGGTGAATTTGCTCTCCCACAGCTCCTCAGCAAAATGATACTAGCAAATGTCTGTAGTGGCTGGGGAACAGGCACCTTCTGTTTTCACACAGTGTATGCTCTTGAATACCAAGGACTAATCTAATACCACCTAAAGCTCCATTCACTTGTCAGCTTTACAGCTGTCCAATCAGCAGGGTCTCTTAGCCAAAGTCACGCTGCCCTGCAAAGGAGGAAATCAATGGGGGTTAAAAATGCTCACACAGAGGCTTGGTGTTGATCCATGCTGCCATTAATTTAAGCCATTTGGGAAGGCTTAAAAAGCAAGCTAATTATTTTGTGTTTGCAATTCTAGTGCAGGACTAATACATAGAGTAGTAGCTAGTCTATAAGGAAATGTAAACCTGTCAGTTGACTGCTAAGTCACCCAGCTTATACAGCAGCTGCAATTAGAAAGTTATTAAGCTGGAGTTCCTTCAACCGAGGTTGCATCTGAGCGGCTATGCTGCTAATACAATCCATTAGACTGCTCCCGTTTATAGCTGAATTGGAGCCCTATCAATTTTTCACAGTATTAGCCTGAACAATAAGCCACCACTGGCTGGCGAGACTGCTAACCCACGGCTTAATGTTGACTAAGTATATACATGCAACATATTTATTTTTGAGTAAATTTGCCCATGACAGTTTCCTCAACCATACACAGATATTTATTTGATACTGTGGTGATTAAAAAACACCAGCAGAACCACTCCAGTCCCAACTTTTAGCATGAAATCTACCCATTCAAAAGGATCAAAAAAGGATCTTATTACCACTTAGAATTAAGTAGGTGCAGGTTCATGGCCAGTAACACCATGAACACATTTGTACCTGTAGAAAATAGATGTCTTATGTATCACCAGCATACGAAAGATCCTGAGTCAAACACTCATTAGACTTACTACAGACAGGATACAAGCCCGGCTCACATGTGAACTGGAAGCTTTTTCTCTCTTCATATAGTTCCTCTGTATATACAGCTGCATGCATGGAGTAGTTAGTTAAAGCAAGTTTCATGCAACTAGAAGCCACAGTAGCTATTTCCACAGCTGCAGCAGTGGCTGACTGTTGGATTCCAAAAGGTCTTCTGTATGGAGAATTAGTGCAGGGAAAGCACCCCAGAGGAAGACAACAGTTGTGATACAAGGATATCTGCAAGCAGGATCTGAAGGCCTTAGGAATGGACCTCAACAGATGGGAAACCTTTACCTCTGAGCGAATGTTCAGCCTCTAGGCAGGCAGTGCAGCATGGCCTCTCCCATTTTGAAGAGACACGCCGAGGCAAAGAGGCGGTCCCAAACCCAGCAAAACCAGGGAGCTGGACAGGGGACAGATTATATTTGTCTTCAGTGTGGAAAGGATTGTCACTCTCGTATTGGCTTTCTCAGCCACACTAGACATTGTTCTAAGACCTCTATTCAGAGCACATTACCATAGTCTCTTGAGACTAAAGGATACCTACAGCAGTTTTAAAATGGGTGTGTGTGCCTTCACTGGATTTTTAATGGGTGTAGTTTTCGATTTTACATGACACATATATTGAGTTCTTATGCAGCAATCTTTTTTGAAAATATATATATCTACTAAAGACAACCCAGGTAGTGTGGTTCCTGACGTTGAGCCAGATATCCTGGAGAGTGAAGTCAAGTGGGCCTTAGAAACCATGCTTAGAAAGAATTGCTCCTTGAAAGGACAGATCCTGAAGCTGAGGCTCCAATACTTTGGCCATCTCATGAGAAGAGAAGACTCCCCGGAAAAGACCCTGATGTCGATGTTGGGAAAGTGTGAAGGCAAGAGGAGAAGGGGATGACAGAGGATGAGATGGTTGGACAGTGTCATTGAAACTACCAACATGAATTTGACCCAACTCCGGGAGGCAGTGAAAGATAGGAGGGCCTGATGTGCTCTGGTCCATGGGGTCACGAAGAGTCGGGACACAATGACTAAACAACAATAACAACTAAAGACAATTCCAGTCCAGAATCCAGACTGCAGGTTTTTGTTAAGTATGAAATCTAAGTAGAGGCAGATCAAAGTTATTCTGCCTTGTAAGCAATTTCCCAAAACTACAAAGGTATTTTTAAAAAGATCTGACAAAATAAAACTTTTAAAAACAAAAATGTAAAATAAAATCTTTAAATGGCATTAAAATAAAATGTTTTGCAAGCTTCTGTGAATACTTCAAGTATTCTTCTGTGAATATTTCAAGTATAAGGTAAAGATAAAGGTTCCCCTTGACATTTAGTCCAATCGTGTCTGATTCTAGGGTGCGGTGCTCATCCCTGTCTCCAAGCAGTAGAGCCAGCGTTTGTCCATGGACAGTTTCCGTGGTCACGTGGCCAGTACAACTAGACACGGAATGCTGTTACCTTCCCACCGTGGTGGTATCTATTTATCTACTCACATTTACATGCTTTCAAACTGCTAGGTTGGCAGGAGCTGGGGCAAGCGATGGGAGTTCACTCTGTTGCGTGGATTCAATCTTACGACAGCTGCTCTTCTGACCTTGCAGCACAGAGGCTTCTGCAGTTTAACCTGTAGCGCCACCACGTCCCACTAATACTTCAAGTATATAGTATATGTATATATTGTACATTGCTCCATAGTAATGCTTGTGTTTTCATTTGCAGCCTTAACTTTCCATCCTAAATGGTTGTCTATTCCCCCTTTTTAAGGTTTAGACTACACTGTCTTTACTATGCAACTTATATGATGGGTAGGTCTTCAAACAAGAAAAGCAGTTAAAAATAAACAAGAAAAGCAAACATGAAGGTTTTTTTTTTAAAAAATGAAGAAAATATATATTGGAGTTCAAGAACTCCATATATAATGGGGCTCTCAATCAAGTTTAAAATATAATCTGTTTATGAATTACATTTTTAAAGTATGGAAATGTCAATTGCAAAATTTTCTCTCTGCATTTTTCAAATAAATGCCAGTAAAGCAAGGTGTACTTGATTAGTATAAATTTATTAACCACAGCATATATTTGATATAAATATTTATCCTTCTGTTCCAGTAATAGTGGTTTTCATGTTGCATAAATCTGTAGAATTGCAAAGGCATTTTCAAACATTTCACTCAAATTTTAATTATTTGCTAATCATAATTACTGATGTATTAAAACATTATTTTCCTTTGGGGGGAAAGTATTTTTGCTTTGGTGACATAATATGAATGAAAAAGTAATTTGGGTTAGCAGGGAGAAACCTAAACAAGCCCTTATTTACTTTATTCTCTAAAATAATAATAGAAAGTAATTTGAATTCTTTAAAGTGGGCTTTTACAAGATGTTTGAAGCATAATCCTATTAGTGTTAATTTGCATTGATTCAAGCTATGGCCTGAAATGTTTACTTCTTTAATAACAAAACAGAAGAGAGACAGCATTGGAATTCATAAAAGCAGCAGCAACATGTTTCCGTAAGCCCTAGCTGGCAACCTAACCCCAGTTGTACAGGACAACTGCTTTGAAAAAGGGATATGGGCCAGGCCAGTCATCCACTCTCAAAGGGGTCTGCCAACAGACTTCTTCTGCTTTGTTGGCTGACAACTGGGGGACTTGACAGATCTCATCTGGATAGAGGATCTGGCCTCGCAGCTTCCAGTTGCTGATCCAAAATCACATAAACTGTGTAACTTTGCTTTTTGGGAGGTAGGTCTATTTGGAATCTTCCAACATTCTTTCTTCCCTACTGTATCGCAAAGTAGGAAGTGTGGGAATCCACATCTGGTAAAGAATAAAATACAGAGAGCCTTTTTTTTGGTTTTTCACAGAGGTGCACAACAGTGCGAAATATGTAGGAGTTATAAAGTTAGTTATGCAATCTTTCCAAATATTTGGCCTATGCCGTGTACCTCTCTTCTATAATTTTATTATGCTATGATTAGAAATGCCTTGGCTCCACTATGACTAGCAAACAAACTGATCCAAACCATATCCTTATCTAGCAGACAAGACGCCCCTTCCTGGATTAGACAGTTCTGGTCACAGTGATCTTCACACCATAAGCACCTTTCATTTAGATTGTTACAATGCACTTACACAGGGCAGACTTCAAAGAATGTTTAGAAGATACAGCACCATTACAATGTGGTGCCTACTTTGCCTTTTTGACATGTGTCACTCATTATGGTACACCAGTTATAACTGGTTATAACCAGATATTAACTGGTGCAACATAACCAATGAACCATGTCAAAAAGGCAAACTTGTTATAACCAATTATTAACTGCACAATTTGCCAACGTGTATCTGGGTGAGAGGGTCTCTGAAAGCTATGGATTTGAGCCATCCCCTGTGTTCTGCACCCCAATTCACTAACAAGTGATTTCACCTGGATCACCCTACCCATGGAAGATGAAACACTACCCGCTACAAAGGTGCCAGCTTCATTGGAATCCACAGTGGAAGTGGAGGAACAGAAGGCAAGAAACAAGGTCTGGTCTAGAAGCTACCAGGAGTAGGAAAACAGTAGGAGAAGAAGAGGACTCAAGAAGAGGGGTGGGATGAGACGTTTATAGAAAAGAAGGAGCTCTAAAGGTTATAAAAGAGGAAGGAGAACAAAGTGGAGAGGGATTGAACTGATGGCAATGGGCAGAAGAGGAGGAACAAGAGAAACAGGAAGAGAAAGACAAGAACTGGATGGACTCGCTCAGGTGGCTGCAACCAGAGCCACCCAAGGAAGTGTTAGAATTATCTAGTTCCAATTGGCCCAGGGACACTGTCAAGCAAGGGCAATGGCAACAGACATCCATTGAAGCAGCCCTAATAACCCTCACTTCTACCCAGTTGAGTTGCTGGAGGACAGAGTGACAAATCAACCATCTCTGGCAATTACAAAGATATGTGCCATACGGCACATGACTTCCTGTTCTCAAGGAGAGGGATAGAATCAGGAACAGAGTTGAAAGCATAAGACTTACAAAAGGAGAGCGAAATAATCACTCCCCTCATTTGGACAGAAGAATCGACCCAAGAGATACTTAATAGAAGTTGTTTAGTGGCTTTTGTGATTGTTACAATTTGTAGTTGTTTTATTGTCTGTTTTAGTAAAGTGGAGTAATAAAAGAAGTCTGGACTCCAACTCTTAAGTTTGCATTGTCAGAACTGCTGGGGGGCCCTCCTCATAGAGGGGCCGAGACCAGAGAGACCCATAAATGTCATCTTACCGTATAGATCTTTCTGAAATTTAATATCATATTTGAAGGCCCTTCTGTATGTTCCACCACCATAAGAGGCTCAGTTGGTATGTCAAACAACCTAAATCTAACTATGAGAACTCACTGAATTGCTGGATAGCTCAGTGGATAACATCTGGTTACAAAGCCAGAGGTTGTGACTTTGATTCCACACTCTACCTCCTTGACAGGGGCTGGACTTGATGATCCATAGGGACCCTTTCAGTTCTGCAGTTCTAAGATAATGATGATTAAAGAAGACCCATTGAATGAATTACTGAATAGCAATTGAATGTATATGTAAATCTCATTGATTCAATGAATCTGTTTGGGACTAGCATCTGGACTTAAGCCAATGATAGCATATGGTTGTCAAGTAGCTAGGACAATTGATTATATCTCTGTTAGCTGTGTGGCATCATATGTTTAGCTAGGTGGCTGCTTTTAGGTTTCCCTGCTTCAAATAGGTAACTGTTTCAGTCAGCCAAGAAAGCCAAGTGCCTGGTGCCTAAGGTATTTCAACTTTGGTGATCTCAGAAATTAGTGTGCCTTAAAATGTAACACTTCAAAACTGTTAGTAAGGCTGACATTTTGCTACCTAAGGCAAAGCACAAGACAGAGCCCCTGCCATGATGTGTATGTAAGCTGACTACCATTGGCAACTTACTTCCGACACTGACAGTAGGACAGTGTTCCTCCAGAATCTGTTGGGGCAACAGATCAGTTTAGAAAAAGCAGGGCAGGCTGTGTGGTGCACATGGATCTGCCTTACAAAACAAGGGAAAGGCCCAGTGGCTTAGGAAGGGCAGCGGAGTCTGCCGCGGATAGCCCCAGCATCTGCCACCCCTCTGTTGATGGACTATTTGGTATATTTCACAGATATAAATCCTTAGTTGTCTTCACGTACAGGGAATGTAGAACTGCAAAATTATTCTTTTTATTTGCTATATGCAGGAGAGGAGAACAAAAGTGGGTTTAAGCAATACTGTGCAAGTAACATTTCGATACAAACAAATGCAAATTGTGCCAAAGAGCAATGGTATAAAATGCAAGTTTTGCATAGTATGTAGTACAAAATAATTTTATTTTAAAAAATCCAACTCATATGCTTAATACTTTGGCAGCAATCAATCAGAGTCATACATAATCAATTTGAAAAACTAAGCATGGGAAATGAGGGTATGTTTTAGTGAGTAGAAGCAGGAGGCAGACAATAATCCTTTTGGCTTTTCCACTACTAATGCAGTAGGGTTTATTTTGAATGAAGGCAGTATGAGTTTAAATTAAATGTCAAATATAATTTAACTTTAAAGCATGAAGTGGCTGAGTGTATTCGTGGAGGAACTGGCAGCCCTCCTGAGTGGTTAATTGCCATCCACCCAATAACGAGCTATAAAAAGATCACTCATTTTCATGACTGAGAATTCAGTCTATTTGAGGAGAACTACCTTACATATTTTAAAATCAGAAAATATTCTAGTATCTAGAAATATTCTAGTATCCAGAAATCATTGTCGTCTTAAGACTAATTTATTATACTAATGTTCTATGTAAGCATGAACAACTTTAAGAGATAATGGCCAAAACCCAAATAGTAAAAAACCATGCGTGGAAGGCAATCATGTGGTAGCTTCCCCTTGCTGGTTCTCTTTCATACATTTCACAATCACTGCAACATCAGACACACAACAGAGAACATGCCAAGGGAAAGTGAAACATATGCAACCACCCATTAACAACAGAGGAAGTAGGCAGGGTTCTCTGGCCACTGGAAGACAGATCCCCAGGTTGGTTAGTCATGTTGAGGGTTATGGAAGGGAAACAAAAAAACTTCTTGTCATGATGCAAATAGGCAGATGTGCCCATTATTTCAATGCATCTGTGGCCTCAGACTAGTAATAAAAAATGACAAATGTTGTGTGTGTGTGTGTGTGTGTGTGTGTGTGTGTGTGTGTGTGCGCGCGTGTGTGTGTGTGTGTGTGCGTGTCTGTGTGTGTGTGTAGAGTTTGCCAAATTTTCTCTTTGATTCCTGTTCTTGTGGTGGGTATTTCTCTTCCTTAAATTAACAGCATTCATTGATCACAGCCCAAATCTGAAATATCAGCAGTATGTCTTCTCTTCCAGTGCCTTTTTTTGAAGCTCATACAAATATACAGCTAGCTGCACCTTTAGCACTCTTTTATCTTAGGCTGTACCATCTTTTGATCCTTTGTCCCAGCTTTCTCTCCCTCAATGATCTCACTCTCTCAGCTTCAGAGCTTTGCTCCCCTTCTACACTTCCTCATCCTCTATTAATGTTTTGATGACATGTTTTGATGTATTTTCCTTGGCTTTTGCAAATTTCTTTTTGAAACTGGTGACTATAAAGGTAGAGATTAGAGATCAATGTAATTGAAGCCCATCTCTCAGTATAGTATAAACATCTGGATCAAAGCTGCACCAAACTTCATATATTTTACAGACAAAGTATTTAATTCAACCAGTTACTGAGAGTGAGGAAGAGAGGAAGAAAAGTCACAGGTCCAGGTAAAACTAAGGAAAACCTTCTGTTCTGCAGACATTGGGCTTAATTCCTACTCCATCACTTCCTCTGTCATTTCACCAACACAGACACTAGCAGAAAAAAATGTACAATTTGGTCAGTTAACTAAACCAATAATGATCAAGTATTGATACATTATTACTTTTGATTTATTAGATCTCTCATAAATAAAGGCTTCTCAGAGAATAACAAAACATTCAGGCTGGTAAACTGTTATTATAAAGCAAGTTAAATTACATTCTAACCAACATAATATTTTTAAATTTACAAATTTATCAAAATATAAATATATGCAAACAACATGAAAGAGACAACTCTTTCTTGGACCAGCACTATAGCAGTAAATAATTTATTGCTTCATAGCCAATCAGGCTGTATGCGTATGAGCAGAGATTAAATCAGTCTTAAAATAGTACTTGGTATCTAATATAAATGCATGTAAACAACCAGAGATGATGATGATGATGATGATGATGATGATGATGTACTACTACTACTACTACTACTACTACTACTACTACTACTACTACTAGTAATAATAATAATAATAATAATAATAATAATAATAATAATAATAATAATAATAATAATAATAATAATAATAATAATAATAATAATAATAATAATAATAATAATAAAAGTATCAAGTTATGATACTGTGAAACAGGCAATGAGTTCTGTCTATCCATGGCTTGTTTAACAAACTTAGTGATCCTATAGGATATATAGCAGTCTGTGCCAGCTAGCAGTAATAAAACTGTACATAAAGGAGAGCTGTTCTCAGTCCCAGTTGTTGAATGATTTAAGATATTGAGCCCTCAAATCTGTATATAGAGGACATTCTGTTAGAAAATGTACAACATCCTGCATTTTAGAGCATCCTGCTGGGCAATGTCTGCCTGTACCTTTTTGGTCCATATTACATCCTTCAATCTCTTTCAACTCCAATGAGTTCAATCTGCATTTAGTTAACAGTTGTCTCAGCTCGTGTGAGCTAACAAGGGACAAATATGGGGGCACCTTTCCAAAAGGCAAGGAAAAGCCTTCGTATATCCTATTGGAGTGGCAGCTAACTACAGATGCCGTGGCAGTCTGGATATCGAGATCATATAATCTTTTAATAACATCTTCTCAGGCAGCTACATATCCCCTCCTGTGGAAGTAGGCTGGGGAGTCAACCCAGCTTCAATATAATTATGGGTATCTTAGCTGCCCAAAAGTCCCTTTCCATTTTTTCATAGGCCAATAAGACCAGCGGTGAGGCCATATGGTACACTATCTTGAGACAGCACAGCATAGCTGCTTTCTTTGCAAGAGTACCCACAGAGTAGGACGATGCCTCAGATCACACTGTGGTCATGGAAAGTAGATCTTGGTACTCCTAGTGCTCTGGTTAAATATTTATGTTGAACAGATTCCACTATTGCAATATTTTAAAAAGCCCACACTAGGGTTCCATAGAGCATTGAAGCAGTTTGTCTTCTGCATGGCCCAGAAGAGAAACAACATATAGCATTGGCAGATGTCTAAGTGACTTGATCATGTTCCTGAAATTTTAAATATTATTCCAAATTTTTATATGAGTTGGTCTGTTCAAGCAGCACTATAGCAAAATACTACCAGTGTGCTTTCTTCTCTCACAGAATAGTCAAGGTGAAAATCTAGCTTTTAAAAAGTTCCTGTACAATTCAAGTGTCAATGCTAATGATCCAGAGGCAAGCAGGTGCTGGCTATGCAGATAGCTGTGATAAAAAGCAAACAAGTAATCAAAGAGTTAAATTGTCTAAGAAGCCACTAAGCAAGTGGAGGTCATTGCCTCAGAAGAATTGAGCTCGTGGTTGTTGTAGTTTTTTTGGGCTGTTTGGCCGTGTTCTGGAGGTTTTTCTTCCTAACATTTTGCCAGTCTCTGTGGCTGGGATCTTCAGAGGACAGGAGTTAGAAATGAAACAGAGTTCTAGCTCCTGTCCTCTGAAGATGCCAGCCACAGAGACTGGCGAAACATTAGGAAGAAAAACCTCCAGAACATGGCCAAACAGCCCGAAAAACCTACAACAACCATCGGGTCCCGGCTGTGAAAGCCTTTGAGAATATAAATTCAGCTTCTACCTGGTTGAGACTTAGATAATGTATTGCCCAGTGTCTCATTAAAAGCACACGGTCTTTCCTCAGAATACACTCTTAACACAAGGACTCAGCCTTGGACCAGAGTCCAATCTTCAGGAAGCAGACCAACTCTATCAACTCCTTAGGTCACCTGGCTCGTGCTGAACGGGTAGTTGCAATACTAGTCCCTTGCCATCTGTACTGAAATAAAAACATTAGAAAGGACTAACTGTATATAACCTGCCACACACATTATTTGCAAGTAATTATTCAGTGCATACCAGTAGACAAAGTATACTAGTCATCACATATACTTTCCAGAGATTACCCACAACTACATAGGTCCCAGGCAATTGATGGTTTGATTCTTTCCTCAGAAGGGTTTTGGCTTCCATCTAGGGAAGATTTACTTGGAAGAAGGTCCTACTGTATGTATTGTACACATTGGGGCTTAGTTTAACAGTAGGTCCTGATTAACTCACCGAACTCTACTCAGAACTCAAATTCTGAACAGATGTGCATAGCATTCCTTCTTTCCTCTTGCCTGCCTTCCTTTTGCTTAGCATTTCCCAACACAAATAACTTCTTGCCAATCCTCCTAGAAGCTAATGTTTTCTCAGAATAAGTTCAAATGTTACACAGGATGGTGAGAACATGTGAGAGTGGGAATGTGCCAACTATTGTCCTATGGATTAAAATCATGCCAGTTCCATGGAGCTTGACAGCTTGCATATTTTTACCAACAAAATTTTGCTGAGTAACGTTTCTGTTAGGTTTTATCCAATAAAATCAAACAAGTAACAGCCACAAGTCAGTATATAAAATCTACAGGAAGCTTATAAGAAGTCAATAAAATCTTTATCAGAGTGTTAGACGACGGACTTCAGCAACCTTGATGGAAGAGCAAGTTTTACTTTCGTACATCGTTATACAAACTATTTCATCCTTTTTCCAATAGGCTCACTCTTGGGAGCAGAAGAATCTCAGCTAAATATACCATAGTATGGGGTAATGGGCACTGTGTCCTTTTACTCACTGCTGGACTTCAGCAATAAAGGGAGAATTGCAGTCATGAATCAAAAACAGTAGTGTCTTAATATTATCTTTCAAGAACAAGAAAGATAAATACTACTAAGATGAGTCCCTTGATTATGAGCTGCTGTTTGAAATAAGTCCTTCCCCCCCCTTCTTAAAGAAACAGCAATTGAATAAGAAGAAATGGCATATAGCTTTTTTCCCCATTGTCCAGTAGTTCCAGGATTCAGGAAGAAATTCCAAAGTACTCAATGGAAGTAGACACTTCTTCCATTCATAACGGTGTTGTGGAATGCCCCATGGAAAGAACATTGCACAATCTTGAAAAAAATGAAGCAGTCTCTACACAAATTTATGGGTGCACAATATCCTTGTGGATTCACATATTAACTGGGCAAACCTATACATGATCATGGTGTCATGTACAGGTTTCCTGATAGGAAATACAGTGAGAGTTGCAGATAATAGAATGATGCAAGTTTCCACACCTATACAGTCAAGGTATTACTGATTTTAACAACTAGGGAAGGCTGAACTTCTCATAGTCAAACTATTTTGATCCTGTTTGTGAAGATTCTCAGTAATCCAGTGAGGTTATCTGGAAATTGAGTCACGCACAGTTGAACTTCTTTCTTATTAGACTGAAATGTTTAGCTACTCATCCAAGTAGCTTCTTCAGTCTGAGGAGAGTTGGTACGAGACTCCTGATATATTCTCCATGTTGGTTTCACTTCCCCTGGTCTAAATAGGCTCATTAGATGGACAAAGGACAGTGGGGGTGGGGGTGAGTGAAAATCCCACTTCTGCAGTCCTTCTCCACCCATTATCATGGGTTGTTAATAGTTGTGAACACTGGTCTTTCTGGTGGGTGTGGTCCTTATCTTTCTGGGGAGGGATGAAAGGATAGTATAATAAATGGGACACAGATTGTATCTAAGGCCTCCACCCCTGTTGAGTGAGAGATTTTCTATATGCACAGTTATGGCCTCCCTGACCCCTCTCTCAAACTACCTATTTTGATCCTACTGGTCCTGAAAAATCTCCCCTTCCAACACAGATGCTTTGAGGGTCATTTTCATACTAAGGACCATCACAGAAATTAGCATGGATCACCATGTCAAGAAATTATAAGTTATTCCACAGGTTTCTGCCAGGCAGTATGTGTTGCCTTGTGTTTTTCCAATGGAACATAGAAAAGGATGGAAGAGAATGAAAGCAAGGCACAAGCCAAACACATTATTGGACTGCCTGCTAATCATCCTGGCCCTAGATGTCCAAACCTCAAATTACCAAAGTGTTATTCCCATCTTGAGATCGCTTCTGTTTTCAGGGATACTTTGCTGTTTTGGCACCACAACATAAGCAAAGGGTTAGTGCCACCACAGCTAAAGGGAGAGGCTCCGTTCTGGCTTATAACAGGGCGCCAAGTTTTGTTCCTAAGCATATTTATTTGTATGTTCATTTCAATGGACTCAATAGGACTTCCTTTCAAGTAAATACATGTTTAGAACTGAGGTGCCAAATCACTGATAGGGTGAAAGCATTAGGGGACTGGAGAAGATTACAAGGCAGAGAAACACCATTCTCAAGCTATTAAAAGAGCTATTCTCTTTGTTTCTGCAGTAAATAAAACATCATTGGCTCCTTTAAACCATTCATTTGCATCAAAAGATTCATTTGCATTTGTTTATCTAATCCAGAAAGAGCCTGCTATAATAGAGCACACTCTCACCCTCAATAAGGCTATTCTTTGGAGCAGAGCAGTGTGCCTTCCTCGCAGCAACACACTCATGCTGGATCTTGGCAGTTCTGGGAGCCGCTCCATCAATGAAATTATTTTTTGGTTTTTTAATTGCATTTACTACATTTGTTGCTTGAAAGAGCATAATAAGTACACCAGTAGGAAAACGAAAGAAATAAATATGTTATATTTTATATATGATTATATTATGTTGGTTGCCACCTAGAGTGGTCATTTGACCAGATAAGTGGGATATAAATACAATCAATCAATCAATCAATCAATCAATCAATCAATCAATCAATCAATCAATCAATCAATGTATGAACTCTGGAATTGGGAGAGACCACCTCCATTTGTGGCTACAACTCCACTGCTGAGACCACAGAGCCCAATTTCCTGGCAATAAACAATGCCAGAAAGACAGTTTTAGATGCCACAGTAGATCTGTTCAGATACTCATTTGAATAAACAAAAGAAACTAATCAGGTTTGAGAATTGGCCCAACCACAAAAGTCATGTGTACATGGAATGTATCCACACATATACCTGTACAGGGAAAGGCACTTGTTTGCATATTCAAGAGGGGCATTTTCCAAAACATTGTAACATGTATACTTTATGTGTTTCCTTTAAGTATATAACTTTCGAAATTTTTCATTCTCACTCGCCAGAATGGAATAAAAGTTACTTCTCTGCTTTTTCTCGTGTATGCTTACAGAGTGATATGTTGCCTGCATATAATAAGTGCAGAATGGTAAACAGCTATAAACTGCTGGGAGAACAGGTTTGCTGAAGGAAAAAGAGATTTGCTCCATGTCTCCATTTACAATTTTTCCTGCTTTCGCAGGAAAAAAAATGGTGTATATTTCCAGGTAAAGTTTAGCTGGATTGCATGTTCAAAAATGGGCAAAAATGTAAACTTCTTTTTGCACAAAATACAAAGTTTTTGGGAGCAAAATGCTGAAGTTTTTTATTTTCCTATAGATCTTCACTCTCATTCTTCCCTTTTAACACAAGGGGTGGCTTGGTGGGAACCATGCAGAGGACAGAAAAAATTCTTTTGGATTACACCTTCCAAAATCCCACAACTATCCTGGAAAAATATTGTAGACAGCATATAAGAGGCTTAAAAAGGCTCACAATTCTATACAAAGATCCAAGTATAACAGGAAGGAAATTACAGGAAATAAAGTTATAATCAGGGTTTCTAAGCTCTGACATTGTTGGATTTTTTTAAAAAAACAAATGTTCACTTCAATTTATGTAATACCAGCCCTCATTTGAAAAAATCTCTTTGTTATTACTTCAGGATGAGATGCTTTTACACATTTACCTGAGTTTCTTGTAATGAACATGTGCGGTTTAGTAAGGATGCATTTGACACTTGATATATGACCACTATATTTTTAAATATGATAAATAGATCCAAAGCACTCCTATGTTGATGTTATCAGACCTGATTTTGTATTGCCCAACAGCTTCAGGTAGTCCATCCTTTAACGTGCCTGAGATTGGGGACTCTGTTCCATGTTCACGTGCACATCCTTTCAGAATACAATAGTATGAATGAGATGAAAGATGTGAAATAAATGAAAGATAAGCATACAACTTTCTAGCTGATGCCAAAGCCCCAAAGGTTTTCAGACAAATCCACATAAGGTTCATATGCCAAGTGGACCATGTTGCAATACAGAAATCACATGGAGCCAAAGCTCAAAAGCTACAAGCTACAAACTACTTACTTTGAAGTAATCCCACAGATTTTCATAGTGCTACCCCAATTCAGCACATAGAAAACTATTGTTGCTCTAGTACTTATCTTGATTGGGTTTGTTCTGCTTACGGGGAGGGCCCTGGGTGGAACACACAGGAAGCCTTCCGTTTAATTGCCAGACTTTCTTCAGTAAACAATGCAAAGTGATTAGAGACGTTTTTTGGCATGAGCTGGCCAAAGCCACCTAGTGAGAGTTCAAAGAACAAAGCAAATGCTCATTGGAAGAAATTACGCAGCTAACTAAACTTGTGTATCTTGGAGCCAGTCATTTTGCCAGCATCTTTGCCCCATTTATCAACGCACAATTACTGTCACCATTGTGTGGTGTCATTAGGCATAAGGTTACAAGTGCCAGGCGGAATAAAAAAAATTGCAGTTATGTTGGCATAATTTTTCATTATCATCTTCATTAACCGGAGCTAGTGGGAGTAAGGGTTTATCCTTGCTCTTGTCATTGTCATGACAACGCTTCCAAAGCTTGTCTGCCAAGAGTCCACCCATTACAAAAACAAAACAAAACACAAAAAACACACACCACTGAATGTCCTCATTATTCCGCCTCTCACATATTCACCCATGCCAAGGATGGTATGCATTGCAGAGGGCCCTTGATTTATCCCCTGTGATTTCTCTTGACAGCCTGGTATGGTGTCTCAGCTCTAGGCAATCGGTCTGATTTCACAGTTTAATTACTGCTAATCTGAGGGAGCGTGGCCAATGCTAATGAGCCAGTAGCAATCAAAGCAGTAATGGCCAAACTGACCCTGTTTCAATCTCTTTCTCCATTTCTTTGAAATAAGCAAGACATAACCCCACCCTACAGCATACTGAGATGAGAAGCTGGATATACAGTTTGTTATTAAATCATACTGGCTGGAACACACTCTGTAAAGTATTGTAGCCTCACCCTGCCCTTTTGCTCTGTTGTCAAAATGTCTTCCAGATTTTTGTAGCGCAGACTTTGCAACCACATTGACACTAAAATTGTGGGTCGTACTATTCAAGTGAAGCTAGGTTTAAGGAAATGGCCCAAGACACGAATGTTTATAATGTTGCAGAGATCATCCATGAATACACATGCATTTTACACTTTCCCAGCATTTTACATCTGTTCTTTTAGGCATGACAAAACCTTGGGTCATGTTTTCTGACATCTTCTCTTGCACGTGCTTTTAAAACATGAACAGTGACGTGACACACTGAGAATGGACACAAGGAACAATCAGCAGCTAAACAACAATATGCAGGAGACTGCAAAAACCAACCTATAGACCCTTAATAGGGATTTAAAGGTAAGTGAAAGGTAAGTATGTCTTAATGGCCATGTAGTTCACTATTTGGACCACTTTTGATGCTGTTTGGTTTGAATCAAATTACAGTGTGCACTCATGTTTTGACTTAGAGTGATCTATCTTGCCTCCTTTTAGAGCTGTCCTGATCCTTCCTGGTACAGTGTTAGGGATATCATTTTTTTTTTTGCATGATTTGCAGTGCTTCTACAGTAATTCCATTCTGCAGTTCATGCAAATCATTGGTTAGCACCAAAATATAGCTGTGGGCAGTGTTATCTGTGGTGACAATCCTGTGACATAATTGGTGGGTTGTGGCATTGAAAAGGATGATGGGGAATCCCCTCTCCTCTATTTTCATTGATGATTCTAATTTTTAAGAAACATATTTTCCTATTGATGCACTGCTATTCTAGACAAACAAGATACATTGGCAATATTATGTATATCATGCTAGGTAGATGCACTGCTGTTTCACTATGTCACTTAGTCTATTTAACCAAAAAAAGAGATTTGCCATTGCCCACTGAATAATAACCATAAGAAAAGGGGGCAGGAAGGGGAGTGTCATTAATCAAATGGGAAACAAATTGGTCAGATCAAAAGACCTGTCTGGGTACTTCTCACAGGAGAAAAAAATATTGATCAGTGTGAATGGAAGGACTGCTCAAGTGAGAGATCAAATAAGATCCCTTTAAGGACAAATCAGATTTCTCCAACTTTCCCCATCTGGATGTACCCTGAGATATTTAAGGAGCAGCATTACCAGTTCCACACCCCCAGTGAGTTTCCATGACTGAGTGGGGATTTGGTACCCAAGCCTCCCGAGTTCCAGTCCATCACTCTATCCACTACGTCACTCTGGGCATCACATGAGTACCTAAAACCTATTAAAAGGGTGAATCATCGTTTCTAGAGACAATGTGTCTTTTTTACTGAGGGAAATCTCTTTTTAAAAGAAGACAGGGAAATCCTCTCCCTTTTCCCAGTAAGCAAATAAACAAACCAGCCTTTGTACACCATATGTAGCTCCAGGAGTATGTGGCCTACCCTTGGTCCAAGAGACAGCATCTTTCACAGTAGCACGGATTTAATTTTTTTTTCTAGCATAAAGATATGGCAGCAGAAAGCTCCATCTGTTGTATTTTTGTATAGATGCAGAAATCCTAGAGCAGACATTTCTAACCCTACGTTGTGTCCAAGGGTGTTAGTTTACTAACGAGTTCAGTGGGCCTACTATGCTAAGTAACATTTTGGCAGTGTTCAGTTGAACCAAAACTTACTGAAGCTGGTCAAACAGGAATGGGTGGCTACATGTGGTGCCCTAGTATACTCTTGGACTGCCGCGATCCCTGTTCAGACCCCAAACATTTTAAAAAATTGGGGCTCAACATTTTTGGTCCCATTCAAACTTGGAAACATACCTGAAAGTCCAGCAACATCCCTTTTTAAAACATTTAGCAACCCCCTCTGCATTAAGTGAAAAAAATGTTTGTGCTTGGGGTATGGGAGCAGTCCTCCAAAGTGCAGGCATACCTACACGTGGTCTCTAAATTTCTGGAGCTTGCACACCTCAATACACAAGATTACCACCCCACCCCTTTTTTAAAAAATCAGTCTGACATCTGATTAAAGCACTTCACTTTCATCCTTTCCTATTCAACCCTTCAGAAACTCTGGGTTGTTTTAAAAGTTTAGCAGTTCCAAACCACCCCTCTTCCTTGTCGCTAGAAGTCCCCATCAACTTCTCCTTAGAATTTACCAAGAGAAAAGCCGCTCCGCCATCTTCACTTCAGCCTGGGAGAAGATACCTGAACATATACAAAATATATAAAAGATATAAAGAATACAGGTACCCACTAAATTCTTCATTCCCATCCATTTAGGCTGCCTTCCTCAATACTATGAGAAACCTCAATGAAGAAAGTTTAAACCCTATGGCATTTATATTGTCCAGATGACAGCAAAACAAGCCCCATTTCCCCTTTTTCATACTTAAACTAAGTTTCTTTAATTTGTGCACACTATCCATGTGCAAATCAATGTCCTTTCCTTCTGAGACACAAAGAATGCACACACATCAAGTACAGAATGACCCACCAATTTTTAAAAAGGTGCTCACAATCTCTCACATGTTCCTAATCCTTAAAACTCATGGAACAAAACAGCAGCTGTTCTCATTTTGCACAATGTGCATTATTTTTGTTAAAGAGTTATCTGCACAATTCTAATTAATCTGCACAATAATAATTCTTGTTCTCATTCTCTTCTCTTGTCTACAGTACCACAAATTACCTCTCCTGGCATGAGGAGAATAATTTTGCAGTTCCTCATCCTTTTATTTGAGAAGAAGGCATGTGACAATTTACATCTGTAGATTATACCAAACAAATCATCACCAGTTGCTCATAAATCATTTAGTGTATGTCCTGAGCTCTAGCTACCCACCAAGGCACGCTTTATCATTGGCTGGAAATTACACTCTGGCACAGACATCTGCCATGTTGAGGCAAACAAAGGATGGAGGGCAGTTTTCTGAATAGTATTTGGCTTATTGTAATAGCAGTACTACTGGCTAAATGGCTTGCTGAGTTAGCTGTTGGGCTGCAAAACCAGAAGTTGGGCATTCAGCTCCTCATTGTGTCTTCCAGGGAGATGAGCAAGGCTGTGTAACCTTAGACAAGGTGTAAGGAAAACCAAAGTCAGAATTGACTTAATGGCATTCAACTATGCCTTAAAACTAGTGATCTGCATTCTATATTGGATTGTGTGTATGTTCATGTGTGTATGTGTTTGAATTTTGGTGGCATTTCTAAAAAGAAAGAAAGAAATAGGTCAAGAGTTTGCTCATACTAGCAGCATAGCTGCAGTATTATTTAATCACCTCCTTTTGTAAACCAGTATGCTCTAAATACAATTTTCCCTTTAGAATTTTCATCGGTCTCTTCACATCATTTTTATCATCTGAAAATTCACATCACCACCACAGGATACTGCAGCCTAGGAATGATTAATAATAAAATAAACAATGACCTCAGTTATAAAACAACAGCCTAAACCCAGGCATGGTCTCAATTAATTCAGTGGGAGTTACTTCCAAGTAACTATGTAGAGGACAGCAGCATTAGCATTAAGCTGTATTCCTGCATCCCATTTTGCATGCTGACTTGTGAATGAAAGCTTAGGTTATAAAGGAGTTTAGTAATACAAAGAAAATAACACCTACACAAAGAACCATTACAGTTCTGTTAGCTTTCTAACTAATAGAACCAAGCAAAAACAAATCTCTGCACACTAATGCATAATGTTCATAAACAAAATAATAGACAATGACTTAGCTCACATGTTGCCTTGTGTTTTGATAAACATTTGGGAAAGTGATGCTAACATTAACAAAACCGAATCATTTCACCATTGAATGTCTGTTATAGTATGTAATTTTTTCCACAGAGATTTTACCTAGCAATAGCTTATGCTGCTTTTCAATTATTGGTTTTATTTTATCTTTTCATATCTGTATCACTAGTCTCTTAGTGACTAGAACATGTAATTCTGTTGAACCACAATTTTCATATTTATTCGGATTTCTCTTGATATTCATCAAACTTAAAATTACATGATTAGGTCACAGTAGAATTCTGGCTGATAAGAAAAATAAAATTAATTCCCTCAGCCCAAAATAGAGAGTTTATTAAACAAATTTAATTAAATATTAACGGGAATAACAATCACTTCTGCATAATGCACAGGGGACTGAGATAACCAATGACACAACAGTACAGTAGAAAATAGTAATTAAAATACCTGAACACAGCTAGTCTTGCAACAGGGAAAATTCGTTGAATAAATGCTTATTTTATCTGAGATATTCACTTTTTGCCTTTTTATGGAATTAATTTGTAAGTTTCTCCCTCTGAAAACATTGAGAGAAAAAAGTAAAGGCTCAGAGTTTGTTTCTTCTCTGACCTAGTACAATATTATCTGTAAAATTAACCCCATCTAAAAATATCTACCTTTTTTTCAACAGAAAGTATTCCAGTGCTCAGACTTGATCCTTCACATCATTTTCTGACTATATTGCTTATTTCTGACAAGTCACATTATATTTTGCCTTTGTGAACTAGGTGTTGGTTTTAATGTATTCTGCATATGGTTTCAGGTTTTCGTGTTGCATTATATGTTTTACATAAAAGCAATTAGCTGAAAGGTATTGCAGGACAAGGCCAATGGCATAAAAACCACAAATTTATTATTTTTTAAAAGAAATGCATAGCAGTGGTATGATTAGTGTAGCACCCACTAACCCTTTTCCAACACTATTTATGATTTGCCTACTTGAATAAAAACATCAAGATTCTAAATATCTGGACAGAATTTATGGCTACACTTAACACCTAGACTTGCTTCTCCAGTCTCCCACTTACATATACATCTCAGAGAAGGTCCCAATGAATTTAATTGGACGTACCTTTGAGTAGACACGTCGGACTACCATATGAAGCAATGGCTGTCTGTCGCTTGCACAGCTGGTAGTGCAGAGAACAACCACACAGATCTTTATGTGCATGTATTAAATTATTTTCGAACGGGATCAATTGCAGATCAAACTATTGTCTACAAGCTGGATTTTGCTGGTTTAGGAGACTTGGAAATTGACAGCTATTTTTTTAAAAAATATATCCTTTTAAAAACTTCAGTGGGCACATATTCTTGAAACCTTTTGACAAAGCTAGCTGGGAGAGCTCGTTCACAGAGGAATTCATGGAGGAGTCAGAGCAAGCTGCATGGCAGCTGAAATGTGACTGCTTCGGGAATTTGTTTTAAAATTTGGAAGAAAGAGGGGCAGCTTACAACCTGGATGAGGAGCATGCAGGTGGGTATCCTTCCAAGTAGTAATTTCTCTAATAATATTCTGACCGCTGACAAGCTCTAGTGTTATTGAAACTGTATTTCTTGAATTGTTTGAACTGGTCCAATTTCTAACCTATAATAAAGCTGCCGCCTTCTGTTATTCTAAAGGCATACTGTTCTTGTAGTAGTTGTTGTTTTTTCCCCTTCAGGAAAGGGGTGAAATGGCAATGGTCCTGCCTCTCTCCTGAAATAAAGAAATCAGAGAAAACAGACAAGACAAAGAAGGATGAGGTTAGAATTGAGACAAATCTAGATTGTCTAGGAAGAGGCATTATCAAGATGGGGGGAAGGAGACTGGGTGTGTGTGGGGGGGGGGTTTAGAGAGAGAAGCCTTCAGGCAAACAAACAAGAAATGTGGCAGGAGCAAACGAAATGGGAGAAAAACACAGAGTCACATTTCATCTCAGCAACTCGGCATAATTCCCTTTCCTGTTAGAAAATGTCTTTAAAGGATAACGGTACCAGAGAACTCTCAATTCAGCTTGGGTTAGCAGGGCTAGAATGATTAGGAGAATTCTAATACATTTTATTCATTGCAATCACTGAAGCCAGAAGCCCATTCGAGTCAGGCTGATACGATACAATCCCTGAACAGGAGAGAAAAGGATATCATCTAATATTGATATCCTCCACCAATTGGCATTGCATAAAATAACAGGAGTCACATGGGGGCATGGCTTTCATTTTTATAGGTCACCAGATATCAGGCTATCATTTGATTTAATTCACCAAAATATGTGAGGCGTGGATTTCAAGCAGAAGTTTCAAGGGTGAGCAGTGATCAGAAAGAGTTTAAATTTAGATTCCTTTAAAAGGTCTGACCTTGTGGACTCAGAATACTAGTCAGCACCTCAAAAATATTAAAGAATGACATAGGACAGGAAAGAACTGTAACAAGAATTTATGCCTTCCATACCACTTGTCCAATCTGCTTATTTCTGTTGTGGTGGCTTATGTCCTTCCACTGAGCACGTAATTGTCATTGTCTTTTTATTTTAAACTTTGTTGTTGTTTTTAGTCATTAAGTCATGTCCGACTCTTCGTGACCCCATGGACCAGACCACCCTAAACCAACCTAATCAATAAAACATATGTTGTCACATCCCCTGAATGCGTATACAGTATATCATTTGTATATGCTGAATGAATTAACAGATGTGCCAGCAGCTAATGATTTTATTTTGTTGATCATGCTTTTTCTCGAAGTAAGTAAGTAAGTAAGTAAGTAAGTAAGTAAGGAAGGAAGGAAGGAAGGAAGGAAGGAAGGAAGGAAGGAAGGAAGCAAGCAAGCAAGCAAGCAAGCAAGCAAGCAAGCAAGCAAGCAAGCAAGCAAGCAAGCAAGCAAGGAAGGAAGGAAGGAAGGAAGGAAGGAAGGAAGGAAGGAAGGAAGGAATCTATTGCAAAACATTCCTGAAAGTTCCGTTATTTTTAGTATTACTAACCTGAAGAAAATGGATTTTTTTCCCTGAAGCATAAGCTGATTTGTAATACAACAAAGCAATGAACATTATAAGTATTTCCTTTTATCATAAAACATGGTAATACAGACTCCCTTTTGATTATACTGTATTAGGATACCAAATGATTGAAAAATAACTAAGTATAGGCCGCTAGTAATCCGAAAGATCCAGACATAGAGGGACACTAAAGATCCAGAGGGGCACTAAAGAAGCATGAGACATTTACTTCCTCTTGATCATATTAACACAGGTTATGCTTATGCTTGATTGGTACTTTGACAGATGAGGATCTGAAATGGCTACCTGATCATGGCTTGTCAGGGCTATAATCAGCCATTAGACACAATGAATCCTGGATGTCCGTATCTTCATCCCACAGGAAACTGATCTCAAAGGATCTGCTAAGGTGAAAGATATCAAATAAAGGAGGACAAACTCACCTCCCTGCTTATCCATTAAACGAATCACGGCTTATAATTAGAGGAAAATGTTTGCCATGTCCGATGTCCATGTAAGGTCTGTTTGATACCCCAGACATATGAAAATGAGAGGTATGGGATACTGAAAGCTTCTGCTAGCTTGATTTTTGACAGTTGTTAAATTGATATTGCTTCTGACTTATGGGGACCCTATGAATTAGTGATCTCCAAAAGGTCCTATCATTAACAGTCTTGCTCACAACTTGCAAACCCAAGGCTGTTGCTTCCTTTGTTGCATCAAGCCATCTTACATTTATTTTACCTTTTTTCCCTGCTCTCTTATTGTCTTTCCATTGAGTCTTGTCTTCTCAGATGTGCCCGAAGTATGATAATCTCATTTTAGTCAAAAAATTTTTGCTTCTAGGGAGAGTTTAAGCTTGATTTGATCTAGCACCCACTTATTTGTCTTTCCGGCAGTCCAAGGTACCTGCAAAGCTATCCTCAAATGCCAATTTTAAATTAATCAGTTTTTATCCTATCAGGTTTCTTACTGCTCAGCTTTCAGATCCATACATAGTAATCAGGAAAACCATAGCATGGATGATTTCAATACATCTCTGTGCTTGAGGATTTCTACACTGCCTTACACTTGAGGATCTTTTGACAGTCTTAATAGTTAATATGTATAACACTTACCTGCATCAGTCTCCATCAATCAATTAATCCAATGAATGTGCAATCCTATACTGTACATACTTTGTCGGAAGTAGAAAGTACAGTATAATTGATTTTGATAGGTATTTCTTCTGGATGGATATGCTTAGGATTGCACTGTAAATTTGGCAGTTGCTATTTTACATTTTACATGGTGTCACGAAGAGTCAGACATGACGTAACGACTAAACAACAACAATTTTACATTTCTGTTGTTAGACTAAGAGTTATCTTCAGTTAATCTACAGGTCGTAAATGAAATAATCCAATAAATTAGTCAACTAATGATCATAGATTTATGGGCAAAGGGGCACTGATCCTTCCTTCCAGGACGGAACATGGCCAGTCCAGCCATCATGTTAAAAAGGTTACTGGTAGATCTGTGTTTCTATGCTAGGTCTGCAACACTGATTTCTAGCTGACAGGTTAAAGTGATTTTTCATTTCTCATGGACAGAAATAAATTATGAACAAATTTTTAAACAGAAACAGATCCACATTAAAATGTTATGAACTTCTGTGACACAAGACTAATTTGCACACAATAATGATTTTTTTAAAAAAAATGCCTCCTATACGCCATTCACACCTAGAAGAAAACAAACATGTCATGAGACAAATTTTCTCTAGCACCTAAGATATTAAGAAAAAACTACAGCCCCAAAGTTGCCTTAGTTAGCTTTGTATGACACCAGATTAATGCTGTACTCTGCAAAGCCCTGGGCAGTATGCTATTGTGACATTGTGTTCTCTTTTACATTTGTCTTATTCTAAGTCATCTTTCCAGAGAGGAAAGAAAAATGTAATTAACAGTTTTTTATAGTAAGTACTGATATCACCAATGCCTTGCTTGGCTTTCAAAGCAAGTGTCTTTCATAGATTGGCAGCTGCATCAGAATGCCCAAAATGTAATTTTAATGTATTAAGGGGAATGGGGTGGGGTGGGGGGAACCAGCTGCAAAAGAACTGTCTGTTGTTTTCCTGGAAGTAATGGCTACTTTTGAAGCAAGACAGAAGAAGAATCAAACCCTTCCAGTCAGTATTATCTGCAATGAGTGTAGCATCAAAATAATACTAATGATTTTAAATCTTATTCTTGGCAGCTTGAGTTCTTACTATGCTTCTTGGAATCCAGCTATGCTGAGAAAATATTGTTGATTTCATCACACTAACCTTATATTGGAAGAGTCATAGGGATGGGGGAAAACTGTGACTTCCCGTGATGAATCCCTTTCTGCTAAGGGAGTGCCAAGTTCTCTGTCAGGCAAGCTTCCAGTTCCTTTCAGAATCTAAAAGATGATGTGATTCTGCTAATGCATAATTCTTACATCAAACTGCATTTGTCAAAGCCTTGCTTTCTACATATCTTCTAAAGGTTCTGGAGTACACACACACACATATAGTCTGCAATCAAGTTGGGTGTGGCCCACCCACACAATAGGAATGATGTCATCATCAGTGGCAGATTATGTCTTTTAATTTTGGGGTGCATGCAACTTGGTCTCATTGCATATGAACCAGATAGATAGATAGATAGATAGATAGATAGATAGATAGATAGATAGATAGATAGATAGATAGATAGATAGATAGATAGATAGATAGATAGATAGATAGATAGATGATAGATAGATAGATAGATAGATAGATAGATAGATAGATAGATAGATAGATAGATAGATAGATAGATAGATGAAGTCTTCAGTCAGCAACATGCTGGTGCTAACTTCCCATTGCACAGGAAGATCATAGAATCATAGACAAGTGAAGTTGGAAGGGGCCTACAAGGCCATGAAGTCCAACTGTGTAAAAACCACTATGATAAAGGAACCAGTGCAATAAGATATTTTTTTAAAGAAGGGGCTCCAGAAGTGTGAAGAAGTAGAAAAACAAGTTTTCCAACCTCTGCTAGATGGATTCATGGAATATAGAGCTATCAATAGCATTACACAAGACAGCTATATAGGGGACCCGGTCCTCAAAGGAAGTGTGCCACTGACTACCAGTTACAGGAAGAACAACAGTGGGAGAGGCATACGGCTTCCTTGCTCTGCTGAACTGGGCTCCTGAGAGGCATATCTTAGCCACTGTAGGAAACAGAACAGAAGATTAGCTAGATCCTTGTTCTGAGTTCACTGAGATATTCTTATGATCTTAAATTAGAAAGGGTTGAGTCATAGGATTCATCTGGAAAAGAATTCTAATTGAAGTATTGGCAGCTTATACATACCTGTTTAAGCTGTGGAACACAACAATATAATTGTCAGACATCCTTGCCCAGCTCTTAATAATGTGCCATTTCTTTGCTGGGGGACACAGGGTGATAGACAAGGTAACAGCCCCATAACCTGGAGCTTAAACTGGCTTAGCTCAAAATATACTTACATTGCTTAACATAGTACTGTATAGTGAAGATAAAGTGGCTGTATTGTGCCAATCACAGAAAGAAAACAACAACAACAAAAATGCTGCTGTGTGAAGAATGGTAAGAACATGCTCAGATAATGATCCTGTAATTAAAAAGCATATGCTTCTAACTTTTAAATATGGCAGCCTTGTTTTGGAAAACAACTGGAAAGAGAATCTGCCCCATATGATAAGGCTAAGAGTTCACAAATGACTTACAAATAAGAACTTCCGAAGAATATATTTTGCAAACATCTTGTTTAGAAACAATTGGTAGAGTGTAGAGTAGAGAATGCAGCAGGAGTACCATTGACAAGGGGGGGGGGGGCTTCTTTGTGCATCTTGTTGAGTGTCTTCTAGTCTGAAAGTATCTTTCCAAGGCCTCAGGTTTTTAAGTCTTTTAAGACGCCTACTATCTGGTTCTTTTCTGACTTGAAATGCTAGGAATTGAACGTGGAATCTACCACCAAAATATAGGCTCTAATAGGTAATTACTGTAGTTATATTTCCTCATGATGACTAAGTATTTCTTCTCAGTATTGTAATCCTCCAATTTTGAGTTGGATGGCAATTTCCTCTGCCCCCCATCTGCTGAGGTTCAAAACAAATGACCACCTAAACTTGAAGAGTTAGCTAAAGAATCAACAGACTTTAACCTTGGGGAGATCTTGATCAAAAGAAGAATTCTCAGCACATATTTCACTGGTTGGAAAGCAGGTGGGATCATTTAGAAAATAAAGCTCTGCTTACATTACCACATTAGTCATTCTGCAACAACAGCTCTTGAATGTTCTGATTTGCTAAAGGTGTGAATCAGAGGCTGAAGTGAACAGAAGTGTCAGTTATTCCTTGGAATTATCTTAATTTATCCTTTGGGTAAGCATAATTTAACCAATAGCAATGTTATCTCTAGCCTGTGGAGATAACTGGGAAATCCTCTTGTTGCTGTAGCAGGCGTTTTTATCAGAGCAAAAACTCTGAGGTAGCAGCCTTTGAACTTCAACCATGTAAATAAGCCCTGTATGTCATGTACTGATGGAGCTATTATGTATCATTATGAGAACTTGGCTTCTTTCCTAGATTATCTGGTGAAATGGCTAGAACTACTATTAAAAATCACTTTAATCCACTCTGCAGTTAATGTATTTAGATGTGTAAATGGTAAATTTGCTAATAGAATAGATGTGCATTAACTTGGCATTTGTAATCCACAGTGGAAAATCTGAAAATACATCCTTCTGAAAGTCGGGGCTTCTGGAAAGATACAGCTGTAAAAACGTAAGTTCTTAAATCTAAAATGAAGTAGCATGGGGCAGAAATATCATCCAAAAGTAGATTAAACACATAATCTGGTAATCCACTTCCAGAAGGCCCCTAAAAAAGAGCAGATGAAAATGAGCAATGGGTACCAAATTACACAGAAAATGACTGCCTGAGAGAAGAGTGAATATCAGCTCATCATCAAAATGCACAAAAGAAGAAGAACTAAAGTCTAAAATGACAGAAACACAGAACTGCACTTTGTTTCTGGAATGGAAAAGAAGAGGCCATGAGATACTCTGCATGGAAAGAGCCTTAACAAAATTCCACATTTACATTAGGTGGTATTATTCCACCAACTCATCTTTTCTCAGTCTTATTCTTAGCATATCATAAAAGGCAGAGCAACACTGAATCTAGAACATACCAGTGGGTGACAGGACGGTATGAGCGGCACCTCTAATGCTGCATGGTTTACTTTGTAGAAAGGGTTCCGAATAAATCTAAGCCTGTCTCTATTTTGCACTTATGTCCATATGTTAAAATAAGTCTGGTAAAGTCTTAGATCCTTAAATTCCTCTGACTCTCTTTTGTGCCCCATATAGTCAAGCAAGCTAGCTTCAGAAACCTGGTTTTGGAATTGGTTCATTTAGAAACCTTCCAGAAATTTATATAAATTCCTCTTTTTTGCGTGTACTAGCCAAGATTCTTCGAAAGTGAAGCTAAATGGTAGTGAAGCCCATCTTCCTGCTGCGCAGAAGGAAGAAATGTGGGTGTTTGCATTACCTAAAGGCTTCACTTTTAATCATTCCAGCTCCAGTTCATTTCATTACATGTAAACCAGGCCAATATGTGCAACAATGAACTTATCAACCTCATACTAAATTGGGACCACTACAGTGCAAAGAGAGTCAGTTGGGTAGATGCTTAGAATTGTTAACAATTTTCTTCATGGTTGTTGTGGGGTTTTCGGGCTCTTTGGCCATGTTCTGAAGGTTGTTCTTCCTAACATTTCACCAGTCTCTGTGGCCAGCATCTTCATCTCAACAGCACCCACTCAAATATACAGTTCACCATGAAAAAGAAATAGAGGGCCAACTCCCTATTGGGAGCTCCTATTGGGACACAAGGTCTACAGAAAACCCACCCACACAGACCGGTACCTACACAAAAACTACATCCACCACCCACAGCAAGAGGAAAAAAAAAAGAAAAAAGAAAAAAAGAGCATAATCATAACAATGGTAGACCGTGCAAATAGGAACTGTGAAGCTCAATTTCTCAGCACCAAACTCAACTATCTGAATTGGGACCTACAGGCAAATGGCTACTCAGAAAATGAAATCACAAGAGCTATCAAACCAAGAAAACACGACCAAACTGAAGAGGAAAAACGGCTACCCACAAATAAAGTATTTCTGCTATACATCAAAGGGATCACAAACTGCATGGGGAAAGTTCTGAAAAAACACAACCTATTCAAGCAGTATTCAACAGTATTCAAGCCCACCACAAAAATACAACAAATGTTATGGTCAGCAAAGGACAAAAGGGATCCCCTCACCACTGCAGGAGTATACCAGATACCTTGCAGTTGTGGCCGGATATATATTGGAACCACAAAATGCAGCATCCACACTAGAATCAAATAACATGAGAGACACTGCAGACTAAAACAACTGGAAAAATTGGCAGTAGCTGAACATGCCCTAAAACAAGCTGGACATGAAATTCTATTTCAAAATACTGAAGTACTGGACAATAACAGCAATCATTATGTTAGAATGCACAGGGAAGCCATTGAAATCCACAAACACCAGCAGAGCTTCAACATAAAAAGAAGAAAGTTTAAAACTCAACAAAGTCTGGCTCCCAGCACTGAAAAATGCAGCCTGCAAAAGGTCAACAAACTCTAGCCAGCTACAAGGACCGGTGATCATAGCACACGAAAGACCAGCTAATGACACCTATCAATCGCAGTGACAGATAATCTCTCCCTCTTATCACAACAACACACCCACAACAAAAAACACGCTGATCACCACAATCACCCACCTCCTGAAAAGGACAAAAGTTAATCCCACAGCTATAAATACTCAGCTATTCAAACAAATTGCACCAGAGCACAGATAGAGTTGTGATTCATGTCCTGTGAAGATGCTGGCCACAGAGACTGGCAAAATGTTAGGAAGAACAACCTTCAGAACACTGCTAAAGAGCCCGAAAAACCCACAACAACCATCAGATGCCCACTGTGAAAGTCTTCAAGAATACAAATTTTCTTCATGTTCAGTATATCTTGAAATCAGTGTTAAGATCAGGGCACACAAGTAGGCAGAACACTTTTTCAGATGAACTGGGATGAAATAGTTAAATTACATTTAAATAAATATTTGAGACTTATAAGGATCCACAATAAGAGTCCTACAATGATAAGATAAGGAAGCATCTGGAAAAACAAGTTGAGTTTATTCTCCCCTTTGCCCTCTATTGATATATCATAAATGAATGTTGTAGGGAGGTGTGTATGAATTTCAAGAGTCAGTGAACAATATTTGTTACTTGTTTGCAAGGTGACAACCTCTTATATATGTTTTTCAAAATCTAGTTATTCCCTCAAACCCAGTCTAGGTTTCCAAGATGGGTTTTGTACCATTTTTAAAATAACTACCAAATAAAATCATGCTGACAAACTAACAGAACTCTGATATAGTAAAGAGCACCCTGGAAAATGATATAGAGGACATAACTGAAGTAGCATTTGCCGGACTGTGAAATGAGAGACATTTCCAAATGGTGAACCACACATCCTTTTTTTTTCAGTTGTTTTCTTCTTTTCATATATAAGCTCCCGGGTTTTGAAGACATGCAGCTTGAGCTGGGATGGGATAGTGGCAAGCAAAATCCATGCCAGCTTGGTTCCATCTCTTTTCCTTTATGCTACTGGTTGAGCACACACTGATGGAAAAAATGAAAACCGCACCTTGGTTGCACAGAGAGAAAACACACAGCTTAGCTAAAAGCTAAGCCTGTGACATACAAAGCTTGGCTCAGACACAGCAAAGAATGTGACTTTTCCTTTCTCTGTCTGGCTAAAAGCCTTGGATAAGACACTCTTTAAAAAAGGTAACCAACAGTCTTACAATGCTCTATTTCACATTTTTGCTATTCCAGCATGTAATCCATATAATAAATGTTGAGAAAAGGACTGAATCTGATAGGGCCACTTGTGCCAGAAATACCCCTGGATGCCTGATGTCTTTTACAGTTAATTTTTGGCATAAATGGTGATGTGCCTGCAAGTTCAACAGTTGCTGAAGAACTGGTATGCATGTTTATAACATTTATTTTCTTTTTTCTTCACCCTCTCTGTTGTTCATAGACACTTTGCTGACATCCTGTTGAATTATACATTATCCTCAAACTGTATCCCTTGCTCTCAAATTTTTATGCCTTTCAAAATGCTTTTAACGAAAATATTCTCCTTATGATGCCTCATTAAACCTACCTATTCATGGGAACAAATACAGTACAATACAGTACATTAGAACAGTTACTGGATCTAAATCTCAGATATTTCAAGCTATTTACTCTCCCAAATTGTTGGACAGGAATCTTATTATATAAGTTGACTAGCAGTCAACTTATCAAAAGGGTGTTTATTCTGGTTATTACTTTCTAATAATTCAAAACTAACAAAAATAGTACTAGAAAGCAAAGTGTTACCAACCACTCACTTATGGTATACAATAGACACCTAAGTAATGAGATCATGTACTAGTAACTACTTTACCCTGCAAAAAAAGAGTAAAGCTACTGCACATTGCATTGCTGTTCTAATGTAATGTAACCATGCCTTAGATACTGGAAAATAATTCCAACTTTCATTTGGCTTTCAGTACTGTAGCCTACTTCTTCAATTGTAAGGAATACCACCTCAGCAGACAGACATTTATTCAAACACAAGGAGTAACTCATACTCAGATACCTAACTCATTACTCATCTAATGGCACAGAAGTCGGAAGTCACTCGAGGGCATACAACAAAAAAGCAATTCACTTTAATGCTTCACCATAAACAGAGACTCACAGTCACAACAACCCAGGAACCTTGAGGGCTTCTTCTGAGATGAAAAATGTGTGATGAAAGGTGGATAAATGACCACAGTTTTAAAATGTGACTTGTAAAAAGATGAGGGTAAGGCGAACTCCAGCGTAGAGGATCACAGGAAAGAATCCTCTGAGGTTCAGTGGTTCTGAATGACATGATACTGCTACTGAAGATCAAGTCAAGAGCAAAGCTTGTCTTCACAATATTTAAAGAACTATCTACTGGAAATTTTAGTGAAGTAGCCATGTTTGCTCACTTATAGCCAACAAAAGGGGGGGAGGGGTATGTGTGTCCTGTGACATATTAAAGTTCGTTTGGCACATTTTATGAACTGTAGTCCACTTCTTCAGATGCATGATGAAATGGGCTACAGTTCATGAACTTCTAATATAAAACAAAACCTGTTTATCAATAAGATTTATGGGAGTCCCTGCTTGGTTTTATTTTTTTATTTTTTTAAAAAAACCTAGTGTGGCCTTGAAGAGAGGATATTATCCTCTCTCTTTCCAATTTCAAATTATTTTTCTGAAAAGTGGAAATAACCGTATAAGACATTATATTTGTACATTATTGATTAGAACTCAGAGTGTGGAGAAAACCTGTCACCAATTCCTGTTGACAGAATGAAACATTGCTTCAAGGTTTACATAGGCTGCACAGAAAGGCCCATCGACTCTCTAATGAATCATAGGTAACGTATACAGAATTTACTGTGTATCTCCCAGCAGTAACATTTGACTTTTCAAGATGATAGCATGCTGTTAACAGTGGCTAAAACCAAGCTACTAGAAGAGAGGGGGTGGGGAGGAATCCAACATTCCAGAAGAGAAGAAAATATCCTTGCTCTGTTACCGTTGCATTCCCTGCAGGAGATAATAATCCCCTCCTTCTTACTTTGTTGGCACCTTTCCAGGAGCTGAACATGAGCAAAACACTAATGGAATGCAATGTTTATGGGCTCAAATAATTGCATATTTAAGACACACAAGCAGGTTACACCTGGGTCTAGCCGTGCGTGACCGAGCTGCAGCTCTTCTAATAGCTAAGCAGTTTTCTGCCAACGCGGGCAGGCAAAGGGAAGTATCGGGATATGAAGTTGCTTGCATTAAAAACCACCACCAACAACAAAACTCACCAAGGGCTTGTTGACATTGCAAGTTGAATATAGTTTAATGCAGGATTTACTGGATTTGATTTTAACCAGCAGCTGTTGGGCTCCACCTGTATTCAGAACATCTGTGAACCATTAGAGGCCTCACCTGAAGTTGGTTGGGTCAAGCTGCACTGCTTTGGTAAGATGCACTCTTTCCCTATAAAACCTAATAGCAGGAAGCAAAAATTAAGAGAAAGATTTCCCAGTTTATTCCAGTCCATCAGATGTATTAACCTTTTCCGTGTTGTGTTTCACAAGTAATGAATTGGAAGCTTTAGAATTTGTTTAACAGAAGCAACCAATGTTTAAGGTGACTTCTGAAATGTTTATTTGCTGAAACAAAGCAAAAGGAAAATAACCACATTCGTATTTTTGATCCCTGAAGCACAGCCGTGGAGAATTAAGAAGGGTCAAAAGACACTAACTGTATGCAATGACCATAAAAATGTTACTGAACAGTGTTTTTAAAAGCAGAAGGTGGCAAGGAGCAAAGAGAGGTTAGGGCCAAAATGGGTAGAAAGAGATTGAGAAAAGGCAGAGCTGAATAACTGGCCGCAATTTCTGGGTAATTTGGTAGCAGTTTACCTTCTGAGGCTTCTTAGTTTCTCCCCTAAGATGCTTTAAAGTTCTATATCGTATTCTATTTATTATTATTTATTTATTATTGGATTTTTATCCCGTCCTTCTAGACAGGAGTCTACTCAGGGTGGCTCACAATATATTGTACACAAAACAGATTTAAAAACAACAAATAAAATCTACAATAATAATATAATCAAGATGGGAGGATAAACAACAAAAAAACAAGAAAAATAAAAGTCAAGTATTGGCAGGAGGGAAGGCCTGCCTTAAGAGCCAAGTTTTTAATTGACTCTTGGAAACACTCAGCGAGGGTGCCAGGCAGATCTCTGATGGCAAGCTGTTCCAAAGTTGTGGGGCCACTGCCGAGAAGGGCCGGTTTCTTGTTCTTTCTTTCCAGTCCTCTCTCGGCGTTGGGCTCCTCAGCCGTCTTTCCTGGCTATGGTGAGTGGCTCGAGTAGATCTAGGTGGGAAAGGGTGATCTGCCAGGTATCAAGGTCCTAAACCATTTAGGGCTTTATATGTCATCATTAAAACTTTGAAGTCAAGGTGGAAACGAATGGGCAGCCAATGCAGAGCAGCCAGAATGGGAGAGATATGCTGGAATTTTCTCGTTCCAAGATTGGCGGAGTGGACCACTGACGCCACCTGGGTTTCCATGGTGAGTGTCGGGTCCAGATTTACTCCCAAGCTGCGAACCCCATTCTTCGCGGCAAGAGTCACCCCCCAAAGAACAGGAGTTTCCCAAGCCACCAATGGAGGGGCCACCCACCCTCAGGGGCCACCCACCCTCAGGACCCTCTTCTATTTCCAAATTTTGCACAGAGCACTGCACATGTACAGGTTGAAGTGCCTTTTACTCCTTCAATCCTGCTGTATTCAGATCTACTCTCAGGCAGAGAAAGGCAGTGGCCCCAAACAGCAAGGTTCTGGGAATGTGAAATGGTGGCAAGATGTTGGAAGACAGAGCTTTGTGTACTACTTGGCCAGCGTATTCAGAGTGGGAGGAAGAAAATTCCGTCATATAGTAGCACAGAAAAATGTTGCTCATATGTCCAGAAGCATGCCAAATATTTTAGGATAAGAACCTTCCACATTTGGCTTACTAACTGATCTTTGTAGCCACTAATCACTGCAATTTCATATTAAAGTGGATTAATGTTCTTATTAACTTTTTTTCCAATCCAAATAATTCAGAGTGCTTGAAGCATGAGTCAATGGCAAACACAAGACCCGCACACGCCATTGGTTTCTGCCAATCTCAAGGGTTTAACACTAAGATTGGTGACTGACATAATGAAAAAAATGCAATGTTAACATAAGCTTATTAGATTAGCCTAGTAAAAATTAACAGAGACTGTTAAGCCTCTTGTACTAACACCTCAGTCCAGAATGGTTGCAGGAATTTTTCTGGGGTACCCAAAGCTGCATAGGAGTATAGTACTGTGTTCTGCACACATAACACATGCTACCACAACTCAATGTGTCTGTGGACATTAAAATAATAAGGAAATGTAGAATGGATTGCACCAACACCCTCGAACCCCTGAAACCCATGCTCTAAAATAACCGCAAGCCTGCAGCAGCATAGTCCTTTAAATATTAATTCTAAGACTAGTCAATTGTTTGGAATCCTGTTCAAAATCAGCAGAGTATAAAGTCAAGCCAGTTTAGGGATGTGGGATCTCCTGATTGTACAAGTGTTGCCCTGAAGAAGTGAAGATTCTTGCCACAAACAAAAGTTGTGCAATGAGGTTCTGGATGACTCTATAGAAACTGCTTGACCTCCTGTCATTGTCCAAGCAGTCTAATCTAACACACGTTTGGCCATGAGTTCAGTGAGGCCTCTTTATAATAATATATTTTTATGCCTGCTCGTTCAGTTTATTTGTAGGCTAACTGATTTAAGTGACTGTTGCTCAGTTAACTTTAAGGTTCATTTCTTGAGATAGAATTGTACTTTTCCTTTTCCAACACAGTGGATATACCTTTCAGCCTTACATATTTAGCAGTTTTACTCCATTCAGCCAATACAAAGGGTCAAAGTCCATCAGATCAATACTGCTGTAGTATGTAGTGGAGAAAGTCTTCAAAGCAAGAGTTGAGCATAAAAGGTGCGGGTAAGAACTGGATTAGGTCTCATGGGGGGGGGACCCAGACGAGACCAGACAACAGAATATGCCAACTAAGAAAAAAAATGAAAACTCTTATTTTCAATACTATAGTTTAGTTTGGATGCCAGATTTAGGTTTCACAAACAGGAGAACATTATATGGATTCCCCCCCCCAAAAAAAATCACAGCCCATAATGGGATTCACGTTATAGGAAAATAAACTCAGGCTGCCATTCCATACATGTTTAACTAAAAGTGAGTCCCACTGAAATCAGTGGAGCTTATTTCTGAGTAGATATGTATAAGATTTATAAGCAGGCAACCAGCTGGAAATTCTGGGACTCACACTTTTAAAAAGGCCTACTGGTGATATGGGATGTGGTGGCATGGCGGATTAAACCGCAGAAGCCTCTGTGCTGCAAGGTCAGAAGACCAGCAGTCGTAAGATCGAATCCACGCGACGGAGTGAGCTCCTGTTGCTTGTCCCAGCTCCTGCCAACCTAGCAGTTCGAAAGCATGCGAATGCAAGTAGATAAATAGGTACCACCACGATGGGAAGGTAACAGTGTTTCATGTCTAGTTCTGCTGGCCATGTGACCACGGAAACTGTCTATGGACAAACGCTAGCTCTACAGCTTGGAGATGGGGATGAGCACTGTGCCCTAGAGTTGGACACAACTGGACTAAATGTCAAGGGGAACCTTTACCTTTACCTTTACTGGTGATATGAGGGTAGTATTCTGAGAAATCCCACTTTGATTAATATTCCTCATTCTATAGCTATTTAGATTTCAGGAAGTAATGACCTGAAATAGTGTTGTTTAAAGTTTTCAGCAGCTCTTATTATCATACAATTGATCTGAACAATAGTGTGAAATTTAAGGTGTGAATAGATGAAATTTGGATTGATCTAGGTTGCATTTAAAAGGCTCTTATCTTTGGCGCAATCTATTTCATCTCACATTTAAGTGATCCTTCCATTCACATGGGAGAAGAATCCAGACAGCACTTTGGATCACTCCGATTTCTACTCCTTTTAACTACTGACACCCTGCCCCTTTCCTTGCCCTTTGTTGTTGCAGTCATTCTGTGGGCAACAACTCCTTTTTGGGTGGGGAGTTAATTTAGTAAGTGGCACAGCACTACAGCAATACATTAACCTAGCATGTATACGCATATCTGAAATAGCTCTGTGTCTCTTAGGACAACACTAAAAAAAAAAGTGAGAAGAGGAAAGGAATTCTCCACCATCCTTTCTATTGTCACAACCCACTGCATATGTCACAGGGCTGTCACTGAACAGAATGCCGCCCACAGCTCTATTTGGGAGTAAATTAAGCTACAACACAGACTGCAGAAGAAGATAGGAGTGCTCCCAACAACACCAAATAAACTGCAACCTTAGTGCTGTGCCAGAAAGGAGCAGAACAGCTTGCAAAAGGGGCAGGATAGATCAGTCTTATTTAAAACACATGTGATCACTGGACAATAGAGTGAACCAAACCACTTCAGAAGCAAACCAAATAGCAAGCTGTTTTTCCGATCACCCCCACTATTTACTTATTTTCAACACAGCATATAACAAGTTAAGCATTATTTAAGTAAACAGATGCCAGAACACTTCAGAATTCTGTAACAAGTTATTATTTTAATGTATGGCAAATCTCTTTTTCTATTTTACAAAAGTGTATAAATGTGTATAAGTCCAGGACTTCCTCCCATGCACTACCTGAAAGATAAAACAAATTATGCAATTTGTTCATTAATCTACATCTGTTGCAGCTTGGTTTCCCACTAATCTCTGCATCATGTGCTGGGAAATGTACCAAAGGTCACCACATCTCATGAATGATTTCTCAGAAGGTTCAAGGTTTCTTACTGGGAGGCTGATCCAAAATCTTCTGATGTGCACAGACATTGGTCTTACAATTCTTTGGCTCCTGACCTAAAATGTTATCTGTCAACTTTGCAATATGAGTACTAAGATATATTGTGGGCTTTGTTGTGTATTGTACGTGATCTCATAAAGCTTTGGATGAGACCAGCCTAATGAATTCACATACTTGAATCCTATTTCCAATTTTTCCCCCAAGTAATTCTAATAGTTTAGAATAGAAAGACACCCCTGAAAATGAATGTTGCAGAACTGCATCTACTGCTGGCAGGCATTGAAGACAAAGTTGTCACTGTAGGGGCTATTATTTACAGTATATCTCAGGACTACTAAAAAAAAGTCTGAGGAGCAACTGGCTCACGATCTGCCCATTTTCCCAAGCTGTTGAACAGAAATAAGCAGCTGTTGTGGGTTTTTAGGGCTCTTTGGCAGTGTTCTGAAGGTTGTTCTTCCTAACGTTTTGCCAGTCTCTCTAACCGGCATCTTCAGAGGACAGCACTCTGTGCTCTGGTGTAGTTTGCTTGGGAGTGGAGACAAGCAAACTACACCGGAGCACAGAGTGCTGTCCTCTGAAGATGCCGGCTAGAGAGACTGGGAAAACGTCAGGAAGAACAACCTTCAGAACATGGCCAAGGAGCCTGAAAAACCCACAACAACCATTAGATCCCGGCCGTGAAAGCCTTCGCGAATACAGAAATAAGCAGCATCCATGCAGAGACTCTGCACTAATTTACCATGTGCATATACAGTACACCCAAATGTATCTGGGCATACCCCTTGCTCCTGTATGGAATCTAGTATTGCTTCTGAGGGGATCTGCAATCCTTTCTATTGAATTTTAGCTTACCATCTTTCTATTTAATGGCAAGTTGCCTTGTTTCTGTTCTCTGAAACTTAGAAAAGAGTTATATCTTAACTTGTCTTCAATGCCATTCATCATTTTCTATACATTCACGTCTTCTCTAGTTTATCTTTTTTTCTAGGATTAACAATCTCCAACCTTATTGGTCTTTTATCTAGGACAATTCCTCCAGGCCTTAGGTAATTTCTTTTGCTACTGTTCTCACCATTCTATGAACCTTTCCCTCAGCAGCAATATCCTTTCCTGGGTGATTCTCAAGATATGGTACTATTTTAGAAGAAAGTGGATCATGGATGTTTCTCATGGTGTGTCCTCATTATGCTTCCCATCTTTTTGTTTATGTGTTATGTCTGATACTATTCAGCTTTTTTAAAGACAGTAAGTAGCTAGCTCCCTAGTCTCAAAGCAAGTGTTTTAAACAATTATTTAATCTCGCTTCTGCTACATTTTGTAGCTCTAAATAATTATGGGATTAAGACATCCCATTTATTCAAAAATGAAGCAGAAGCCATTTGTGATATGTTTTGGTTTCCAGGAATTTTCTTTTTCAGGACAGAAAATATGCATGTAAGGCTAAATCACCCCCATCATTTACATGTAACAATGTTCAAAATGGAGACTGGGCTGGGCTCAGAGAAAAGAATAGGCACATACACACACCAATTTCAGATAGGAAAAAGATGGACAGATCTTTATTGGTTACAGCTGCAAACTTGGTATCACATACTGCTGGACACAGATACAGGCCAATACACCCAACCCACTTGTTAGGACCACCTGGGATGTCAGGAGATATTTACCACCTATTCCTATCATAGAAATACAGGGAGGTAAACAGGAAATTGATGCATTCCTTCTGCCCACTTTTCAGTCCTATATAGTCTCATGATGATTAGGCATCCTTCAGTCTCAAGAGACTATGGTATCGTACTCTGTAAGGAGGACTTAGAACAGCGTCTAGTGCGGCTTGAGAAGGCCAATTCGAGAGTGACAATCCCTTCCATACTGAAGACAAATACAATCTGTACCCCATCTAGCTCCCTGATTCTGCTGCTTTCACAACTGCCTCTTTGCCTCGGCCTGCTGGACAAGGGTCTCTTCAAATTGGAAGAAGCCGTGATGCACCGCCTGCCTCCAGGCTGAACGCTCAGATGTCAGGGTTTCCCATCTGTTGAGGTCCATTTCCAAGGCCTTCAGATCTTCTTGCAGATATCCTTGTATCGTAGCTGTGGTCTCCCTCTGGGGCGATTTCCCTGCACTAATTCTCCATATAGGAGATCTTTTAGAATCCGACCATTAGTCATTCTCACAACGTGCCCAAGCCAACGTAGACATCACTGTTTCAGTAATGTATACATGCTAAAAATTCCAGCTCATTCTGGGATTACTCTATTTGGAACTTTGTCCTGCCAGGTGATACCAAAAATCTGTTGGAGACAACACATATGGAACGTGTTCAGCTTCCTCTCCTGCTGTGCACAAAGGGTCCAGGACTCACTGCAGTACAGGAGTGTGCTGAGGACACAGGCTCCATAGACCTGGATCTTGGTGTATGCCATCTTCTTATTGAGCCATACTCTCTTTGTGAGTCTTGAGAACATGGTACCTGCTTTGCCAATGCGTTTATCCAGCTCGACATCTAAGGAGAGAATGTCAGAGATCATTGAGCCAAGGTATACAAATTCATTAACAACCTCCAATTCTTGCGTGGAGATGGTAATAGAGGGAGGTGAGTCCACACCCTAGCCCATGACTTGTGTTTTCTTCAGGCTGATTGTTAGTCCAAAGTCTTGGCAGGACTTGCTAAAACAATTCATGAGTTGTTGGAAGTCTTCAGCAGAGTGGGCAACAATGGCTGCATCATCGGTGAAGAGGAAGTCCTGCATGCATTTCAGTTGGCCTTTGGTCTTTGCTCTCAATCTAGAGAGATTAAAGAGTTTGCCATCTGATCTAGTCTGGAATTTGAAAATGTAGCCACATGGACACTTCACAAGGCAAGCTGTTTGCATAAATCAGGACCCAAATGGCTGCTGTGATTTCCACAATGAAGGTGTTGCTCAAACCAATGAAAATTCCCAGTGTTACATACTGATATCTTTCTATTTAACTGTCCATCCCCATGATCTGAGGCTCATAATTATCTGACCTATAGCTGTATCTGTTACTGGCCTATATTTTATTTTAGCATTCATCCAACACAGAGAAATATATGAACACAGAAGGAGACTCTTGAGAGTCCCCTGGACTGCAAAGAGAACAAACCTATCCATTCTAAAGGAAATCAACCCTGAGTGCTCGCTGGAACGACAGATCCTGAAGCTGAGGCTCCAATACTTTAGCCATCTCATGAGAAGAGAAGACTCCCTGGAAAAGCCCCTGATATTAGGATGGTGTGAAGGCAAGAGGAGAAGGGGACAACAGAGGACATGATGGTTGGACAGGGTCATTGAAGCTACCAACATGAATTTGACTCAACTCTGAGAGGCAGTGGAAGACAAGAGGGCCTGGCGTGCTCTGGTCCATGAGATCACAAAGAGTCAGACACGACTAAACGGCTAAACAACAACAATGCAATTTATGGATAAAATTAACAAATTATGATTCACTACAATTTTTAAATGTAGATGCAATTTTGAAGGCACATAATACTGTATGGAATTCTACTGTTTAAATAAAAGCAAATGAAGCTGAACTGGCAAAGAAGGAATAATCCCTCAAGCCCCTCTGTATGTATTCCCAGGTGAACTGGATGGACTCTAAAGAAAAAAAATGTGTATTTTAATAACTTTTAAATCCCTATTGCTCTGACACTCATTTCAAAACAAACAGCAAAAGAGGCTTGAGAAAGCACTGTAACCTTTTCAATATTCTTCATTAAACTCTACCATGTATGGCCCCCAGAGTGAACTGCATCATCAAATCAATGGCACCAAAGCCAGCTCTGATTTATGAAAGACCTCACCATGCTGTCTTCATATACTATTTATTTGAGCACCAAAATGTCTCACCTATAGATCCTTAAGTAGTTACACACTGAGAAGACTCACACAGTGCAGCTTTTCAAGCAAAGCAGATGGGCATCTCAGAAACAAAAGACTTTCACAACTAAACTCAGCCTTCTACCCCAGGCATTAAATGGGTTTTGTTTTCATTTCTTTTTAAATAGATGATTTTTAAAAGGTCCCTGAAAAAAACTACCAAAACGTTTTGTATTTCCATCATAGCTTACAGTAGGTCAGAATCCTGAATCAGAGACACTATAGCTATATTTAAAAATATATATATTAACCCTTTCCCCTCCTTTTTTGCAGCGTCTGTTCAGCTGGCTTCCCCGTTTGTCCTGCCCATCTTACTTAAATTGTGAACTCCATGGATATAGGGCCATGCCCCTTCTTTGTTCCTTTACAGCATCTAGCACCCAGTTGACATTAAATGCATATACAGTTTCTATTTAATTGTATGTCATTAGCTTTTTCATAGCTATATACAGAGTGTGTTAGTTAAATAATATGTAATTATTCTGAGTACCCATAAACTATATGTAAAATATTTCTGTAAAAATGAACAAAATGGGCATTTGAGAATGTTGCTAGCATAGTAAATCACATTGCAGTAGGCTGATTGATTCAGTGGGGATTTGTTGAGTCAACTCCTCTATAGATTCCATTTATTCAAAGGGGCCTACTCTACTTGTGACTTACTTAAGCATAGGAAGTCATAACTAGAGTAAACCCATTTGAATTAATGGAACTTAGAGTGGAGATGACTCACCAAATCCCCACTGATTCAAAGGGCCTACTCTATTGCAATGCACTATGCTAAGCAACAAGGTTTCAGCCAATATATACTTTCTCTAGTTATGGGATGCAGCATAGCTACATGATCCATCTCTCCTTGCTCATTTGTGCAATAAACAGTGGGTTGGTTTCAGATTTTGCCACACTTGGCATTGACCCACTGAAACAAACAGGACTTATTCATAACCAACTTAAATCCAACTCATTTCAATGAGTTGGATCATTTTCCATGTGACATAAACAAAACAAGATATCTGCTTGGGACTCATGCTGTCAAAATATTTGGAAGGCTGCAATATATAATGTATGTGAAATTGTAAAGGACTGAATGCACAAATTTTAGTATTCAGTTTGCTAAACACTGTTCATAGGCAGTAAAATGGCTATGAATCATATTATAGCAGAATACTTTAAACTAGGGGTGTACAAATAACATACGTTTCAATTTGGCCTGAATTATTTGTCTTACAAATTGCAGCTGATGCGCTTTCAGTCAATTTGTAGCCCACAAAATTCAATTTGTATCTGAATATGTTAAAGCATTTCTGCTTATTTGTATTTGTCCAAATGCAATTTACTCCTTACCTAGTTCCTATCCTTGCACGAATCCATCCTGCATTTGCTGCCCAGCTCTGGATAATCTGAAACACAAACTCCTGCTCTGGATTTTTAACCTCTGAAGTCCTGAAGCATGCTCGGTCCTTTGGAGACCCCTGATTCAATCTGAGCACTGCTTTGGGCTTCCTTCCAGTTGGTATGCAAATGGGCAAATATCTCTCCTTTGGTTCATTTTCCAAATAAATGTTGACTCTAAAACTAGCTACATTAAATTAATTTTTCAGTCACATTGTTAAACTTACTGATAAATAACCCAAGCCATTTAACCACCAGCTTAATAAATAAATTGCAAACAAATATCTTTAATGGCTTGAAGTTAAATTGCAAAATAAAGGACACCATATTTAGAAGGTGCTTCCATATGTTGGGATAGATTAGTTGTACAAACTCATGCTACACTTTCCATGAAAGGAGTGCCTAGCTCAGCAAGATTAATCCGTCTGTTCAAGAGTCCAGGGTTATCAAACAAGGATGGCAGGACCTTACATAAAACATTGTCCTTTCATTCTTGTTTGCTTAATCTGGAACATTACATTGATGTATGCACATTTATTTGGTGGGCATTGTCCTTCTACTACAAGTAACAAGATACAGATGACCCTGTCTATACTAGGACTGCAGCAGGACGCAAATAATCAAAGCCTGCCACCAGATCCTGATCAGAATACTTCTTGTATGATTTAGTCCCCCCCAAAATACTAGTTATGCAATTGCTAATGGTGTGAATGGCATCACTTTTGCTTTAGCCGTTCATATCCAAAGGTCTTTGGATTAGTCTCCCCCCTCCCCCGAAAGAATGACTCATATATGTTAACAGATAACTACAGCATTGATTTTAATCAGATCACTCTATCCCTCAGGCTCACTGAGGGTTATGAGAAGGACTGAGATAAAATTACTCACTCAGTTTCATGTCTATTTCCATAAGTGTCAAAATCTACCTTTGCCATGGTCTTCTCCCATGCACTTTCTGCAAAAATATTCACATTTAACACCCTTTTATTCCACAGCAGTTTTTTTCCTTCTTGCCACCTTTCTCCATTTCTCTGCCTCTCTTTAGCTTCACTTTCCTTTGCTGCCATTTGATTTTCTATGGCTATCCAGCTGATTTTGTCAAGAAAAGCACAAAGTTACATAAGAAACAAGGACATCACAAATGTCTGTATTCAAAACCATAAGGTTTGCTATGGTTAATCAGAGAAAAAGGCAGTAAAGGCAACTGATTGATTGATTGACTGATTGATTGATTAATTGATTGATTGATTGATTGATTGGATTTCTATCCTGCCCATCTAGACCAAATGAAGCCAAGAAGGGTAGGAGAGGACAAAGAGAGAGAAATAAGTGCAAATAAGTACTCCAAAATGTCACTGAATATTGCAGAAACAATATTAGGTGAGGTGAGTGTGTGTCTGATGATTTTTGAATCAAACACGATTATTCAGTGCAGCTCTAGTTACAAACAGTTAAAATACACATAAAGGTACTTTTTTTAAAATGAGAAAATACTAATGACTAAGAATACACATTTTTAAAAGCTAAAAATTATTCACCTTCCCCAAGTGTTTAACAACCTGTTTCTACAATTAAATGGTTTCTGTGTACAGGTGGTACAAGAGAAGGCTTAAAAGTCTCCCTCTCTGGACACGGTCTCAGTTGCTGAGGTTGACTACCATAATGGTATATCTCCACCTATCATGTTTTATGAATTCGTTGTTCTGTATGTTGCTACTCTGGTGTTACTTATCCAAGAAATCCATCTTTTACCTATTTCACATTTACCTTCAGTCTCCCCTTCAATGATGTATTGCAGTGTATTGTGATGAATTAGGTGTCCAAGGACACAAAAGCTTCCATTTCTTAATAATCAACTCTTTTCCCTTTCCTATCCAATGAAGTCCCTCTTCATTCTTTATCCTTTCAGTCCCTGGGATATGTCCACACTTCAAAAAGCATTTATTCTACTGACCAGTCCAAGCTTCACATTCATATTGGAAGGACTGACTATGGGTAACTCTGTAACATCCTCAGTCTCAAATATATATTTAGCAGGTTGTTACACTCCTATCACTCCTCATGCTTTTCTAAGGTTCTTTTGAGCACAAAAGCAATGCACAGACTCCTAAGTACTCTGCAGGGCAGGATGAATCAGGTTATTCTGGCAAAAATGGCAGATCTGCAGAATTACTAACAAGGGCTGCCAGCCATGATGTCTAGAGATGGGGTATTCGTATTCGTCGCTGCGATTCTTCCAGTGGCTCTGCAGATCGCGATCTGTGAGCCACTCCTCAACCTTGCCTCCCACCTCCTGCCAGGAATGGCTAGCCGATCGTGATCTGCGGACCACTGGAAGAATTGTGGCATCTGCCAGACCCTCATTATCACCACCTGTGCGGGGGATATTCGTATACAAATACCCTCATCTCTAGTGTGCACCCAGCACGTTTACAGTTGCACAGGGTCTCCCACACATGTGCAGTGCTTTAAATTATATAGCCATGCACGTGTTTTGTGAAGGCTTTTTGTCAGTGTTTGGAAACCCACTGGCTAGGGGATTCTGGGAGTTGTATTTATTTATTTTTTTATTTTATTTAGTTAATTTATACCCCACCTATCTGGTCAATTTGACCACTCTAGGTGGCTAGAGTAGTCCAAAAGAGTAACATTTCCAAAAGAATTTTGTAGTCCAAAAGAGTAACATTTTCAAGCTCAGTTGCAAAACATGCAATGATAAATCTGCCCCGTAAAGTGTTCAGTACCTGTACAGTCTGTTTGACTGGAGAAAATACCCTACACAGAACTGAAAGACATGGAGGGCCACGTGCTTCTGAGGATCAGTAGGATGGAAAGGAGACTATATTTCAAAAGTACAACATTTGTCACTTATCTAATATCTTCCCCCTCTTATATATCTTTTTGTTCTATGGTTACAACATAAAGGATTCAAACCACTCAGGAAAATATGTAGCAAAAAGTATACTACTGGTCTACATATATGTTAGAACAGAGCCCTGCCAATTCATTGTCAATTTTTCTTCTGTTATCATTTGATTTTATTAAACAAGTTTGAAATACACGCAATAAGCAAAGGCCAGTATAAGTTTCATTACAAGATTTCACTTTAGTTTCTTTGAAACAGAGACAAAATGGAAAATCTGTCTGTATCCTCTTATCAACATGTTTTAATCTTTTACACGGAGAAATGTACTAACTATAGCAGTTAGCATATTATTATAAAACTAGCACAGCAATAATAATGGGTATCATTAATCCACATCAGCAAGATGCTATGTTCCCAGTATGACAGCAATAGGACCTGATATTTTAATAGTTATCTTGGTGCATAGAAAAGAGAGCAAAAACCTGGCCTTGGAGTTCTTGTTGTTTAGTCATTAAGTCATGTCTGACTCTTCGTGACCCCATGGATCAGAGCACTCCAGGCCCTCCTGTCTTCCACTGCCTCCCAGAGTTTGGTAAATTCATGTTGGTCGCTTCAATGACACTGTCCAACCATCTCTTCCTCCGCTGTCCGTTTCTCCTCCGTCCTTCACACTTTCCCAGCATCAGGGTCTTTTCCAGGGAGTCTTCTCTTCTCATGAGGTGGCCAAAGTATTGGAGCATCAGCTTTAGGATCTGTCCTTCCAGTGAGCACTCAGGGTTGATTTCCTGCAAAATGGATTGGTTTGTTCTCCTTGCAGTCCAGGGGACTCTCAAGAGTCTCCTCCAGCACCACAATTCAAAAGCACCAATTCTTCGGTGGTGAGCCTTCTTTATAGTCCAGCTCTCACCTTCCATACAAAACTGCTGGAAAAACCATAGCTGTGACTATGCAGACCTTTGTCGGCAAGGTGATGTCTCTGCTTTTTAAGATGCTGTCGAGGTTTGTCATCACTTTCCTCCCAAGAAACAGGTGTCTTTTAATTTCGGGGCTGCTGTCACCATCTGCAGTGATCATGGAGCCCAAGAAAGTAAAATCTGTCACTGCCTCCATATCTTCTATTTGCCAGGGGGTGATGGGACCAGTGGGGCTGTTGCTGTTGCTGTTGCTGTTGCTGTTGCTGCTGCTGCTGTTGCTGTTGTTGTTGAGGCTTTGGAGTAGCTATGCATAAAAAGTAGAGTGTGTGCATTACACTGTGTATGGGGGAAGGGAACACATTAGTAGCCAGAAATAAAGAAATGGCTTCTACTTTGTGGAAAGAGGCCATTTTTCTTAATGTCTACTATAACTAATCAGTCTTAGAAATGTGAAGGCCTGGGGAAAAGATTGAAAATTTGAACTCCTTTGTTGTTGTTTCAGGAAGAAATGAAGGAAAGGAGGGTTCTGTGATTTCTTCTCCTGGGCTTTCATGTTTCTAGTCAGGCAAGTCTGACAAAAACATGGGCAAAGAAATAAATCTTTAAGGTGATCTTCTGTTCAGTTTCTAACTAGAGATGGGTATGAAGCACGTTTTGCTGGGTTATCCTAAGTGACTGGCGTGACACCACAGGTGACATGCATTTCCTGCCCCCACCCCCACTAGCACAACCCAGCCAGTGTGTGCTGCTCGTTCCCTCCCCATCACATGATCTTTCAGTCTCGGCAGGAGCATGGACTTCCCTTCTCTGCCTCCTTCATTACCTGCCCACTCAGATGAGGAGGTGAGGCAGGGATTCTTGCAGTGCTGCCTGTGAGTGGGTAGCTGCTGGAGGAGGCAGTGAAGGGAAGTCTGTGCTGCCGGGACTGGCTAGTGAGGAGGCAGGTAATGTGAGACACCTGTGGTGCCACGCCAATGACTTAAGACAACCTGGTAAAAAGTGCTTCATGCCCATCTCTATTTCTAATACATTTCTGACCTCTTTTGTTGTAGTCAAAATTATTTATGAGTTTGTTTGTTTCACTTCTAGTTTGTTTCTTCAGGCAAAGGGATCCAAGACACCTCACAGATGGTTAAAACAAGTTGGACTATAACATAAGTGTTTGCATAATTATGTTGTAAACCGCCCAGAGAGTGCTTTAGTACTACAGAGTGGTATATAAGTCAAAACAACAACATAATAAATTGCAAATTTAAAAAACCAAATAAATGTATAGTAGTAATTAAAATTGTCTTTTTAATATTTAAAAGCTTTAAAAAACACTTAAATTAATTGTTGCTCTAGATTACTATGTTTTATGGACCTCATGGTACAATATTTAAACTACAGCACTGCAGTGAGGACTCTGCTAATGACCTGAGTTCAATCCTGACATGTTCAGGTAGCCAGCTTAAGGTTTACTCAGCCTTCCATCATTCCAAGGTGGATAAACTGAGTACTCAGCTGGGGGGGGGCAGCAATGTATAGCCTATATAATTAAATTGTAAAACACCCATAGAGTACCTAAAGCATTAGGGGGCAATGTATAAGTAACACTTTGTTTTTGCTTAAAAATGGAATCATTGTTAAAATTAGGGGGGAGGATGTGGGATATATAGCATTAAATATTATGTGATGTTATGTTTGTTTGTTTTGGACAGCAATGGGATGCAGTGGCTTGGAACATCACATAAATAAAAACAGTACTTTGAAAACAACTAGCTGGTCCTATGCTGTTGTGCAGCTGTCAGCCATTTTTACCTTATGATGTGTTACATACAGCACTGATGTTACCTGTCTGTCATGGGTTTGGAGGGAAAGTTCCATCCTATGGGGAGTGGAAGGCGGGACATCAGGAGGAGGGGCTGTACTGTATATATATGTGAAGCCTGTGTGGTGAAGTTAGGAGACGCTGGGATGTGAAGAAGCAGCAGCTGGGAAGAAGAAGCTGGTGTGGGAGTCTGTGTGTCAGACAGGGTACTACTGTGTGTCAGAGTACCAACCTGATAGGTTCAGGTGTCTGTTGGTTAGCCAGAACTGATAGGTTCAGGGTCTGTGCTTCAAGTTAAGTGTTCTGTGTGAACCAAACTGTATGCATGAATGAATGTAACTAAGCCACGTTACTAAATCTTATTCACCTGATCATTTTATTTTCCCTGTGTTGTATTTAAATAAACCTTATTCTCTTATTGGTTAAAAATCCATCCCTGGTCTGTGTGACTTCTTACAGGGAATGGTTGGTGGCAGCTTAGTTAACGTGTGGCAGATCCCAGTAGGTCTGGGTTTGTCACATTGATTGGTGTCCAGCGTGTGGGATACGACTGGTCCAGTTGTCCAGCGGTCCAGCAAAGCCTTGGCAAGTGTGCCCAGAGCAAGGGGGGTCTAGTCAGGGACAATCTGAGAGCACGTAGGTAATCTTCTAGGTGTGCCTCACGGGGGGGTGCACTAGTAGAAGAACGTGTAACCTCAGATTGGGGGCTAGATTAGGGAGCTCTGAGGCAGCCTGTTTTGGCGGGAAAAAGCTGAGGCAAAACTGTGAAATAGCAGTGAGCTAGTTTGTCTGCTGAGAGGCCCAGCAGAGGGGGGTAGACTCTAGCTCGCAACTGTTGCAAGTAGTGCTGAAGGACAGCAGCAATCTATAGGGAAAGCTGGTTCTGAGGCAAAAGAAAAAAAAAAGTGGTCGTTTTATTTTGAGGCTTGACTTTTTAAAGCAGCCTGTTCTGAGGGGGGATTATGCCCTTGACTCGAAGCCAGATGGCAGAAATGGGTGAAGTGAAAGACCCCCAGGTAGACCAAGGTTCTGAGGATGAATTTGGCTCAGTGCAAGGTGACAGCACGGGAGAACAGAACCCAGAACTCAGAAAATTGCTCATAGCCCAACAGCATGAACTGAGGATGAGGCAATTTGAAGTGGAGGAAAGATTAGAGAGAGAAAGAAGGGAGGAAAGGGAAAGGCAATTTGAAATGGAGGAAAGGGAAAGAGAGAAACAGAGACAGTTTGAATTAGAGAGAGAGAGAATGGAAAAGGAGGAAAGGTTAGAGAGAGAGAAAATTGCTCTGGAAAAAGAAAGGATGGCGTTTGAATTAAGAAAATTGGAAATGATGAACCAGAACAATAATAACAATAGGGATTCTGAGGGAGGCCAATTGTCTAAGGCTGACCTGAAGAAATTCCCTGTGTACCACAAGGGAGATTGTCCTGAGGTGTTCTTTTCCTTAGTGGAAAGAGCGTTTGTGGACTTCTCAGTGAGGGAAACTGAGAAGATGACCATCATGCGATCTTTAATCAGTGGTAGCCTGGCTGAGGTTTATTCAGAGATGCCACAGGAACTGATGAGAGATTTTGCAGAGTTTAAAAAACTGGTATTTGCAAGACATGGGATAAATGCGGAACAGCTGAGGCAAAGATTCAGGTCCCTCACAAAGAAACCAGAGCAGACTTTTACCCAAGTGGGGGCTCAATTGGTGAGGCTGCTAGAGAAATGGCTATCTCAGGAGGGGACAGAGACCTTTCAGCAGCTTAAAGATTTGATAGCGCTGGAACAGTTCTATTCAGTCCTGCATGGGGAACTGAAATTCCAGGTGAGGGAAAGGAAACCAAAATCTGTGGCAGAGGCAGCCGAGATCGCAGATTTTATTTCCCAAATAAGAAAGCCCTTGGGTGAGGGGAAATCTGTAGGTAAACCCAAAGAAACCTACAGCAAGTACTCTCAGGGACCAGGGAAAAGCCAGCAAGGGGGAGGGGCCCATGGTGAAGGGAAGCCCTCAGACATGAAACCAAGACCTCAGATTTTGGAGGGAAAACCAAAACAAGATGAGAAAGACTCAAAATATAGCAGAAAATGTTATTTCTGTCAGGGAAAGGGCCATCTAATCTCAGAGTGTGAGAAATTAAAGCAGCTAAAAGGAATTGTGCCTCAGGATTCGAGTGGAACCAAGCCAAAAGCTGTGTTCTGTGTCCAGAAAGAGCAAGGCTCATTGTCACTGAGGGAGCCTGTTGCCATGGCGACTCAATCTGGAACGGCTACATCTGCTGATCAGGCTGAGGAAAATGGTCCTCTTGTGGAGGTCAAGCGATGCTTGCTCGTGAGAACAGATTCACAGTTGTTTGAGACAGCAGGGGTGGACGTAGGAATACTTGACCATCAGTATCGGGGGCTGCGGGACACTTGTTCCCAGGTGACCCTGTGCCATCCAGATATTATTCCTAGGGAATATATAATCCCAAATGAGAGCATGAAGGTGGCAGGGATTGAGGGGCAGGTGATCTCACTGCCAGTAGCGGAGGTACCTGTGAACTTTCAAGGCTGGAGGGGAGTTTGGCGGCTAGCAATTTCATCGACTCTGCCAGCAGCCGTGCTCGTGGGAAATGACCTGGCTGAACATGTGAAACGGGTGCTAGTGATTACACGTTCACAAGCCACCACGGGGACAGTTCAGGGGGGTACTGATGAGCCAGAGACGGAAGCAGAGGGGAGTTCAGAAGCTGTGGTGGAAACCTTAACCACAGACAGCCGATTTGGACAAGAGCAAAAGGCAGACGCCACTCTCCAAAAGTGTTTTGAACAGGTGACTGACGCCCAGCTAACACCTGAAACCCCAGTGAGATTTCTAGAGAAAAAGGGGATTTTGTATAGAGAGACCCTGAGGAATATCTCAAAAGGGGGAGATGGGATCCGAAGTCAGCTAGTGGTACCTGAAAAGTATCGCCCCATGATCTTACAAAGGGGGCACTCTGACATGTTTGCTGCGCACTTAGGGGTGAACAAAACACAGCAGAGAATCACACAGAATTTCTACTGGCCTGAAATAGGGAAGCAGATCAAAGAATTCTGTAAACAATGTGATGTGTGTCAAAGGCAGGGGAATAACCGCGACAGGACCAAAGCAAAGTTGTGCCCTTTGCCTGTGATTGACACTCCGTTCAAATGCATAGGGGTGGATATTGTGGGACCTTTGCCCAAGGCCACAAAGAGGGGGAACAGGTTCATTCTCACCATTGTGGACCATGCCACGAGGTACCCTGAAGCCATACCCTTGACTAACATTGAAACTAACACAGTGGCAGATGCCTTGGTGGGGTATATGTCCAGGATGGGATTTGCCTCAGAAATAATCACAGATTTGGGAGCATCATTTACATCGAAGCTCATGAAACGCTTATGGCAAATCTGTGGAATTAAGCACAAGGAAACCACTGCCTATCATCCTGAAAGTAATGGGTTAACTGAGAAGTTCAATGGGACTCTAATGCGCATGATTAGGGCTTACTTGGCAGAGAATCCAAACAATTGGGACCAGAAACTGCAATCCCTTTTGTTTGCTTATCGATCAGTGCCACAAGCCAGTACCGGGTTCAGTCCATTTGAACTTTTATTTGGGAGAAGGGTGAAAGGGCCCCTTGATTTGATCAAACAAAATTGGGAGCAGATCACCCAGGATGACCCACAAGACGTTGTGACATATAGAGACTCTTTCAGGAATGACCTAAAGAGAAACCTAGAGCTAGCAGCAGAGACCCTGCAAGCTCAAAAGGTCAGAAAGAAAGCTTGGGATGACCAGCAAGCCAGGGAGAGGCACTTTGACCCAGGGGAGGAAGTGCTGTGGCCTAGGCCCTGCAAAGAGAGCAAGTGTCAGCTGGGTATCCCAGAAATAAAATACTTGGGTCACATGGTAGGGGGAGGAGTGATAAAACCCCTGGAGGCCAAAATAGAAGCTGTTCGTGATTGGCCCAGACCCAACACCAAGAAAAAAGTCAAATCATTTCTTGGGTTGGTGGGCTACTACAGAAAGTTCATCCCGAGGTTTGGCGAGATTGCGGCTCCGCTGACCGATCTGACGAGGAAGAAGGCTGATGACCGCATCCCGTGGACCAGCGACTGTGAGGAGGCGTTCCAGAGGTTGAAGCAGGCGCTCATCAACTATCCAGTGCGGCGTGCTCCAGACTTCGACCGGGAGTTCATCATCTACACCGATGCGTCTAACAGCGGGGTAGGAGCAGTTCTGTGCCAGGAGGATGAGAATGGTGACCAGCATCCAGTGTCCTACCTGAGTAGGAAACTTCAAAAAGGTGAGAGACATTTGGCAACCGTGGAGAAGGAGTGTTTGGCCATAGTCTACGCGATCCAGAAGGCCAAGCCTTACATCTGGGGAAGACATTTTGTTCTGTGCACTGACCATTCACCACTGCAATGGTTAAAGACAATGAAAACCCACAATAGCAAACTTATGAGGTGGGCTTTAAACTTGCAGGACTATGACTTTGAAGTAAAGGTGGTCAGAGGGTCAGTGAACTGTGTTGCTGACGCCTTGTCAAGAAGACCTGAAGAATGAAGACGGCGAAAGAAACATGGACTATGTATATATATTGATGACAAAAAGTTAAATGTACCTGTTTTTTGAACTTGGTTTGTATGAATAAAGGTAAATTGATGTATTGTAAATGTTTGAATGCCTAATTGAAATGTTTGACATAGAGTGTAAGTATAAGTAAGTATGATATTGTAGGTATAACTGTTTTGGTGTGTTTTATCCAGGTTGTTTTTTGGTGAAAAGCACCTTAGCTTTCCCCCTACAAAACAACTTATAAAGAGGGGAGGTGTTACATACAGCACTGATGTTACCTGTCTGTCATGGGTTTGGAGGGAAAGTTCCATCCTATGGGGAGTGGAAGGCGGGACATCAGGAGGAGGGGCTGTACTGTATATATATGTGAAGCCTGTGTGGTGAAGTTAGGAGACGCTGGGATGTGAAGAAGCAGCAGCTGGGAAGAAGAAGCTGGTGTGGGAGTCTGTGTGTCAGACAGGGTACTACTGTGTGTCAGAGTACCAACCTGATAGGTTCAGGTGTCTGTTGGTTAGCCAGAACTGATAGGTTCAGGGTCTGTGCTTCAAGTTAAGTGTTCTGTGTGAACCAAACTGTATGCATGTATGAATGTAACTAAGCCACGTTACTAAATCTTATTCACCTGATCATTTTATTTTCCCTGTGTTGTATTTAAATAAACCTTATTCTTTTATTGGTTAAAAATCCATCCCTGGTCTGTGTGACTTCTTACAGGGAATGGTTGGTGGCAGCTTAGTTAACGTGTGGCAGATCCCAGTAGGTCTGGGTTTGTCACATGATGTTATCTATATCTCTGGTTCTCTACCAGGGAAAACATGCCACTGGTGAGATACAGATGTATTCTATTTGGAATGCATGGTTTTCATGACAATTACTAAGAATCTCCTCTACCTCTATCCCTGAAATTTGTCAGCACAGCAGCAAAATGGGACTCCAGCAAAAATGTTGCGCACCCTGAAATTTCTGTATTTATACTTATCTGTATCTGTCCACCTTTATAATTAACAATCCCAAGGTATTGTTCATAATTCACAGATGGTAGTAAGTTTAAGTTTAGTATAAAACATGGGAAACAGACCTATATAAAGAATAATAAAAACAGTGGCATTTAACTAAGTACACTTGTACTATGCTTTCTATTTCAGTGCTTTGTTCCCACATACTCTTCAAAACACCGGCAAAACATTTTTTTAATTCCAGCACAAATTTTTACCCTACGCATGCAGTATTTCTTTTAATTTTACATTTAGTTCATGCATTTGCTAGATAAAAATTGTCATTACATCCTGTCAAATTAGCCTCGAGTAAAATTAATGTGAGAAGAGAAAGGGGGCTTAAGACTTTTATTCATGTTCGCACATTTGTTTTTATGCAGAACTTTATGCCACAAAAGGACACTTTTCTCTCCCATTTCAGCATAGTTTCATTAAGAGAGATATATAAATATGTCTGCAGTTCAGGCTTTGAGAAGGAGAAAAGATGCCACCAGACTCCAACAATGAAAAGTGTTTTTCTCCGCACAGTATCAACACATCGTACATGTTTAGAACATTTCCCCGTTATAAATTAAGGAATGCTGAAATGTAATGAAGGAGGTGAGAACAAAACAAGGTTTTAAAGAATGCATTGAATTTCTAATGCAGTGGTGTTGCAGAAAATAAATGCCGCAGGAAGACATAAAACAGTCCCCGATCCATGCTGTTTGACAGGTGTGGATTTATTTTTGCTTTCACATAGGAGTATATTGGTTAGCAAAAAATGAAATCACACCCCTGTTCACTGAACTAATAAGATCAAAAAAGGATTAGGCTTCATATAATTGCATCATTTATACACAGCACTTCATCCTATCACTTAGCAATCCTAATCACAACCTTCATCAGACCAATTTCCTCATGTCATTTATAAATACTATTTGCTAACAAAGCTTTTTGCTGTTAAGCTAGGAGACTTGTTTTATGCATTGAGGCTGGGTAGACATGATCATTTTAACTGTCCACTGTAATATCCTGTGTCTTCATGCTCTGTGGACAGAGTTCCTACTCCAGTCCTCTGAAGATGCCGGCCACAGAGACTGGTGAAACGTCAGGAAGAACAACCTTCAGAACACGGCCAAAGAGCTCCCCAAAAAACAAAACAAACAAACAAACAAAAAACCACAACAACCATCAGATCCCGGCCATGAAAGCCTTCAAGAATACTTTATGGGAAGCCTAAATAATAATAATGGGATATAACCTGTAGAAACAGATACATTCATAGATACTGATTCATATGACCTCTTTTGGTTTTGATAACCTTGTTGCATGGGAGCTACACTTAATTTTGTGATACCATGAACCTTCAGTAGATGACAGGGATCCTATTAATAACTCTTCACTTTAGAAAGTGATACACTCAATCACAAATGCACAAATACATTGGTCCTTTTAACAATGTTATGATGGAATCTGTATGTGCTAGGCTTGAATTTTCAAAAATAGTTATATTTTATATTTATACTTCCTATCCATTTTATATTTTCATAAACGTTTTCATTTTCAAAGCACTACTGTTTGCCTTGAACCAATGAGATGGAACAAATAAGAAAAATGCATACTACAAACAAATGTTGCTCCTCTTCCTATTTTTTTTTAAGAAGGCATCCTTATTTTCTTCTATTTTTGACAGGAAACAGAAATAAATTGTTTTGCACATTTTTTAGTGAAATTTGAATCAAATTCAGAAGATTTAATATTTCAACTCCAATTAATTAAATGCACCTTTTCACTGAATTTACTGAAAAGCTAAATGACTGCTGTGAAACAACGCAGCACAAGGAAGACTGACAGCCCTGGAGTCTCCCTTGTTCATTTGCTGTGATAGTGATGGATATTCCATGGCCATATGACAGGCTGTTATTGCAACATGCTTGACAGCCAGTGTCGAAATTTTGATCTATTAGCTTTCTACTTCTTCTGTGGCAGGTGCAAAGAAAACAGCCAGGTAGCATCTTAGTACATATATTTTAAAGACAGCCCCTGCTCATCATGATTGGTGAATCTGAGGAATATCTACCCTGATTGACTTGAAGATCAAAAAACTACTTGAGGGCAAGATATAACATATGAAGTACATATGAAGCTTCTATTGTTTCCATTGACTATGCCAACCCCAAGAAAACATTTTTGGATAAAACCTAGTGACTGCACTCTCTTTGTGGAACAGTTTCAGACTAGGCCATATTAGTTCCTTGTCTCATTCACTCAGTTCTACGGTAGTTTAGAAGACAATTGTTTCTATTTCTAACCCTCCCTGTTCTTCTATGATTTTTCCTGCAGGAAGTTCATTATATTGTAGGGCAGTGGTCCGCAACACTGGGCCTCCAGATGTTCTTGGACTTCAACTCCCAAAAATCCTGGCCAGCAGAGGTGGTGGTGAAGGCTTCTGGGAGTTGTAGTTCAATAACATCTGGAGGCCCACGGTTGGGGACCACTGCTGTAGGGGAAAATCTGGGCAGGGATTTGAACACAGGTCTCCTGAGTCCTTGCCCATCACTCCACTACACCATGCTGCATATCTAAGGCAATACCTAAAGGACTGATTCCTCTGAATGAGTTTCTCTGCTTTTTCGGGACATGATGGAAAGAGTTTCTCAAAGTTCATTTGTTTTCTTTTTGTTTCTTTGTTTTTCTTTGTGTTTTGTTTTTGTGGTGGGTACACAGAAGAAGCTCACCAATCCTAACATTGCGACTTCTAACTGCTAGTATAAGGAGAAGTTTCTCTGGAAATTCTCTTAATACCTTCTTAATTGCATGCACATTACAAGCTGATGTATGAGCTATGAGGAAGAAATCAAGATAAATAAAAATCAGCAGATATTTCCCTTATATATCATTATTTCATAATTTCTGATTCCTAAAAGTATCTTCATAGTATCTACGTTGACCCAAGGACTTATGGTTTTATTGAGTCAAAAGCTGTCATAGGCAACAAACTATTTTATGAGATACACAAAAGTCCATATCTTGAAAGGTAGAAAATGTTCATAGATCGAGAGCTTGAGAGACATTTGGGTGATTTCGTGGGGGATCCTCTGAACTTTCTTCATGACAATGCCATTCAGGTCATAGTATTTGGCTTTTTGGATTATATCCGACAGCCAAGTAAGACTGAAGCAGCAGAAACTGTGAGAATCAGGGATGACAGCTAATAGCACCAAAATGATTATATGGATAAACTTTGGCAGGAGGGGAAAAAAGAAAATGGGACTGATTTCATGAAAATCTGCCCTGCCAAAAGAACTTTTTGTTAATAATAAAAAAAATAGGTTTCACAATTTTATTTTATTGGCATCTTATGCTATGATGCTGCAACAGTTAAACACATTATTCAAAAATCCTTGGCAAAGTTATTCACTCATATATCTTATGAAATCAGAGGAATTTGTGCATAACAAACTGTTTGAAGAATTGTGAAAAAGAAACTGTTGTGGGTTTATATATCAAAATTTATACAATTTATTGGCTACAATATCTCTTTATTTCTTCACATTTCCCAGCTGATCTGAAATATGCTTTTCATCTTTTGTTGAAGCACCATTTATGGGGTATTCATGTTGCAGACAGACAGTATAATCTTCTTTCTCTGCAACTGACAGCACACAGAGATGCTCAGTGTAAAGCTCAATGATGTACAAGGAATTTGTCTGCTATGAGATAACTGGTCCTTTTCTTAACCCTCTCCTGATGGATTGTGGGAAGCAGGGAAAATAACAATCTGCTGCTGGACTGATATGTCATTTCTAAGCTCTTTTAAAAGAGGGAGAACCCAGATGGTATAAAAGGTGAAAGCACATATAAGAAATACTTGTTTTTTAAAAAAAATAGAAAGGGGGTAGACATGAACATGACTCAACAAATGAATGATGCAAGATGACAAAGACACAGTTGATAAAATTGTGCATTTGCATGGACCCTAATATTAATGGCTTTTATGTGCCAAATGCTAGGTTTATATATTTAAAAGAAATTATTTTAAAAAAATACTTTGCAAGTTCAAAACTAGAGAGGACAACACATCTGCCTCTGTGAATTATGGTCCTGCCACAGCCAAAGAATAGGCTTTCAATACCAGTAAACATATGAATTGTGAAAAAGTAAATATTTTGTTGTCACTACTGAGGGTCAATTTAGACAATACAAATGTCATCAGAAACTGAAAGCATGTTGGTGTTGCAGCTATGAGATTCTGTTTGCTTTTTCTGCCTGAGCAATCAGACTTGCAAACTGAGGCTGTTATTACCTGATCAATCACAAAACAAAGCAGGACAATTTGCAAGCTTTCTGGGAGATGAGAAAAGCTTATGCTATGACATTTCCTCCAACACTTAAGGAATTTCCATGCAAACTGAAGTATTTTTATCTATATTGTCTATTTTGACCCTGATGGATGATTGAGGAAACAAAATCTATAGCAGACAGCCTGACTTACGGGTTTGACTGAGATATATTGACTCTCATTTTAATCACTATACATTGGCTAAAATCTTGCTGTGCAGTTGTACTGGCTTGAAGTTGTGCAAACAGTTGCAAAGTAAACAAAATGGCAGAAATCATGTCCCACAAACAGCTGTCAGCATGCCGCACAATGTCTCGCTACGGTTAGATTACAGAAACAATTGCACGACAGAATGGAATGACAGAATGTCTTGTCATCCTTCTTGTGCCCATGTGTCAGCTGTATCCAGAAGCTCGACCAGACTTCCTTCCAAATATTATGTACCCTGCTCACCTTGTTGACATTTGCAATGCCCCATTTGCAAGGCTCACCCTTAAAATCTCAGTGAATGGGATGCTGCCAAGCTGGTAGCCCTATGAGGGTATATTGCTCTCAAGCATGGTCTTATGATGGCTCAGCTGGGCAACAGGCACATAGACAAAACCAAAACATCTTCAATAAACATCCTCAAGTATGCTCCCTACAATCAATTTTCTCCCTCACAGTAATGGGGCTGTAGTCCAACCTAGGGTCCTTGGAGGTTCAGGTTCTAATGAGGGGCACTCTTAGGAAACATTAGGGTTCTATTGAAGTGTGTGCAGTAACTGGGCTTTCATTTTGGTGTCTTCACACAACAAAATTAATACATGATGTCCTCTATTTACAGAGCCCTAGTTTAATGTACTTTATTTTCACCATTCTAACCAAGTACAACTAAATGTATGTAAAGGATTGTTATGGAATCTAGCAAGTATTTCAAACATGATTCTACATAAATGATATTGACAGAAAAGGCTAACTAAAGAAAATAGAATTTGGGTGTCTGAGCAGAGGTGGGGGTGGGAGTGATATTGGATGGTTCTAAGGATGGAGTTTTGGGGCAGATCCAACAATGTAGGTTTATAATTTTAGGTGGGTCTCATCACAAAAGCTGTTTATTCTCCTAAAGTGTATCAAAACCTCAAAAAACAAACAAGCAAACAAACCCCTCAACGACAATGCTTTGTTTCATTTTTTTAATGATGCATGTGCACAATTTGAAGGGAGTTCAAATTACACCCATCCAGTCAAGCAAGTAAGGTTTTCTCTGTGCATTCAGTAATTCTGCTTTTTTGGAATTCCCAACTGCACAAAAACACACACAGACCGTGGTTATCTTCAGATCTTTAAATTTACAGATATAAGTGGGGGACGGGTCTTCCTGCAATCACATTCCCCTTTGGTCATACACCCTACAAACCCTGAAGATGTAAATAGAGCTTATATGAACTTGATTGTGAGAATCAGACTTGCCTTGTTCAATAAATCAAGCCTTACACAGTAAAGCAAGGGACCTACAAAAGCCAACTAGCACATAGAATCTGAAAGAGACAAGAACTCCAAAGGAAGGACTTAAATCTGTTTCTTGAGACTTTTCTTTTGACACATATTCCATTTTCAGAATGAAATGGCACAATATTACAAATTAAGCCGAAAGCCTACTCTTTGTCCTTCTCACTTGCTAAGAAGAAATAGTATCATCCATCAGGAATCTTTCCTGAACAAGCTACATAGAATGAAAGAGATCTGTCCAAGAATGTAGTCCCACTGAAGCAAATAAGAATTGCGCCAGAGGACAGTAAAGCTGTTCATTTTGCTGGGGCTTGGGCAAGATAAGCTCCAAGTGGATGTGACGCATGAAGACTGCACCCATCATATCGCTTTCTCCGGAATTTCATTTCTGTCATGTCTAATCAGAGTGTGAACTCCTTGGGACAAGTGTAGGGATTACCTTTGGACTCCAGCACAATCCTCATAAATACGATTAAGGACATCTATTGGCAGTATGGTTCAACATCTGTCCTCTGTACTTGAAATCTACTATATCGAACTATAAAGAAGCATTGGAAAATTACCTTTGTGCTTGTTAGGTGTGAAAGAGAATGAGGTCACACAGACTCTTGACCAAAATTGAGGTGAGATTGTTGAAGATTATCAAGCCATACTACATCTAGTTCTCACACGTGTACAAAACGGGAAGGGGAATTAGTGGCAGTACCAACTCTCAGAGGGGTGAGGGAACAACAGTGGCCTTTCTATTGTCCCAAATTCTTTTGAATCAGGGCTACCCTTTTCAAAGATTTGAAAAAGGCAAATAATGTATTTCTAAACCACTCTAATACCATTTTACTTCAGCAGGAAGGGACAGTATTGGGAGGAACTAAAGGAAAGGCAAGAGAATCATAATGCCTAAGCATTATGGTAAACATGCACCGTAGCATCCAATTCGTGCAAAGAAGCACAGAAAATGTGATTTCCAATACTTCCTGGAATCAGTGGATGCTGCCAATGCCCAATTATGCTAGGAGGCATGGTAAACAACATTTCTGAGCTCTCTTAGTGTCAGATGGTTGCAAAATAGAAATGCTTGTTATAGAACTGTAGAGCTGGGAGGGATCCCAAGGGTCACTTAGTCCAACCCCCTGCCAGTACAGGAAATCCACAGCAAATGCAACCCTGGCAGCTGGTAAGCACAACATGAAGGAAAGATTATCATCTTCTTCACAGGGCTAAGTTCTCAAAGTTCTTAATGATTTTCAAACCTCTTAATAGCCCGGTTGCCCTCCTCTGGACATGTTCCGAGCTCTTGTTGCCTACTTCTTGTTGCAGCATGCAAGCACAAGCAAGACTATTTCCCATGCTCCCCTGCTCCAATTCATGCCACTACATATCCTCTCATAACTGGAGCCCTATTCACGCACTATTTCCACAGAAAGAATGACTGCACTTGGAGGGAAGAATCCATCTACCTTCTGCCCTCTTCATCCTCAACACTTTCTCCATACAGAAAGCAATATATCTGCCAAGGAGGCATTCCTGTTCATGTTAAGCAAAATCCCCAGAAAATAGAGTCTCTTGCATGTGAATAGCCTACAAGTGAGCAGGAAATCTTCTTAGACATATCACTATTAGAGATGGGGGGTATTCATATACGAATACAAATATCCCCGTACAGGTGGAAATAACGAGGGTTAACAACTGTCAGCTCATGATTTCGCCGCTGATATGAGCTTGTCGGACCTTCCTAGCATGCCGTTGTCCACAATCGATTAACCAGTCCTGGCAGGAGGCAGGATGACAAGCCTCTCTGCTAGGTTGGAGAGTGGCCAATCCATTGTGGAGAACAGCGCGATAGGAAGCCTCTGCAGAGCCAGCGGCAGCAGCTAAATTGTGAGTGGACAGTCTGGCCCCATGGGGCTGGACGCTCATTATTTCCACCTGTGCAGGGATATTCATATACAAATACCCACTATCTCTAATCACTATCCCTAAGAAATGCAATCAGTTGTTCTGGACATTCCTCTCATCACAAGTAGGATAAAGAGTACCTGAACAAGCCTAGCGTTTAGGCTTTATCTTTGAAGTTTAACTTTGCTCTCCCTTTGATTGTTTCACACAGGCAAATTTTGGGAGAAGGGTTCAGAGGATTGATTGTGTTGTTTAATATACACTAGGCTTCAGTTTAAATGAATTAAATTGCAGATGAGGCCCCAACATAAATTAGCAGGTTAGGCTCAACAAAGTGCAAACCACGTTTCTCCACCCTATCACCATTCAAACTATCAATTTTCATTTGCTGATGTGAAGAGGATAAATGCAACCTGTTTCGGTGTCTCAGCTTTGATCCTTCCAGCTTGGGGGACTCTGCTATGAGTCCAGAGTTGCCTAGCCTCCTGATGACATTGCACTCAGCTTCCCTGACACACTCAACCTTCTCCCCAACACAATGCTGAGTTATGCATCCAAGGGAAGCCCTTCGCTACTGGAACTGTATTTGTCACCACACTGGTGTGGATTCTTGTGTTTGCCTAACACTTAGCAATCCTCTTGGAGAAAAAACTATGACCCAAAAGATCTCTGTATTTACCTTCACATAGAAGAGCATAATGTCATGTCTCCAGCACTTTTGATTAAGCAGAGGATCCAATATTCTGACAGGGAGAATTTGTTACAAATATCCAGTAGATAATGTTCCCTTGCGGCATTAGGTCTAATCATCCTCCAGAATGAAACACATGTCATGCTTCTAAAAAGGGGGAGGGGGAGCCACAAAACTAACAGAGGGAAAAAAAACCCTCAATCATTCACAGAAATATGTTCTCTCAAGCTCATGATCACATACATACATGGTAGCAGCTAGAAATCTTGATCCAGAGGAGCTATATTATGGACAAGCAGAACACATTTCTTCAAAACCATTCTACTAACTTCTTCGTTTACTGGATAAAACATTCACAAGCTTTCAAGGGGAAGGATGAATAGAGTGGTGCCTTGACTTACGAACTTCCCTACTTACGACCATTTCGAGTTACGATCAGCTCTGGCTGCAAAATTTTGCTTCTACTTGCGACCGGACCTTCCACTTATGAACAGAAAAGGGCAGGGGGGGAAAGGCGGGAAATTCAAATTTCTAACTGTAGGTGGCGACAAGGCTGCTTCTTTGTAGCTCTTTCGCCCCAGCTTGGGGCTTCCTCCTTGTGCTTCTGAGTGAGCGTGTGTGTCTGTTTGCAGGGAGGCTTCGGACTGCCTTGTAAGGTAAGGTGCTGTTTTCTGCTTTTTTAAACTGTTCTGGGTGTTTTTGCAGCATGGTTATGAGCTGGGGAGGGTTATGTTTCTGCACTGTGATGGGTCTTGGGGGGGGTTTGTTTGTTTTTTGGTTCAACCCCCATTACTAATGGGTCTTTGGGGCTTTTGTTGCTTTTTGGAGTTTTTTCCTATTTCCAATGGGTCTTGGGGGGTTTGTTTGTTTTTGGCCTCCCTATTTCCAATGGGTCTTGGGGTTTTTTGTTTTTTGGATTCCCCCCATTTCCAATGGGTCTTGGGGGGGTTTAGCTGCTTTTGGGTCCCCCCCATTTCCAATGGGTCTTGGAGGGTTTGTTGCTTTTTGGGTTCCCCCCATTTCCAATGGGTCTTGGGGGGTTTGATTGCTTTTTGGTTTTTTTCCCCATTTCTGTTGGTTCCTGCTTGCTTCCCTTGCTTTTTGCTTTGTTTTCTTTGCATTTCTGGCCTGCCCCCTTTGTTCTCTGTGCATTTCCAATCTGCTCCATTTGTTTTCTGTGCATTTCCAATGGGTCTTGCACGCTTGATTGCTTTTCTTTTCTTTTCCCCCCTTTGGCTGGAAGGGATTAATCACATTTCCAATGAGTCTTGCAGTGATTTTGTTTGTGTGTGTGATTTTCTTCCTTCGGCCAGAACAGATTAATTGCATTTCAATGCACTGCTATGAAAAATGGTGCTTTGACTTACGACCATTTCGAGTTACGTCCATCTTCTGGAACAGATTATGGTCGTAAGTCAAGGCACCACTGTACAAACTTTATTCTCTAGCTATAATAAAAGGTCTTCTGGACATAGAACCAAGTGAATTATATATCCTTGGCAAAGAAACATGAAGGGATCCTGATGGTATGATATTTCTATTGTCAATAACAGCAGTAACTTCTGTCAATCTTTAAATTAGTTGTGCATTTTAAATATTGAAAACACCCTTTGCATTGCTACATGGTCAACTCTTTCATCCTGATTACTTATTATGTGATAAATCACTTAGTCACATCTCCCACTGTGCAGTGATCATGGATACAAACACACTGGCACCATACAGAATGAAAACAATGCTGGTTAATTTTTTAAGATATGAGTACACTGAAATGGATACTTTAAAATGATGTTTATATTTCATTTGTTTATGCATGTAACTGCGGTTTATCACACTATGCTTTGATAAAATTCCTTTTGTAATTTAGAAAAATACAAAATCGCTGATATTACTCTAAGTATTTGAGAATTGATCAAACAGAGGTGCTCCTCCTCAGTCAAAAGTAAAATCAAAGAATAGGAACCCAGCCTGTGTTGGGTGGGGTTACGCTCCCTCTGAAAATACTGATGCACAGCTTGGATGTGCTCCTGAATTTGTCTCTGAACCTGGATGCCCAAGTTTCAGCAGTGGCCAGAAGGGCCTTTGCACAGTTAAAACTAGTGTGCCAGATGCACCCTTTCCTGGAGAGATCTGATCTGACCACCAATGATCTAATCCTATGATTAGGGTTATTGAAGCTAGTGTAGGGGGCAGTAGTAAGATAATGAACAACAGAAACTTGTGTACCATGTTGCCTTACCCATACATCCTAGGCTTGCCTGTTGCTCTCATGTATGGTATAGGATGTTATTGCATTTATAGTGGCCCTGTGGCACACTGGTTAAACTGCAGTGCTCCAGTCAAGCCTCTGCTCACAGCCTGAGTTCGATCCCAATGGATTCAAGTAGCTAGCTCACAGCTAACTCAGCTTTCCATACTTCCAGGGTTGGTATGCAAGCACCAGTGTTCATCCAAGTGGTAAAGTTCAGATAATACATGGGATCATGCCATTTTTGTAAGATTATAGACATCCAGAACCCCACATCTGGATAACTTAAGTAACCAGAATGACATTTCTCTAGTAGCTGAAGGGGCTAATTGTGCAACAACAGTATATGTGTGGCACATGGAACAACTGTAAATACCTGCTGTTTGCCTATTGTCACTAAGCGATTGGATGAACCCAAGGATTTTTAAGAGGGATATATTCTGCAGGTTTTGTACAATCTTGTTTGTAATACAGTTATGTCAAGTGTGAAATGTTCATTCTTCAGTATATCACCACTATAGTGTCTTCTTTACATTTCAAGATTTCCTACTCTACAGCTATTTGTCACGGACAAACTCTACACTGAATTCCAAAGGTATAAAGCTACCTGGAAAGCATATCATTTCAGCAGAGTCCCTTAGGTGCAGTGATAGCAGCCAGTAGCTACATCATCAAAGTTAACTTGCATAAGAATAAATACAATGTGAAACATATGATCTTTAAGAACTACTGTAAAAAAAATTTTTTTTTGTTCAGGGCCAAAGCAAAACATTCAAGAAACTGAGTTTGATTCAATATACAAAAACCTGCTGCTCAAGTATTTCACACATTCAGCAGAATGAAGTTTCACAGCGTTTTCCTCCGCCGCGCCGATTCGCCTCTTGTGCTCCTTTGCTATTTTCTTTCTTTCTTTCTCCCCCCCTCCCTCTTCTCTTTCTTTTTCTCTCCCCCTCCCTCTATCTGGACCCCCTCCTCACCCCCTAATTTGCTGGCTGCCGGATCGAGTGCGGGATCGCGGGGCTGGAGCCGGAGCTCGGACGCGGAGCCGGGAAGAGGTTCGATCTGGGCTTCCCGGTCTCGGCGGAGCTCGGACGCTCGGGTGCCTCGTCGTTTCCAGGAGGTGGTGTTTCCGGGCGCTTTCACTTTCGCGCCGCTTGTGTGCAGCTTGGGGAGCTGATCCGGCATTGCCGTGGAGCTGCCTTTGCTTGAGAGCTGCCTTGCCTGAGAACGGACTCTCTGGTTGGGCTTGAGACAGCCCTTTCTGAGGGAGAAAGGTCCGACTCTGCTGGCTGGGCGCCCTTCCTCCCTTGATGGTCTTCGCTCCGACCTTATGGTCGAGGTCCTAGCTTGGGACTGGCTGCAGAGACCGCACTGTTTGTGGGATTTGTGGACTACCGGCTGCTGTGGCGTTGAGGCGGATTGTCTGTGGCGAGGTGGCGGAAGGAAGATCTTTATCGTCCAAAGTCTGAGTCAACTTGCTGGACGGCCGCCATGTTGGGCTCCCTGCGGGTGGCTCCCCTTCCAGCTTCGGACTGCTCATCCTGCCTTTCCTGGTTTAATTGTAAAAACATCTGGTCACCTTTCCAAGGAAGGGTAAGGGGGAAACCAGGGACTAACCACTCTTTAGCCTGGTTTTTGTTGCCCCCGACGTTGCCTGCGCTCATTATTCAGAACCAACTCGTGAGTAACATCTTCACTTCGGCATTCTCTTTGGACTTAATACCATCCCAAACAGCCTTTGAAAAGTTACCACCATTATTAAGTACATCAAGACCAGTAAAACCCAAAGGACAAAGCTGTGAGGTGGTAGAGGATGGACTTGATCTAGATGGGGGGGGGGTAACACTCTTATTATTTATTATGTTATTTTATGTTTTTAATACATTATTTAATTTAAATTAATTTACTTTGTATTATGTTTATATTTTGTATGATAACGTATTATGTTTATTTGTTAAGTTTCATATTTTTAGCGTTTGTTTTCTAATTTTTTTTTCTTTTTTCTTTCTTCTTTTTCTTCCTTTTTTTGTCTGGCATGGAGTGGGAGGCCTGCTTGCCCAGCGAGGGGCCTTTTAATATTCCGGTGGTCATGGGTAGAGGGCGATATGGCGCTGGCACAGCCCCTGCTCGTGTTAGTAGAACAGTGAACAGATGTTTGAAGGCTGTTCACTGTTCTGAGGCTGTGACCAACCCCCAATATCGAGGTAATCAGTTCAGCCAGCCTTCCACTCTAACCCTGGTGCTGTTGAATGCCAGGTCTGTATCGAATAAACCCCAGTTGATTCATGATCTTATCCTGGAGGAGGATGCAGACCTGGCATGTATAACCGAGACGTGGCTCAATGGGGAGGGTGGTCCTCCCCTAGCTCTCATCTGCCCGCCCGGTTATGATGTCCAGCACCAGGGTAGACTGGAAGGACGGGGAGGGGGAGTTGCCATTGTTTATAAATCCAGCTTGGAGGTTACCAGGCGCTCCTCGGTGGTGAGGCCGGGTCTAGAGGCGCTCCACGTGTCGATAGGGGCCAGGGATGGAATTGGGATTTTGCTGGGCTACCGCGCTCCCTGCGACCCAGCCACTTCCCTTCCGGAGCTGGCCGACTTTGTCTCCGCGGCACTGTTGGTTTCCCCTAGGCTTTTGGCCTTGGGTGATTTCAACGTGCATGCGGAGGCAGAGGTTACTGGGCCAGCTCTTGAGTTCCTGGAAACCATGGCTTCCTTGAACATGTCCCAGCATGTCAACGGCCCCACCCACGTGGGTGGCCATACTCTGGACCTGGTCTTTTCCTCCAATTGGGGTGAGAGTGGTCTGATGGTGGCGGACCTGGTGTCAGTCCCCTTGTCATGGTCAGATCACCACCTGATTAAATGTAACCTCACAGTGGCCCTCCCCCTCCGCAGGGAGCAGGGGCCTATTTTAATGGCCCACCCTCGAAGACTACTGGATCCGATTGGTTTTCAGGATGTCATGAGAGGGATTACGGCTGAACTGGCTAGTGCTCCTGTCGACGTCCTGGTGGACAGCTGGTCTACCGCTGCCACCAGGGCAGTAGACACGATCGCGCCCAAACGCCCTCTCCGGCGCAGAATTCGTCCGGCGCCCTGGTTTAACCAGGAGCTCCGGGCGATGAAGCGAATAAGGAGAAGGCTAGAACGTAGATGGAGGAAGAATCCGACGGATAACAATTGGATAGCTGTCAAGGTCGCAACTAACCTTTACCTGAATAAGGTGAAGGCTGCATGTAGATCATACTTCGCTAACCGGATAAGCGAAGCATCCAATCAGCAGGCGGAGCTCTTCCGTATAGTGCGCGACCTATCCGGAGTTGGCCCGGAAGATGGGCCTCCCCCTAGTTTTTCTCCGGACCAATTTGCAGCATTTTTTAAATCTAAAGTGGAGGCCATCCACCGGGAGCTCTCTCCCTTTTTGAACGCAGTGAATCGAGCTGAGATGTCCAGCGCTCCGTCTTGCCCGGTTATTTTCGATTCTTTTCAGCCGGTAACGCCTGACTCTGTGACCAGGGTGCTTGACCGCTGTCGGGCCACCACCTCCTCCTTGGACCCTTGCCCGGCCTGGCTAATCAAAGCAGCCAGGCCGAAAACAACTGAATGGGCCACAGCAATAATAAATGGGTCTTTCCTTGAGGGCAGGTTTCCGCCTGCCCTCAAGGAGACACTCATTAGGCCCATCCGAAAGAAACTCAACTTGGCGGCGGACGAAATTGGCAACTATAGGCCCGTCGCCAATATTTCTTTCATGAGCAAAGTGGTGGAGAGGGTGGTGGCAGACCAGCTTCAGGCTCTCCTGGATGAAACAGATGCCCTGGATCCATTCCAGTCGGGCTTCAGGCCGCGCCACGGTACAGAGACGGCATTGGTCGCCCTGTATGATGACCTGCTGAGGGAGGCTGACAGGGGCAAAACGTCTCTGTTGGTCCTCCTCGATATTTCGGCAGCCTTTGATACCGTCGACCACGGTATCCTCCTGGGGAGACTCTCTGAGTTGGGAATCGGTGGCCTGGCGTTAGCCTGGCTCCGTTCCTTCTTGGAGGATCGTCCCCAGAGAGTTCAGCTTGGGGAGAGTGTCTCGGCCCCGTGGAGCTCCAACTGTGGGGTTCCACAGGGGTCGATTATCTCCCCAATGCTATTTAACATCTACATGAGGCCGCTAGCTGGGATCATCAGGGGGTGTGGAGCTTCGTGTCACCAGTATGCTGATGACACCCAGCTCTACATCTCCTTTTTACCAACTGCAGGTGATGCCGTCCTGTCCCTCCAGCGCTGCCTGGGGACCGTACTGGAATGGATGCAGGAGAACGGCCTGAGGCTGAACCCGGACAAGACGGAAGTCCTGAGGGTGGGGCCCCCCGTGGCTGGTGGCTTGGTCGACTCTCTCTCGTTTGGGGGGGCGACCTTGACTCCGGTGAGTGGGGTCCGCAGCTTGGGCATACACCTGGACCCGACGCTTACCATGGAAACACAGGTGGCGTCGGTAGTCCGCTCCGCCTTTTTCCACCTTTGGCGGATTGCCAAGCTGCGGCCCTATCTCGACACGGGGGCCCTCACTACCTTAGTGCATGCGCTTGTAATCTCAAGATTAGACCACTCCAACGCGCTCTACGTGGGGCTACCTTTGAGGCTGATACGGAAACTTCAGATGGTGCAGAATGCAGCAGCCAGACTTCTCACTGGAGGGAGAAAATACCATCATATCTCTCCCATTCTGGCTAGACTGCATTGGCTGCCCATCCGTTTCCGTATCGACTTCAAAGTTTTAATGCTCACATATAAGGCCCTATACGGTTTGGGACCTCGATATTTGGCGGAACGCCTTCACCCACCAAGTTCTACCCGGATCACCCGCGCGAGCCAGGAGGTGAGGTTGAGGAGCCTGACGCCGAGGGAGGCCCGAAGGGAGAAGACACGAAACCGGGCCTTCTCGGCGGTGGCTCCTCACCTTTGGAACAATCTCCCTCCTGAGATTCGCGCGGCCCCTTCCCTGGGCACATTTAAAACTCAGTTAAAAACATGGCTTTATGTTAAGGCCTTCCCTCCTGCCAGCATTTAATCTAATTTAATTTATTTTCCTTTTTATTTGTCATTTATGATTTATGATTTATGTTATCTTTGTTAATTGATATTTTTATTTCATGTTTCTATAATTGTATTAATACTGTTGTTAGCCGCTCAGAGTGGTATAGATGTATCAGATGGGCGGGATATAAATCAAATAAATAAATAAATAAATAAATAAATATATACCACATGCAGACAAAATACAGTAGATACTTTATGTGAGGAATTGTAGCACAGAGAAAACAGAATCTAAAAGGATACTATGAGTGATATCTTATGATATTCAGGTCTAAATTCCTTTCCTTAATGTAGTGAACTACTTATGAGTTAAATGTTTTTACTATTAGCTTCCCTACTCTTGCTTGTCAACCCTGAGTGCTCACTAGAAGGATAGATCCTGAAGCTGAGGTTCCAATCCTTTGGCCATCTCATGAGAAGAGAAGGCTCCCTGGAAAAGACCCTGGTGTTGGGAAAGTGTGAAGGCAGGAGGTGAAGGGGACGACAGAGGACGAGATGGTTGGACCGTGTCATTGAAGCGACCAACATGAATTTGACCATGTCTGAGAGGCAGTGTCATGAAGACTTGGACACGACTTAACGACTAAACAACAACAACAACTCTTGCTTGAAAAAAGAGTGTATTAAGTATTTATTTAAACAGAAAACATTTTTAATGTTTTTCTGACATAGAGATTTTTATTCAGAAAATAAAGTGATAGTTCCCCTATGAGTGCTGGAAAATGTATCTCAAAATCTACAAAACTGTATTCACAATTTAGAGCAAAGGCCATGAGGTTATGCCACTGTCTTGAAGAATATTGATCATTAACTCTGCATCATCAGAGGGTCAGAAATCAGTCTACATTGCTAATCTATTTCTAAAAATTACAGCTACAGAACAATTTGTAACACTGCTCTCATAACCATAGCTAATGATTTATGCAACAATGAAAGTTAGATAGAAATTAATTCATAAATGTTGCCTTCCACTCTAAAACATACCACACTCATGCCTGGAGCTTACTGCCTTGATTAAAAAGACCCAAAGTTAGTTTCTGTTTGCTTCAGCCACTCATTATTATCATTAACATAAAATATGCATAGAGTGTACATGCCCATATATTTATTTATTTATTTATTTATTTATTTATTTATTTACAATATTTTTAGCCGCACCATATATGCCTACTTAGACATCCCATTTAGCTCAATGGGGATTACTCCCAAGTATGCTGAAGAGTTTTGCAAACTAGTAGGGAAAGTATGAGCCAGTATCCAATTGCAGCATTCTAAGTATCACAGGTATCAGACACATAATTAGACCCTCTCTAATGTGCATGCAGCAACAGCTCGTCTCTCAGTTCATGTGTCCAACACAGCATGAGTGAGCAGTGAGTGGCCGTGTGCCAATAAAGGGAGAAAGGGCAGGTTGTATGAATGCATAGATGGCCACTTCAACAACAAAAGATAGAGGTAAGCAATCTATCTTTCTTTGCATTGGTCTATGTGCATCACATATACAGGTGATGACAAGGAACCTGGTCTAATTGGAGGATAATAGAGAAAATTATTTTGCTCTTCCATAGGCTCCATCTGCTCTAGCCCAAGTATCCCACTGAGTATTTCACAAAAGCCATTGACTGAATCCACGCTGCTGCTCTGCAAAAATCAGTAAAGACACTCTCCATAGAAAGGCAGCAGTTGCACAGATCTTATGGAAAGATTGTAAGGTTGTGTATGCAAAACAATATTAGGCAACTGATAGAATAGGGAGATAGTTTTTGCTATTCATGGAACAAATCTTTGGGATGTAGAAGGTTGCCCTTGTTTATTATCAAGGTGGCAAGGAAAATGCCTTTGGGTGTTCCAAAAGGATGTACAGTGCTACGTCTCTCCTGCCATCTAAAAATTAATTTAAACATTCAAAAAATTTAAATGGTTTAAGGTAAAAAGTGGGTAAAAATGGTATCTTAAGACAGACAGAACAGCAGTACTACTCTGGAAAAGCCACTTAATCCTTGTGCCAAACAAGCTAAACCTCCTTAAGAAAGGTTTAACAGGAGATGAAAAATTAATCCAATGTGTTTGGCCATATTTGATTCTTTATTATCACTATTGTTCAAAGTCTGTTCAAAAACATGTTCTCAGCTTTAGAACTGATGTCTTGACTCAATGCTGTGGAACAAAACCAATAACATCTCTTTAAAGTTTACCTCTGTAAAGTGATGAGCAAAGTTTTGGAGGCACAATTTATATGCATTTGGCAGAAATCATTTCTTCTCTTCCAACATTGCTGGCTTTTGCAAAATAGAAATAAGCTTGATCCTTTTTACCCTGGATGGATGTTCCCTTAAGGTTGTTATTTTATCCCACTCACACAAAAATGTTGGTTCTGACCAAGAACTGTCTGCCGCTTGTCAGTCTTAGGAGACAAAGCTGAGATAGCATAACCTTTCTGCCATTGCATCAAGGCATTGATTCATATGGGATTCCTTCATACAGAAATGGTTCTCCCCGTGTCATTCTTCATCTTTTATGTTACCATGCCAAAAAAATAAACAAAACCCAGCTTCTACTTTGGTTCAATCTCAGCCAGAGAGAACTCTGAAACAACAGACTTCTGAGCTTCATTCAATTCCTCAGCCCCAGCCCCAGACAAGCTCAGTATAGACAGCCATATGGGTTTTGTATTCTTTGTGTTTTTTGATAATATATGTTTCGCTTTACTCGTGTTAGAGAACAGAAAAGTCCAAACCTTTTCATAAATTATGATCTTTCTCATAACCAGACTACCCCCAGCCTGGTCTAGAATCCCAAAATAAAACTTTGAACGTATACAGTGGGGTCTTGACTTAAGAACGGCTTGAGTTAAGAACATTTTGACTTAAGAACCACTCTCATAGGAAAATATTGACTTGACTTACATACTTAGATTTGAGTTAAGAACTGAAAAAAAACCACATGGGAGGCAGGGAAAGTGCAAAATTTGAACTTTCAGTTAACTGTTGGCCAGTGAAAAAGGTGCCTGTCTGCTTCCTCACTCCTCCCAGCGTTTAGAGAGTGGATTGGGAGACAGTCTTCGGACTGCCTGGTACTGTACTGCCTGGACTGTATTTTCCCTGCCTTCCCTGAACCTTTCTTGACCTAAGAAAAAAAGAAACAAAATATCCCCCTTTAGTGGTCGAAGGCGGAATAGCAGCTTCCCATTAGTTTCTATGGACGGAAAAGAGCAGATACGGATCAAATGACTTTCAATGCATTCCTATGGGAAATGCAGATTTGACCTGAGAACTTTTTGACTTGAGAACCGCCTTCCAATACGGATTAAGTTCTCAAGTCAAGACCCCACTGTATGAGAAACCCAGTTGGTATTGTTCTTCCGCTGGTATGGTAACAGACACTCCAGATTCCTGTATCTCACTGCAAACAAGCCAGCTTCCTTGCCCCCAGCTTCTACCTTCTCTGCCCTGATTTGCTTATTACCACTACAAACAGTCCAACTTCCTGCAACCAGCTTCCTCATTTGCTCTATATCACAAAATACTTCTATGAATATTTTCTTCTTGTCCAGCTGCTCAAGTACTACAATAATCTCACCCCGGAAACTAATGTAAAATTGAATTATTCCAAACTGGTTAAGATCTGGGAGAAGTGTGAAACTAAAGATATCCATAATACTTTTTCTTCCCCTATTATACTTTCTTATCTACTAAGGAATCCCATTTCAGAGATGTGCATTTTTGGAGAATACAATTCACTGAATGTTTACTATTGAAGAAACACTACAGTCAGCTATTAGAGTAGAAAACAGGACTGATCTTGAACAAACCACATCAGGGATTATGTTGAACCAAATATTTCCTTCTTAAGAACTGTATTTTGTTATGATATGAAAAGTCAGTTGGCCCCTAGAATCCTGGATGAACTCATTATAACAACAAAGATAGTAAATGTTACCAGTATAAAAAAGGGGAAAAACATAAAAGAGAGGCTACAGCTAGTTAAACTTTTCAGCAAAATAATGCATTTTATATAGTAAAGAAAGGCCATTTTCGTGCTGTTTCCATACACAAAACATTACCATACCATTTGATAATGACCTATCAGAACTCATTCTTTGATTAAAGGCAGCTGCTTTTGATTACAATCAATGAATCATTAATTTGTGCTCAGCTACAAAACAGTTGGATCCGATCTATTATTCATTCCTGACGTAGAAATTCTATTTAGACCGGGGTTCTGAATTTTCCTAAAGTTTTTGCTCTCTTGGCTATTAATAATATTGTTTTGAAGTTCCTTCTCTGAGGTCCCTTGACGGTCTTCCTTTGTTATGCTGAAACTCTGAAATAATGCATTCAGCTCCTGCCCTGATCAGTGCATCTATCTCCCTGGCTCTATGTCTAACATGGTCCGATTTAGGCTTCTGACAGTCATGAGATGCTCTTTGGATTCTTTAAAAAACTTGTCCAGTAAAGAATGAGCTGCATTCACAAAAGACTGATGCACTTTATTTAGTGAACTAGTTTGTGAACCTGTGGTACACCGTTTAACCAAATATCTCTAAACAACAACAGCAAAAACACAACAACAATAAACATTTGTAGAATTCCCAGTGTCAGTTCCCTTCTGAATTCGATTTATCTTGCAGTATTCTGTTCATGTTGAAAAGACACATTGCTGAAGTCAGTCTAGAAATCTATCTCGTGCTATACAGGCACATGTCTCAAAACATGTGGTGAAATGCTTAAAATCTGTTTCTCTGGGAAAGACCAGAAAAGCAGAATTACCACATCTGTAGCAGCAAGAAGCTGGAGTTCTTGGTCTAATCATTGTGGAACAAAAGCAGACAGCAACTTATTCTGTAAGATCACTATTTTAAAATGTTCCATAATCAAAGTGTAGAATAGTGGGATAGCAGAATTAGCTATCTAGCTGTAGTTCATACCATCTTCCCAGGGAAGATGTCTAAGACCAAAACTTAAATCCAGTGCAACATCAGTGGAGAAAACAGTTATTTGCTTTCACTTTCTTAAGCAATGTCACACATGTTCTTGTGATCCTGAGGCACACTCCTGATTGTGCACCTGGTTGTGTTATGCCTTGTGCAAGTAGAAACTGCATCATTTTCCCCTTCTGCATAGCACAGAATAATGCATCTATAAATGTACAATGTTATATGAGCTAGCAGAATGATAAGACTGGACTCTAGCCTCACTTATAATCTTAAAACAGATTGCTACTATTTTCAATACACAACATTATAAAGCTTATTTCTTCATATCAATATCTCTGTTTACACATTAGAGAAATGACCTCAGTGATTCAAATTGGTTCTAGTGCAAGCTTGTCTAGTTCACAAATCTGTTCAATGCTATCAGCTGGCATACATGACACCTTGTTTGATAGAGGGATGATGACTAAACTTGAAATGAAGCCAACAATCAATATGTGCTGGTTTGCTATCTGCAGCTACTACCACAACATAAAATGTTTGACAGGAAGCAAGGAAGTTAATGTAAATTGTGAAGTGTCAAAATGCCCTGCTATTAGCCCTGCATGTGCTAAGAGTGCTAGACTGATGCCTATAATTTAGAAGGCTGCTTAATGCATTCAAGCCAAACCACACAGAAACTTCTTCAAAATATTCTGCCAAACCATCAACTTATACTAAGATTAATAGTGAAGTTATTTTTATTACTGATGTATAATAGGTAATAATGGCAGCACGCTTCTGCCAGTTCAGTTCACTAATTATAGTTAACATGCCTGCTGTTTCCTTATACATTACACTATTGCTTATTTTGAGCCCTTACAACACTGGATTTTCAGCTGAAAGCTTCCCATAAAAGGCACAAAGTCCCATGTGTTTTGAATAAGAGAGGGGGGAAGAAGGAGAGGAAAAAAACATCCAGGCAGCATCCTCTCTCCACTGGAATTGGTTTGCCAAATCCTTTGCTTTAAGGGTAATTTGGTCAAGCATATCCCAAAGCCGAGAGATTTTAGGATTATTACAGCCTCTGCCCTCTGAAGAAATCAATGCTATTACAGAAGACTATCAACCAGAACATTATCAGCAGTTGTCTGTCCCTGAAAAGGTCTTGCAGGGCATGATCGTAAGGTCAAAGGAGGCCAGAAACAGGCATTAGAGATAGCCTATGAGTGGAACTGGGAAATTTTTGAATAATGAAAGCATCGGAGTATCAACAACACTAGGATCTGTCACCTCTAGGATTATGCAAATTACCTTACTTCATTTGATTATTGGCCTTTAGGATTTAAGAACAGGATTTCTTTGAAGTCTGACCGACCCACCTATTGGCTTCCCTGCAACATTAATTTGCTATCACTTCTAATCTTGGGCTATCTAAAACATCTGTTTGTAGCCTGAGGTGTTCACATTTTTAAAATTACAATTTCTTTGAAATACTTCTGACCAACAGCTCAAAAGAAACAGAATCCTGCCCAATAAAATGGCAAGGTCATGGAAAGCAAAATGTGTATTAAAAAAAAAGAAAGACAGACAAAAGAGATTAGAAGACTGCATTATTGTTATAACTGTCTTGCCACATCCCGTCTAGTCCAGCATTTTGTAGTCCTGCTGAAACATTCGGGGCTAATCTGAACATGTGAGGCGAAGGAACAAGTTTGCATCCCAGCTCTCCAAGTGTTGAGAACTAAATTTGAAGGGAAGAGTCGGCTCCACCAAAAAAGCTTAATGTCCCTAAAAGCCCAGGGTGCTAGATCACACGGAAATGTTCCACATGGGGAGAAGGCTCTGCTCTTCACACAGAAAGAGTTAGGATTGAGAGAATAGAGCTAGAGTGGCTTCCACTGCTTATAGGTTAAGATTAACCCTTTCACTGTTGCAAAGGCAAGAATAGCCGCCCCGAGTAGACTTTGTCTAGAGGGGTGGGGTATAAGTCCAAATAAAGTAAAGTAGGTGATACCTTTATTAGATCTCTCTCTCTCTCTCTCTCTCACACACACACACACACACACTCACACAAACACACACACACACACCAATCAAACAAACTGTAAGCTTTTGTGGGTCAAAATTCCACATCCATAGACATACATTAGTGTCTTGTGGGTAATGCACACAGTGCATTTTGATTGTAGGGATCTCTCCCAGTGATTTCATACAGATGATTAATAACACAAAGAATGAGAACTAACCCTGAACTATACCATATTTATTTATTTATTTATTTATTTATTTATTTATTTATTTATTTATTTATTTATTTATTTATTTATTTATTTATTTATTTATTTATTTATTTATTTATTCATTCATTCATTCATTCATTCATTCATTCATTCATTCATTCATTCATTTAGCTTATATGCTGCCCATTTAGACATAGTCTACTCTGGGCGGCTCACAAACATGTAATAAAAACAATTAATATAAAGTAGTGGTTTCTTACATTAACACAAAACAGAATAGATAAAGAGAGAGCATTACGTATATCATTGACTAGCGCTTTGAGCAAGAATTTCTCTAAAAATACGAGATTCTTGAGTATTTTTAGAGAATATACACACACACACACAAAACACAAACATATATATATATATATATATATAAATTGGATAATCCTGTTGGTGAACGGACAGGGAGTGATTTTTGCAATGATACAAAGATGTATGAGACCCTCACTTAAAATTTAAATTCTATTTCCATATCAAATGAGATGCTTTCCAGGAACTAAATATTCAGAATGCTCTTGGACTGTTTCAGAACTCATGGTCAAAAGAGCCACAGTGGGTTTATCTATGAGCTAGAAGCAAACAAACAAAAATGTACGACAGCCCCGTTTTAAGCACAGATTCTGTCTCTGTCATCTCCCGGCATACAATCTTCACTGGATTATGCATTAAATGTCCAAGGACTTTGATCCTCATAAAAAAAGTGCAGCTTTGTTTACGTTGTACTAGTTTACTACAACAATAGCTGTGCTACTAAATTATGTTTAACTGAAACATACAGTAAAAGGAAAAATAAATGCAGTGGTTCAAGGTGTTTTTCTTTTCTTAAGAGAAAAACTGCGTAACTTGCTAGCTTTATTGGAAAGCAACAAAAGAAAGGATAAGAAGAAAATATTGTGTTATGTGCTCAAAACACCTCTAGGAAACAGAATGGCTGAACAGAGCTGCACAGTAGTTCAACTATAATGGACTGCAGCTTCAAAGACTACATAGGCTGCGTAAATGTCAGATTTCCATTACCAGCAGCAGGAGGCCTTTGCAACAGAGTTGTTTCTATTAGGAGTTCTCGTCACCATTTGCTCTAATTACTGCTAAAATATCATCCATCATGGCAGGTATCTTCAGTCTATAAACACATCTCAAGGTACATTCCTGCACAAAAAGCTGTTATTGATGGTAGCTGCACAACCAGGGGCAGGGAGTAAGAAAGGCTTGAAACAACAACTCATCAAGTAGCAAGAAACTGATTATACAGGCATACCACAGGATACAGGTTCACGCCACACATGGTCCAGATCATGCTATTTTCACTGCAAGACTATCAAGACCCTGTCAAGAAAGGGCTTTCAAGATTATAAAGCCCCTGGGTAAGGTAGAATCTGTTTACCATTCTACTGACTACAACATATAGTTCAAGCATAGCAAATGATTGCAAATAAACAGAGGTTTATTGTTTAACTTCTGGGATCATCCCGTTGCATGAAGGAACCAGACACTGTCACCCTGCTGTTACTCTGAGAGGAGAGGAGAACTTACTAGTTGCATAACCATCGGAACAAAGGAACGTATCAGATATCTGCATGTTTACTAATAATACCTTTGCTAGTCGATTTGCTATAAAGCAGATTATACAACTGAAGAGACTACTTTTAGTGCTTAAGGGAATGTGAAGGAATGGAGTGAAAATCAATCCTTTCCCTTACATTACTTTCCTACAGTCCACCACTTTAAAGCACTTTCTGCCTCTGGATCACTTTCTGTATAAGAGCTGGGTAGAGGGAAAATACCTACAGTGGGAAGCAGCAAGGCAGTGGAAGAGAGCATATTTCTCTAGTCTCTACCACTTGTTCTTCTCGTTATTAAATGCTGCGCATCACATTTTAGTTATACTAACAAGGGTGTATTTAATAAACGTGCAAATATCTGGCTTGATCCAGAGCTTCCTTTGCCAGATCATGTTTTCTATGGTACCACAAGGCTAATTAGAGGAGAGAAGCAAGCAGTTTACAAATTTGTTTGCCTCTTTGCTGTGTCTGGAATGAAGGCATGAGACTGTAGTTGAGAGTTAAATAAGGCCTCATCTTTCTTATTCAATTCCAGTTTTAAAAAATGCAACAAGAACCATATTGCCAGTTAGAAGTGCAGGGACTTGACCTGATGGAGACAATACTATAAATCAAGCTGTTCTCCCAAAGGCTGACATCACTTTGGCTCCAAGGCTTCGTTAAGGAAGTGCTTGGAGCCAAGCTTCTTTACTCTCTTAAAGGTCTGTCAGGGCTTTGAAACCTTCCCCAAGAAGATGCCACCAAGTGCTCAGCAGGATGTGCTGTTTGCCAGAACTCCTCCTTGGCCTGCAGTATCTGCCAGATATGACTAAGTGAAATCAAGTAGAGAACCATTGTAACCAAACAAACAGGCCTTGAACAGTATGGTACTGACAAAAAAAAAGATGACCCAAAGACTCGAATTGTGGACCACCCCAAAATTCCTAGTCACTCTCAAAGAGGTCTAGAGCCCTTCCTAGAAGGGAATGGGTGGGTGAGAAGTTGCATGGAATTAAAAAAAGGTTCCTAAAATGGCAGAATGGCTTTATAAAGCATGTTCCATATTTTTCTCCTTACACTAGCAAGCACTTGCTTTAATATTACTATTCCTTTTTCTATAAAGATTGTTCCTAGATTCACATCCAAACAGGATAGACTGCAGCTTCAAAGTCCAAACAGGGCATATTTTACATTGTCATAAAGACCACTCTGTGGAAAGGGAGGGACACAGAGAGAGAGAGAGAGAGAGAGAGAGAGAGAGAGAGACAGACAGACAGACAGACAGACAGACAGACAGACAGACAGACAGACAGACAGGCAGACTCCAAGGAATTAGAAAGAGAAGTTGGTTGCATCAGTCAGCTTGTTGGTACACCTTTCCGAACCCATTAACAGTCTTATTTTGTAACCTTATAAATGTTGGAACGAAATAAGAAAGAACCCTGTGGAACCATAAAAGAAGCATGCAAAATGGAGGTGCATGCATTTGCTTTCACATGTGTGTTGTGCTTTTGTGTATTTTTGTATGCTGCTCACTGGGCAAATGCCCTTGGAGCACTTTACTTATATAAAAGCAAGCTACCAAACAGCCAAAACAACAATACAATCAGACTAAAATAAAATAATAAATCGCTAAATAAACCTACAGCATTAGATTGGCCATTTCATATGAAAACAAATAAATTTCATTTCTCCCAAATAGATACTTCGATGTGTACTGTCTTTCGGCAAATGTGTAAAAATGAATAGAATCACTGATATTTGTACATTGCTGGAGCAACCATGGAATGGAGCAAAGAGCCTGGAGCCATTACCAGGCAGAACAGTACCCCACGGATCCCTTGTGCTAAATCCAATGGATGATGATTAGAAGTGCAGAAAGAGGAGGAAGCCTAAGGAATACAAAGGAGAATGTGCTCCTTAGCTTAGAAATGAACTTTCCGTGCTATTCCTAATGCACAGTCATTGACCAAAATCCTACTGAATTTTTACACACATGCAAGAATAATTATGAATCTTGATAAGATGCTGGGCATGTGCCAGATGCATGCTGGGTGTGTGATCACATGTATGGTCAGGCAAATGACAGGCATACAACCATCACCTCACCAATTAGCTGCAACAGTTTCTTCAATTGCTCTTGCATATTCATAAATGTCCAGTGCATTAATTTCAGACCTAGGAAGCAGGAATTGCAGGGGGAGAGAAAGCACAGAAAGTGGAGAAGCACAGGGAACCTGAATTGTCCTTTTAAGAAGAAATCAAACACATCTGTGGCCTTTTGTCTCTCTCTGTAATGGTGGCCATTACAGTTGCTGATTATGGTGCTCTCTCTGGAAGCTGGAAAAAAGACAAATAATAAAAATTGGGCCGCTCAGTTTTAAATATTGCTGCTGCTGTTCTCCTGATGCTGTCCTACCTGCATCATTCAATCTACAACCTGGCCCTGCTATTTTTATTTCCCCATTCAGAGGAATGGGGTCTTCACAGATAATGGGAAAAGCACGGATACCATCATCAACCTGGACAAGTATGGGATAGGAACATTTCCAAAAGGACACAAGATGAATCTGCCCTAATCTATGAGCCCTTTATTCTGCTAGAGAGTGCATTGAGAGGCCCATGTACATCGTGAATTCTAAGGAACTATCCAACCATGGATTTTGCTGAGCTTTGAAGATGACATGGTTCTTTGGATATCATTCATTATCCATACATAGTCTCCTCTTGAACTAGTTTAATACTTATGCTTATAGCATAAAACAGTATGCTTGTAAAACCAAGGTACAGTTATTGGAAATATTTTCATGCTTCCTTATACTCTGTGTACAGTGGGCATAGAGCAAATCCCGTTTCTGCCTTTCTTGCCCATTTCCTGACCCTTTTCTGTGCAGAAATAGAGAAGACATGGAGCAACATTTTCAAATTGTTTTTAATGATCTCAGGCTTGTCCTTACATAAGAGGATTTTTAAAAAAATATTTGGGTTGTGATATATGTTTGTGTATGTATACAGCAGTTTTTGTGCCCTTGCAAACCAACCTAGAGGTTTACATTTTTATTTTTTTTTCTCCTTCAAGTAGTAATAAAAACAATTGGGAGCCATAAAAGATGAAGGATGGAGAAAAAAACGGACTTGAAAGATAGGATTGTGATAATTGCAAACAGCAGGGAGGGGGACTGGCTGGGAGACTGAAAAGAAACAACCCTCCAGTACCTTTTCCATAATGGGGACAAGATAAGCAGTATGAACCGAAGTGAACACACCAATGCTGCTAAACCAGTGGGGAAGGGAGGAAGGCTCAATATTATTTGTAAGAGGGGATAACATTAATTTTATTATAGATTATGCAAAAGAAGAAAAAAGAAATCCATAAATATTTGCAAGACAGTTTGGGGTTTTATGGCTAACAGCAACTGTATTAATCATTGCAGTATCTGTTGTCTTGGTACAGGGTCTTCGGAATATAAAACAGTTCTGTTGTGGAATCTCTGCTGTTCCCAAAATAAGATACTGCAAAAACTATGCAGGCTTATCCTAAAGTGACTTGTCTCCCTCAAATCATGCTAGTAAAGGGAGGGGGAAGAGGTGGACTGATGGGAAGAGCTGTCCAACAGTGAAACAGATTATCCTGGAAAATGGTAGACTCTGCTTCTGGTGGTATTAAACAGAAATTGGATGGCTATCTTTTAAGGATGCTTTAGCTGTTGATATACTGCATTGGCAAGTGGCTGGACTAGATAACCCTACTCCCTTCTGACTCTACAGTTCTATGACTGTGGAGTAGCTGCCGTTTTATCCTTTGTGCATTTTATTTTATTGTGTGTGTCTCCACTTCTTGGAGATTGCAGCTTAGAGGTGGGGAAGAGTGGAGAATAGAATAGCAACAGGAAAAGGGAAAAAAAACAGAAAAAAACATGGTGGCACCCTAAAGACTAACTTTTATATTTTTTTAATGTGAGCTTTCAGGGATAAGTCCATTTCATCAGACATAAGCCATGTCTGATGAAGTGGACTTGTCCACAAAAGCTCACATTAAAAATATATAAATCTTTGAGGTGGCATCACATTTTTGCTGTTTTTAACTGTTTATTTCCATTTTGTGTTCACCAATAATGTTTGCACACAATAACGTGGCTACCCCTTCTACATCCACCCAACAGATATAGAAGACACCACACCAGAAGATATACCTGCCGTTGGAGTGTAGCACTCCCAAATGGCTAGTTTCCTCCAGCAATTTCTGCTGAGTCTTCCCACAATGTAAATGTAGCCCAGCCTTAGTGCAGATCCCTAGCATGTTGGAAAATGCAATAGAGGCAATGGGATGATCATAAACTGATGGGCTGGTTCATTGTTTACATGGTGAGGTCCCTTTCCTACATGGTTACTGGGTCCTCCCTGATCCAAAAATTAAAAATTATAAGGATTATTTCAGTCACAGTGACATGATGCATGTGCTGACCTGAGAACATTTATGAATAGAGCCCATTCAAAGCACAAAAGCTTCAGTACTCCACAACCAGAAGACCATTTACAACAGAACTCGTCTCAGTACCTAGTCACATATTGCTGCCTAAGTAAATCTACACTGTGATGTAGATATGATAGGACTTTGAATGGCAGCAGTATTTTGTTCCCCATTTAATAAATATACATATTTTGCTGGTTTTGATTTTTAACAGAGAATCAGTCATTTTGTTTGTCCTCTGCAAATTAGGGGAAAACATTAGGCATCTTTATAATGAGGCTTATTATGTCTTTATGCTTTTAGTATTCCATATCTCTAATGGTGATAAGTAGGAGATGATAAACAGTGATGAAGGTATATTTTTCAAAAATGAAAATGAAAAAGCTGTTAAGAGTCTGGAAAAGAAATATAGATTTGTGTGAAACAGTTTCTTTCAACAAAAGAGCCCTTGATGGCAATCTCTGAATTGAAAAGCCTGTTCAGCAGTCCAAATCACAGAATGAGGATGGAGTCTGAAACCTTGATTAAAGAAAAGCTTACTTTCAGTTACCTGCATTGTGCACTTTTTAAATGAGAGATTTCAGGAATTGCTCCTCAAAAATCCAAGACATTATGGTCTATCCAAAGAGTAAAGTGGAACAGAAGAAGAGGGTGTGTAACCCTCGCCTAACGAGTGGGGCTGTTGCTTTTTATTTCAATAGGACTTCTGTTCTTTTTATTTCATACCCAGACATTTAAATATTCTTGCTGTTTAGTATGTGTTTTTGCAATGAGTGCTGTCAAGAAGGACAAGTATCTTAGAAAATTAAGCATCCATGTGTCTCATTGAAATCAATGCCCCATAGATTTCAACACTCCTTAGGCATGCTCCAGTTTTTATGATTACTATCTCCCATATATAAGAAGAGATGCATAGAATGATGCTTCTCACCAATCTAACATTTAGACCTGTGATAAATTTAAACCAGTGATTAATAAATTTTTAAAAAGCAAACAATTCAACTTCAAAGAGTTTGTCTTTAGAAGGGCATCTAGACAAACAGAATGACAGATGCTTAGAATGGGAAGCTATTCTAGGCTTCCTCCCTAAATTGTGGATGTATTTAAGAAATAGTGCCCTCCCATTTACAGTATTTCATTACTCCCAAGAAAAAGGAAAAAAATCACCACCCATCCTAATATTCCAAAACAAACAAACAAAAAAAGCCAGCACTGAAGCTAAACTGCCAGGCAGTCTTGCAATATTTCCCTCTAGGTTTCTTATTCTAGGAGGCACAGAAGAACAACAAAGCTTGAGATCAGAATAGAAACTGCAATAAAAATATGACCTACAAATGTAGTTTTGTTCACATATTTGCCATTTGGTTATATGCTTTTATTGCAAGTCTTAATTGAGATTAATAACTCTCACTTTCCCTCCTTGGCCTGCTGTGAGGGTATCTGCACAATATGCATGGTGCTGTACCTCCCTCTACCGTTAACATGAAGGCTACATCTACAATATACTGCAGTGAGACACGTGTGTGGCCTTGAAGTGAATGTTGATACTGTAATATATTATCAGTCAGTAAACAGCCGATTATGAGGTCATGGCCACAAGTTCTAAGTCACTTTAAATTTTCAATAGAAGGCTGATGTTTCCATACATCTAAAATTAGCTTTCTTGAGCATCAGCCTAGTTTCCAGATTGTGCCTTTCTGATGTGTATGCAAGAGCCAGTGTGGTTTAGTGGATGGAGTATCAGACGAGGACTAACAGGGATGGCAGCCCTAATAAGCCACTCCTTGAACATCTCAACATACTTTGAAAGGCCTATTTCAGTCGCCATTGAGTCAGAAGCGACACAACTACCTGTAACAACATATATAATTAATTATGGAGAAGCAAGTTTCTCCTTGTGCCTTCATCTCTATAAAAACAAAGAAAAGGAATTTTCTAATTGCTCTCCCAAACCAGAGAAAAGCAGTTGTTACTGAGGCGGACAGCCCACACGTCATTCCTGTCAGTCATTCTAGAGCTCCAGTGCAGGAGCCTATGACAGGACAAGAGGGGCAGAGTCAACAGAACTGGGAGTGCCAGAGAGGCAGTTAGAGGGTGACAGAGAGAGAGAGAGTTAGGAAGAAGACAGTGAAGTGGTTAGACTAGATATGGGACAGATGGTAAGTGAGAAAATATTAAAGAGTTAAAAGGAACTAGAAATACCTTGATAGTCAGAATATATTGAGACCGTGATTAAAGTAAATGAGTACAAGCAATCTTACATGTAATCAAATCCACGTTTATTAAATGAAAGATGATAGAACATCCATGATTTTCCTTCTGTGATTTACTTATTAATCCTTAAATAAACCGTGTTATATTTGGCAGCAAGGGTGTGAGATTCTTAATTGATATAGTGAGGATAATATCCTCTGGTGGCAGCGAAAAAGTGGAAAAATACAAGTCGTGTCCAAAGATGAACTTGTGGGTCACTGGGGTCAGTGGGAGTGCACGACAGTTACTTTTTTTTTAACTTTTTTGGGGGGGAGGGGTTTCACTTCCTATTCTACAACCGTTATTAATAACTACAGGACATGAAGTCCATTCTGACTTATGGTGACCCTTTTCCAGGGTTTCCTAAGTGTAGAATACTCCAAAGTGTTTTACTCTTCCCTTCTTGTGGGAACATCTTGGGACTAAGTCTCTTGCTCAAGGCTCTTCTCCCAGGAGGCACAGGAGTCGAGTCAGAGATTAAATTCCCAATCTCTGACACAACAATCAGGTACTCATCTCACCAAGCTACGTAGCCAGCCCTATAACACTTATGTGGTGCTGTATGAGTAAAATAGTACAAATAATTGCATTAGGTAAAATGACTAACTTAGAGCCCATTGATGGCTAACATCCCATCAAATTTCTAGTATCAGGCATTGGATTTACTTCAGTTAGTCATTTGATATATATGGAAATGCAAAACATGGCTAAATCAAAATGTTAAACTTGCACCCTATTGATATATTTTCAGCTGCTGCATGTAAAAGCAGTGTGCAACCTAAGAAAATGCAAAGTAGATCCTCTCTGTCTTCAAACAGGTACTGTATTCCAATCTTTCCTGAGCAAAATGCCTTTGGTTTTCTGTCCACAAAAGTCAATGTGACAATAGCATATTCTTAGTATTATCAGATTTACAGACATGGGTGCCCAGACTGAAGCAGCTATGGCAAATTTGGCAGCTAGGATGGCCACTTACCCATCATCAGAAAGAGGATATGCATCTATAAAAAGGAGCACAAATGATATACTGATAAAACTGCTTGTGTGATTTATATCTGCAAATTCAAAATCTATTTTTTAAATAATTTATAATTTTTTACAAGAATATATTAACCACTTGACCTATGTCTGCTGAACCTCTGTCCATATCTTTAAAGTGACCTTTGGCTGGATTATCCTTCAAATGGAAGACTCTTTTAAAAGGAAGTTTGTGAGCTTGTTTGTGGCAAGTTTTCTATTGAAGAACTGTACAGTATTTCATTAAAAAAAAAGAACACGTGGCCACACTACTGACATCATGAATGGAACTCAGTGCCAACTGGCTTTGCACATACTGCTGTGAGAAGAGTTTTCAGAGTACTGCCAGCAATACACAGAATGCTATTCTACACATGGCATGAGGATGGACCATCCATGTCTGTCAACACTATCATGCCAGAACAGTCATTGGTAAAGGCCTTTAATCTGTACCGGCAAAGCTTGCCTCTCAGTAGCTCCTATGGCCTTCTTATTCCTTTGAATTTCTCCCTTGACTAAGTTCTGGCACAATTAAATATATCATCTGCTTAAGGAAAGTTTTTTTTTAAAAAAAGAAAGCCAAAAAACCTGAGTCTTTAATTCCAAGTCATCTTCCTGCAAAACAACAGATAACGTAAAATGTATTCAGCGAGGCCTAAACCTTTTCTAGGCCAAGAATGCTTGACTGATTTAGCAGCCGTGACTCTTATTTTATTTGTGTAAATAATATACTATAAAGCTAGCTATATGCCAGACATATACCTGATTAAGATACAAAGTTACCTATATATCTAGTTAAGATACATCAGGTTTTATTTCTGCTGACAACTAAGCCACCGTTTGAAGTGGGTTTGGAGCCAGGATTTGAATTAGTATTAACTATAGCTGATTGGTTTGCACCTAATGGCAAAAGGCAAAAAGAAAACAGAAAGATAGGAAGAAATACTCTTTGAAACCCAAATACCCTCATCCTCCAAACCATAGTTAATACCGGGGAGCCCGAATGTGCAGGTAATCATTATCAATAAGGCACTTTCAAGGTTTTGTGCAAGTAAGATTGGCATGAAATCATGGAAGAGGAGCATTTATTTGCAAAGTTCTATGAAAATAGATTCTGTCCAAATAGGAGGCTGTGCAAGTAGGCTCCCCGTTGCATAGGTAAGTAGATAGGTAGTAGATATTTATAAATATCAGGACTTCCTTTCAGAGTAGGACCCAAATCTATGGTGAAAATGTATCAGCTATGACCAATAATTAAAATTCACGATCCAACAGGTACCTGGGACTAGAGAAGACACTGAACCTGGTACCCAAAGATGGCAACACTGGGGCAAGGTGAGCATACATGGGCTAAAATGCAGGGCTAGTAAACACTTGGTCCTCTAGCTATTGCTGAGCTCCTGTTCCAACCACCCCTAACATCTTGGCCAATAGAGACACATGATGTGAGTTCATTCAGAACAGAATGCTGAAGATTTCCCGTGCCTGTGCTACAGAGTAACTTCTGTCAAGTCAGGGATATTTACCCTGACTAAATGATCTGTCCATCATATACCCGAGAGAGAAGGGTCATGTTGCTCCCAGCATGTTAATATAAATACACGAAAATAGCTGGAAAGGTTAGGGTGAAATCCTGTGAAAAAGAATGATGGCTGAAATACGGAAATCCAATAGTACATCACAACTAGAGAGCAGGCCCATTGAATCAAAGGGGATTTGGTGAGTCAGCACCTATGTAATTTTTGACAGATCCAAAGAGCTGACACTAGTTGCAATTTATACTGGATTTCAACCATTGATCTGTAAAGTTCCTTAGACTATAAGTTACTTTTAGTAAGAGCAAGATTACAGTATTCCTTTAATTAATTATGTGCTACCAAGTCAGTTCTGACTTATGATAACCCTCCCTGAGTTTTCTAGGTATTAAGTACTCAGAGATCATTTACCAATCCCTCGTCCTGGTGGTGCTCTGGAGTAATGCAACTTTCCCAAGGCGATAAAGGTGGCAGGACACATGTTCTGGATGATCTTGACTGGCTCCCTCCTGGGAAGCATGGTAGGGATCCAGACTTTACGACTTCATGGGTAGATTCTTCAACTCACCAAGATAAAATGCCCAAATTAATGTAATTATGTGGCATCGAGTCAATTCCAATTTATGCCACCCTTCTCAGTGTTTCCTAGTTATAAAGTACTCAGAAGTGACCTACCATTTTCTTTTTCCCAGAGATGCCCTAGGAGAGTGACGCTTGCCTAAGGCTACATAAGATGACTCCTCTTCTGGGAAACACAGTGAGGAATCAAATGCCTAATCTGTGGCTCCTCAGCTAGATACCTAACTCACATAGGTATCAACACTTCTGTTATATGAATGGTATTGTATAGCCAGGGGATATTGGCTGGCTGGATAGCTCTGGGAGTTAGGTATCTGGCTGCAGAACCACATGTTGGAAGTTCGATTCCCCATTGTGCTTCCCAGGAGAGGAGTCACCCTGTGTAGCCTTGGTCAAGCTGCACTCTCCCAGGGCACCCCTAGAAGAAAATAATGATAAATCACTTTTGAGTACTCTAAACACAGGAACTTTTTGGTGAAAATTATTGCCATTTTTGCCATATTTCTTTCTGGCAAAGTGTCTGTTTCTTTATCAACCACTGAGTTAGAAATGTAGTTTTCTAGGCTTCAGAGTCAGTGAGGTATAAAAAACTTTAAGTCCCATTTCTAATGATAAGACAACTTTTAAAAACACTGGAACCTGCAAAAGGAAATTGTATCAGTCAGATGGAAAGAAAGAACCGTCGTTGTCATCGTCGTTTAGTCGTGTCCGACTCTTCGTGACCCCATGGACCAGAGCACGCCAGGCCCTCCTATCTTCCACTGCCTCCTGGAGTTGTGTCAATTTCATGTTGGTTGCTTCGCAGACACTGTCCAGCCATCTCATCTTCTGTCGTCCCCTTCTCCTCTTTCCTAACATCAAGGTCTTTTCCAAGGAGTCTTCTCATGAGATGGCCAAAGTATTGAAGCCTCAGCTTCAGGATCTGTCCTTCCAGTGAGCACTCAGGCTTGATTTCCTTTAGAATTGATAGGTTTGTTCTCCTTGCAGTCCAGGGGACTCTCAAGAGCCTCCTCCAGCACCACAATTCAAAGGCATCAATTCTTCGGCGGTCAATTCTTTATGGTCCAGCTCTCACTTCCATACATCATGACAGGAAAAACCATAGCTTTGACTATTCAGACTTTTGTTGGCAAGGTGATGTCTCTGCTTTTTAAGATGCTGTCTAGGTTTGTCATCGCTTTCCTCCCAAGAAGCAGGCGTCTTTTAATTTCGTGGCTGCTGTCTCCATCTGCAGTGATCATGGAGCCCAAGAAAGTAAAATCTGTCACTGCCTCCATATTTTCCCCTTCAATGTCCCAGGAGGTGATGGGACCAGTGGCCATGATCTTAGTTTTTTTGTTTGTTTGTTTGTTTTTTGATGTTGAGTTTCAGGCTGTTTTTTGCAATCTCTTCTTTCACCCTCATTACAAGGTTCTTTAATTCCTCCTCACTTTCTGCCATCAGAGTGGTATCATCTGCATATTGGAGGTTGTTGATATTTCTTCCGGCAATCTTAATTCTGGCTTGGGATTCCTCCAGTCCAGCCTTCCGCATGATGTATTCTGCATATAAGTTAAATAAGCTGGGGGACAATATACAGCCTTGTCGTACTCCTTTCCCAACTTTGAACCAATCACTTGTTCCATATCCAGTTCTAACTGTTGCTTCCTGTCCCACATATAGGTTTCTCAGGAGATAGACAAGGTGGTTAGGCAATCCCATTTCTTTAAGGACTTGCCATAGTTTGCTGTGGTCCACACAGTCAAAGGCTTTTGCATAGTCAATGAAGCAGAAGTAGATGTTTTTCTGGAACTCTCTGGCTTTCTCTATAATCCAGCGCAAGTTTGCAATTTGGTCTCTAGTTCCTCTGCCCCTTTGGAATCCAGCTTATAATTCTGGGAGTTCTCGGTCCACATGCTGATGAAGCCTACCTTGTAAGATTTTGAGCATAACCTTGCTAGCGTGTGAAATGAGTGCAATTGTACGGTAGTTGGAGCATTCTTTAGCACTGCCCTTCTTTGGGATTGGGATGTAGACTGATCTTTTCCAGAAGAAAGAACCACCCACCTATTAAAATGGATAGAACCCCTGAGAAGTCTAGGTCCCAGGCCATGCAGAGAACTGGTTTATTTGGAAGTCACTTAATTGACTATGGACTGAAGTTGGCAGAACCACAATGAACCTATGAAAATTGAGATTTCATACCAATACAGTCTTTTGAAAATGTGGAGAAGAATAAGGAACTTCACAGTTATGCCAGTGTATTCTATGCCCTTGAACACATATTATGGAAGACTTAATGCTAGGTGTCCCAAAAGCTCTTGATTAGAGATGGGCACAAAACAGTTGCTCTACCCCATGACATTTATGCCATGGGGTTCCGCAGGGCTCGATACTGTCCCCCATGCTGTTTAACATCTACAGCTGCGGAAATTGTACCAACTACGGCCCTACCTGGACGAGCAGAGTCTCATGACAGTTACACACACACTGGTAACACCTTGTATATATTATTGCAATGCACTCTACGTGGGGCTGCCTTTGAAGACGGTCCGGCGACTGCAACTGGTCCAGAATCGAGCTGTATAGCCGGTGAGTGGTGGAGCCGCTAGAGAACACATCAAGCTGATTCTGTTTAAGTTACCAGTTGCTGCCCGGGGCCAATTCAAAGTGCTTGTTTTGACATATAAAGCCCTAAACGGCTTGGGCCTTGGATACCTGAAGGACCGCCTCCTTCCATATGTGTGCTGCAGGGTCAGAAGACCAGCAGTCGTAAGATCGAATCCACGCTCCCATCGCTTTGTCCCAGCTGCTCGCCAACCTAGCAGTTCGAAAGCATGTAAATGCAAGTAGATAAATAGGTACCACCTCGGTGGGAAGGTAAACAGCATTCCGTGTATAGCCGTGCTGGCCACGTGACAACGGAAACTGTCTTCAGACAAATGCTGGCTCTACGGCTTTGAAATGAGGATGAGCATCACCCCCCGGAGTCGAACACGAATGACTAAAATGTCAAGGGGAACCTTTACCTTTACTCAAGAGTATGGCAGGTAGCACTGCAAGAAAAATTAACCACCAAATTGCATATAGCTAAAGGGATAAAACACTGACTCTTTTGCAACTGACTGGCATCCTTTTATTGTTTATGGATAATAAGGGTCTCCCTGAGGTATACAGAAATTATTGGTCTTTGTAATATACTTGAAAGATATTTATAATTTTCCCTGAAAAGATTTATAAGAATTTTGATATGACATTGCCATGGAAATGAGAATGGGAGGGTGGCATAAAATATAAAAATGTATATGTGAATGTATATAATTAATATTTAATAAAACAGCAGAAAAAAGAAAAACAAAATGCTGAAATATTATTGGTGTTGGCAATTTGTACATGGTCTAATAACTCAGACATCCTGAATTCAATATTTGCCAAATATGGACTAACTCTTGGGCCAATTCTCTTCCCCACCCCATCCAAGTTGACAAAGATTAAGTTTGGGACATCTGAGTTATAGCCTCCAAAGCAGGTCCCCTAAAGTGCTCTTTAGCTAGAAGCCAAAGAGCACTTTCCTCAGGGGACCTGCTTTGGGGGGCTACAACTCAGATGTCCCCAAAGAGCATCCAAGATCACAGGACCAGGCTGCTGAATTTCTCCTTCAAATCAGTCATGTAACTGATGCCAAAATATAGAACACATGATGTTAGCGCAAGCAACTTTTTAAAATGCATGCTCCCTTCTAACCTTCACCCTTTCTATTTTTTAATAAGAACAACATTTGTTTTCTCAGAAATTTATTCCAAAGTTTGAAAGTCTAAACAAGATCTGTTTAAAAGCAGAAGCCAAATACCCAAGACTTTCATGTAAAATTGCTGAAGATGCCTACAGAAGAAAAGACGAAGAAAAAACACGTTTTATGGGTGATTTTTTTTTAATAAACTCGGCATTTGTGTGGCTGCTTTAAAAGCAGAATTTCCATATCAAACAAATTCTGGCATGGAACCTTTCCTGCAAAACACAAAAGACCATAAATGCACCAATTTGGTACAGATCTTGTGCATAGTAGAAGATTACTTTTATCAGTTGTTAAGCTGCCTTTTTAGTACAAATGCCAAGGACCTAAGATGATGTTGCTAATTGGAATGCGGGATAGGAAGCAGCCTGTCATAGCCATCAATGCTTTGTATCCATCACTGTCTCATGACAATGCCACTGATTCTCTGCTTGTTCCAGCAGCTTTCAAGCTTCTCTGTCCCTCTCTCATGTGTTAAGACTGGAGAATCTTTTCCCCCATAAATACCACTGATATGGCTGGTGAGTTTTGGGGCAACCCAGGGCAAAGTCAGAACCCAAAACTCTACCAAATGGCAAAGAGCACCAGAGGCAGAAAGAGGAGACCAGCACCATACTGGCTAGCACTGAAGGGATGCTGGCCAGTGATAGCAGCAGTCGAAGGAAGTACCTACTGGCTGGTCAGCATCTGTGGCTGTTCATCAGCACGTTGCTGACCCAGCTTCCCTATTGCCTTGCGAGCAGTCTCTTCATTCCCATATACTTTCTTCTCTCCCTTGTCAATGAGCACTAGAAGCAGACCTATTGATATGTCATCTGGATGAAATATTGCTGGGCCTTGTGAGATCACCGCTGTGCATCCAACACATTGTTAGATTCATATGATGTTACTACATAAATCACTACCAGTTCCTTTTAACAGAGCTGGTAGAAGGCTGGAGGAGCTTCCTAATAAACGAAGCACCTGAATGCAGTGCCCCCGTCGCCTAGAACTATGGTAGATTTTGGTGCCAGTAAAGCATGCATTACAATTCTTAAGTTCTAAGGTAGAGCGCCACATTATCACCAATCATGTTATACCTCTATGAAATTTTAGGACTAGAAAAATAGGCAAAAGGAGGCTAAGGGGGATGACTTGCCCCTTCATTACATTTCTGTCATGGGGGCCTGGACAGTCACAAAACCACCATTTCCCAGGTGGTAGACTGGTAAGAGTTAAAGAAATATAGGTTGCTCAAGAATTTACAGATAAGAGAGATGTGGCCATGACGGTGGCCTGGCTCTTGGGCTGCTCATCGGGGCTCCTCGCTGCCCTCTGTGGGGCCGATGCCACAGCTGCTGCTGGGTCCCGGTCCTTGGCATGGGGGCGGAGAGGGCCCTGATCCCAGAGGAAGAGTCATCCTGTGCACCGCCTCTTCCTTCCTGGCAGGCTGTGCTCAGTCCTTGGCCCTGCGGGACCAGGACCCAGCAGCAGTGGCGGCATCGGATATAAATTTATTAATATACGTACTTCAGAGGCAAATAACATAGAGAATGATTTAGAGTGGGGAAATGGTAAAGGAAAAAGAGTGAAACTTCTCTAGTACTTCTGGAAGTAGCTGGAAGTGAGAAGGAAGAGTTTCTCAGCATAACTAGTAACCTTCATAGCTTTATCCTCTATGAATTTGTTTCATCCTCCCCCTTTAAAGCTACCCCCCTTCAAAGCTACTAGCCTACACTGTAGTAGCAAATTCCATCAAATATTTATACCTACGTTTCTTTTGTCTGTGCCAAAAACTTGATCAGATAAGTACAAAACGGTTAGCTTCTGCTTCCTCAAAAAAGCTGACTTCGTGGCCTAAGTCTGGCAAGTCTTTTTTCTTACTAAAGCTATGACCTAAGAACAATTTAGCCAACAGAATGGTCTGAATCATTTATTTATTTATTTATTTATTTATTTATTTATTTATTTATTTATTTATTTATTTATTTATTTAATTATACCCCGCCTCTAGGCGGCTTACAACATAAAAAAGTTGCAAAACTAAGTTGAAGGTGTCAAGTATAAACAAACGTCTAACCAAGAGTTGTTGGTTTAATGTTGGGCACTGCTGTCCTTCATCTTGATTCCATGATACCAAGTTACCCAAAGTATCTGCTATTATGAAACCTCTAAAAAATAATTTTGACATTACTCTCCCTTATGTTGGCATCCAAATAATTAAGAAGATATATTTTAAAGGGAAGGTCACAATGACATTGACACGTACTGTTGGGCTGTTATATTTTATTCTCTGCCCAAAAGAAGGTGACAGGTTTTGCTGTACTGTAGAAGAAGGTCATAGAGGCAGGAGCCTAACTTGGCAGTTAGCCCTATTGAAATCTGTGGGGCTTTACTTCCAAGTAAACATACAGTGTTGTGCTGTGAGAGGCTTAAAATAACATCTCTCTGTTGACTTCTAGAATTTCAAAAATCAGTGTAATATGTTATGAAGATTACACTAGGATCCCTTTTTAAGGAAATGGAGGAAACAGTGTTTATGCTCAGTGTAAGAGCCTTGCCCTGTTTTCTTGCATTTTTTGGAGTGCTAACGGTAATGAGTATGCTTTGAAGGAGCAGATGCTGAATTTAAATAAAGAAGTGGAGTACTTTCCTTGTGACAATGAATCACACATTAAGTGTAGCATAGGTCTGCTGTTGTGCCAAGAAAGACTCAAAAAGAAAACTAGTCAATTATGATGATGTGTGTGTGTGTGACTGAGTGTTGCATGTCTTTCAAATATCTTACAAATCAGAAGTGTTAGCCAAGCAATTTGGCTAAGACTTGGAAATGACAGAATGCATGTTACTTGGGTTTTCAAGATGGTAGTGGTTCTATTAGCTCACATATTCCTTATTATTCATTTTAAAGTAAAACTTTCCTTGAATGGCTAAAAGCAAAAGAGCAGAAGGTAAGTGAAAATAGAATTACTAAAAGTAAGCCTTGTTTCCATGAGAAGAATATTTAGACAGATGTAGCTGAGGGGGAAAAAACCAGATAAAAATGGCAGAAATACAGAGTCCCCATTTCAGCTATAAATAAAGAGATTTCATACTCCCCTAAGTATAAGATAAAAGAAAATGTGACATTATATATATAAAAAAGCACTTAAGCAGCTCCAGACAGGACTGTATTCTTGTAGACATATATTTAATTTGTGCAATACCCAAAATTGGTGGCTAGCACAAACAAAAGGGAGCTGCAAGTTTTAGAAATTCTGATTATATTGGTGACCTTGTCAGGCCAGTTAAAACTGGCATTTCAGCTAGGAGAGCCTTTGTATTTTCTAGCCTGAGAAACTTTGCCTCTATCTCATGTATTATTCAACAGTAAGAAGGACAATGAATGAAACGGACTTTTAAAAGTGAGAGGGTGTTTTTTTAAGGGGAAAAAACACTAAGGATAAGTAATGGTTACTCAATTTTGCCCTACAATTTATGGAAAAATTGCACCTTTTATAGAGCTGGAGATGTTCTTACTTGTTATTACAGGAACACCTTCAATTTTGCACATTTCTCCATGCTGGCTTGCTGTCCGCAGGGTGCTAGTAGAACAGCATATGGTACAATGTGGCCTTTCCCTCTCTTTATAGAGAGCCACAGTACATGCTCTGGCAGGAACCACTACAAGAATCAACTTCAAAGGCAAGGGGATTTGCTTCTAACAATGTTCAGTGAATTTAGAGTTCCAAGAATCTCTGTTCTGTGCTACAAGTTTGATGGATCACTTAGAATACTGAAAATGTCTACCGAGTTTTCATCAACAGTATGAAACCACATATACTACCATAAACTTCACTAATCATTAATTTCATTATCTGAAGTTTGGGGATCAGTGTCCTGCAAACTACAATTGTGATACCACACAGATGTGTAGATTTGCATTAACTATCCTTAGCCTCATATGAAATAGAAATGAGAAGATACACAGACATGTGCTATAGGACTGATGCTTTAAAACTGAGTCATTGATGCTTTGCCGTGCTGTAAAAGCACTCGTACAAATTCCAAAAAGAATCCCTATTTTACAGTAGCAGACTGTATAATGATCTGCACAGGTCAAATTTTTTTTCTTCTGTTAACAACACAGACATCATCCTTTTTTGTGTGTCTTGAAGGAACTGTTCTTTTCAAACAGGCATTCTGATATCCTACAACTAAGTCCCTGTAGCCAACGTTAGAAAGAATTAAATGCTTTGTGAGTACAGTTATACTTTTTCATGGTCAAAATAGATTTCAGCATATGTATGAAATTTACTCAGTACTGTGAAATATGTTTGTTCTCCTTCTTTAGCACTGGAAGTGAGTTTCTCCTGCATTTCTATGCAGTTCATCTCATTGGCTGCCTGAGACTTGCCACCTGTCATTTTGGCATATTTTGCTTCCTGTGAGTGAGCACATGGCCTAATTGTTTGGAAAGTTTTAAAAAAATAAAGTAATAGATACAGTTTTAATGCTGCAGTTTTCTTACAGTGTTACCACACAGTTGATTTTTTTAATAAAACACCTACTCTTTTCATAACACTGTAGATGGGAATGTGCAAGACAATATGAGTAAATGATATAAGAAAATAAAACAGATTTGCAAAGGGAGGTGGGGATCCACCTCGAGTGTTCAACGTATAAATCTATAGCAAGTGTTATGAGCTACATTGTACACAGTGAACTCAATGTCCTTCAACATATTTGGACAAAGACAATGCATAAATAGTGTACAGCATTAGCACACAAGTAGAACAGCATATGGTACAGGTACTAGAAAGTGTGCAGAATATTTACATGTGGGTGTGAGGGAGAAGCATTCTAACTCTGCCTCTTTTCATTATTCCTTCCATCACCCTCCTGCACATGGAGGGTGAGAAGTCTTAATAGGGACCATCTCCACTAGCTGTGTGGGCTCTCCGCTTGAGGTGGGATCATGCAAAATAAGGGTCCCAATTCATAGAGGGAGCCTCATGGTTATTTGTGCTCTACTTCTTCAGCCATGTCTCTCTCCATGTGCAGAAATATGATAAAACCAGAGATGGAAGCTGTAGAGCTGGAGCAGGAGTATCGTGCAGGAGTATTCTACATACTTTCTATTGCTTGAATACTGATATAGTCTATTGGTGATGCCCAAACAATGCAATGAATTGCTCTCTAAGTGCATCTGACTAAATGCTTTTGCACAACTCCTGTGATCACAAAGCTTGACAACTGAACACGCTAACAGAGTCCTCTTCAGACTTTGCACTCATCATGTGCAAATCTAGCATCCTTCCATGAGATGAGGGACTTTGGGGAGCTTATAGGTGCATCCATGTCCCCAAGGTGAATTCAGCCTTACATGCAAGCAAACAAATGCCTGAATAGAGCTTTAGTTCTTGCACTGGAACAACTGATTCTGATAGCAGACACTTCTGTGAGATTTTATTTGGACATTTTGCATATTTACTGATATGGCATGATAGTGATATGAGCAGACATGACACAACACTGGCGAAAGCTTATATATTCAAAAACCACACTCAACTTTACAAACTAAACGACTAAGGTAGAATAACTGAATGACTGAAAGTACAAGAAGGGCTGGGGAAATGTGACAACTTCAACTAAGCTAACAGACAGGAAATCACTTGATTTGGTCTCTACCCATCTCTAAAATCATGCTCTATGCACATTGTTATGACAGTGAAAAACAAGATTTTCCCCCCTGTAAAATTAAATGTCACTCTTGATAGCATAATATCGGGAACATCATCCTTCTGAGTCCACACCAATACGTTACACAGAAAATTAAACTCTCTGTTTATTGAGTGGATAATGCAGTCTTCAAATGTGTGAGAACCCCTGCTAGGTGAGAAATTAAAAAAGGGAGTGCTATAAAGTCTAATGGTATGTATGAAATACAGAAAAAAGGTAACTTAATTGGTAATCAGAAGAAATCATAAAACTAATCATGCAATTAGTGTATTAAAAAGGCAGCATATGAGGTGCGTATAATTACCAGAAAACAATGCCATGGTGGTTTCTGGCATTAGTGAATTAACTATTACATTAGATGGGGGAGATGAGGGAAGGGAGGAAGACTATGTGTGAAACGGATTCGTCATTTTACAAGCAGGTTTGACATTCATGTAAACTGCTACCTCAGTCCAGATACGAAAACACACACACACATATCACAGCATGTGTGAAATGTAATTTTGGAAAATATTTTTTTTCTTAAATCAATGAACCTTGTAAAATCCCAGAATGTGAGTCTTGCCTGAGGCTGATTTTACTGTTTGCACGGAGATTTGAATGGCTAGCACAGACTCACAATCCAGACCCAGACAACACTAAGATCTTTTCCAATGTTTTTCATTAGCACCATGGGAGGAGGCATCAGGATGGTAGGTCTGCCCCCAATATATGTATATTCATTTTAAGGTGAGAGAGGTACACAGGTACAGGTGGGTTCACTCTATGCAAACAAGAGTCTTGCTTTTCCAGGGCTTATGTTAAACATACATACATACATTCACTGGGTTGGGTGACTAGGTGCATACAACTGAGCTGGCAGAAATGAACCCATCTTCATATGCCTTCTTCCCCACAACACCCAAGCCAGCCTCATTAAACTGCTACATAGGAGGTCAAAGGATGCCACTAATATGACAAGCTGTTGTACAGGTATGATGAGTATTTGGAAAAAATTTTGTACTCTGCAATTTGCCAAGTCTCGCCATGCTGACACTCTCCACCAAGACTTTCCTGAATCTGACAGAGTTCCCAGCTTCCCAAACTGCAATGTAATGTTGGAATTTTATTTCCAACCTTGCATGTTGTCTGTAGTTTGTGCAACTGGGAGTGCCTTTTCTGGACTGGGGTGATTGTCTGTCTCTCCAGCACTAACCATTCATGCATTCCAGCCTTTGAATTCAAAGAGACACCCAACTCTCTGCTGACTATTCTTTCCCCCTCTCTTTAGTCTATTGGAAGCAGTTGTTTGTCTACTCAAGCCATCAAATAGGAGACCAATGCAAGAAGAGGAAAAACAGAGAGAAACCTTTGCAGATGGCACTCAGAAATTGAGAACATAGGCTCTCTGCCAAGAATCTATGCCCGGCTTTTCCAGCAACCTAATTTATCTGCTTTCTAAGCTTTCTTACTAGCCAGGATCAAAGACTTTCCACCCTCAACTTATTACCAAGTGGGTTTGTTGAAGACTACTTAGAACCACTTGAGTGTGCACCCACAAAGCATGAATGTGTGCTCCACACAACACTGCACAGATACAACCAAGTGCTAGCATATTTTCCTGAGGAAACACAAAAGCAAATTCACCCTCTCCAGACCTCTGTCTCTCTAGTCTTGGGAGTGAGAATAAAGGTTGGACCTAGAAAGAAACAAAGCCCAAACAAAAGCACTCCAACAGCAGTAAAAACAGATCACAGAAACATGTGTTTTCGAAACAATGTATAACCTCACAATTCTCTCAACTAATGATAGTTTTTTTAAAAAATCATTTAAAAAAGGATGCTTGCCCTTAGGGAAATTGACGCTCATGATTAATTTGCTGAATATTTAACAGAGTAAGAGATTGCCATGATATTTTTGAAAGGTAGCGAAGAAACAGAAATTACAAATTCTCTCAAACTCATGCAAGCCAAATCATGCATAAGCTTTCAGAAGGACTTAAAATGAATTTTCAGCAAGGAAATTCATGGGGGCAAATCACTTCTTCACCCCAGAGCTTAGATCTAAATAAAGTTCAGGATCAGAACAGAAGTCAGTCTGAATCCTGAATCGCCAAATTAAACGACAAAGCAAATGGGAGAGCATTAACATGTGAATACACCATATTTACATGATTCAAGACTATTGATGTATATTTAGGAGAAATATGGGATCAGATTAGGAGATAAAGGTGTTTCTAAAGAGCACTAAGACCCAATTCATACTTATTAAGAACACGAATTGCTACAGATTAAATCTGTCAGACGAGGACTCAGGAGCCAAGGCTTCAAATCCCCCATGGAAGCTCAATGAGAGTCGCAATAGTAAAATTATTCTTTAAATATCTCACGTATCTTGAAAACCCTATTAGAGCAACCCTAAGTCAGATGCAACTCGACAGTACAGAACAAAATGAAATCCAAAGCCAACATTTCATGGACTAGAACAGAAGCCAAGTGGCCTTATTCAATAGCCAGGGCAGCAACAGCTGGGCTGCTGAGAAGAACTTGATAACAGCTAGGTAAAAAGCATCACTTTGCTTCAAAGTGGCCTTGGACACCTCAGGCTGTTGACCTCATCTATTTGGCAGAATGGTTTGGAACTCTTAGCAAGAAGGAAAGGTATAAAAACAAACAGTGTCAATTTCACTTGCAATGAATTAACACAGTTTAGCTATTTTACTGCGAGGTCACGATTTTGAATGCTGAAATGGATTATTTATGAATGCACGTGACACAAAAACAAAATATTTTTCCCACTATGTCCAATAATGGATTAACTAATCTGAGTGAGAACGTTGCATGCAAATATGCCGTTTGTATGATGGTATTCTGTACTGGGCTCCTCTAACTGAATGTTGAACTGTTGATTCTTTGGAAGAGTCATAGACTTCTTACTCCTTGTCTCCTCTGCATCATCCCTTTGAATGCTACCAAAAAAAAAAAATGCCAAAAGTACAGTGAGCAACCCAAAGGATGGATTGAGGCTGTGCTGCCACCTACAGGAGCATCTACATACTGCTGCTTCTGTAAATGCATTGCTCTTTGCTTCTACCTACAGAACACCTTTAGATCGCTTCTGCCCCATCTAAACACCAAAGAATCTGCTAATAGATTGTATGAACTGTTGGATTGGGTTTCAAAGCTTTGTTGTGTCCTTCTTGAGAGTCTTCCTACAACACAGACTCTCCCAACAGATTGCACCCATTCACATTATTGTGAACAGGCCACTGTTGTGCCATTCATACCAACCAGAAAAATGACAAGGTGTAGAGGTGACGGAGTGTATGACATACATGTATGTATGTGATTTCGTTAACTCAAAGATTGCTTAAAAGTTACATTCTTCACCCATGCTTTTGCCTTCATGCAGAATAAGTAAACATGTCTTTTCTGCTGCCCTGTCTTCTGTGTTGTTGCTCCATACGGCACAATACAAATGTACTTCTAACATGAGATACTAAATATTTTAGATGGAAGCTTGTTCCCATTCTGATAGCAACCCTGCTGTTGTCACAGATATCAGTAGAAGACACCAGTGTGGAATAAGCATCCAGTGTTTCAACTTCATTCTCAGCCTGCCCAAGCTCATCTCTTCTGAGATTCCTCTAAAACATATTATCACTTACCACAAAAGTTAATAAAGTTGTAGTTATACCTCCACTCCCTTGTATTTGGGCAGGGCACAAACTAATCTCTTTCTATGTGTCTAAACTATTCTATTTGCTGTTTCAGAATGGTGTGTCCAATGATGTTGTGCAGATGATAAGCACTGCATTGACTGTGTGTGTTTAGTCGTTTAGTCGTGTCCGACTCTTCGTGACCCCATGGACCAGAGCACGCCAGGCCCTCCTGTCTTCTACTGCCTCCCGGAGTTGTGTCAGGTTCATGTTGGTTGCTTCGCAGACACTGTCCAGCCATCTCATCCTCGGTCGTCCCCTTCTCCTCTTGCCATCACACCTTCCTAACATCAAGGTTTTTTCCAAGGACTCTTTTCTTCTCATGAGATGGCCAAAGTACTGGAGCCTCAGCTTCAGGATCTGTCCTTCCAGTGAGCACTCAGGGTTGATTTCCTTTAGAACTGATAGGTTTGTTCTCCTTGCAGTCCAGGGGATTCTCAAGAGCCTCCTCCAGCACCACAATTCAAAGGCATCAATTCTTCGGCGGTCAGCTTTCTTTATGGTCCAGCTCTCACTTCCATACATCACGACAGGAAAAACCATAGCTTTGACTATTCGGACTTTTGTTGGCAAGGTGACGTCTCTGCTTTTCAAGATGCTGTCAAGATTTGTCATCGCTTTCCTCCCAAGAAGAAGGCGTCTTTTAATTTCAGGGCTGCTGTCTCCATCTGCAGTGATCATGGAGCCCAGGAAGATAAAATTTGACACTGCCTCCATATCTTCCCCTTCTATTTCCCAGGAGGTGATGCGACCAGTGGCCATGATCTTAGTTTTTTTGATGTTGAGTTTCAGACTTACAGCATTGGCTGTAGTGAAGCAAAATCTGGGGCTGCAGGTAGGGTTAAAGTGCCAGGAATTTGTAATCAGCAGGAATGATTATCCTTTACCTCCTTTTAGAATCCCTGTTTCACCTGAGCTTAACTGCAACCTCCATAGTAGCTGGGGGAAGGGAATAGATTATTCAGGCAACAAGATCTCGTAGTGCACATGCACTCCCACTCACAGATGTTGAGCAACAAAGCCTGCACTTTTCATGTTTCCTTGAGGGATCTGGCAACGGAGAATGTCATAATGAGCACCAGCGCTGCTAAATTTAGAACTACACCACCATGAACTGTAATAGTCCAGACACAATATGCTTTAAAGAAGAGGATCTATTTCTTCATTCTGTTGTTGCCCAGCAAGAAAATACACGCCGTCATAGTAAGAAAATAATTTGGACCCACCTCCCAGCCTGTCATCATTCGCCACTCAGTGAAGGCTGGGAACTAATTGCAAGTCATCTCTGCATACATTGTTAAATTAACAGTATGCTTAAGAAGACAATTATGTCTGTGTACATGATTTAAATGTTTTTAGATCACCGTCACATGATCACATCATCATGACTGTAGCCATTGTGCTGTCTGTATGTTCCTTTCAGTAGCCACCAAAGTGCATCAATCCCATAGTTTGCTAATAAGACATACTGGGATTTCATCCTTTCTCCTTTGGGGGTTCTTGTCCATAGGCTTCGCTGTTCATGCAGCAGCATTTGGTGATTATTCAGTAACAGGGAAAGACATGCTTCATATTTTCAAAAGTATTTTGTTCTGTTATGTAGTTCAGATGTACCAGGGGCTGAGAATGAATCCTTGGCATTAAAAACTACTTCCATAGCCAAACTCCAGTGAGCCCTGATTCAAATTAAGTCCCACATGTGCTCTAAACTCTTCTTTCCTTCTTCCAATATTACATCATTACAAAAAGGATAATCAAAAAATGGCATTCTGGCTTCTCTTATGTCCCAGGGCTTCTAAAGAGAGGGTGCAAGTGGTGGAAAGCAAAACTGCACTTTTCCGTGCCGAAGTCTGCTGAAAGTTCAACCAGATGCAACCAACTGGGAAATCAAGAGATGCTCAGTGTTATGATGTGCCATCACCACAGCAATCACAACGAGGCAGCCTACCCTTGATGCTTTCAGCTTTTTTGTTTACTTTGCACAGATCTAATGAGAAGAACACAACATTTAGGACCACACAAATCTCAGAAGACATCTTTTTGAATATTACACAGTGAAACAAAATGAGGGAGGTGGCCACAAAATCATGAGACATGTAATTGTGTCTAAAAACTGTAAATCGATACGCCGTGTGCAGCACGAAACTGAGTGTGAGAGTAGTCATGCCAACACAGAATGAACAGGGGGTTAGTGTAGCTATACATTAAAACACATTTAAAAAAAACAATCATAAACTACATGTACTAAGATAATGCTGACGGGTGCTAAGCTTCACAATATAGACGCACTACCAAATGGAAAGTGCATTGCATTTCTGAATGGGGACCCATATGTCTGTCTCAGTTGATGTCTTTCATCATCTCTTTTTTCTTCATTGGGATAACTGTAAGGTTTTTAAAGCAGGAACTGTCTTTTTTCATTTTGGTAGTACTTAGAACAATGAAGTCCAGGAGGAGTTGCAATGAAATAAATCTGTCATGTCCTTCAAGTGAATGTGTCTCTTAACACCCTGCTCCACAAGTTTTTGCTTTGCAAGAAAGAATAAGAGTTCCCAGCAGTGTCTGGCTTAAAATCATGTCAGCAACCATCACACAAGAAGAATTCAGTGGAGAGTTTCCCGTAGTTGCCGCGAATTGAATTTGTGAAGGTGAGAGTGCTTAGATGATCTTGCATAGACACCTAAGCTAACTTGGCTATACTTTTTCTGAATGTCACATCAAGCTCTACGAATCAGCTTCTGTTCTTCGGAATATGAGACAGCAACGCACAGCTAGCATGGAACAGCCAAAGCTGAAATACTCAGTTGTTAAGGTGAGCGAACAAACTGAACTGGGAACCTCCAAACAAGCCAGTAAATGCTATATAAGATATCCTGGCTGATTCACCTGTACGAATGTGTCTTCTTTTGCCCAAAACTAGCTGGTGATGTTGAAACATTCCTCATATTTCCTCATCTGACCACTGTGATACCAGTACTATTTAACCCTCCTCCCTCCCAGCTTATCTGCAGTGGGAAAGGTAGCAACAAGTAAGGAAGAGGCAGGGAGGGATCCAGGACCTGAGATGGCAAGCATATTACCTCAATGAATGAAGCAGGAGCCAAAATTCCTGAGGTATTAGAATAAAGTACTGCTCTACTGTTATATTGTCCCAAGCTGGTTCTACTACCTCAGAACATGCCACTTGGTCTCTGTCAGGCCTAAGCAGGAAAAATCTGCATCTCATTCACTTGTTGCAATTGTTCTTACCTACTACAGTGATGCCTCGCAAGACAAATGCCTCGTGCAATGAAAAACTCACAAGACAAAAAGCCTTTTTTTGGTGACTCACAAGATGAAATTTTCTATCGGCGTGCTTCGCAAGACTATTTTTTAATGCATTCCTATGGGAAATGAATTGAAATGCATTCCTATGGGAAAATTCACAAGACAAAATTTTCCCGATACAAAATGACTCACGGAACGAATTTTTTTCGTCTTGCGAGGCATCACTGTTTTTGTGCACTACATCCGGACTTGGCAACAAAGACAAAAAAGGGATGTTGTGCTGGGGCCTTACATATTTGGAAGCAGTACACACTCCTGCCTGGTTTAAGACAATACAAAGTCACCAGAATTCTGACTCAGTGTGTTGTAGGAACAATGGCCTTCTGCAGGAAATACACAGATAAAAATGTCACACAGATGGCGTTTACTGTTTCCAACCTATTACTGTATGTCAACTGTAATCTTGAAATTACAACTTCTGGTAGAAATGGAGGAATTAGAGGACCCAAGAGTTTACTGGGAATAGTAAACAATCATCTGTCATGTAAAGGAGAAAGTAAATGACACAGGTTTAATGAGTACAAATTAATTATTGTGAAAAAAAGGTACATGATATACTTTTAAAAGCATACTACCGTATATCTATGTTGAGAAAGTAGGTTCATCCGATTTGGAAAACATTACCAAAAAATACAAAAATAGCCATTCTGCAACATAAGGACTATTTTCCTAGACCAGAAAAAGGTCAATCCATTCCAGCATTCTATTTCCAACAGTGGGTATCTTGTAAGCACAGCATGGTTGGACATCCTTTGCCAGTAATTTCAAGCTTGCCTCTGTTATTTGAAAAGAGATTATCATTAACTTATAAAAATGTATAAAAATTACAAGGACAGAAAATCGAACCACTTAAACCTGAATGAAAAATAAGATACAATAGTTCTCAAGCTATTTGCTGACTGAATATTACTTGACCCTTAGCCATAAATATAAATACCCAGGCATCTACCTGCAGCATGCGAAGACACAGCCAATGCTATTTTGGCTGCAAAGTTGGAATAACAGGTTCTTACTTTAATATACTGGTCTTATTACTTTGAGCCGTTTGCATGCTAAGCTGTTATGCACTTGCACAGTACCAGACTTTTAAATGTGTAGGTTCACATTAGCAAAGATCTAACTTGAATTTGACATCCTAAAATGAATATTTTCAACTTATAATTTGAAAATATAAGGTATTTTTAAAATACCTTATAAAAATAAAAAAAGCTTTCTCAGCTAATTCACTAACTCAAGGTTACCAAAGACACAACTATTTTGATTCAAAGGTTTGAAAAAAGTTGCGTGTAAAAACAGTAGTATTCCCACAAATCTGCTAGGGAAAAAGAGAAAAAAGTGAGTAAAATTAAAGCACACATCACAGAATTATTCAAGCAGAAGAACACACATGTCTGTTATATTGCCCCTAAATTAGTCCACTAAAATATATCCTTCTGTCTAGTGGGTAATTATAGCCTGTCCTTTGGGACCAAAACTTCTAGTCATTGTCTGTTGAAAGTATTAGAGCAGTACTTTATTCATTTACTACAAGAAACAAGAGAGTAGAAGAGGGACAAAATTAATAAAAATGACAATTTTATGGTCAGAGTTGCACCCATTAATAGCATTCTCACAAGATTTGCTGCACTGTGAGAAGTGACAGGGTTAAAGTGGCAGTCCTTCCCAATGAGTTTCTGTGGAATTCAAACTGAAGGAAACATTGTGAAGTGAACCCATCTACAAAAGACTGAATAATAGCAAAATCTATGTGCTACAGTCAGTGCCCAAGACACACAACAAAACACCATGCTTATCAGAAAAAGGATCTAAGAGCTACCCATTTGATTCATTCCCTATGATTTTCTGAAGCTGTTGACTGTCATGTTAATCTAACATGGCCCTTCTAATGAGGTCAATGCTTGTGAGACATAGTGCCTATGGAAAACAATCATTACAGCTCAGTCCCTTGTCCAGTGCCAAGGAGTTCATACACTAAAGGTTGTAAAAATAATTATACATCATAAAACATTGTCTTGTTTCAATATGAAACAAATTATATCTCTCGTCTAAATAATAAGTGTTTCTAGACTATAATATCTTTTAACAGTGTGTCACAGAAATTTGCCATGTTTTGAGGTGCAAGGATTTCTCTAAGCTCTTAAAGCTCTAAGCTGCCTAGAGTGGTCGCAATGACCAGATAGGCGGGGTATAAACTAACTAACTAACTAACTAACTAACTAACTAACTAACAAATAAATAAATAAATAAATGATTTATTACGGGAAGTATTCACAGTTGTGCAAACATGTACATCAAACTTAGAAGGACACTAGGAAGATATTGTATAAATATCAGGGTGATGTAGTTATGTTTTTCCTAAGCATAATTTATCTGTATAACTGATTGGGAAGCCTAAAAATACATATGGAAGAATATCAACAGCTGGATATTGACTGTAATGTGACATTTCCCTTTTCACTCTTTATGACTGAAATGATTGAGAGAATGGCCATATATAAAATTAAACTGAAAATTAGCATATGAAATTCAGCACGCAAAAGTCACTGGGTGAAGTGAAAAATGTCTCTAGATTTAATGCCATTTAACTGAATGGACACATGCTTTAGACCAGTGGTCCTCAACCTTGGGCCTCCAGATGTTCTTGGACTTCAACTCCCAGAAATTCCGGCCAGCAGAGATGGTGGTGAAGGCTTCTGGGAGTTGGAGTCTAAGAACATCTGGAGGCCCAAGGTTGGGGACCACTGCTTTAGACAACAGAAGATGGACCCTTCATTAAAAGCCATGAAAATTTATCAGGTGGCATCTATTTTTTTTAATTGCTTCTAAATTGAGGACCCTTTGTTTCATCTATTCAAAATTCTGTAAACATGAGATTCTGGGGAATAATAAAATGTTGTTTGGCTAGGAAACACTAAAGATGAGTGTAGTAGATGTCCGATGAATGTATACTTTCCAGTGATGACTATGAGGTTGTTTCCCTTCTTCCTACCCTCCCATTCCCCACAGCCTTGGTAAACATGCACAGGGGGCAGGGCGCTAGACTAACTGACTCAGCTTTATGATTCTATGGTTGTATGATTCTATATGGCTAGTAGGGTTGGGAGGATTTCATTTCTTCTCATTAATCTCCCATGTTTCTGTATTTAAACACATCCACAGGAGCTTGTAATGTGTAATCATATAATATCAAGATAAAAAGCATATCAATCAACAACAACAACAGCAGCAGCAGCAATAGCAGCCATCATAAAAATGTTGTTATGTGCTGCCAAACCAATTCCAACTTGCGGTGACCTTATGAATTACCAACTTCCAACAGGCTTTTTAAAGTTTTGCAAAGAAAGGACATGACTTCCTTTATTAAGTTAGGATTGCCATTTATCAACTCCCTTTGGTGACAAGGCTACTGCTCATAGGGTTATGGTAGTCTTAAGTCAAAAGTGAATTACAAGCACAAAACAACAACAAATATGACAACAAGAGAATGTAGAGTCTTAAATTGTCAATGGGTGCAGCTAGAAGATACTGATAAAGAGTTATTCATAAGGAACATTCCTAGAATGAAATAAAGCACCAAATTTGGATGTGACTAGACAGCTGAATTATCATGCCCTGGATTGGTCTTTATTGTGATAAACGGGGCTGCTGTGAGGAGCAGTATGACATTTAAGATGATCCTTGCATCCACACTCCTGGACTGACCATGCTGCATCTCAAATTACATTACTTAGTAAAATCAAAGATCATCCAAGAGCATACAGTGGCAGATTGGCTGTCCCTTTGGGTTGTCTTTGAAGAACAATGGAAAGAAAGTTTTGCATTTCTTTTTAATTATTCCTAACATAAGTGGCTTCACCAAAGGGACAGCCATCCATCCATTTTGGCTTGCTCCTGGTGGTTACACATACTGGCACTGAACCAAAACAGAATGCTCTTATCTGCATAGACACACACACACACACACACACAAAACTAAAACAAAAATCTAGTAGCCCCTGACAGAGACCCAAAAAGTGCAAATAGGCATCAATTAGGGTGGGCTGGTTCACAATGGCATGTATACGGTGTAGTCACCAGAAGCGGCAGCAAACCAGCCTATCCCCAACCTAGGTCAAACAGCAGGGCAAATGCCTGTCTGATCACACCCTCTTCATGCATATAATTGTACAACTATAACCAGTGACACCACATATTATTAACTAATCACTTCAGATGAACAATTATTCTATGCTGATATCAGGTAGCCCTTTCGAGCAGCATACGTTGGCCAAATGAGAACTATTAGAGAAGAGTGATTAGTTTTATTACTCATGTCCCTATGGTAACACTGATTGCATGGGAGCTTCTATTTCAGCTGATTTTTTAAAACTAGGCAATAAACGCTGACACACTGTTTCTATCCAGAAGTACTTCTGGCACTTAATAAAATATCAAATAAACAATATCTAGGGAACAATAGTTTTCTCTCTCTTTGAGTTACTGTTCTCTCACCCCAGTCTAAGGAACTCACAAGTATCCAGGCTTAGCTTCTAACAGATAAATTAATAAACACTGCAGGATCAGTGATAGGGTACTGAAGGGTGGTTAACATACTCCCCGCTGAAATTACTCCTAGCCCCCACCTGTCACTTGCCCCGAACGAGCTGGAATTTTTAGCATATATACATTACTGAAACAGCGATATCTACGTTGGCTTGGGCATGTCGTGAGAATGGCTGACGGTTGGATTCCAAAAGATCTCCTGCATGGAGAATTTGTGCAGGGAAATCGCCTCAGAGGGAGACCACAGCTGCGATACAAGGGCATCTGCAAGCGGGATCTGAAGGCCTTGGAAATGGATCTCAACAGATGGGAAACCCTGACATCTGAGCATTCAGCCTGGAGGCAGGCATTGCATCACGGCCTCTCCCAATTCGAAGAGACTCTTGTCCAGCAGGCTGAGGCAAAGAGGAAGTCACAAAAGCAGCAAAATCAGGGAGCTGGAAAGGGGACAGATTGGATTTGTCTTCAGTGTGGAAGGGATTGTCACTCTCGAATTGGCCTCCTCAGCCACACTAGACGCTGTTCCAAGTCCTCCACACAGAGCACGTTACCATAGTCTTTCGAGACTGAAGGATGCCTTGCTTGAGGGTGACCAGATGAAAAAGGGGACAGAGTTTCTCTTATCTTTTAATGGTTGTGCGGAGGAGGAAATTTCAGCAGGTGTAGCTTACATTAAAACCTGCACTTGCTGACAATTCTTCTTCTACGCACGTATTAAAGCTACAGACCTCAACAGGTGGGAAACCTTGACATCTCAGTGTTCAGCTTGGAGGCAGGCTGTGCAGCATGGGCTCTCCCAATTCGAAGAGACTGTTTGTCCAGCATGCCGAGGCAAAGACGAAGTCACAAAAGCAGCAAAATCAGGGAGCTGGACAGGGGACAGATTGTATTTGTCTTCAGTGTGGAAGGGATTGTCACTCTTGAATTGGCCTTCTCAGCCACACTAGATGCTGTTCCAAGAGCATGTTACCATAGTCTCTCAAGACTGAAGGATGCCTAGTTCCCTTGCTATTGAACTATGGTTGTTTCCCCAGTTCTATGACAACCAACATCAAAGGAAGACTGCACAACAAAATTAACTTTTCTTGCTTGATTCTCTGCCATAGAAAAGAGCTCAGATCAGAACTGATTAAAGTTGAAACACAAACCACTCTATAAAATTGTAACACTTCTCTCAGAGTGCTTATACTTTCAAATATTGTGACCTATTTAAAAAATTTTTTTTAAAAAAAATCTTAATTCAACAAACATCTAGAGTTGGAAAACATATTACAGGATCAAAATTAAGGAACTGTTGAGATTTTGATATGAAAATGTATTAAGTATTAATGTTGTATAGTTAAGTGTAAAATGGCTGATTTTTACCTGAGTCACTGTGCTGATTGTATTCAGGTGTGGGTATCAAGGATTAAGACTTAACGTTGTACAGCTGTGATACATGATGAAACTTTGTGTAACAGAAAATGAAGTAATGTATTTTCTAACTGTACATAAGTCATGTGTAAAATGAACGTCTTCATCTGCTGTAAGTCAGATCACTTTTTCCTATCCTGTGTGTCGCTTCATGTCATGTTCTGCTGCCAGAGGAATGTCTATTCTCTATGTATATATTTAAATTGACTAAGTTGTTGGTTTTACTCTCCCAGTGTCATAGTGTCATAAGTATCTCTGCTAACCAATATCTCCTTACTCTGCTGATGTTATGAGAATACACGTTATAATCAAAATTCTCAACAGGAACAGCAGATAGAAGTAGTCTGATTTAATTCCAAGTTCTATTACACAGATGAATGTGATTAACCATACTTATTTGTATTGTAGGAAAAGATTAAGGATTCCTCTGGTCTGGATATGTTTGTATCAACACTGACATGTGATAACGAGTGTAATATATCCAGGACACCTGATTTTTTAAAAAATATAAAGTAAAGTAAATTCGCCCTGAAACCGGGAACTGGCCCAGCCTTTGGGTCCCAGCTAACAGTAACTAGAGTAATAAATAATGTGCGAAGGGTGAGGAAGAGGCAGAACGTTCACCCATATATTGTTCTTGTTATGTGCTGTCAAGTTATCTGCGACTTATAGTGGCCCTATGACTGACTTCCTTTATAGTGGCCTTGAAGACTGTGTAGGCAATGTGTGACCACTCACTGTCCAAGGTAAAGCATCTTCCTTGCTCAAGAGGCTGGCTATCCCAATCAATATGACAGGATCCACAGAAAGCTAATTTTATCCTCGGCAACTTGAGAGGACTCCCACAAAACGTCTAGCTGCGGCTCTGTGCCGAGCAAATTCAAAATTAAACACCTGCATGCCAGACACCTGTATGCTGGAGCTGCTGAGCCATCTGCTATATACACCACATGCTTTTATTTCATTACTTTTTTTAGGCTGAGTTGTCAAGGGAAATCATTAGAAAGAGAACATCTCTGAAAAAGATTCTAGACTATGGTGCCAGCACAGATTGTACAGAAAAAGATGCCAGGCCTGCCAATAGATGTTCCTTGCCTTGCCTTGTCTTTTTTAATGCCCAGTTGACTCATTTACCAATAACCCATTGACACATGAATCTGAAAGACGAACAATTATTCTAGAAACATTTACCGATACAATGGGAAAGAAAGTAACCTGTCAAGCAATTCAGTTTGCAATGCAACAAATTGCCTCCTTCCATCCATCCTTCTTTTCTCTTGCTTCGATAATTATAGAAATATTCAATGTATATAGGAGCAGCCTATAGGCACTGTGTCCCTCACAGTGCTGCCACTCACTTGAAGATCCCTATATTGAGAGCATAAGACCCTCTTTTAGATCAGACTAAAGATGCATCGTTCTGTTCACATAATAACCAGTCAGATTTTGTGGGAAGCCCACAGTCAGGGAATAAGTATAATGGCATCCTTCCATTTATATTCCCCAGCAACTGGAACTGAAAAGGCTACTACTCTTGATCCTGGATACCTTAAGAGATGAACATCATGATGAATAATGATTGATAAGCTTATTCTCCGTTCAATGTGGGGGGCATCCTGGGGGTAGCATCACTACATCTTGTGGTAGCACGTCACTGTTTGATTGTGTGTTGCAGGAAGAAGTACTTATTCCTTTTTGTCTTTCCTGAACCCCAGCATACAACTTCAGTAGATAACTCAGGTTGTAGTGTTCCCACACTACAGATAATTTGATACGCCTTCTATTGCATCTCCTCTTACTTGCTTTTTTCCTAACCTAAACAAATCCAAAACACTGTAACCCATCCTCATAGAAGATAATCATTTTTTTCTCCTTTGTTGATAGTTACATAGAGGTTTTCTTATAGGGGTACTGGAAGATTTTGGCAACACTATATATGTGAAAAGGCACATATGTTAATACATAGGTTGCTGGAAAGAAAGAAGAGTGGGGAAGGACCAGGGAGGTTTCTGCAAGTGCAGCTGTACTAGTCTGATGCAGCAAAAAAATTTTTAAAAAATGGAGGTGGCAGTCTAATATTTTGAGGGCTGCAAGATCATTTCTGCAGAGCCAAGAAATCTGATCTCTAGAAGCTTTGCTGGCTTCTCCTGCCCTTTTATTTGGGCAGGGTGGGGGGGGGGGAATGAAGAATAAATGTACTTAGTCCCCAGATACAGCCTGAAGGCACACAATGCAATAACCTTCTTAAAGCTAAACAAGTCAGTGTCTAGTCAATGCCCAGATGGGATGCCATTTTAGTTCCATGGCAGAAGAAAGATGGAAACAGAATTTCTGTGTTACTTTTTGTTGAACCTTGTTGGCATCTCTCTTCTGCCTTTTTCATCAATTTCAGTTTTCAAATTCCTAATCTTGATTGTGTCGGTCCAGTGCTGGTGGTATATCAAAACAAGACATTTATTGTTTAGTTACCTTTGTTCATTTCTTCATAATTCTGCTACTGTAAATCCACTACCTTTTCTGCAGTCTTCTCCAATCACTGAAGCCTCCTGTTTTTAATCATTCTCTTACCTTCTGTGTCTCCAAATTTATGTCAAGAAACAGTACAGCATCCTGTAGCAGCATAACTGCACCATGAATCTCAATGGATTAATGCATTAGGGATCATTTTAATGGGAATAAAAGAGAGCGAGCCATACACTGACAACATAAACTATCAGAAACAATAATACAAAACACCACCACTAATAAATACGAGATCCGCAATGAAACAAATTGTCAGCTAGTGCAACTCATTCAGAACTGGAGTACTAGGAGTCCACTTGGTTGTGCCAGTTATAATTTCTGGCTACAGCATTATGAATTACTGAAAGTTTTTGGATTGTGTTTTGGGCAGCAGCCCCACATAAAACATGCTACAGTTATACAGTTTGACTGTAACAATAGTATGAATCACTATGGGCAGGCTATACCCAGCTACTTGCAGCTGGCAAACCAGCCAAAACAGGAAAAAGGCATTTTTAGACATGATTCCATCTCTGTCTCTGAAAGCTGTAAGCCACGTATGTAAAGTGTGGTGTTTGGCCTTTCCATCCTGACAGCCCAGCTATGTAATACTCTGCCCAGAGAGTTCACTTGGCAATTACCTTGAGGTCATTTCAGGGTTAAATGCAACTGTTAGTCCCAACTAGAGTAGCCCTGCTAAATACTAGAGAGTCAGGGAGATGCACTCAATGAAGGTCATGCAAAGACTTGTTTAGTTTCTCTGGCCATTTCATTCACGCCTGCTTGAAATTCACACCCATTAATTTTATTGCAGCTATGGCTGTTTGCTTGTCTTATGCGCTGAAGCACTTGAGGACTTGCAGAATTACATTCTGAGATGTTTAAGATAATAACAATCTTAAAACTAGGGAAGGGACTCTATAGATCATCGAGTCCAGCCCCTGTCAAGAAAGCACAATGGAGAATTGAAGAACCAGCCTCTGGCTTTATAGCCAGATATCTAAACCATTTCTGCATATCTGGATCATTCCAAAATTAGATTGGGTAATTATATTTAAGCAGACCTACTGAACTCTCTGGGACTTCACTGAGCTATGATTAATACTGACCAATGATTTCTGTGGGCCTACTCAAAGTATGACTCAGTCTGGATCCAATTCAGTGTTTGCTACAATTGGAGGTAATTGTCACTCAGTTCTGCTTGAAGCTAATGTTCTATCAATAATCTTAGGTAGCCTCCTATGAATAAACATGTATTACCACCATGGCACACGATTATTAGCAGTTAAATAATGAAATTATTAAGAGCTTGTCTGAAAGTGAATCTAAAATGTGGCATTTCTTAAAACTGATACGTAACATATACATAGTATGATGTTCCTTATAATTTTAAATTAAAACAAAACAAAACAATCACCTATTCACCTGACTGCACAGAGATCAAATAAAGGGACAGAGTCCTTCAGGATCTTGCTGTATCTGAGCACAGGCACCAAGATGCAGAAACATAAACAACACACCCCAAAGCAACATATTGCAGTTATCCTCCCATTTTAAAATCATCCATATTTCATTAAGCATCTTGCAGAATGTTGTCTGATTTATGGTAATTGTCAACAAAAGCAAAATGGGGGAGAAGAACCCACAAATAATTTTAATCCCATGCTTATACAGGATCTGTGTGGAAAACATTTATCGTACATATTTCTGTATTTATTTACTTATTTATATATGTGTTATTCTAGATGTATTTATATATTCCATATACTCCTGGGAAGCACATTTCTTGACAAGTTCATTCTATTTCGCTCACTCTCCTCTCTCTGTGCAAATTGTTGTCTGCAGTAACAGATGCCGGCAGCAACATCTGATGCACTGGCCACCTCTAGTGTTATCCCAGCATGCTCATGGCCTGGAGGACTTGGAGTGGGACTAATTTCCATATCAAACCCAATTTAGATGAAACATCTTGGTTTAAAAAAAGAAAGAGGGAGCGCCAGCGCATCAATAGCTCCTTGATTAGATTTTTATCTCCCGAACAGACAAATATGAATATTTATTACCATGAATGCAGATTTTTTTTGCTCTTTCCATTGCTCTGATCTTGAATATTATCCATTGCTAATTTTTATGAAAATTTGGGCAACATAATGTTTTCACATAAACTGACAGTTCTTGAGATAATCCCATTATTGTCTGGTGGAAAAATGACAGTTTCCACTTATTCATGTGTTAACGAGGGATTAAGTATTGTTTTTTTTTCCATGCCATAATCTAAGATAGACTGGAAATTAAAAATTGAACATTGTATAGGAGAGAAGAGCTATTGTGTACCAGAATTTGTTTGCATTCTCTTTAGGGGAATCTGTAAATTAGCAGTTTAAGAATCAGCATCTTTTATGTCCCAGCTGAAAGTGGCATCATGGAAACATCAATAGCATTTATAAAATATATTCATTATCTTTCCTGCTCAGTGCTCTGTCAACACACACACACACACAGAGGGGAGCGGGGGAGAGAACATATATGACATCTCACACACAGAGACTAAAAGAAAATAAAACAGAACACAATGTCTTTGACTTTAGCTCTGACTTGGACAAGTAAAAAATTGGGGACTCTGAAAGAATGTGCCACTATAGTGGAAACATCCCCCTCAGGTAGGTACCTCTCGTCTCTTCTCCAAACATTTTTACTGTGTTTCCTCATAGCGCAATAGTATAGCACTATGTCAGAGAAGCACTGCTGCTTCACATATTTTATATATATTAATTTAGTGCTATGTCACTTAGTAAATTTTTGTTTAAAAAAAGAGATACAAAAGTTGGCAGCGTTAATGACATAGGAAGGTGGACAACATGTGATCCTGGTGACAACTGTAGCAATTTGAGGTGAAGCGTGGATTGTTAATGTAAAAATTTCTCAGAACTATTAAATATTCTTTGTGAATGAAAACAGCAATTTAATAGCATAGAAAACTTTGAAACAATTCAAACCAACCCAACACAGCCTCCTTGTCTAGTTGCACCTTCTATTTTTTTCCTAATCACTAAACATTTCATTTAAAGCACTTATATCCTGCTTTTCCTTCTAAAATAATTTATAAATATTGTACAGAAACAATACACTTGTACTGATGTACTGAAACAATACATCCAGCAAAATACACTTCCTTACAGCAGTCCATTGATGCCTTCATTGTTCAGACAAGGCAAGGTAAACGCTGCCCCTTTTTCTAGGGACTAACATCTGTACTTACTGCGCTGGAGCTCCATGTTTCAATTCCCATATAAGTTTTTATTTGTAGGGCAGATAAATTAACTGTCATGAACCAGGACTGAATATTTTAGTGCATATCTCATGGAGTCATGTTTTGTTGTACAATCTACTGACCACTATGTCTTATGTGCCATCAAGTCAAAACCAATTTATAACAACCCTAATAATGCTTTCAAGGTAAATAAGATATTTAAGGAGTGGTTTCACCAGTTCCACATACACATGTACATGAGTTTTGGTAGCCAAGAAACTATTCATATGCCTGGCCATATTGTGTGGTGGTGCCACAATTGATGTCATGAGATCATATGCCCAAAGATACAGCTTCTAGTCTGTGGAAGAAACGTGCATCTTTAACTCCCCTAGAGAGGTACAGAAAACTCTGAATAGTACTCTGGTAACTTTATGAAGGAGATCAAACATACAATATTGCCTTCAATGTCATTTATTTCTTTTATAGTTATGCATAGCTCTCACTAAAGCTACAAGGAGTGACATGCATATTCTAAAGGCAGAATAAAGCAGTATCTCTTTGACAATCAGAGGATCACAGAATAGCAGGACAAGAAAAGGCATATAGAACTATAACACACAATGGCACTGAACTGCCTAAGCAGGACAGGAGACAGCCACTCAATGATATTATATTTCAAAAAAGTACAAGTGTCCTAACAGAGATGACACCTAGGGGCACGAATGTTTGATTTTAATAGAAATGTAAATACAGTACCGTATATGCATGCCTGTGCACAAACACAAATTTATTGCCCACTCCATTTTTTAATATTAACATGTCAAAGCTATTTTTTTAGTTGCTGGCATGCAAAGTATCTAATGATGCTAAATGCAATTTTTTTAAAAAAAAAAGTCCAACAGCAAGCAAGATAAAATAACCAAGTGTAATGCAAGTAAGGAGCTAACCTATCAAATATTAAATAAACAAGAAGAACAGAATGAAAACAACTAAGGCCAAATTCACAATAAAATAAAATTATCTGAGCAACATGCTAAAATTGTACAATATATGAGCCCAAACGAATCACCAAGGACAGGAAGGTTCATAATCTAGGTCTCATTGCCAGAGTTCCTGCTCTGTGTCACTGAAAGTACTGACAGCAGCAGAACATCTCTGATGAAGATGTTACCAAATGAACAGGTTCAGATGGGAGAAGGGGTACATCAAAACTGGGCTTCAAAGTAACAACCCAAATAAAGACAAGGTTTTAACCGTAACAACCAGGACCTTAAACAGTGCTTAGAAATAGATCAGCAGACACTACAGACTTTACAACAACTGATTAAACAGTCTATAAAATGGGAACCCAAATTCAGTCTGGCTTCTGCCTATCAAATAAACAGTCACTTCAAAATATTTTCAAAACTGATGCTATTTAGCCAGGAAGGGCAGCTGAGGGGCCTAACGCCGAAGGAGGCCGGGAGAGAAAGAACCAGAAACCGGGCCTTCTCTGATACAAACTCATGCGTGAGTGCCTCCTGCAACGAAGTGCAGGGTAACAACCCAAATAAAGACAAGGTTAGCAAGTGGCAGAGTTTACCTTAGCAAGTTTAGCAGTTGTGTGAATTAGAGAAAGAAAAGAGGATCTGGGTGAGAAAAGGAGGAAAAGGAGGGAGGGAGAAGGGGTTATGCAAGAGGGTAAGTGTATTCATTGTCTATTCTAAATCTACTGTAACCTTCAGTTTTACATTCTGTATTCCTTAAAGATAGGGGTTACCTTAAAGGTGGGGCTTTAACTAAGCTGAGAGGGGTTTTTGAAGGGACAGTAAGTAGGACACAGGATTCTAGACAGGTGGAGGTAAGAAATATTAGAAAGGGAGCAAGGCAGGAAGTGGACAGGGAGCTATTCTTGCAGAGAATTACAGCTCAGGTCTAAGCAGGTCTACTCTGAGTAGGTGCAGAGTCTCCTCAAGAGCAGGAGCAGGATAAAAGAAGGGGGAAAACACACTTTAGTTTAAGGTTTAGACTGAAACTTAAAACCTAGATTTAAACTTTAAACTAGATTTAGACTCTGCCAGTATTCTAAAACTCTAAAGCCAGTAAATTTAAAATGGAGGGAGCAGCAGCTTGGGGTTTAAACACAGGTTTAAAAACAGGACAGTCCAAAGTTCAGTAAGAATTAAGAGGTCAAGAGGTCAAGACTGTAGGCTTCAGTTTCCCAGAGAATTACCCCAGCTAATCCTTTCAGGAGTTGCAAATTTGATTAACAAGGTACTACAGCCTGAAGCATCCAAGCAAACATGGGAGAGCTGGAACATTTGGTGGCTAGGGATAACACTGATATAGTGGCCATCACGGAAACCTAGTGGAATTCGGAAAACCAGGGGGATACCGCAATCCCAGGCAATAAACTCTATAGCAGGGATAGGGAGGGGCATGTTGGAGGTGGGGTGGCCATCTATGTCGAAGATGGAGTAGAAGCCAGCAAAATGGAGATGGACAGCAGGTCTTACTCCATCATAGAATCACTGTGGGTTAAACTACCAGGTCCAAGGAGTGATGTGATAGTGTGTGTGTGCGGGTGCTATGGATTTAATGTTGTGTGGTACTCAGGACCTGGTTAGGGACATGAATGGCTCGATTCTCCCAAATCATGCTTAAGCATTAAATACTTTTTGACGATTAGGCTGAGCATCTACACTGTACTATACCCTTGATTCTTAAACAAAATCAAGGTTCTGAATTTGCCTTTGTATTTCAACATGTAACCAACAGGTTCTGTGCTAGAATTAAAAAATGTATTTCCTGTGAGCGCTATGGTTGCTTTCACCAGAACATTTTTGTTTCAAAGTCATTAGCACTACACAGCCTAAAGACAAACAGTAACTTCTATTAACATATGTTGCAGGTACTGCTGTTGTTTTTAAAAAATAAAAACAAAAACAAGATGCATCCATTCCTAAAGCCATGAGGCATATATTTTCTCTTTCATTGTACAGGATACTAAATAAACATGGAATTACTCCTGCTACCATAGCAACTGCTCTGTCACTTCACAGTTGTGCTAGTTTAAAATCACCTACACCAGCCTTTCTTAATCTTTCCTTTACCACGGACACCCTTTAAATATCTTTTGTTGCCGCAGACCACGAAGACTTAACTCAGGATTTAAAACCCTGAAGTGCATCAAATATTTATTTAAACTTTCTCAAGAAGGGTCTCATCAACAGATATTCCTTGCTATAATGGCAATACTTTTTAAGATGACTGGAAGAAGCTTCATTTTGCTTCGAACACGATGCACCCCCATCAACAGCATCAGCTCTTTTAAGTTTCAAATTCAGCCAGCGATCCATTCTGAGGCTCAACCAAAATGTATTGTTACAAAATTCACTGTGCTAATACTGAAATGACACTTTACCCAATAACCAAAAGGTTTTATTAGCAGAAATTGAAGAAGAAATATGGTCCATCTGAACACTCACTCCCACTAACATTGACTGACTCCAACTCTCTCTTCCTGTGGCTTCTGACTATCTGTGCAGCAGCAAGAAATGTCACATGCTGTTTCTCAGCCACTCAGCGTAATTTGCTTGCATGTTCTCACTGCGTGCAGAACTATCAAAACAGTTACTTGCTATCGAACAATTATTTTCAGAACCAACTTTTACTTCTTGTTTTGAATGGAGACTGTAGGTTAGAAAAAACAAGTTTTACACAAACAAGCATGGGAAATAAAGATTTTATTCTACATTTCCTTTTCTTACTTGCTTTGATTCATTCTTTCTTTCTTTTTTTTCTATTTTTAACTGCAAAAGATCATATCATTTCTTCAAGCCTCTACGGACCCTCTGTGAAGACATCGTGGCCCTCTGGGGGGGTGTCCGTGGACCACAGGTTAAGAGCCTATGATCTACATTACCAACGTACATCAGGCAGGGGAATTCATACCGCAACATGACACTGCATTACTGTTCTTTTTACAATGTGCCAACAGCACAGCATGTGTAAGAATAAACCTAATAAACCTCTGATTGGTAGGACTCATTTCTAACTTTCTGAGCCATAGTTCCCTGTCATTTTCTTATGCAAAAGGCACAGGTGTAAAAGGACTGGAATCAGAAGATAAAATAAAAGATTACCCGAGACAACCAGTTTCAGAGCTGAAGCTGCAACCTGTCAGTCACAAGTCAAAATAGTTATCCTGTGGAGTATTTAAGAGGGATAAACACTTTGATAAGTGACACAGTTGCGCTGGGTAGGTATGTGATAAGCTTTAATCATAGAACAGTCATTTCCTGAAAGTCATTGTCACATTTGTCTTAACAATAAAGGTAAGTCCTGCAGTGTTTGTAGGACCAGAGCTAACATTAAAGTATGTCACTTTAAAATTGATCCACCCAATCAAAACAATTTAACCAGGGTGACTTGGGTTTCAACCGGTTCACCCATCACCCCATTAGCTGAGATACGGGTTATAGTGCCGTGCAGCTTTACATGTAGGTAAATCCCACACAAATTCACTGCATACATGGTGACGTAAAGAAGGACCTAGCATCCTGTTTGCACATGACCAACTGATTATTTTCTTTTTAGAAAATAGAGACATGGGGGAGAGGCAAACTGGAAAATGAAAACCAAAAGTATGATTTCCTCCCAAAGATAACATGGCAGCAAACCACTCAGGGGACAGGATGGGGAGGATATGGCAGCTTAGGTGTGTGATTTTCAGTGGACAGATGGTGCAGGTGAACGTATTAGCCACATGCCATGGGCCCACTCTATTTTGCCTGCCTGCCTGCCTGCCTGCCTGCCTGCCTGCCTGCCTGCCTGCCTGCCCTGCCTGCCTGCCTGCCTTCGACAGAAAGAAAGTGTGATAGACTACTGAATGACCAATATCTTGGCTGAAAGCTTGTGTGGCAACTTTACACCACACAAGACTGAAGATATCAGCCACAGCCATTTCTTGGGAATTAAAAGTTTCTGATCTCCCTCACCCCTGCAGATTCCGAGGCTCCCTGGGGAATCTCTCTTGTCCCAAGGAAGCCTTTGGGGGCTGCAGGATGGGGGAGGGGGAATTCTTCAAAGTCTGGAAATCACTGTTGAGGGGACCAGATCTAGTGGCGGTAATTTTGGATGCTAAAGGCCCCCACAAAGACCTGTCCTGATAGCCTTACCCCATTCATTTTGAATCCACTTTATTTAATATATTGGGAATATAATATCAGTCCTAATGTATAATACCAGCCCTAATTCAGGTGCTATCGCTGGTGTTGCTGCTGCTTAATGTAGCCTCCTATAAGAGGGTAACATCTACATACTGATCACATTTCCATATAAAACTAGTAGTAAAAGGAAGCTCCAAAATGCCATGGTCTGTGGGTCTCTCTACAATGTCTTGGGGGTGGTCTTGGAACTGGGCATTCTCTGCTGTGGCACCTCAGTATGAAACATCCTTCCCAGCAAGCTTTGCAGAACTATTGATACTTCCTCAGTAGCAGCTAAAGACCTTTTCAATTCCCTAAGTGTTGATGTTTTAGCTTTAATGTGCATTTTAATCACATTATACAGACATTCTTATAGGTGTTTTCTGTTGCTGGTCTGAGTTCATGAATATTTATTGATGTTTTGTTACTGTAAGATGCTTTTAGAGGTTGGGAAAAAACTATAGAAATGCCTCAAATAACATAAAACAGCATCTGCAGTGATGCACGAAATGCTTCTAACAAAGCTACTCCAGTTTAATTTAAGACGATTGTTTTTATCTCTAGAAATAGTATACCTTTGGAATATTGTTTATGTGCAATATTTTCATCTCGCACTTCTTTGCAAGAAATACAAGTACCAACTTTAGAGATCTGAAAAATTAAATTTGGGGCAATTTTAGGTAAAACTAGGACAAAATAGAGGGAAAGCTGCAGAGGAGAGAAAGTTCCTATTTAAATAAAGCAAAAATAAAAAGTTTGAGAGGACTGTACTCAACCTGGTGAACCACACTTCACCCAGTTCTGGTTTAATGGTTCGATATTTCAGCCCTCTTACCTAATTATTCTCAAACAAGAGACACAAATGTATTAACATGCTTTCAAAACACTGGGTTGGTATATATGGTGACTTTGTCTTCCTGAAAGGGCAGTAAGTCAAGGAGGGGGCTAGCTGACACAGCTGGGTCTAAGCTGTGGATCTTCAGATGTTTAGATGTCACGAATCCTGCAATTTTCCCCAGTCTGTCCAAACCGCTTCCCATTCTCTTCTACCATTGAGGGCTGAGAGATACTCTAGAACAGAACTGAATTACAGTAGGGGAAGCTGGTATAGGTAGAGGAATTACTAAAAACTGAGTACCCTGATTTGCAAAAATTCTTTTCAGTACAGTAAAGTTAACTGCAATAAAAATAACAACAGAGAGCAGTGTTCAAATGGCAACATTTACATAAATGAACTTCATAGCCCCATGCTATGGGTTGGATCAACATATGCCCTCTGTGATACAGGAGTTGCTTCTTCTTCCAAAGAAAGTGCCTTCCGCAAACTGATGCCCTCCAGATGTGCTGGACTTCAACTCTGAGAATCCCTTACAACTTTCTGAGGGCACCAACATCTGTCACCCACTACTGTTCAAGGCATATGACAGCCTCCTAGCTGCCAGATGCCTTGAATGGTAGTAGTTGGCACAAGCTGATCTAAGATGTGGCTCTCCTGATATTTTTGTATGCAAATTCCATAATTCCTAAGCAATGGCTATGCTAGCTAGGAGTGATGAGCGCTGCAGTCCAAAACGTGTATGGGGTCACAGCTACCAAACTCTCTAACTTTTCACTTATCTATGTCTCTCAGCCACTGTTCTCAAGAGAAAACAACATGCCATCTGGCAGTACTGGGGCAATGTGAGTCATCTGGGCCAATATACTTATGGTTTGTTTCAGCTGTGTGAATTTTCTGGTCCTCTGGGGCGTATTCTGATAAGGCACCATTGCATGACTATGAATGCCTTTATGATACTGTTACTAATTTCCTTTGAGCCATAATACACAGCAGCATTATACCTTGAAGATATGTTTTCACAATTATCTCCCATGCCTCAGATTTCTTTTGTTAATTACATCAGGGCAGATAATAATCTGACAGTATGTCTTCAGGAGGCATATACTTAATTGTGGAAATTTCCGTGCTGTCCTTCTACTACAGATGACAGATCAGGAAAAGTCGGATGAGCACTCCTATGGACTTCAATAAAATTAAAATTGCATCTGAAAAGTTGCTAACCTATTTACATGCTTGAGGGTTAATTCTTTTTCATGCCAACACTCCAATTCTAAACACATTATCTGGAAGAAAATGCTATTGATTTCAATGGAATTTACCTCCACATAAGCTTGCTTAGAGTTAATGCCCATAACTTACATGCTTAGATACACACACCAGTGAACAATTTCTTGCAACAGAAAGCTTTCCTTCAAATTGGAAAAGGCAAATGCCATAATTTCAAGTCATAGATTGTTCTCCACATCTTATCTTTAAATGTAGAACATAATGCTTATCTGCATAATATTAGAAGTACAATAATGTTAGATATACAACATAGTTGTAGGCCAAGTAAAAGAGACGTATATTTATATCTATTTTTTTCTTAAATAATTAAAGCCACATGCACTCCACATTTTAAAAAGTCAAGATAGCTTAACACAAAAGATTAAAGTGCCAAGAACCGAATATGGCAGTATTAGAACTAAGAGCAAAAACAAATATCCAAATTAAAAAGAGAGAGAAACCTATATCTACTTCCTCCCAGGTTATACCATGCCCTGCAGATCATGTGTGTCTATCTTTTTATCAACTAAAATCTTCCCAAAAAGTACCATTCTGCAAATAAAGCAATAGGAACATTGTGTTGTTGCCTCTGTAATAACAAATCCTTTATGATTGGCTTTTTACATACCTTTACTTGGATATAAGTCTGATTGAAACAAGCCTTTATGATATGCTTAGAGTCAAAGTACGCCTCACTTGCAGTTACTGAATGTTTTTTGCCCCAGCTTAATATGCCAGATACTGCAATCCTTGCTTATTGGTACAAAGGTAAGCTGCTCTCTTGTGTTTAACAACCATGTTAGGGTGGTGGCGGCAGCCGCTTTTTTCACCACCACAGCATGCGAGGAAAGGGTCTGCATGCCATCAGATGCCAATCAGCATCAAAAAGGTAGGATTATATAGTCACTTATAGGCTCTGTAGTTGCAAGACAACAAGTCATGGGTGAGGAATCTTTGGAGAACATGTATTAACAATGCCTTTCCTTCACCACGGAGCAGTTGTGATTCTGCTCTCAATGTGAAGTGAAGTTCAGTGGCTTTGTGACTTTACATGAAGAAGCATTTCATTACATGAAAAAGCCTAGCATTTAATCTCTTGGGTTCTCCCCAGCATATTAGAGATGAATTCAGATAGCCAGAGCACTTCATGTCTGGTATATAAGCATGTAATTAAGAAACACACTTCCTTCTCTCTTTCTCTTTCCTCCTTTTCCTCCTCTTACTCACAGTATCTCTCTCTCTCTCTCTCTCTCTCTCTCTCACACACACACACACACACAGAGAGAGAGAGAGAGAGAGAGAGAGAGAGAGAGAGATGTTGATTGGAATCCTGTGGTGCATTTAAAGCCTGATGGCATTATCTGTTCTATATCAAAACTTTAATTTAAACTCACCTATCCTCTGACCAGCGTGGTGGTGCTGCGGGCTAAACCACAGAAACCTGTGCTGCAGGGTCAGAAGACCAAGCAGTTGTAAGATCGAATCTACGCGACGGAGTGAGCGCCGGTCGCTTGTCCCAGCTCCCGCCAACCCAGCGGTTTGAAAGCATGTAAATGCGAGTAGATAAATAGGGACCACTCGGTGGGAAGGTAACAGCGTTCTGTGTCTAAGTCACACTGGCCATGTGACCACGGAAGATTGTCTTTGGACAAACGCTGGCTCTACGGCTTGGAAACGGGGATGAGCACCGCCTCCTAGAGTCGAACACGACTGGACAAAAAATTGTCAAGAGGAACCTTTACCTTTTTATCCTCTGACCTTAGATTCCAAGAGAAGGGTTCCTCAGGATCCCTTTTTAGCTGGGGAACTCTTTGGAGCCTTGGGAGAGGTTGAGGGAAGCCTTTAATATGTCAAGGGGAATCTTTACCTTTATCTTTGTCCATTTCCATATATATGATTGGGACAGGCAGCAGTGATTTTTGGAGCCTTGGAGCCTAACGCGGAGCGATAGGAAGGTTGATATTAAACATACAAGTCCACAGCTGACCGTGTCATCAGCCTTTATGCGTGTGAAGTTGCACAAAAGAATTTCAGTTATTGTTTCGTCCATTTTGGGAGGGATGTGGAGGCACTGCCGGTTAAACTGCAGAAGCCTCTGTGCTGCAAGGTCAAAACACCTGCAGATAAGACCGAATCCACGCGACGGAGTGAGCTCCCATCACTTGCCCCAGCTCCTGCCAACCTAGCAGTTTGAAAGCATGTAAATGTGAGTAGATAAACAGGTACCACCACAGTGGGAAGGTAATGGTGTTCCATGTCTAGTCGTGCTGGCCATGTGACCACGGAAACTGTCTACAGACAAATGCTGGCTCTACGGCTTGGAGATGGGGATGAGCACCACACCCTAGAGTCGGAGATGACTGGACTAAATGTGAAGGGGAACCTTTACCTTTATCTTTACCTTTGTCCATTTCCATAAATCTGTTCTTGGCTGTGTAGTCACTGGGAGAAAGGTTTGTTTTGTTAAATCTTGTTACATCTGCCAGACTCTGAACCACTATAGTGCTACAGATCCATAAGTATATAATATCATATGACCCGCAAAGTAAGAGGGACAGTGACAGTACTCTGTCTTATGAAAAAGAAAATCCTGAAAAAATGCAGAAACAACTTATAACTAAACCACAATAAATACAATTGATATCATCTGTAGCCTATTGTAGAGTATAAGAGGTTCTAGTAGATTAATTAATGATAAGCTATTTAGTACAGTTTTTGCAGTGATAAGATGTTAATGACAAAGAGGAACATTTTATTCATACTACAAATTTAAGCCAATGCAGAAGCACAGAAACAGAAAGTAGTTCACTAGAAGTCTCATCCATGCATTGAGAGACAAGTTACCCTAATTTAGATCTCTGTGGATCCAAAGATGAAACAGAACTTCAATGAAACCGGATGGGAATAATCAGACACGTCAATTGCTTTGTTCATCTTAGGGGATTTCGCTCCCGACATACGACAAAGCTGGAAAGTATATTTCTTAAAGGCCACAAAGCTTTACTTACTTGGTTGGTGGAATATGAGATTGTATTATGACAGACGCAACAGTCTAATAATCAGAATTTTTAAAAGCCCTTAGGATGATTAACATAGTTCACCTACAAACATCCAGGAGATCTAGGATTTCACAAAAGAATATATCAAAGGTTTTAGATAATGAGATGTACTGTTGTCACTTACCTCCCCCATGCCAATCTGCACAATTTTCAATCCTGTTGTTTTTTCAAGCATGTCTTTGTTGTCAGCTGTTGGGAAAATTAAGAATGACAGAGTTTTAAAAAAGATAGGATCGGTATGAGTTTGCAATATACATTTATCACTCCTAGAACATTCTCAAAATGCCTGTTATTTCACCTTATTTATCCTCACAGAATCTCTGTAAGAAAGATTAGTGTTATTTCCATTTTACATAAGGTCCACTGAGGAAGGGAAACAGCGGTGTCCACACTGTGCATCAATGAATCAATAGCTAAATATATGCTGGATGCAAGGAACAAGGTTTTGAACTAACTGGATGTATTTGCCTTACAATAATATATAAATTAAGCAGCAGAGACACAATTCATTCACTTGTTCCTCAACCAACCAGCTGCTGGACTACATGAGACTGTTGGTGGCTTTGGTGCCTGATACAGACTGAAAAGAGGTGCCCGTTGTATGCAATTGGGTCTATACACATAGACATCATCACTTGCAAATGAGAACACAGCATTCAAACAAATCTAGAAATGAGAGATATACTGTCAGTCAGGAGTTCTAGTGATAACGTCCCCCAGGGTATCGGTCAAGATTCTCAGTCATCTAGGCAAGGTTATATGGAAGTTTAGCTGGCAATTCGACTTCTTTCTTATTAGGTTGAAACATTTTGCTACTCATCCAAGTAGCTTCTTCATCTGAGGAGAGTTGTTCATTTAACGAGCCTGTCTTTTGTCCATCTAATAAGCCTATTCAGACCACGGGGGAAGTGAAACCAACGTGGAGGATATATCACAGGTCTCCTACCAGCTACTTGGATGAGTCATCATTGCCATTGAAAAAGCAATGACTAGCAAAATGTTCAACCTAATAAGAAAGAAGTCCAGTTGCCATGACTCAACCTCCAGGTTTCTCAAGCTGTTTTGCATGGAGGGAAACATACGATTACAACTTTGTGGATTTCACTGGTTGCTGGTTTGTTTCTTGACTTCACTCAGGGTTCCAGTTTTTAAAGCCCTAAGCTATCTGGGTCCAATGTAAATTGCTGCCATCTCCGAACTAGCCAAATGCAAAACAAAAACAGACGAATTTTCCATGTGCAGACTGAAGCAAGCTTCTGTTAGAATAAACAGATAGTCTTTCCCTCTAAAGGGAGCTCTCCTCCAAACGACATTTTAATTATCCCTATATATGCCTATAAATCACATCAGTTTTTGAGATCCATTTTTTTTCTCCCTCCTGACAGAAGTTTTGTTGATGGGGACAAATAAAAGGATATTTTCATAATGTCATGCAGAATAAGGAATACTTTTAAAGAAGAGAAAGAGAGAAAGAGAGAAGGGAGGGAGGGAGAGGGAGAGGGAGATCAGCCAGGCTCTCAAAAAACTGTATTACTTCACCAGCCTTACGGGATAATGTTAATTCTCTTCTAACTGTGAGTTGCTCTTTCATTACCGAGCTTTAAAAATATTTTTACTATTACTGATTGATTGTTTGATCTTATTTTTATGTTGTTTGGTCATATTGTTCTATATTCAAGTACTGCTATAAATAGACATTTTGGCATGGAGAGGAATATATTTTAATATAATCAAAAATAAGTGTGCATACCTCCACATGATACAGTGGCACATGTTGATGCATGAGCACCTTCCCCCACATGCTCTGCTTATTGTAAACTCCATATATTTCTGTAGACAATCACACAGGATTCACCAAGTATATGAACTTAATTAAGCTGACAGTCTTCCAAGACTAGACTAGATGAACAAGAGTCCTTTCCAACTAATTCAGAAAGAAATGTTTGGCCCCAGTGTTTCAGAGGATCAAGAAATGCTCTGCAAATGTGCTCTTAAATACAGCATTTAGCTGTTTTATCTCTGCCATGCTTTACAATCTCATAACCGTCTGACTGCAAACCCCTCCCCCCATTCAAGTTCTCGTGTCAGAATTAAGTGCACATCCATTGCTTCAAGAGTGATTCCCCATTTCTGCTTCTAAATGCACTCAAAAGCTTTCCTGGATGGCAGCCTAGCAATGTAGATTGATAGATAATTCAATTCAGTATTTCTGTTTAGTTATTTATATAGTGTTCCATGCATTCAGAGACTCAGATAACATTAGTCTATTTATTTATCCTTACAAGTCCCTAGTGAGATGGCTAAGTAAATATTATTAACACTCCCTTTTATAGAGAGAGGGGCAAACTGAGGCAGATATGACCCAGGTTTTTCTGTCTGCTCAGAATCCATGCTGGAACAGGCAGTAAAAAGCAAGCATTATGGAGAAAGTGAATTCAAACTATATTCCTATTGATGTTTTCAGGTCTTTGAAATACATATACCTGTATTTTCATTTGTATAACCAAGAGCTTTGGTTTAGTTTTATGTATAAAAGCTGGAATCCTATCGTGAACGTCTGCTGGCATAACACCACTGGTATAATTTTCAGCAGTGAATTGCCACAAATTAAGAAGTTAGCATAGACATTTTCTAGTAATGCAACTAGATAGGAAACACCTACAAAGTCTCAATTTGTGACAAGTTGCTGCTGACAGTTATGCCAGTGGATTTATGCTGATGGGAATAACTAATAGGATTCGGGCCATAGTGGGATAACTGAAAAGACTGTATGTTCAAGTCCCATTGATTTCAAATATGATGTTCAAACTTTGAAAGCCAGTCTTCTAATTTTATAGGCATAAATGAGGCAGGAAATGGCTTTTCCAGTATGCTAACAAAGAACATACTCGAATTTGATATTTCAGGTGAAATGCTATTATCTGAATGTGTTTTATTTCACACATACTAATTCTGCATGCTGCCTTGATAGCTCAGTGAGTTAGGAATCTGGATACAGAGCCAGAAAATGGGAATTCCCTACTGTCTGTCCAAGGAGAAGACCCAGGCTGTGTACAGTATAATTAGGTAAGTTGCAACATCCCAAGGAAGTGAAGTAAATGTCCTGTCCCATCAGATAATCCTGTCAAAGAGTACAAGTGAAGCAAATACAGGCCAAAGTGTTTGAAGCCTCCATGCCAATTGTTAGTAAGAACTCTGACTTCAGCACAAACCTTGGAAAAACTGCTTTTTCAATGGCAATGATGACAGAGGAATCAGAAAGTTTTTGACCAGTATCCTGTTGCACAACTCTGCCTGTGCAATGGGAATGATATCAGCTGTGGCAGATTGCCACGAAATCGTTTCCGTTTCAATGTTGGAGTGTGTGTGATTCAAATAACTGACAGTGCTAAAGGTTGTTATTGGTGAGTGCTGTCGCTCTGCTGTGGCCAGACTATATGAACATTGCATGTTTATGAGAGAGGTATACTGTACTGTTTATATACATGAGCTGTGTCTGGACCACTCTAGCCGCATTGTGATAATCTAAAAACAGCTGATCGGCGGTTCCAAAACGGCCACCAGAAGAATAAAATGGCCGCCCGCTCTGTTTTCGCGCCCTGCCCTTGCTTACCGAGGCGGCAAAAATGGTGGCCAGATGGGAAATCTTCACTTACCAGTGAGTTTTTGCCCCATAGGAATGCATTAAATGGAGTTTAATGTGTTCCTATGGGGTTTTCAGTTCCGTTTAGCGATGTTTCCAGATAGCAACGTTAATCCTGGAACAGATTAACGTCGCTATGCGGGGCACCACTGTATTTTTTTTTTTTAAAAGATGCACCCATAGGGATCTAAAGGAATCACACAATTTGACAGATTCTAGGTGGGATTCTGTCTTGATACTGTGAGACAGTATTTTGAAGATTCTCCGTCCCTCTCAATAAATGTTACCTGCAATGTGAGACCAAGACATTAAATACCGTGGTCTCCTCAATTTGCACAAAATTTATATAAAATAAACTTTACATAAAACTCCTGTCCCTGCATAAAACTAGTGTTCTGTTTATGAAACTTAGTGTGTGCAACACATACAAACAAAACAAGACTAGCTATTTGATCAGAAAGACACAGACAGTACATTTAATGAATTACTTTTGCTTGCTATTGTTATGTGTAGCCAAGCCATTCCCATTTTAGGGCTCAACTAGATATTGTAATATTCTTGTTTCTGCATCAGGTTTCTAATGCTTGAAATCAGTTTAAAAACATCCAACTGCATGATACACAGATAAGTGTACATTTGGGGGGGGCATTTTTCTTAAACATCCACAAGGAGGTTGAGAATTTTAAATCAATTCTGGTCACACTTTTTTCGGACTAGTTTTGGCATGTGTAAACATCTGTGTTGGAGTAAACAGTGGCTGTGGGGATCTCTTGGGTTTCCCAAAATGGGTTTCAAGTATGAGTTTTGGATACCGTGCACTCCAAATGCTTCCTTTCCCACTTCCTACCATTTCTGTCACTGCATCAATCTAGCACTATGCCAGTTCAAAACGTTTATTAAAATTTTAAATATTAAAAACCATGAGGAGTCTAGGGAAAGGCTGCTCCTGCTGCCACCCCTGCAGCTGCGCTAGAACACTCAATTTTAACTCCCTTGACCTCCTCCAATGCCCAGGAGAAAGGAGCCCGGAAGCTGCCTCCTTTGCCATGAAGGGCAGGTGGCTTGGTGGCTTTCAGGAACCTTCTCTACTGTGCTCTTGGAACGTGGGACCTAACCCTCTCTTTCAGCTCCATGGATTTCTCAGCAGTTGGAGAAAGACAGCTTCCATGAGGATGCACATACTGACACAAAACCACATGACATTATGTCAATTTCTAAAAACCCATTGTTGTCATTTAGTCGTTGTGTCCGACTCTTTGTGATCCCATGGACCAGAGCACACCACGCCCTCCTGTCTTCCACTGCCTACCGGAGTTGTGTAAAATTCATGTTGGTTGCTTCGATGACACTGTCCAACCATCTCGTCCTCTGTCGTCCCCTTCTCCTCTTGCCTTCACACTTTCCCAACATCAAGGTCTTTTCCAAGGAGTCTTCTCATGAGATGGCCAAAGGATTGGAGCCCCAGCTTCAGGATCTGTCCTTCTAGTGAGCACTCAGGTTTGATTTCCTCTAGAATGGATAGGTTTGCTCTCCTTACAGTCCAGGGGGATCTCAAGAGCCTCCTCCAGCACCACAATTCAAAGGCATCAATTCTTCGGCGGTCAGCTTTCTTTATGGTCCAGCTCTCACTTCCATATATCATTACAGGAAAAACCATAGCTTTGACTATTTGGACTTTTGTTAGCAAGGTGATGTCTCTGCTTTTTAAGATGCTGTCAAGGTTTGTCATTGCTTTCCTCCCAAGAAGCGATTAAAAACCCATATCTGATCCCAATTTAATTCAACACTGTAGCTGTGCCCTTACTGACCTTAATTGGAGTATGTGAGGGATTCCAAGGAGGGGTTTAGCAATAACCTTCAAGCAGTGGCTTTCCATGGGTCCTAGTCTGACATTTTATTCACTGCATCACACTGGCTCTTGATCAAATAACAAAACAATAGCTATTGATTTTTTATAGCAAATTCTACTGATTTCATAGGCCTGCTCTAGTATCTTACTATGAAAAACATCAGGATTTCAGCCACTCTATACTGAGTCCCACCGAATACAGTGGAATGTGTGTCTGAGTAAAATTGTATAGGAAGGTGCTGAAAACCATTAGACATTTTAAAAAACATGATGAGTACAGTATATTGAAACTGTTCTCTCTAGCCTTTTTTCAGGTCCAGTGCCAAATATCCTGGAGCATAATTATTCAGATAATTTATTGCAAGGAGAATACTAACTCTAACCAATAAATCTATATTTTAGCATTTTCCTAACTACTAGAAATACAATATTGTCAAGACAGATGCAAGAAATGTGAGCTGCTATTTTAAGAAAAGACAACGAGCAACATATGAATCCCTCTCTTTTAATCTCCCCATGAGACAAAAAAGGTTTCCAAATACACAGAAAGCAGTCCATTCAAATTAAATTCAGTAGATGAATGATATGCAAATTTCCTCAAGAAGTGGAACCCTATAATGTTCTCAAAATTCAGCAATAGTCTATTTAATTAGTATTTTAATTTATCAGAATAATTCTTTGCACTTGACAATTCCATATAATTAAGCACGTAGCTATAGTGGAATAATATTGCCTTCTCTCTTTATACAAGTGATTTGAACCTGAAAGAATCTGTAGAAGTCTCTTCTGTGATCTAAATTACAATGGGGACAACGTAATGGCTTTGCTCTATTAAACAGCACGACTAGAGGGTTACTGAGTGTTCAGAGAAGTAGGAATTGGTACAGCTCAGGACTCTGACTCTCCAAAGGAGTTGTGGGGCACTTCCTAAACAAGATAATTCATTTCTATTGACAGTTTAATTGAGTGGAGAAAAACAGCCATGAGGGGGAAATGACTGAAATTCTTAAAACTTTTGTACTTAGCCACTTCACTGTGTTGCAGAAAAAAATAAGTGTTGCACCACCTCAAAGTCTAACACGTTTAAAATTTCATACCAAAACGTTAAGTCCATAAGATGCCACAAGAGTGTTTGTCTGTTTTGCTTCAAAAATAAATAAAATAAAATAAAACTAAGATATTCTTCAGCAATTAACAGAAGAGCCACAAGTAGTTTGTACCCATCCTTATGTTAAGAAGTTATTTACTATCTCAGCTGAGCACCCATTGGGTTTGAGCTTGACAACCTTCCAGCCACAAATTCTGTCATTCTGGGGACCTCTGGAGATGATTTAATATTTGGTAACCACATCAACCAACATCATTAGAGAGGTTTGAGGAACTAAATATTCTAGGTTGCAATGCACAAAGTTTTCCACTCAACTCCTTAATCTGTCAAAATACATCTGCATAAGCAGGGCTGACTTGCTTGTTAAATAAGTTATATTCATTATTATAAAAGCAAAAAATATGGTCAGAAAAGAGAGAAAGAAATCATGGACATTTCAATATTCTTTGGGTGTTTATCTTGTAAGAAAAGCAAAAAAAAAATAGGTTTATTGATGCCTTCAAAATGAATCGTTGGCATTTGTATTGCACAATGTTTGAAATGAGAATCTGAAACTCTTTAACAAAGAAAAAACTAATTTTAAAATTTCACAACAAAGTAATTTATCTGAAGCCTTCATCTTCCTCAGCTGAAATGTTTCTTAGAGGATCTTACATTTGATCAATAAAAACAAGACAGTCTCTCCTTGCAGGCTTACAGTCAAAACAACAGGACACAAAAGGAAACAGGGATAGAGAAGAAGGAATAAAGAAAAGAAGTTATTTTTCTGTAGAACTGGTCATATGACATTGCTACCCTGTCAGGTCCTTCTGCTGCAGCCTGCCATAATGGATGTTCAATAGCTTCAATAGAATCAGGAACCTTCAGGGAGGTTGTGCTACTAGAATGGGTTCTGTTTCTCATCATAATTATGTGATAATTTTTTAAAAAAGACATCCATTGGGTCAGACCCAGACTTATTGATAATCTGAACAGACCCACCAAAAACATGGAAAGTAATTCATGATTACCTTACGTCCCAGTGATTTAAATGGACCTCATCTAAACTTGAGTAAATTTAAATCCTTCCCCCATCTGGTTTGATTGGCTTCAAGAGTCAAAGAGGGCATAAATGAGGCTAGGTGGATAGCAGAAACATTTCCCTTACACATATGCATATGCATATGCATAAGAATAACAATACACACACTCGCACACATACACGTGAGAATGGCTGACAGTTGGATTCCAAAAGATCTCCTGCATGGAGAATTAGTGCAGGGAAATCGCCCCAGAGGTAGACCACAACTGCGATACAAGGAGATCTGCAAGCGGGATCTGAAGGCCTCTCCCAGAGGCAGGCGATGCATCACGGCCTCTCCCAATTTGAAGAGACCCTTGTCCAGCAGGCCAAGGCAAAGAGGCTGTCCCAAAACCAGCCAAATCAGGGAGCTGGACAGGGGACAGATTGAATTTGTCTTCATTGTGGAAGGAATGGTCACTCTCATACTGGCCTTCTTAGCCACACTAGACACTGTTCCAAGACCTCTATTCAGAGCACGTTACCATCATCTCTCGAGACTGAAGGATGCCTACTACTATCCCCAAGGAAAATACAAAGGGCACAAGAGAAACAGAATCATAAAATTATGCCATTTCAGCACCAATCTAAACGGTGCAGACTATGAGACAAAGTGTAAGAGAATGGAGCCCAAAGACAGATATGGCCCTCACCATGCCTAAACCCATAGGCAGTCCTATTAACTCTCTAGCAAGCTATCACAGTCACAGGCACAAAAAAAGATGAGAGTTCTCATAACACTGTATTGTTTCTTCCTGCCATTCTATTCCTTTTGGCTTTAGTATGTTTGGTCTTTGTGTTATTGCCAATTTCGGTGCTATATTAGAGTGATTAATAATTTAAAAACCAACATGAACAAGCTGCTTGTTACAGACACTGAAGTGACAATGTGGTTGACTTAAATGGTCAGGCACAACACTGAGATGCTTCCTTTTTCCATATCCAAAGGGATTATTTGTCAAAGATGAGGCCAAAAGGCTGCAGAGGGAAGCTATCTTTTCCATTCAAAGGAAGGGAAATATGCAAGACCTTTATCTCTCACTTGTCTCATTCCTAATCTCTGGCAAACCTGCAATGAAAACAGTGGCACAAAAAGGCTAAGCTGCACAGTAATAATAGTGACAGCCCTATAAATGTTATGTCAAATCCAATTTTCAAGTCATTTTTCAAGTGATTTTAATTAGATATTGTTTCAATCTCTCCTGCATTAATATAATTTTTCAGAGCAACATTTCAGCTCCCAATTTATTGAAAGGAATCCTCCCCCCAACTGTATCTTGATGCCTTGAGTAATTTAAAACATGTTTTTTTTATTTACAGCCATTTTTGGTGCCCTGCTCCCATGAAGGGCACTACACCCAGTAAAAACAACATAATAAAGCCGGAATTAAGACTTCTTTTGCTAATCTCAGTGGAGCTCGTAATTTTGTTTCTCATAGCTCTTTTGGAGACATGACAAACCAGCTACTGTACAGTAAGGGTTAGAATTTTATAATAAAGGATTTGTATGACTGGTTTCATAGCAGCATCTTATTTCAGTGAGAATTGGAGCTGTCATCTAGTTAAAGAAATCTTAAATGGTAATTATAATAGTCTTGACAAATTAATAAATAATTTGAAGGAAATTGTTATATTTCAAAATGACACCCCCAGTGCTGTTTTAAAAGAAGCATTCCCTCTTGCAGAGGAATCCCTCTTCCTGCCTGCTATATGCAGCTTTTGTAAGTGCTGGTATTGTATAAATCTGTACAGGTATATGTTTTAAGCACAAATAAGTATAAATTAAGATGTCTGTGTTACATCTCCCAATTATCTGGAATCTCTTGTTAATCAGTGAAAAGGTTTTGGTTGATTACATTCAAACTAATTCATCAACAACATTCTGTTGCCGTAATTTTAACACTGAATTTACTCTTGTTATTGCCTTTTCACATAGCACAGTAAATACATCATACATGATAGTCACAGCACTATCTAGGTCATTCATGTTTGTCACTTGAGAAGATGTAACATTTTGTTGAAAAAGAAGTAACATACAGACATAATGACTAGTGGTTGCTGACAGGCTTCTCCTTCCGTAAAATCTTCTGGATCACTAGTTCCCAAGCAGATGCTCTTGGACTAAAACTCCCAGAAGGCTTTACAACTAGCTGTGCTAGACGGGATTTCTGGGAACATCTGGTGACCCAAGATTGGGAACCCCGGATCAATATTCTTATTTAAAGACGTCGGAGTTAGTGGCTACCATCTAATAGTAGTAAATTCCACAAAAATAGTCACACAGTGCATAAATGAACAATGTCATTTGCTACCAAAGAAGTAATTATGACTATCAACTCAGCTTTAAGAAGTAATTAGACAAAGCAAACCTGCTATAGCAAAGACTTCCTTATCTACCCAATATCCATTCCTTACGGTGGGACAGCAATGTTTCTTCTCATCTAATAAATCAGGTTGCAATAGAGGCTAAAATAAAGCTGTTGCAATGTTGATGATATCTAAGACAGTTCACAAACATTTGGGATTGATTTTCACCTAAGAGGAACTGGATTCCCTAAACAGTCTTCCACTCAGATGCACATCTTAATGTGATGAGGGGGTTTGTGTGTGTGAAAATACTGTCAGTGAGTAGACTTCATTATGAATCCTTAGCAGGTTAACCAACATGGAATGCTCAAAGCTGAGACAGTAGAACTAAGATACATCCATCATCTTCAAGAATTAATAGCTGCATTACCAAGATTCTTGAAGGGCAGCTACCAGGCAACAGTAGTACTAGAAAGTGATACTGGTAGAGAGACTTTCATGAGTGATACTAATTCTAGTTAGTACTGTGAAGAAGTTAGTAATTAAATTTCTCCTCCTTCTGAAAGTTATTAATTCATATGGTCACCACAAATCAGCACATTGTGGTGCTCATAACAACAACAAACTGGTTCAGTCTACTTGCACCTGACCACCCCTAGACTGCAGCTTATGAGTGGAAGTCATGTTTCTTTCTGTACTTTGCATTCACACACACTTTGCTTCTACTGGATGTGTGAATGTACTGCAAAAGATATGTAGTGGGAGAGATTATCTGTCACTGTGGTTGATGGGTGCTACTATGCTACTGCGGGATGCTACTGCTACTATGTTCAGCTACTGCTGAATTAATTAAGCGTGCCCTAAAACAAGCTGGACATGAAATTCTAGTTCAAAATACCGAAGTACTGGACAACACCAGCAATCATTACGTTAGACTGCACAGGGAAGCCACTGAAATCCATAAACATCAGCAGAGCTTCAACAAAAAAGAAGAAAGTCTGAAACTGAACAAGGCCTGGCTTCCAGTAATGGAAAATACAGCCTGCAGAAGGTCAACAAACTTTACTCAGCCACAAGGACCAGGGATCATTGCACAAAAAAGACCAGCTAAAGACACCCATCAACCACAGTGACAAATAATCTCTCCCACTTATCACAACAATACATTCACAACAAAAACACGCTGATCACCCTATTTCCAGAGAAGGTCAAAAGCTGCTCCCACAGCTATAAATACTCAACTATCCAACAAACAGCAACAGAGCATGGACAGAGTTCCTACTCCTGTCCTCTGAAGATGCCAGCCACAGAGACTGGCGAAACGTCAGGAAGAACAACCTTCAGAACACGGCCAAAGAACCCGAAAAACCCACAACAACCATCATATCCCGGCCATGAAAGCCTTCGGGAATACATGGAACTAGTTTTCATCTATAATATCTTATATTCTTTCAGATTTCTTTTCCCTTTTGTTATACAATAATAATATAAAGAATAACAATAAAATAATCAATGCACTGTGTACACTATGTTTGTGACAGTTAATCAATGCCGAACAACAGGCCCACCATCGATCAAACATGTTGTGTTATGTAATGTCTTTCAAAAATTTCTATAATATTAAATTTGTATCCTGCTCTTGCTCTAAGGCAGGATTGGACAGATTCCAGGGAGGGGGTGGGAAAGGGAAATTTTTGTCTTTCCTTGGTGTTCAGCTGATTGGATCTCACCAAGCCATACTCCCTCCATTCCCTAAAAAACAAAACAAAACAAAACAAAAAATCTCTTGCAGGAAAGCTAGGGAGATACAGTTTGCCATTAAGAATTATTTTAGCCTTGTGTCTTTCAGGGTAGTACAAGCATCCCACTCCCATTTTAGAACCAGGAAGTGCCTGGATGGTCACATTTACAGCCCCTGGATGTGGTGAAATAGCCTTTAAATGGCACACTTTACCCTCCAAGAATTCTTGGAAAATGATTTGACATTTCAAGTAAGTTTGTTTTGTTGGCGAAGGCAGAGTGCTAGGAGGGAGTCACCTATGCACTACAGGCTAACTTTGCCAAATGTTAGTCCCATAATTCAAGGGAAGACATGTAACTTCTGCATATGTGGGTCTTATGGGGCCTAGAATAAATCCTGCAAAGTTTAATGTATTAGATAAATATGGCTCAAACCATTCAATTATACAGAATGATAGACACATAATTATATGGAGAAGAATGCAGCAGTTGTCCACAAAAGCTAAATTCATATGTGCTCTCTTCAAATAAAACTAATCCATTAGTCCATGCAATTCCCAAGAGAAAGCATGATAATTATTTCTTACAAATATCCACCCAGTCCTCTACTGCACTAAGATGCTGGGCACTGTAGACATGCTTACTCTACAAACAGCATTAGTTCCAGAGCAACAAAACAACCACATGACAGACTTGAAAACAGGAGCTTCAAAGACATAGCCCTGATACAATGTCATAGAGTCCATAATTATTGTCCAGCTTCCCAGCATAACAAGCTGAATCTTTTATTCCTAGCAGTCCTTTGAATGATAACCCCAAGTCTACAGGGCTAAACCACACAGGTCATGGAGAGTGGATAGACATATTTCCAAAGGATCCAGTCCAAATCTGTGTCATGGATAAGACTATGACTGCATCACTGTAGTCTGAATAAAAACAGAAAATATAAGTGAGAGTTGAATTAGCTTTGTGTGTACAAAAACTATTCCCCTTTTATTTTTCCAAGGGGCATTAATACTTGGGGAGAGGGGAGGCCCCCTCAAAATTCCACTTCAAATGCACAGTGCACCACAAATTACACACTCAAGACAGTGTAATTGCTAACAAAAATAAACCCTAAAGATAGAGGTCTATCAAGAAAAAGACAGACACAGAGACAGACGTAGAAATAGATTCCACAACTAAGATCAGAGAGAATGACCTTGCAGATCCAGAAGAGGCTTATTAAAATCTGCAAGTTTCATTTTTCATGAAACAGGTCTGGTATTTTCTGAAAGCCCAGCTGATGATATTTCAGATGCAAAATTATTCCATTCAAAGGCTGTTCAATCAGCACCTCCACAATAAGAATGGTCTACGGCTCTGCTTCATATTTTTTATAACTTGCATATTTTACTTTGGGGAGATCAATTATGTATCCAGCATTCATTTTAGAATGCACTAGATGTACTTCACAAAAATGAAGCTTTGTGGGTTTTTAAAAAGAAAAAACCTCTATAATGAACAATGACAAAATGAACACTTCTGTTTCAATATTATATTTAGCCACTAATCTGTTCCATCCCCCAAAAGCTTCACTTTTCAGGTACATTTATGTAATAACCAAGCTTCATGTTTGCTATTCATCTGGAGGCACATTTACTGATGCCCTCTTGGCACAACCAGAATCAACCAGAGTTGAGAAAACATTTGCAATATTTCAACTGACTGGTTTACTAAATCATGAGTTACACACTTAATGCACAAGGTCACCCACTTGCAAAATCTATTTGCTGTGCCCTCAGAAAGAGAACAAAAATATTTATTACCAACCATGTCCCTAGTGACAAGATCCGCCATAAACCTTTTGGATGAAAATGAAGATGAGTTGTAGCAACATGCTCGCTCTTTCTCCAAAACACCTGACTATATTTTTCCCCTGCTTACCATCTCTCCTTAATAAAGACTTAAGAGGCTATTTTGCTGAAGTCAAAAGGATTTATTTCAAATCAGTGGGTTATGAAAAATTCAGAGTAAACATCTTGCCATTTGAAAAAGCAAAACAGAAACACATGGGGCCTGGCTGTGCAATATTACATTATGCATGCAGTTATTTTTTTAAAAAAACAACACTGTCCTTGTTCATATCTTGATAGTTCACAAAAGTCCATTCTTGCCAGATTGCATGGGCTTTAAATTAATTGTTTTAAATCAGGAGACAAGACATAGTTTCCAGATGAGATTGATGAGTTGAAATTGTGGAAAGAATACAGACACACACACATGCTTACCTTTCACTTCCATACATGGCTAGCTACAGGAAGGTGTAATTAAAGGGAGGAATAGTGGGAGACAGTCCTTAATACAATTCTTTCCCTTTGGCTCACAGCTTCTCCCATCTTACTCCCCCACTAACGTGGCAAGAGCTCCCCCTCCTGTTTCGAATTAAGTTCAATCACTGCTTATTGATATAACCTTCAGCTGTGTTACTGATCCCTGCAATAGAAAATCCACCACATGTAGATTTTGCCGGGCATTTAAATAGGAACCAATCATTTCCTCCCTTCCAGATCAGACACTGATATAATAGACAAAGCATTCTATATCTAAATGAATATTAAATTGTGCTTCTCTAGTCTAATGAGTATTTTCTAATGCACTCATGGCTGAAATCATACAGAAGGGGGCAACAGGTGTACAGGACTCTTCCATATCGTTGGCCTAGTAGATTCATCAGGTGCAGACAGGAAGACAATAGACAGTAGAATAAAGACACTGTGGGGAAAGAATATGGCCATTCCACCTGCTCTGTTGAAAGATCACGCCCCTCATGTATACACTTCCAATAACCTCTTCCTTTCTGCATTCCACTTTACTGAGTTAAATCCCGACTTAATCAAACTATTCTTTGTATTTTACTTCCACTAGTGTCCTATGGTTTGTGTTTGCTCCTTCAAAACCAGGATTTCAATTTGAAGTTTCAATCTTTGTCTGAAAGCTAAGTACAACTCAGTATTCTGGTCAAGCTGTTTAGCTATCATTTATTTATTTAAAATATTTATACCCTGCTTTGTTCATCAAAAAGACCCAAAGCAGCTTACAGTATCAAAAGAAAAGTACTTAAAAAAAATAGTAGTCCCCTTTTAGGAACTCCCCCTCTTAGGCAGCCAATTACTGAGAAAAAGTCTAACGAAAGAAAAGAGTTTGCCCGTTTGCAGAAGGCCAGCAAAGAGAAGGCCAGCCTGTTCTCCCATGGGAGGGAGTTCCACAGCCTCTGTGGGGCAACACAGAAGGCCCTCTCTCATGACTTCATCAGACACATCTGTGAGGGTGTTAGGTGAGAGAAAGGCCTACCTTGATAGGTTTAAAACCCAGGCTGGCTTATAAATGAAGAAGCTATCTTTCAGTTAGCTTGGACCTATGTACTTTAGCTTGTTGAATCCTAGTTTTAATCAAATCAGGAAGCAACTCAATGCTGAAGTTGAAAGGAGAAAAATAGACTATATAAGCATAGTTCATTCCAGAATCACAAAAACTATGTTTCTGATGTTTCAAGAAAATCAGTTCTAAGCCCCTAACTCAGGGGTACCCAAACTATGTCCCCTGGGCCACATCCAGCCCACTTTGCCTTTTTATCCAGCCCGAACATAGGAAGAGGAGAGAAGGGGGACCCAAGCGATCCCCCCACTCCCGCTGTCTTTGCAAAGACAGTGGGGTGGGGGATCGCTTGGGTCCCCCTTCCCTCCTTCGGCTCTCGAGAATGTGTAAAATATATGATGTGGCCCTCATACTGAAAAGTTTTTTTCATACTGAAAAGTTACTCCAGTTGCAGACAACTAGGCATATATTACAACAGATGGTCCCAGATTAAGAGTCAGGTTCCTCTATATGTAGAACAATCCATATGATGACTTCAGTGAAGCCCACTTTATCTATTCAATTAAAAATTCTAACAATCCAGACAGATGACCTGGCGTTCAGTCATACATTTATTTATAGGTTGCTTTTCAAGCTTGTTTCACAAAGCAGACAGCAGTAAATTAAAAATTATCTCTGTCCCAATCCAAGTTTAGCTTTATTTACATACAACATGTTACATTAAAAAGTGTATGTTTGGTAATATATTAAATCAATTAAAAAGTGTATTTACACACGACAAGTTGCACCACTATGTGAATGAAGATATAGTTTTTAACTTATGTTGACAAGTGATACATTTAGAAATAGGCATGAACTGCGGTTCAAAGGTTCGTGCTGGTCTGGCCATCAGCCCAACTGATGTTCTCCAGTTCTGACTTAGTTCCAAGCCCTGCCTCCTCTGGCAGGCACCCACTCTGAGGCAGCATCTGGAGAAAGCAGGGCAGGGAAGCTAAGGCACTGCCTCTGAGTGGGCACCGGCCACAGGAGGTGAGGCACAATACTGCATAACACCTGTTGAGCTGACAGCCAAACCAGTGCTTCGTACCAATCTCTACCCGTATTTATAAGTGCAGCCAGTTTTCACTCACAGTTCCTGAACGAGCAAATGGTAAGAATACAGAAGTCTATTTCCATATGCTAATATTCTTATTTGGTAAGGATATGAGAGTTAAAATTAAACATTAAAGAGGATCTAAGAAAAACAGCATAACACAACTCAGAATCAATTACAGACTTGCATTTGATGAAGGAGGCTCCAGGATAAAAAGCTCACATTGGAAACAGGTGGTTTAGTTTTTCAGGTGTCACAAGTCACTTTACTTTTCAGTATCCATACACATGTACGTATTTCCACTAATGCATGCTATATAGCTACCGCTATAGTTTCCTTGCCCCAGAACAACAGTGATACTGTGGATTAGCAATACAAGTATCAATCATGTATGAAGTATGCATTTTTTCTAACCAGAGGGGATATATACTATTATCCATTAACACTTGCCTTAATGTTTTCTTATATTATTAAAATATTTATGTCATGTAATATATTAATTATAGCAGTTAAGACCACTGTGGGATTTTATTAATATTTTATCAGAAATGTTTCTTAATTGGAATTTCCCTGATGTTATTCTTGTTTATTTGCTGTACACTCCTTTCCTAATTGAGACAGGATCACACACTTCACTTCTGTTTCAGCTGTATTACGGCATTCTGTATACAAGATGTATTGTAGTCATTGTGAACCTATGCATCCCAATTTGTTTGTAGACAGTATGAAGGAAGCCAAACTGTGCTCACGACCTGGGGTTCAATCCCAGGTAGCGGCTCAAGGTTGACTCAGCCTTCTAGCCTTCCGAGGTTGGTAAAATGAGTACCCAGCTTGCGAATGGGGAGGAGGTTACTGCATAATTAACTCATAAACCGCCCAGAGAGTGCTTGAAGCACTATGGGGCAGTATATAAGCAGCACGCTTTGCTTTGCTTTGCTCTGCTCTTATCTCTGTCACAAAAGAAGGGGCTGGGGCTGAGTGTTTTTCAATGTTTTCAGTTTTAAGCAAGGATTCTCCCCTGAAAAGGAACAAAGAACACTGCCTTTGAGAATGCAAAGAACACTACCCTCTCCTTCCTTCCCACATTAGCTGAGAACATTACAGCCAGGAAATATGGATGGTTGCCAGAGCTTCCTACACTGGCTAGAATGTTGTGTCCCTTGGCCACTCTGGAAACTGCTGGCAGCTGGCCCTTTTTCAGGCTGTATTATTCTTTTTAATACTGGAAGGAAACAAGCAGCAGGATCCTGTGCCACCCAGCAATGCAGGAGGTTTTTTTTAGAAAAAATTAATATAGAAAGAAAAACCCTCTGGCTATCTTGTATATAATTAAGATAAGGGAACACTTTCTCCAGCCATCCAAACAAGTAACATGAAAAAAATGTTATTAATTAGAAGGAAAAACACAATGTCATGCATTTTTCATGGAGCCTACCAATGTTGCCTCCTGTTGTTTGAGAAATTAATATGTGATAGGTAACAACTATATCTATAATGCAGCACTTGCTAGTTTTAATTTCTCCTAAGGAAATTAACCTCAGGATGAATATTGGGGGACATAGAACACAATACCTCTCTGTTTTGGACTGCCAGCAGAGTAGTCTAAAGGGTACTTTTGGTCTGTTCAGGATATATGGATTGTTGAAGGGTAAATCCAAGCACTTGACAAACATTGATAATCAGAGCTCCTACAACAGAGGAGTCTAGGTTTCAGGTTTCCTTCACACAAACAAAACCATGTCCTTGCTCAACCCTTTCTTCAAGAAGTAGACTAACAGAGGTGTGTGAGAGAGATCAATGCAGTCTAGGTTGATGAGGAAGAGTGATGTAGTCTACCCTATGGCTGTTCACCATTCTAATAGGGCATGCATGATTGTAATGACAATTTTTTCAAAAAAAGCCTGTCTCATTCTACCCCAATGGGAGATAAAGATTTAAAAGGCTAGTGGCATGATTTTACCAAAGTCCCTAAATTGCTTTTTAGAAATTGTATTATCCACACGAATATCTTATAAGTAACCTGTATAGGATGCAACCTGTATACAGACTCCTTCATCACTCCAATTTGTTTTCCCTAAGTCTTGCCCAGCACCTCTTTCACCCAGACTTCTCCAATTGTCTTACCTGGAGCACTACAGGTATTAAAGACATTGCTGCACCACTAGAAGTATCGGTGGCTAGGGAGTGATTGTTCTCTAATATATGGAGTGGAGATGTTTGCGTCTTCAGTACAGTATAGGTAAAACTGCTCCCTTGCATGGCAGTTAGTGTCAAAACATGGAATGTTTGCTTTGGCTGTTATGCTAGCTCACCTCCACCTCTACACAGGGCTTCATTTACACCTGACCTCAGAGCACAGCCTAGCAAGTATCTGCTTTCTACGCTAGGACAAAATGCCAGTAAAAAATCCTTTTCTCCAGGAAAACCCACTGTACGTTGCCTTTGTTTGTCTGTATCAACTTGCTCCCTCTGTGTTATTTCAAAACTTGTCCATAGGCAGGATAGAAAGAACAGCTGGGGCAGAGCAAGTTGCTGTAAATCTTTTGTTCTCTTCTCTCCCGGCGTTAAACCCTGGAAGTAGGCAGATGGAGAAAGACAGACTAATTTAACATGGATCTATCCTGCTGCAGCAGGCAAGGCCAGGGAAATACTGATTATCTAAAAGACCTTTTATGAACTAGCATTGGAACACTTGCTACAGAAAATAGAAATCTTAATATGAGAAAATGCAACATGTTGTATAGCTCGAATAAACTGAAATACATTTACAGTGCAATCCTGTACTTCACTACTCTCTAAATGTATTTATAGCACAGTGGAGGAGCAATAGAATAGGGTAGGACCCCCATTATATTAGTCATAAGCCAGACATGATGCTTCAGACATACTGCAGCATAAAGTGCCTACAGACCTGGTCACTTTGGAAGTAATTTTTCTAAGAAGATGTGCATAAAAACTTCCAATCTAGTAAGACTGAAGAAAAGTTGACTCACTCACACTCACAACTGAAGCACTAGTATTTTTTTGAGATGAGGCTCCTTTTCATTCTATATGTCTGCATTTTGAAAGGAAACCTAGGAGATCTTCCAGAAGGGAGACTGATGCATTCTCTTTCTTAACTTCAAAAGATCAGGCACATGTACAAAATACAGAAATTCTGGGGAAAAAAATTCTAAGGAGGGCTATGAGATGTACTGTACATCCTCTTCTTATATCTGCTCCTTCCAAGATAATGAAGACAGATGTTCTCTCCCATTTCCTCTCCATTTTGTACGTGAAGGGGAGAAATGCAATAATGGGAGCATCCCTCATATCCTACCATACCTAAGAATTTGTAGTAAAGTAGAAAACAGATAAACTGTGAGATGTAAATATAATGCATACATTTTAAAAAGATGGCAATCAATGTTCTCACTGAAGGTTAAAGTGGAAGAAACATAATGTACTGTTTTTAACCACATACATTTAATGCATAATCATTATGAGAACATGCATAGGTCAAAGAAAAGCACTCCACAGCAAACAATTACTACTGTTTGTCAAGCATAAACTTGCTCATAGGATGCAAGCAGAGTGTATTACAGAAAATAAGCTCTGTTCCTAGAATAAAGTCTTTCAATAAATCTCTCTGGAAAATGTTTTCCTCCAGTTTTTAAACATTATTTTGGTACTTGCAGTATTAGAAAATAGAGGAAAAGTAAAATTTTGATAAAGCATTGCAAGTCTGTCTCTAAATATTTTTAATGCACAGTTTGATCTCCAGTTGTTCAAAGTGAAGCCTCTTCTTTGGTAGGGAACATAATGTACTTTAAATAGAAGAGGAGAGCGGCATCAAAGAAGGAGCAACTGTTTGATGGCACAAATTGTATGTACAGATTTCATACTTTTGAAGGCTACTGTTATCTTTAATAGATTCTATCCAGGACTTTTTTTCAACAAGAAGGTGGTAAATAATTTTAAGTCCTGTCTTTAGCAAACTCTAATCTTTGAGAGGTCTATTATTAGGATGCTATCACCAAACGCAGAAGAGCAGTTCCGAGGTGATAGAACATACACAACAATACAGATCATTTGGATTGAAGACTCTTTACTCCCAACAGGCATATTAAGATTTGTATATATGAAAAAGGATAATTAAAAGGCTATTTTCAAAATAAAAAATGTATAAATATAATTATAGTAATCTATCCTCTATTAGCTTTTATCCTCATTTGAAAAAAAATACCATAACCTGGTTTGATTTCTGATTATCATCATAATGATTTATTGGTACAAAGCCTTACAGCAATCGGTTCAGATGCAGATTCTAATCCTTCTCCAGGTTTTCTTTGCTCTTTTCTCTCTCTTTTTTTAAAACAGGTGGCTCATATCTCAATTCTTTCTCTTTCATTATTAAACTATCATAAAGTATCACAGACTTTCAAAACACTTTCAAGGAAGCTGTGTAAAGGCTGTACTGTAATAATTAGGTTTCTGCTTCCATTTTTAAAATGGTTAAATAATAATCAATAGAAAATATAAAGTCTGAATACTTCAAAAAGCTCCTTAAAACCAGCTAGAATATCCCACAAGTGCTGAATATTTGACATGAATATTAGCTATGTAGAAGCTATGCAGAATTCTCACCCTAGACTTCAACCTACAAATCTGAGTTATATTGATAGATGGCCTTGGGCAGATTGTATGAGCTGTTCAAGAAAAAAAAAAGTGCTTAGAAAAATATATCATAATAACTCCGGGTCAAAAACGGTGTAATCAGTTGCAATGTTCTGCTTGCACTGGTGTTGGAAAAGGGTTCAGTAATTGGAAGTGTTGGAAGCAGTATGACTGGAATGAAATGAAATGAGTAAGGCAGTTGGGGACAACTCCCCTTGGCTCCACATGATAGATATTTAAATGGGTATAAATACCAGTAATAATAGGACAGCCTAAAGATCTTGCATAGTGGATTGCAACGTCCTGGGTCACAGCCAATCAGTTTTCTCCACTTCGCCAAGATCATGTGCTGGCACAAGATACTGTATGCTGTTACAACTGTTGATATGTCATCTGGCATTCAAAGAATAGTTGCACACACCCTGCCTTGCTTGCCTTCACCCTCCTTCCTCCCTAGCCTTCATACCACCTGTTTTGTACCATCTGGCTTATCTTGCCAGCACAGCTGCTGTTGTGGCATGCACACACAAGAAGTGAAAACTGGCAGCTGCCATAGTACTGTGCCATGTCTTCTCAGGTGGGAAACCACAGTGAATTGGGTGATTTGCAAGGAAAACGATCCCTGTTTTGGTTGCATCCTGGCAGTGAAAAATATTGATTCTGCTGTTGAACTTTGACAGTAGTAACCCAGATTAAATCAGATTAATGTTAAACAGGTTTTGCATTCAGACAGCTTCATTTTGTTAAGTCACACACAGAACTCTGAAGAATTCCTAACTAGATCAATCCCAAAAAAGAACCAAAATGAATAGGGGCAGGAAAAGAGGCTGGTTAACAGGGAGAGAAATGGATAATCTTACAATATCACATCATATTACAAGAAGGAAGGAAGAATGATAGAATATAAATCTGTATCATGCCACAATGTTTGCTTTCTGATATTCAGATGAGGAATTGACAACATGCAGCCTATCAGGGTCTCGGGGAAACCCTTTTCTGCAGCTCCCCATTCCTTTCACACATGCCAAAAATGTGATAGTAAATAATTGTATGCCCAAAGCCTCTAGGGGTGTGTGACTGGCTACTCCTTCCCAGGATAGTTTTAGGATTGAAATAGCCTTTTGAGGGAACAGGAGAACCTACAGTTTTTTTAAAAAACTGGGATCTCTCCAGAAATTTTTGGACTGCAACTCACATGAGCCCTAGCCAGTTTAGACAATGGTGCTGAATACTGAGAGTTGCAATCCAATAACATTTAGAGCTGCAGCGTGTACAGCTTCACGTAAAAAGGAATTAATCTGATGTGCAGAGGCTTCTTTAAATCATTATCAAAATGTATGTGATACAATATTTAATAAGAAATACAACCATTTCTGATATATATATGGCAATACTTTTTTTTTGCAAATGCCAAATTCATGGATTCATGATTCCATACTTTGCATTTGTCTCTCAGTTACATGCCACAAGCACATTTAGAAATTAAGACAGAGCAAGCTTTAGAGGCTATCAAATTCTTGGTCATCAAAACTGTGGCCGAAATTTTACTTGTTATCTTAATTTTTTTAAGTTAACGAAATTGCCGTGTTCTGCAGTCATACCTGCTAAATCGGATGATGCAAGTATAAATGGAAGGGTAGTTCACAATGTGGTTAGCACGGGTGGAAGGTTCAGTGACCCTATATAGTCTTCCTCAGTCTCCTATCCTCCAGTTGTTTCGGAGTCCAAACCGTGTCAATCACAGCCAAAATGGGCAAAGGTAAACAATGATGTGAGTTGCATTTCAGGACATCTGGGGGACACCATGCTGGCAAAAACTGATATACAGGATCATGGGGGAGATACTTCAGGGGGACAGCAGAGGGGGGGAAAGGAGGAAAGGAAGTTCTTAGAGTGTGGGACATTGTGGAACTATTATTGAAGAAGGATAAAATAATATTTGTTCCCCAGAAACATCACCAGACCTACAGCCATTGCTTAACATAGGCCTCTCTTTTTATAGTTTTGCATTTTTCAGTGTTCTCTGAATTCTCTTTGGTAAACAGCTTGTCCTTCTTTCTTGCTATTTCTGTATTTCCTATTTGGCAATTTTTATCCTATACCCATTTTCCCAAACTATAGAAAAATCCATAAATTAGGCTTCCAGAGAATGCTTTTGCCTTGTATTTCTGTCAAGGTCGATCACAATCAAGTTCTTGTTTCTGGAGACAACCTGTCAGCCGTACAGCTACAAAAGATCCTGACGCTACCAGTTATAACAGATATGGTGTAAACAGACACTACATGGGAGAATAGTATCAGATAATACTCTAAAAGGCAGAAGGAATTCATGGGCATCATTAATGGTTCTGTTCATTAATTACAGATTAGTATTGTTAATGAAATTATATTCATAAGCTATCCCTGCTGAAATAACAGCTTCTGCATTAACCCCACATTATTTCAAACCATCTATGTGCACCTCTTGATTCAATTGTTCTTCTTCAAAGGCCTGGATATTTCAGATTGAAAAATACAATATTTGAAGTTGGAGGGGGTGGTGTGGGTAGTAACGTTTCATAGTGATTTTCCAGTTTTTTAAAAAAGGACAGACTTCCAAGAAACACGTGTACCAGTCTAGTTGCTTCTACCACTGCAATAGGCTTCCAGGTTTTTACATTAAAGAAAGCCCTTCCCGCACTAGAGCATTTGTAAAGGAACCCTTATATATCCCACATGGAATTACAGTTTATTGCAGTGGGTTCTGAGATGTATTTCCAGTTCATACATTTTTAATCGATGAGTTACAGTAACTGATGAATTTCCATGGGGATCAATATATTTCTGCCCATGATTCTATGTCCTGAGAGTTCTTGGCTCAGAAACATTGGATCACTGGGGAATTAGTCTGGCACATATTGCTGCATGCCCTCAGCTCTGTTCCAATCATTAAGCAGATTACTACTTCATAGAGTTTGCTCCAAAACTATGCTAACAAAATTAATATGAGCTATATGCAGAATGGAGGATCCATTCTCTAGATAGGGAGTGTCCACACAAGGTTTCCAGGAAGAAAGGCAGAGATGAGATTTCAAGGTTGAAGTCAAAAAGATAAAGGCCATTCAACGTGCTGGTTTTGACTTATAAAGCCCTAAATAAATTGAACCCAACCTATATTAAAGACTACATTTCCCTTTATGGTGCTGTTTGTGTTTTTAAATCATCGAGGAAGACTTTTGGTCTGGCCCACCACCTTCACAGGTACATTTGGTGAGAGGGCCTTCTTTGCTGCTGATCCCAAGCTATCTCTTCAATTAAACTTTTTTTCAGTGATTTAGATGCTCAACAGTTGAGCTACTGCTCTCTCTCTCCCTCTCCTCTTTTGCCTCCATTTCTAGTTTTTATATTGTTTATTTTTAATATTGTTACCTACCTTGAGTCCTCTTGCGGGGAATATAAATATAGGTATAAATATGTATTCTCGAAGGCTTTCACGGCCAGGATCTGATGGTTGTTGTAGGTCTTTCAGGCTGTTTGGCCGTGTTCCTGAGGTTTTTCTTCCTAACGTTTAGTCAGTCTCTGTGGCCGGCATCTTCAGAGGGCAGGAGTTAGAAAAGAGTTCTACATTATCTCCATTCCATGTTCTAACTCCTATCCTCTGAAGATGCCGGCCACAGAGACTGGCTAAACATTAGGAAGAAAAACCTCCAGAACAAGGCCAAACAGCCCATAAAACCTATAACAACCATAGGTATAAATATTTTAAATAAATAAATTACAGGAACATAAGTTATCAGTTTATGAACATTTATTACAACATACAAGTCAGAAAGCTGGCCCAAATAGGGCTTCCCCAAAACACTTTGCCCCCTGACGTGCAGATGTAATCCCCCCCCTATGGCAAGTTGATGTGTATACTGTGGTGATGGTTGTTATATGCCATCAAATCAGAACTTAAAATGACTCTAAGCAGCATTTCAAGATAAAGGAGATATTTAAGGAGTGGTTTTAGCAGTTCCACACAAACCCCAGGGAGTTTCCATGACAAAGCTGGGGAACCAATTTCAGGTCTCCTGAACCTTAATCCCCTGAGTCCTAGTACTCTACACAGTACTCCACACTGAGTACAACGTATATACTGTGCAAGGTAAGATCTGTTATTTTGGCATCTGAGGCAGAACACTGTACAATAGCTGAGTCCTTTCCTAGCAATAAATAATATTATAGGCCAAGCATGGATAGTGGAATGGTTGAAGCCTGAGTGAGTGGCCACATCAATGAACAGCCACAAAAATGGATCAAGCTCTCGATGTTGGGAATTAATGGTAACAATAGGTAAGAACTGGGGTTTTTTAATCAGAATTAACCTACATTCACAAAATTTTAACACAAACAAGAGATTCACGCAGTTCTACAGATGGATGAAAAATTTGTTTCAGTTAATTTTTGAATATCAGCAGATGCTGATTTTTTACCAGCCTACTGGGGCACAGAAGGGGGACTATCAGTATCCCAGACATGGGTGAGCAGGACTACATGATACTTGGTAGATCAAGCATCTAGCAGAGATAGAGAAATAGGAAACTAGGGAATCCAGATGGATGGATAGTCTACACAGACTGTGGGTAGATCAGGCCTCCCTGGTCAGAGGGCAGGTCTACACACAGAGCGTCAAAAATCTGTCCTCTGGGCTCAAGACAAAAGCTCTCTCTCTCTCGCTCTCGCTCTCTCTCTCTCTCTCTGTGTGTGTGTGTGTGTGTGTGAATTTTGCCTCTTGTAGTTTCAGCAGTGTTGCTGATCAGTGGAGGAAGGGAGATGCAGCCAAGGTGGTTAGTACTGTATTTTCTTCCTGTGTTATTTTCATATCATGAACTACAAAAGTTGATTTTATAATCATGATCTTCTTGCCCTGGGGGCTGAAACTGAAAGTCACAGCTTTGATTCTTACTAACACTGATATTCACAGGATCCCAGATTTCACTCAGCTCATCACCCTCTTCTTATTGTTGCTATATTATACTAGATTCTCCTATCTCTCTGAAGTCCCACTTTCTTACTGCACCTTGCCAAGTAACAGAAATGCATGAAATGGATGTTGCAATCTTTATTTCATCCATGCAGCAGCCGTACAAGTCCAGACTCTGTCAAAGCTCTAGCTGCCAACACTCTTCTCCAACGGCAAGGACCACTCGGAGAGCTGGGTGCATCGCTCTGAAGCCAACATTCTATCCATCTAAAAGTCCTTTCCATACGTTTATTGTTACAAAAACAAACAGAATTCAAATGTAGCAATTGTTTATCTGGACTTTCTTTCCGTCTTCCTGCTCCATTTAACTTTGTAATGCCTCTTCTTATATGAACGCCACGAATCCAGTAATTCTCTGTCTGGCAATAGACAGTGCTAGGAATTACAGATGGGGTAGGATTGGCAATAGCGCTACCTGGGCAGAACAGCTAGACTCTACAATGCCAGATTGATAGCTGGCCTGATTCTTTCTTCAGTTTTTTTTAAAGAAGTGATTTATTTGGTAATCTTACATTAATTCTTTAAGGGAACTGGACCTGAAAAGGAGGAAGCAGATAATAAAGAAGAAATGGAGCTAGACCTGCAACAGCATGAATGGTCTTGTGTCACAAGAAAGAGTTTGGCTCATGCATCTTCTCCTATTATCTAGGTTTCCTATAAGAGGCATCTTGCTCTACTAACAAGAATCAGTATGTGACAGAAAAATCCAATATAATGAACAAGTATGTTCAATGTTTCTCAAGTGACTATACAGATAAGCCCAAAGTTTCACCTCACTGTACTCTTATTCTAAATACTGTATGTAACATTGTTTTTCCAGGGACACATCTTATTTCACTACTACATTCATAACATTAACACTTATAATATTCTGTTACCATAGGCAGGCATAGATAGTTTATGTTAACCATGAAACATGCTCAAGTGTTAGGGTTAGGCTTTATGAACATGCTTTTCCAAACTAAAGTGCTCTATGCAGTATAAAACCTATTTGAAAAAGAAACACATACAATGCCGTTTGCTTATTGTAGAGATATTGCCTGCAGTGCCATAGAGCTGAACATCAGGAAGCAGAAACGGCCACCCACAAATTGCAAGAAGGTCTGCAGCTCAAGATGCTGCACATGTTTTGCACGCAGAAAGTCACAGGTTCAGTCCAGGTGGGGCTGGGAAAGCTTCTCGTCTGAAATCTTGGAAAGCTTCCACAGATCAAGCAAGCAAACTCTAGAAGTTCCAGGCTCACATAATTGAGGACTGTAGTCCATGCTGGCGAGAGAAGATGGGAGACATGGTAGAAAATATCTGGAAGGTTGCCTGCCCCAGTGTAGAAAACACCAAGCAATTCTCTTCTTAATGGAAAGCAGAGCTATAAATTGTTACTATTTATAATGGCTATTAACTGCTGCAACACTCATCTAGAATTGGGGTGGGCAACATCCAGACGTCACAAGGCTGCGTGTGCCCATCTTGCCAGGCTGCATGTCCTCCAGTAACCACCTCCAAAATAGCTTAAAATACAGTTCTTTTTTTTTTTTACTGAAAAACCGGCCACTCAAATGTAAAATGTATTTAAATTGGGGTGTGCATCTGTCCACAGTGTGTTTTGGGGATGCCTTAAAATTTGGCAGAATTTCTTCCTGCACCCAATGGAAAGCACAAGGGGACTTTCTGAACCAACTTATTTTCCTTTCTTTTCCTTTTGGGAGGGATGGGGCAGCTGAGGTGATGAGTTTGATTTACTGCAAGGGCCATTTGAAGCCCATGGAACTCATTATCTCCTCCACCTTGGCAGTCCACAGTTTACCAACATCTGTATACCACTTGCTTGGAAAGATTAGGAAGAGGCTGTAGGATTCTTATCTTGCCTGTGGGTTTCCCATTCACATCTAGCTGGTCACTGTGTAACAGACTGCTAGACTACCTAGGTCTAAACCACCTGGGTTCCTCTCATGTGTCTATGCCCAACTGTTAGCCCTGGTATAACTTGTAACATTTATGAAGGCCATTAGAATATGGTATGAATAGGCTAACCAAGATCTGTTCTCAGCACAATGGACCACATCCAACAATATCATCTCAGAAACAAAGACATATTCTATGGCTAGAATCCTGTTACTTATGCCAGGATAAATTAACAACATAAATCACAGTGGTGAGTGGCCACTTGTTAAGAAGTCAGGGTATATTTATCTCATCACACGTGTTGCATAACTTGGTGTACAACAAGAAATACATGCGCTGAGCTTAACTACTGGCTATTTGCCACTGTGATTTACACCATTTGACTTACACCAGCATGCATAAATAACAGGATTCTTACCTCTATGTATCAAATCAGTATGATGTGGCAGGACCTATAGATAAATATTTTTAACACTACCTTCCCAATGAAAATAATGAGACTTGTCATGGTGGTGTGGTTATATTGATGATCACTGTATGATTAAACCTGAATTTCTCAGGCTACATTTTCACTTCCCTGTCCTAGAATAGAATTATTTTATTTTGATACTTCTTATTCTTTGGGTACTATTACCACCCTTCAATCATATGAAACAAACACACCTCATTTCAAGTCTGCTGTTAATTTCATATTTGATATATTCTGCACAAGTTCACCTAAAAATCAATAAATAATCTCTATTTTGAAGCTTTTAACATGAAGCATTTCCATACTTGTTTAAGACATATCACCAAGAGAAAGAAGACAATATTCCATATGACTGAACAAAAAGTTAAAGTTGAAGCTATTTATTTAAATAATGTATTCATGGATGCAGGGAGAAATGTCTAAATGTAGAAATAGCTGCCTATGTTTAACTTGTATGCTTCTAGTACTAATACCGCTCTAAAATACGCATAGACATCTGGAGCTTGGCAAGAGATTATAAGTTTCTGTTAGGAAATTATTTGTAAAAATTAATTTCACTGAATCTTACCTGGAAATGTGATAGCCCCATGGATGGTGTGATATTTACATATGGCCAGAAATCTATGTGTTTCCTACATATGAAATTTGCCCTACTACTCTCCCCAGAAAAAGATATGAAGATCCAATTCAATATGTTTTGAACCCATCCACACACCCTAAATTTAAAAAATATAACAAAAACATGAAAAAGCCTATATTATTGAGTTGCTAAACATCAGAGTTGAGCTGCGAGAACAGTTGCTGAGACTCTCAACTGCTTAAACTGTGTAACTTATTGCTATTACTGTTGTGCTTGTATGAGTATAAAAGACAGTATCCCGTTTACCACATATCATATCCTTCTTAGTATTTTACAGTGCCCGCTGATAGCATTTGAGAGTGTTTCCTCAGATAGCATAAAGGATATCTATATTCCTCACAGAATAAAAGCCAGGAGCAAATTTCCTTTTATGGATTTGCATTTTATTTTGTAGTGGAAGAATATATGAGGAAGAAATGGTGCAGCTTACATAGAATTATCTATGAATAATTTGTGTGAGGCAGAAAGAAATATATTCACTTGCTATTGGCTATTTCATGTGGGTTGCTATACAAAATCATATCAAGGAAGAAGATAAAATGATCCACACAATTTGACATCATAAAAGATATGTTTATGTGTATGTGCACGTGTATGTATAAACACACACACACACACACACACACACACACACACACACACACACACACACACACACACACACACACACAGAGTCATTCTCAGAACACTTAGTCATTTTTGGAAGAAATCAACCAAATGAATTGTAACTTGCCCCATTATTTTTACTTTAATGGGTTATACTAAGATTAGGAAAAAAGGGAAACGAATAGCAACTCAGGCATGTATATGATATACCATATATAAAATCTCTGCTTGTTTACATCTGCATTTTATGAATAAGATATCACAAGTATTGCATTTGTTACTGACAGTCACCAATGGAATTCCCCCATTAAATCAGGAGTGAGGACTATTAATTATTCTAGCATCAGGCCAGCATAGTTGAGGAGCTTCCCCCGAGTCCCTTTCATAAAAATGAAGGAGAGTGGGACTGAGCAGTTCCCAGTGCACCTCAGACTCTCCTTTGCTTTAGGCTCTTACTGCTAGTATAAACATAGCCAGCTGTAGATTTATGTATGAAGATTTTTCTAGGAGCATCAAGGAGAGCTCCAAGATGCACATGCCCCCTGACAGAGCAACTCTTCTCCAATGCATCATAACACCCCTCTCGGTAAATTCCTTTATGGTTCATTATTGAAATCAACACATTCTCATCACAGCAGTCCCTACAGCTACCCACTCCCATGCAAAGAATCCAAAAATACAGACAGCTGGATCAATCTCCATCACAAAAGGATGAGCTGGTCTTTTGTAAGACTATGGTTCATAATTACCTATTCAAGAACAAACTGTCCTCAAATGATTTTCATTCCAACAGGAATAGTTTGCAACAATATGTTGTTCCTGAGAAAACCCATTTCACCTCTAGTTACTATGAGGAGTGCAGCTAAGCTCAAAGAGAACAGGGAAGTTTGAGGAGGTAATGAATGGTGTCACAGTCTCTGTTGCTCAGAAAAACCTCAGGTCTTTGACCCTGTGAGCCCTGTCTCCCATACACCACTAGTTGCAATGGTAAGAATCCCGAAATAGAGATAGCAGTTCATTTATCAGTGTTGGGTGCTTCAAAGCCCCACCTCCTCCAGTGGGCACCCACTCAGAAGCATTGTCCAAGTTTTCCTGCCCCTCCTCCTCCGGGCACTACCTCTGACTGGGTACTCACTGGAGAATTTGGGCAATTAATAAACCAGCACAAACTGCTGAATGGGCAATTCACGCCCATTACTATTCTGAAATATCCATTCATGTGCCAGACACAGAAAACTTAGGTTGATCAGCCCCTTCATCTTTCCCAGATAGACAAACCAATCATCTTCTAGTTCACTGGTTCTTAACCTTGGGTTACTCAGGAGTTTTGGACTGCAACTCCCAGAAGCCTTCACCACCAGCTGTCCTGATTGGGGTTTCTGGGAGTTGCAGTTCAAAAGCATCCAAGTAACAAAGGTTAAGAACCACTGTTCTAGTTGACCACTAGTCTTCCATTCTAGACAAAAACAGGCTGCCATTTTTGACAGATTAAAAATAACAGCTTGTCTTCCTCTTACTGTTGGCAATAGTGTTAAGCTACTACACAGCCCCTGTAGTATAATTCAGCTAATGCAAAACTGGTAGACATATCACTCAATAAAAGCTGTAGAATCATTACTGGACATCTGATGCCAATCCCTAATGAGAAAATCAATTATCTAACAGGCATTACACCTGATGACATACTGAGACAGGCAACAGCTAATTTTGAGAGACTCAAACCATCTATATCAAATGCACATCTAATCTTCAGCTACCACCCCACTCTCCCAATTTAAAATCAAGGAAAAGTTTTTCAGTATGTCCATGAATCCTGAAAGAACAGTAGGGAATGCTAGGACTATAATGCAGGAAAAAAAGAACTCCCACAAAGTGTAGTATGAGTTCTCTCATACAGAGAACAAATTCTTGGAATTCACTTAATATACTCTGGATTAGTATGGTAGTATTTATTTATTAAGGCCAGGTGGCCAGCTCGTAAAACATATTATATGGCTAAAATATACAAATAAAGAAGCATACAACAGACATCCTGTTTCCCCGAAAATAAGATCTAACCTGAAAATAAGCACTAGTATGATATCTAATATAAGCCCTTCCCCAAAAATAAGCCCCAGTGAAGTGAAACCCCACCCTCCACCATTGTGCAGCAACCAGAAGATGACATGACTGTATATGAATAAATGTAGATTGTGGTACAGGAAAAAAAAACATCCCCTGAAAATAAGCGCTAATGCAGTTTTTGTAGCAAGAATTAATATAAGATCCTGTCTTATTTTCGGGGAAACACGGTAATTAGTTATGTACTAATTATAGTATATGGGGAGAATCAGTTACAGCATTTTTATAGCCATCCTTTGAACCATTGGATCGTTTGGGGCAAACTGGATTGAACAGGCTCTTTCGGGTATTGGGAATCCTTCATACATACAGTATTAGATTATGGATTAGAGTTGGCAAAACCAAAATCACCTTAAGAAAAATGACTTTTGCACCAACACAGTTCTCTGTGATATAGAGAAAAACAAGCAACTTCACATCTATGCCAGTGTACTTTACATATACCATGGAGGACCTGATGCTAGCAGCCCCCAATGCTCTTGATGGATCCCATTATTTGGTGAAAAATACCTGGTATATTTCTTAACTGTACTGTGGTGCTTCTGACATCATCATCAACAACAAAAAGATCATATATGCAATGCCAATTTATGCGGATAGAAACTATGTGAATAGTATATCATGGTTGCCTGAAGGCAAAGTCTGTCGGGTCATTGTTCCTTTTCATATTTTTTGATTCCTTGTGCATAACCTTAAAAGGGGATATTTGGAGGGTGCACATAGATTCTTTTTTATGCCACACTGATACAGTCAATAATCACCATGAGGGGAAATAGCACAAGAAAAAAACTACTCTTTGAAAAGTATCTTATTTGTGGTGTCTGGTATCCTGACCCTGCGGCAGGAAATGGATGTTCTTCTTGTATCTTGGGATGAAAGCATAGCTCGAAGAAGTTAACTTTTCACTTTCTGGATGAAACTAGGGATGCCAATTCTGATCCGTTTCACCTCCTCATTGTGAAATGATGAGGTTTTTTCCCCCCCTCAGCCTCAGAGTGTTGTCCATTTGAAGGATTGATTTTTGCACATCACTGTAAAATCTGCATTATTAGAAAATGCATCAAGTAGAAATTGTAGTAGCATTGGGTGGGTTATTTGTGTTTTTGATCCCTCGGCCTGTTCCCTTTTATAAGTGGAGCATCAATTTTTCGGTGGTCAGCTTTCTTTATGGACCAGCTCTTGCTTCCATACACCACTACAGATAAACCATAGCTTTGACTATGCAGACTTTTGTCGGCAAGGTGATGTCTCTGCTTTTAGGTTGGTTAAAAACATATCTTTTAGGCTGCTTGAAAACATAAGAGTTCCACAGGCTGCCGTGTTTAAATGATGAAACTGAAGGACCATGAATTCCCTATTTTCTCATAAGATCCAAATCTGTACTTCAAAACTGATTATATCGTATATTAAAAGCTACAATACTTTCTACTAATATATGCAGTTGCCTTTTTTCCCAGGCTGCAAATGCTCCTACAGATATAATCCCCCTAGAGCCAGAAAAATTTCTGCAGTCTGCCAAACTGTCTTTCTGCCTTAGCCAGATCAGCTTTGATCTCAGCTTCTCCATGAGATATGTTTGCCTACGGTCCAGTTGATATTATTACATTAAATGTGGCAAGCATTTAGATTGAATTCATTGGAAGTGCTAGAATGAAGTACCTTTAGGGAGACAAAGTGCATTGAAATTATTTTAAAGTCCAGTTCTCCAGAACAGCTCATAGTTTAGATTTTTTTTTTTTACTTGTAAATTTTTATTAAGGTTCAATAATAAAGGTAAAAGGAAGGTATGAATACAACTAGACATGGGGACGAATAAAAAAATGTATTGCAATATTCATCAGAAATCGCTGATTCATTTAATATTTGTCCCGTCATATTCGTGGGTTCCAGAGACCCCCACAAATATGAAGGGATGAATATTTCCCCATTTTTATTCATCCCCCATACAAAGATAGAGAAGGCCATCCTCTCTTCCTATGGCTTTCCCATTCTGTCTACCGGCCCATTGATCAGCTGATCGGCGAGTCAATAGGCAGCCATCCACTCCCACAGGTTTTTTTAAGTAACCCCCCCCCACGAATTGACGAATAAATTTGTGCTTCATCAGTTCATGGGGGCAGCTTCATGAGTCGTCAAAAGTTGATAACTCACAAAGCAGGATGACGCGCCAAAATGGTGAGTCGTCCCCGTCTCTAATTATAACAGTCTCAACCAAATTCTGTATCTTTTCACACAATTATATACTGTATCTTTAGATTTTCATCTTTCAATTTCTGATATGCAAGGCAGATCCTTAATGTTTTACTTCAAAATTGTGGTGGTAGGAGACCTGTCCTAGACAGATTGGCTAATAATTTGCAGTTCTTTCCTGTTACCAGTAGGTAACAGGAAAGAGGAAAGAAGCAGCAGGAAAAGTCTAACATAAAAGAGTCAGGAGAAAGTCAGTGAATCTGTTTGAATTCCATGTATCTATTAGAGCCATTAAATCAGTTGTTTTTATGCATTCTACCTTCAGAAAATAACTGTACACTGCCAGCTATGTTGGTACATGTTACAGATCAGTGATTCCCAAATTTGGGTCCCCAGATGTGCTTGGACTAAAACTCCCAGAAGCCTTTAACGCTAGCTGTGCTGGCCAGGACTTCTGGGAGTTGTAATACAAGAACGTGTGGAGATCCCAAAGTTGGGAACCATTGTTATAGATGAAAACCAAAATGGTGCTCCAGAGTGGGATGGGGCTATGAAATGTTTTACCTTCTGCCCAAATGTCATTAGTAGATCACTCTGTCTTCCTGCTCTAGTTACCTGGCTGGACGGCTGCCTTGGTGGATTAATTTTGTTTGGGAACCTATCCCTTTAATTGCCTGATGGCTCCTCTACTTCATCACTAGATGGGGAAAACAACTCATAGCTGCAGTGTTATTGGGAATGAGATGTTAGGCATATATGGCCTTGTTGTTGCTGTGTATAAATGAAGGGCTCTGCCTATAGCACAGGTAAGGAATTGTTACCTCTCTGTGTTTATGGTAAGTTTCTAAGCACACAACCTTCATCCTATGTATTCTTTTATAGTCTGTTTTGAACTGTCTGTAACTCCTTCAGGTGGAACAGTTTTTCATTAATCGCAATGTGGATAAAGAGACTGTGGGTTATATTGCATGATGCTAGCTTTTTCTACATTTTCACCATTACTTTCATGAGACTTTGGCTATGTCTACACAGTCAAATACTGCAGGATTTGCTGTGGGTGTAAAATGAAATAATTTGATTTTGCTTAAGGATCACATGACACAGAGGTCAATTTGAATCAATACTGCCCTTTTTGCTGCCGACATGGAGTTTTAGCCTCTGCTGCTGGGGCTTCTACTAAGACTGTGGGTGGTATTTTGGCGAAGTACTAAGCTAGATATGATGTTTCGACAGTGGGAGCACCCACACCCGCAAACTTTCACTCTAGTTGCCCCCAATTTTTTATTATTATTTTTTTAAAAAAGAAATTGCTGAGTTGAACACTAGAGGAGCTTATCGCTAAACTATTATACTAGACTACTATGTTTCCATGGCATGTGTGTATGTGTTTGTACATTATAGAGAGCTTTGGAAAACCGTCCCTTTCCCCTGGAGCCTTGCAACACTTTAAACAGCCCACTGGCTCTACACTGAACTGCAAAAGGAAAGCCAAGATCGGCAGAGTCAAAGGAAGAGGGTCTGTAGTGCACCAGGTGGATGGGGCTAGTGTGGACATGTAGTTGTTCTAGCTCCTAGCTCCTAAGGATTAACATGGCTATCCCTCTGAAAATTTCCTGGCTTAATAACCATCCTGCTAGTGCTCGGATACTCAAGAGACACACCGAATCCATGTAATCCTTGGAGCCCACATCTTCATCTTTTTCATCGCCTGACCAATCAGGTCACCCAGGAAACTTAAAGTGTAAGTGACAATGAAAACCACTATTACAGATTTATATTCTAATCTATGTCAAGTAAAGTTCCAGGTGAGAGGAAGCTTGCTGCTACTGCCAGGATAAAAAGCCAACTATTTGAACTTAATTTGATACTTTATTTCCAGCAGCCTAAAAAGCATTCGGTTAACTAAAGGCCAAGTGATACTCTGGCAGAAGGAAATTAGAAGACTATACAAGCAGAGAGAAGCTTTTTAGTCCTGCTAATGTGAAGTGCTATGAACCATACAATTCCAATTTTCAGCCTTCCAGTTCAGTATTCACATAGATCTCTTCTGTAGTGAGCTGGGAGGGAAGACACAAAAATCACACTTGCACACAGGCTTGTTCCCCATGGCAATAGATTTCAAAGGAAAAGGTTTACAGATCTACTTACAGGTGGTTAGGATCGATTTAAGAGTGTGTGGAGGCACTGGGCCTTGACTGACCTCAGCGATTAATCATGCAGTTTCATTTCTGTAGCTCAGGAAATCTTTGATCTGCCCTTCTACCCTTCACAAATCTCATGTCCAGTTGACCAAGCAGCACATGGAAATTGACTGTCAGCAAAAGAGTCTATAAAAATTCTTAGTCACAGGATGATTTCTTCATCGGATGTGCACAATGTAACATAAAAACACTAAAAACAGGCAATTTTGCTTATTCCAAATGAGTGACTCTCAGGAGAAGTAAATCATGTTTGCCCAGTTTTATATGGAGATACTGTAATAAATTACAATGTGTCTGTATTCTCTATCCACAAGGCTACCTGGCTTTTATTTATTTATTTATTAGATTTCTCACCTGCCCATGTAGACCAAAGTCTACCCTGAACGGCAACTGAAAGCCATTCAGGAGGAATCAGATTAGAAGTTTTATGGAACTTGAACTCTGAATTTCTATATGTTCCAATGAGGGCAATGCGACCTCTAATTCATATACTTGTAGTAAAATTTTATAAAAAACTTCATATTACAAGTAGTGTCTGTCTCAGATATGTTATTTTTAAAAGTATATACTGTACATATGGGAAATATGAAAGAGCAGTCTGAATGAAATGCATATATATACCACCATTTTGCAAGTTCCGAACCTCTGTTAATATCTGCTAATGATTCCTGTTTGAAAAGCAGCACATAATTCAGAAAGAATGCCTGTTTTTTTAAAACTAGTCAGCCATAGAACAAACAGTGAGAATTTGATGTGAAAAGTCAGTTGAAATAAGATATGGGGCTTCCATTTAGTCCCCAATTCTCCTTCCAGATGATGATTTTAGAAGTGCATAATAACACAGCCAAATGATCACTCCTAATCAAGAGAACAGCTAATCTAAACTGCAGGTGAGAGTGGTAGTCAAATCCATTTTTCTGCAAGACCTCTGACTTCTCTCCCCATGCCATCCAAACTCTTACATATTTTGAAAGGGTTTTTTTTCCTACTAGGAAATTAGAGAGTCAACATAAAACTGAAAAGGATAGGGGAGAACGGCAGATTTCCAAAAAATAGTAGAACTAGTTCCTGGCCCTCCTAACACATTCAGTTAGCTGAATATGAACCAATAGTGCAATGTGGCTGCAGAAAAGGTAATGCTGTTTTAGGAAGCATTAACAGAGGTATAGTCTCCAAATCCTGTGAGGTACTAGCCCTTCTCTATTCAGCACTGGTTAGGCCCCATCTAGAGTACTGTGTCCAGTTCTGGACACTGCACTTTAAGAAGGTTACCTAGAAGTTGAGTCATGGCAACTGGACTTCTTTCTTATTGAGTTGAAACGTGGAGGATATATCCGGGATCTCCTACCAACTCTCCTCAGACTGAAGAAGGTACTTGGATGAGTAGTAAAACATTTCAACCTAATAAGAAAGAAATCCAGTTGCCACGACTCAACTTCCAGATAATCTCACCTGGATGCCTGAGAATCTTCACAGACATTTTAAGAAGGATGCAGACAAGCTGGAAAAAGTGCAGAGGAGAGCAACAAGGGTGATTAGGGGATGGGAAACCAAGTCCTGAGAAGAAAGACTGAAAGAACTGGGCATGTTTAGTATTGGGGAAAAAAGACTGAGGGGAGATATGATAGCACTATTCAAATACTTGGAAGGCTATCATACAGAGGAGGGGCAGGATCTTTTCACAATCATTCCAGAGTGCAGGACACATAATAATGAGTTCAAGCTACAGGAAGCCAGATTTAGGCTGAATACCAGGAAAAACACCTTAACTGTTAGAGCAGTTTACTCCTAACTAGAGATGGGCATTAATCACTTCATGCTGGCGTGTCATGAGTCATCATTGTGGCATCACAGATGCCATGTGTTCCCTTCCCTCATCCCACAGCTCTCTCCCTCACTAGCCAGCATGCGCTGCTTGTCTCCTGCTCTTCACACAACTGTCCAGTTGCAGCAGGAGTGTGTACTTCCCTCCTCCGCCTCCTCTGGCAGCCACCCACTGCAAGAATTCCTGTCCTACCTTCTCATCTGAGTGGGCAGCTGCTAGAGGAGGTGTAGGAGACCCCAGCTGCAACTGGACAGTAACGCAAAGAGGAGTGCACAGTGGCTGTTGAGTGGAGGAGCTAGCTAGGGAGGGAGGGAATGTGTGCCACTCTGGTGCCACAATGACTCATGACGACCGGGCACGAAGCAATCTCTACTGTTAACTCTTGCACAGAATGTCCCAAATGAGAGTATAAAAAACTATGTGTACACCACCACACCCAGGTATATACAGAGCTGTGTGTGTACATAATATAATAATCAAGTGAACTAGAAATTGTTGGATTCTTTTCCACAAACATGGAGTACACAGACACAGTAGGATGCACTGTGCTAATCAAGTAGAGATCTTTCAGGGATCCCAGTGGAGAGTGATCAAACAGGTAGAATGAGAACCAGCTCAGGAAGAACCACAGGGATCCACACATCAAGGAAATAAGCTTGCTCAGCATTTCCTGTGCCAGTGACTAGAGCTGGAGCAAATCTTGTATTCCCCACCCAGTAATGTCAATAAGGTTTAAACAATATAAAACAGAGACTTGAGATGATTAAAGCCATTTTTTGTTTCAAGTCCATTTCAGTTATAATATTAATTTCCTGATGAAGGAGGCTTAAAGAAGCAAATAATTATGATTTTTGTTACTATTAATGAGATTTCATTTACCTTTCCTATTTAGCTGCTTCAGGCACGTCTTGTCATTTATTTGGAATTATCTTGCTTTACTTTTTCATATATATCAATGAATTATCATACTTAATTAAGCCTACATTGACGTTGTTGTTTAAAGTCTACATTGCCGTTGTTGTCTAAGACTCTAGGGGCTTTGTAATTGGACTAGAAAAAGCAACATTTTCCCACCTCTGCTGTTTGGCAGACAAATTAGATATAAGGCGATGGCTGCATTTTAGCATACAACACGTGCATTTCATATTGGGAAGGATGGATTAAAACTGAAGGCTACATTTTACTTTCCACAGTTGAATTACTGAAAAACAAGTAATTATTGCGAACCCAGAAAGGGCATCCTTTCGCTACTAGTAAACAAGATTACATTCATAAACTTTCATAAGATAATCATGGCATAGAAGTATAAAGTAAATTAAAATAAATTAAATAAATAATTAAATAAGTAAGTAGATCCATTCCTTTGTCCTCATAATTTGTTTGCTCGCACAGCATCAAGTGTAACAATCAGACTTAGTCTCTTTTGTTCCTAAAGTGTAGCATGATGAAAAGAAACTTCTTGACCGACATCCCTCTCTCTCTCTTTTGCCCCTACCCTCCCTTACGTTGCAGCTTGCTTTTGCACACAGCCCCAAATGACAGGGAAGAAGCAGCAGTAAAGCTCCGGATTCAAAGACATTTGCAAAGCCCCTCTTGCACAAACAGTAATTATAGGAGGGAGAAATGTCTCTCTCTTGTGGAGTCTGTCTATCGCTTTTGCTTATTGAATGAATTGTCAGCTTAAAAAAATCAATGAATAGACCTTTTCGCTAAGGAGCACAAACTGCCAAATAAATATTTGTATTGCTGCAAAGAAAAATGACCTATTGTACATACAGACGCTTCTTCAGCTGACAAAAAATTGAGTTCCAAAGAAGTTATTGTTTTATATGACTTCTTTAATGTATGATCTGCTATGTGTAAAATTTTGTTTATCCTAAAATCAGTTCCTAATATCTTTTTAAAAAATCCATACACTTTTCTCCTGACATCAACACATGCGCAGCCTAAGACTCTTACGGCATTGGAAGTCTAATTGGCCCACTGTATGGAATACGTAGCATTTCTTAAAATTTTAATCTCAGAAAAGATGAACTGCAATGTTTGAAAATACAATTTTAAATCTGTTTAAAACCAGCTCACAATCTTTGCTCAGTTTTATGCATGGCTACTCAAAAGTAAATCCCACTGAATTCAAAAAGATTTACCATTACTGAAATAAATTCTACGATTCTTAATATTTTTTCTGGTATGGAGCGGAATTTGAGTCTTAAGAACTATTTTTTCAAATCATGTTAGGAGCAATGAATAATTCTTGATACTCTTGATTTAGGGATGCTCATAAATGGACTGTTTCAGAATCACTAGTCAAATATGTTTAAATTGTCTGAGTTTAGCAGACAGAGGTCAGAACAGTTAGAAGAAAATATGTCTTGGAAATATTTACAAAACATTTCCTTCCCTAGGACTTCTTGATATCAAAAAGTTAGATCCAACCAAAGTTAAGCATTTCTAAGTCATACTGATTTCAGTGAAGGGATTAAAACATAAATGGGAATCTCCCAATGATTGTGATGGAGCTTGAAGACCTAGCTGCAATCCTATATATGCATTTACTTCACAATAAGTCCCACTGAATTCAGTGCAAATTACTTTTTAGTAGATATTATTATTATTAGTTTTAATCTATATGCCACATTTCTCCCAAAAAGGAGCCAAGGCAGCTCACAGTATTAAAATTCACACAATTCAAAACACAATGAATTAAATATTAAAATACAAATTAAACACTATATGATTTAAAATAAAATTAAAAGAGTAAAACATGAAGCCGCCTAGAGTGGTTTTTTAGGCCAGATGGGCGGGGTATAAATCAAATAAATAAATAAATAAAAATAAAAAATGAAAACATGGAAAAGATTTAAATTATGTACTAAAATGGGGTTTGGGAATTCAGTAGTAATTGTTAAAAGCCTCCCAAAGAGATGGGTCTTTAGCTTTTTTCGGAAGGATAAAAGGAAAGGGGTCATCCTGATTTCCCAAGGGACAGCGTTTCATAGCCTGGGAGCTGCCACCGAGAAGGCCCTCTCCCATGTCCCCATCAGCTGGGCTTGTGCTGGCAATGGGACCGAGAGGAGGGCCTCCTCTGCTGATTTTAATCACTGAAAAGGTGCCTATAGGGAGATACAGTCCTTCAGGTAGCCTGGAACCAAGCTGTACAGTATAAGGCTTTATAGGTAATGACCAGCACTTTGAATTGGGCCCAGAAATGGACTGGTAGCCAATACAGCTCATATAACAGGTGCATTATATGCTCCCTGTAGCTGGTCCCAGTTAGCAGTCTGGCTGCAGAGTTTTGCACCAGCTGAAGTTTCCAAACCATCTTCAAAGGCAGCCCCATATAGAGCATGTTACAGTAATCCAAACAGGATGTAACTAAGGCATGTGTCACTGTAGCCAAATCAGATATGCATTACATTATGCTATTAATTTGTGAATACTAGTTTAGTCGATTTCTCTGCTGATTATATTAGTGGTGACCAAATTTAATTGATTTTAAAAAGCAAAATGTTAAAGCTTCTTCAAATATAATTGCCTGTTGTACCACCAGTTGTAGTAGAGATTGTTAAACTCTTGTACTATTGTTTGCATAGTTGCTCGTGCAAATGTATAATCCAGTGCAACTGCGCCAATGGGGATTTTCAATCTTCTAACTTTAAACTTGCTTTAGACTCCAGTTTGTAATCAGAAATATGTGAAAGATTACAAAAGCATATTATTCAGTTGACAGTTTTAATAATTTCTAAAAGATAATGAAAAGAATAATTAATCTTGCACACACTGTGTAGCAATCAGTCTGGGGTACATTTCAGTTTGTTCATTTGTGATCTATGTTAAGAATCCTTTGGCAGATTCTTTAAAAGCAAATAGTGAATGACATGTTTATAATTAGGCTTGCCTGATCATTCCTTTTTAGGTTTGAACAATATGAAGTTCAGACATGACATGCAGTCCCTCGATTCCTGATCAGTGTGCTAACGAGCTTAGACCTTCACCATTGATTAGGGAATAGTGGAACATCTGACACAGTATATACTATAAATGCTGTCTGTACCAATACTGCATACAATTATTGATCCCATGGAGGAATAGAAGGGAACAGATAGAAAGAAACAGAAAATAATCACGCAGACAACCCTGCATTTACTACCAAGAAGTCATTACTGGCAGCTTATTGGCATACTGTAGGTGTTACATGTCTCTGGGCTGTAGCATAGGGCCTGTGCTACAGTCCCAGAGGCATGTAACACCTATGCCAATACATAGGGTCTAGACCCCTAGCCTACGGTATTTAGTCTAGTCCAGGAATGGGGAAGCCTCACATGTTGATGAAGTTTCACTTCCATCATACCTCACCATTGGTCAGATTAACAAGAGCTAATGGAGACTGGACTTAATGACTGTCCAATAGCTATTAACAAAAGTCTCAAAAATTAAGAAAAATTATTTCATAAAAGATATCAAATTCCTTTTTCTCCTTTTGTTTTGTTTTTAAATCCAAGATCTACAGTACCCGTTCTCAATCCTTTTTAGGCCATAAAGACAATATGAAAGGAATATAGGCCAAATCAGAATTGTTTAAATCACATAATGAACTTTATAAGTTGATGTATGAAGAATTATTTCCAGTGTGTGGCCCCCTTCAAATGTGCCCAGGACCCCAAAAGGCATATGGTCCCCACCGAGAATGGCTGATCTATATATTGTTATCTTTTTTTATTTCTCTAGAAAAGCAGCTAATAAAGTTTTCGATGAATGAATTGATAACAAATCTGTGGCCAAGCATATTCTATGAGGCAAGATAAAAACAAAGTTGCCTTTCTCCCAGTGTCCAATAAATCTTCTTCAACAAACATTTGTAATACTGGAATTATCTTTCTGACCCCACTCTTGACAAGCTGATAGAAATACAAGTCTGTAGCTAAAGGGCAAAGTAAGGCAAGGAAGAGTTTAGATGGGCTATAATGTGGAAACATAATGGCAGTCATCCATATAGAACAGATTTTAGACATTGGGCCTCAGACAACATGGTACTCTTTGTGTGTGGTGGGGGGGAGAGAGAGACAGAGACAGAGACACAGACACAGAGACAGAGACAGACAGAGAGAGAAATATTAATCATTAACATTAGCTGGTTATGGAATGGGCTTTAAAAGACCATCTCTCCAATAGCAGCCACATTTGCATCATTAAGAATAATTAATTGTACATTAAGCCCTGCAACCATATTATAATTATAAAATGAACAAAAAACTAAGATACGGTAGATTATATACTTGCATCCATGTTTTCCTGTATCTATGAATACTTTTACACATATAACCTACATTCATAACCCACTAACATTTTTTGACAGCCATCTACAAAAGTGGTGCATTACATGGCTGATTGCTAGAAACGCAGCATGTCCTGCTCTTCTAAGAGCTATAAAGATGTACCAATCCTCATTTGAGCTAGGACACCTCCATTGCCTCTGGTAATTCTTCGGTCTGAATGGATTTAAAAGGGTGAATACAGACACTTTTTGCTTAAGGTGCTTGATGTATTACAGGGTACAAACAGCTAAATTTTGCTTAAATTCTGATGTTACAATACATTCACATTAGAAACGATTATAGATAATGTATATTAATAGCTGCTTAATATTCCTTCATGTCACTAGGGATGTTTTACTATAACCACACTTTTTAATACCTTGACCTCAGGAGATTATACTTCCTGCTACATTCCCTGGAACCCCTAATGAACAAAATACAAAAAGGTGGTCTTAATTTGGTCTCAGCCTTTCCATTGTATTATTATTTTCCATTGGCATACCAATTTTTGTGGACATCTGCATGGTTCTCATTGATACAGAGAAGAATTAAATGACTGAGTCAAAATTCTAATATCTTTCCAGACACTTTCACCACCTCCTCATTTTTCCAGAAACTGAAGCAGCAGCTTTATCATTTTGTATCAATTTACAGCTCAACAATCAGAAATAGATCAATGCAACTCGCCTGCATCTTGCAAGTTATAACACATCTTTCTCAGGCAAAGTGGAGGATGTTATGCAGAGCATGTGGTCTGCTTTCACAAATAATTTCTATGGAAAACAGCAGTAGGCAGTAATACAAACCCAAGGTGACCTCATTACTGGAATTTGTTCCAGTTGTCATTAGACATATCACACTGTGTCAGTCAAATCAGGAAAGAAATAAGAGATACTGACACGTAGCACCAGTGATTAGAAATGAGGGAGAATATTTATAGAGTTTTAAGATTCAACCCCCCTGATCTGTTTGTAGCATCTTTATTGCTCTGCTCTTTTTCTAATTTCCCTGCCACCACCTTATTAGTTCCTTTTCCTCAAAAAGGGACAAACAACACATTTTTCCAAGATGCTGGGGGGTGGGGGAGTCAGTCATTACATATGGGATAGCACCTCTTCTTTGCTACAGGCAAGGTCAAGTTGCTAGGATACCAAGAGGACAAGCTCCCTAGATGAAGTCCTGTCTGGACAGCATATAGCAGGTTGAAGATGAGCTGAAAAGAAAAAAAAAAAACCAGGGATTTTTATCCCCTTATCCTTTCCTATTTTCAAGGGGCAGTATCAAAACATTTCTTCACAGGGAAGAAAAGTAGCAGCAAGCTTTCTGTTCAAAGGCATACCAACACAACAGTGTTATTCATGTCTGTGTGTGTTTGTGCAGCACACACATGTGCACACTTAAAGAGAATAAACATTTCAAGTTATCACAAATTTATGTCCCATAGATCCCCTCCAGGGGATGTCTAGATAAGAATAAGAATTATTATTATGTGACATCAATTCAGTTTTGACTCATGGTGACCCTTTACGGGAATTCCTAGGTCTAGCGTAATAAAAGTGGTTTACCATTTTCTTCTTCTGGGGGCACTCTGGAACCATAGACCTTGTCTAAGAGTACACAGCCTAGCTATTCTCCGTGGGAGGCACAGTGGGGAAGAGCGCTCCCAGTACTTAACTCACTAAACTATTTAGCCAGCTGATCTCTAGATAGCCTAAGGTAAAATCAACCAATCCATCTCCTCATATATATATGAATTGTCTGAGTATAATATAGGATAATCCCTGAGTTCCTTTGAGGATAGGAAAACAGGTTAAAAGAACAAAATTCCTCAAATTATTAAACCCGTTCTTCTTCAAACTGGACACTGGAGAAGTTACAGTAGCTAAACCCATGGATACCCCATTGAAAAGGCCTTTACAAATTCTGTAAAAGTTACATACTTGCCTCAATGTTTTTAATACTTTGGCTGTAGTACCAGAAATATTTTGGGCATGTCGTACCTTTAAAAAATGTATTTGTAACATTGTAAAAAAAATGATACTGTTTAAAAGCAATTGTAATTTATAATACACCTTTCTTTGCAAAACAGGCACAACATTTTGTATTTCAAGAGCAATGATTCTAGTTTTAAAAATAAGAAAAAGCCTTGTGGCAACTTAAAGACTAAGAAGTTTTACTTGATAATAGTGTTGTGGGGTGTAGCCCACTTCATCAGATGCATACACTGAAGCCCCAGTAATTAGAAACAAGCATGGAGAGGGGAGATAATGCCAAAACCTGTCATCAACCATGCCTATATGGTAGCTGGAGAAATTTATAAATAAAAAACTCTTTATACATGTAAAACAAGAGAAACGCTAGCCTAGAACTTTCTTGTCAGCTTGCTTCTGTCTGTAAGCTTTCACCACAGCACACTATTATATTTAAATACCCCATATATTATGATGTCCCTATAGAAAACTTAGTCTAGTTCCTCTAACAACTTATCCATCTATTGAATCTGCTTTAAATGTTATTTCCTTACTTCCATTTTTAAAGTCAGGCTCACTAACCACAATTGCTTTCAAAGGCTGCTCTTGAAGAACAGTATTATTCATATGCAGTAGCACATGAATAATACAAGTTGTGTTCAGATGATTCCATTATAAGCACATTTTACACATCTATTAAATTACTACAATGATCTGTGTTTCAAGCATCCAGAAATTTATTTTTGCTTACACTGATACTCTGATTTTCAGCTTTTTATATGATGTAAGAGATATACTGTATATAGTGAAGGTAGAGGTTCCCCTTGACAATTTGTCCAGTTGGGGGCGGTGCTCATCTCCGTTTCCAACCCATAGAGCTGGCGTTTGTCCAAAGACAATCTTCCGTGGTCATGTGGCCAGCACAACTAGACACGGAACGCTGTTACCTATAATTGGTTTCATATGTATGTGATATATTGTTTCTGTGTGTTTTCTACAGATTGCTTTTCCAAGGTGAATACAGCATTCCTGACATTATTTTTCAAAGATTAACCAGCTCAGTTTTGGAGTTTGAAGGGAGCCTCTAAGCGATCTACTGATTCTGTTGGTGTGTGATGCCTTTGAATAGTTTGGCGGGACTTCTTAGTGACTTCTCTTTCTAGTAAGCCAACCCACAGTCTTCTTCAACTGCACTACTGTAAAGGATAAGGTTTGGAATGATGACTCCTTTAGTGATTGCCCTGGATTAAAAACCAGCAGACTGAGTCCACTAAACTCAAAGAGATACACTGAATACACATCGATTTGTACTTCCAATAGCTTAAAAAAAAAAAAAAAAACACTGTCGTTTCACATGAGAGTCAACTGTGAATCCCGCACTATTATTTCAATGTTATAGCAGTGGGTTTTTTTTAAAGGCAGAGAATGGAGAAGCAAATAGGAAGATTTACAAATTGCATATAATCCAGACTTCCTGAAAGTTTGTTTATTAGCCGCTAGGTTTTGCCGCAGCAATCCAGCCCTTTGGGACAATATGCAAACCAGAGTATTTGCAGTTTGCCTTCAGCAATATACATTCTGCACGAGAGAGCTTTTCTCAAAGTTTTGAATGTACTGAAAATCTGCACTAAATAAACCACCAAGAGGACTTGAAGTGATAACCAATGGTAAATCAGTGAAAAACTGTTAAAAGTATTAGAAACAATGACAAGAGCAAAACTGTGAAGGCTTCAGAAAAATGTAACCTGACAAGATGAAGGGAAAGCGCAGCCATGAGAAATTCCATTTCAAAACAGAAGAAAATCCAGCAACACAAACAGTTAAGCCACCCAGTGCCCTCCACATATTTTAAACCATAATGTCAGTTATTACTAACCATTGGCCATGTTAGCTGGGGATGGCTGGTACTTGAGTCCAAAGTTACCAGCAAGCATCCCGAGGACAAGGACTGATTGAGAGGATGATGCCTGTGTTAGCACTTTTTTGCGCCAACTCTTCTTAAGAGTTAAATGAATGAATGAATGAATGAATGAATGAATGAATGAATGAATGAATGAATGAATGAATGAATGAATGAATGAATGAATGAATGAATGAATGAATGTTGAAGGAGAAGAGAATCCCACAGTTATTGTAATTCTCAAATGTTGGGTCACCGGATTTCCATATGTCTTTCCCAACATAATGTCACTGTTCTTATAAAACTCTTTGGGAAGCCATGCCAAAAGTCAAGATAGAACAGAACACTGTGAGGCACAGAACTGTGTTGATTCCCCCTACAAAAAAACAGACTGTTATTATTTACTATACTCATTGTTCTCCCCACTGATGATATGAAGAATGACCTAGGGCTAGGAGAAAAATAATCCTCAAGCCTGCTTACAATAGATTGTAGCAATATGCAAACATATAGAGAAACCTCAGACCCACACAGCCTAGAAATCCTTAATTTCCACTGCTATAAGCTGTCTTCCGTTGGTTCCAGATAAATCAGTGAGTTAGGTATTTGGCTATGCAGCCAGAGGTTGGGAGTTCAAATGCTCACAGTACATCCCAGAAGAGTCAGCCTGTGTGGTCTCAGGGACACTGCACAGTCCCAGGATGCCCCCCAAAAGAAGGGAATAGGGAATCACTTCTTGAGTACGTTCTGCCTAGAAATCCCTACAAGGTCACTACAAGTCAAAATTGACTTGACTGGACACAGAGAATTGGTTCCATAGTATCTTCACAGCATGTCGATTCTCTTTTGGCTTATTCAACAACTTAATCTAATCGAACAACGTAATTTAATCAATCAACTTAATCTAATCGAAACTTTCTCTTATTAAAGTCCATGGAAGAAAGTTACATGCATACGTCACATACACCCCTTATGTCTAAAATATATGAAATTGCAATGTGTGTGTTTAGTCGTTTAGTCGTGTCCGACTCTTCGTGACCCCATGGACCAGAGCACGCCAGGCCCTCCTGTCCTCTACTGCCTCCCGGAGTTGTGTCAGGTTCATGTTGGTTGCTTCGCAGACACTGTCCAGCCATCTCATCCTCGGTCGTCCCCTTCTCCTCTTGCCGTCACACCTTCCTAACATCAGGGTTTTTTCCAAGGACTCTTTTCTTCTCATGAGATGGCCAAAGTACTGGAGCCTCAGCTTCAGGATCTGTCCTTCCAGTGAGCACTCAGGGTTGATTTCCTTTAGAACTGATAGGTTTGTTCTCCTTGCAGTCCAGGGGATTCTCAAGAGCCTCCTCCAGCACCACAATTCAAAGGCATCAATTCTTCGGCGGTCTGCTTTCTTTATGGTCCAGCTCTCACTTCCATACATCACGACAGGAAAAAGCTTTGACTATTCGGACTTTTGTTGGCAAGGTGATGTCTCTGCTTTTCAAGATGCTGTCAAGATTTGTCATCGCTTTCCTCCCAAGAAGAAGGCGTCTTTTAATTTCGGGGCTGCTGTCTCCATCTGCAGTGATCATGGAGCCCAGGAAAATAAAATTTGACACTGCCTCCATATCTTCCCCTTCTATTTCCCAGGAGGTGATGGGACCAGTGGCCATGATCTTAGTTTTTTTGATGTTGAGTTTCAGACCGTTTTTTGCACTCTCCTCTTTCACTCTCATTACAAGGTTCTTCAATTCCTCCTCACTTTCTGCCATCAGAGTGGTATCATCTGCATATCGGAGGTTGTTGATATTTCTTCCGGCAATCTTAATTCCGGCTTGGGCAATAGTCCCAGCCAAATCACTGACAAAGTCCACAACTGTATCTTCAGTCTTGATTAGGTTGTGAATTGTGCTGATAGTCTATAAAGTACACTCATGTAACAGGAGTACGTTTAATGAGCATATCTGCTGAAGAAACAGATATGATAAATAAAGCCTGCAACAACAAATTTCTCTTTTCAGAAGTGATTGCCTTCCTTCTCTAGTCTGAGGTTTCTCCAAATCCCCTTTTCCTGGGACACTTGGGTGATGATGGATGACTAAAACGTTTGCTCCCTAGCAAGCAATGAGTAGCTAGGGAGAATAACAAAGAAAGTGAAGTGAGAAAACTAAGCAATATTCCTCTTATGAAAGTAATACATTTAGCCCTGTCCAGGCCAGTGTAACCCTCATGGATTCTTTATCACAATATTGCAGTACCTAAAAGCATTTACAGAGCATTGTAGAAAACTGTGAACAGATTTGATTTCAAAATACTACAATGAACCAACACATGAGTGGTTTAATAACATCAGATTCACAGGGGAAATTCACCCACCTAAAATGCCTGTTCCTGCTCCTAAACGTCTTCAATACATAACTGCAACAGATCTTACAAAAATGGAAGGTTAGGTGTATCCTAAGCATACAGTACCCAACAAGGGTTCTCTGTATTTCGTCTTCCAGTCTTTGCACATTTAAGAGAAATGCATAATCCACAAGATTAGCCCATTTTCCCTCAAGCTATAGAAATGGGTGCTTCAAGTAATCAGCTTTTATTTGCCTTATGGTGACTAATAACAAACCAAATCACAGCTAAATTTAAAAGTAAGAGGTATGGAAAAGCACAAGCCATCACATACAGCTTTCGCCCTGTAAAATAGCACTGCTTATAAATATATACTAATCATCTTACCTAATTTCCTTCTATGACTCCAAGACAACAATACATAGCATACATGAACACATTACTATTTAGATGGCTATACTCTCTGTGCTTTACATATTTGCTGCACGAAATAGCAGTTAATACCTGTGTAATCTTTTAAAATTACATCAATTATTTAAATATCAAGTTTTTCTAACCTGTGCTGAAAGCTACATGGCTGAAAATCCCCACTTTGACACTGACCTGAGTTTAGGAATGTTACATTTCTGGACTACAACTTCCAGAATCCTCCAACCACTGCTCCTGGGTTCTGGGAATCCAAAAAGTAACTTCTATGTATGGAGGCATGTGTGTACATATATGTTTATGCACGCAGATCCAGTTATTTGTATTAACGCCCTAGAAAACTTCCCACATGTTCCTAATAATAGAAATGCATGATAAACAATTCAGAGTGAGTAACTATGTTTAATAAAAAAATATAGGAGACTGATGAGAACAGTAGCACATTGAAACATCTTAGGAAGATTTTGCCTTGTGGTCCCCCACCTTGCCATGACAACATCTTGCCTTGAGCCGTTCTACAGCCTTGTACTCCTCCTCCATCCCAGAAGGATCGGCTGCCTGGCAAGAAGCAACTGGTATGACTTTACATCCTAATCGGCTGGAGGTGTTTGGCTGCTGCAGCAAGACCAGGCTGCATAGTTCTTGAGCTTGTCTTCCCTGCAGGGAAGTCAAGATAACTCGATTTACTGCTGTCAGGGAAAGAGCTGCCAAGCCAAGAGATCTGCTTCTTGCCAAGCTGTTGGCACCAAAATCAAACCTGTGGATCTGTCATGCAGATTTTGCTGCTTCGGTTCACAGAGAAGTATTCTGAATGCTTCCTGTCAGGACAGTGCTAAACAGAACCAATATTTAAGACATAGAAGTGCTTTAAAATGAGGCTGTCTGCTATTGCATGGTACGTTTATTTTATTTTATTCTACATTTTACATGTGTAAAAATACAAATGAAGATGCTCAGGCTTCACTGACAGGGATGTAAGCATTTTAAGGTACCCCGGTGGTTCACCCAGCTCTTGGACAGTTAAATTTCCATCCATTTCATAATGTCTTATCTGGCATGTCCCCTAATCAAAGACACATCACTGGACGGCAATGCAAGTTTCCTCCCAATCCAGGGCTGTGTGCTGTGTGTGAAGACTGTTCAAGCACTCTCCCAACACTAATTCTTAACATATGTAACCTGGATTGCTATGTGCTCTAATACTAGTGCTATCATGAGGAGTATTTTTGTATCCCAGTTCTCAATCTTGTGATGTTTTTTTTACCTTCATTCCTAATATATCAGGGGTCCTTCAAATTATATATGCAAATTTCATCTCTATGTTGCCATAGCAAGTTTTAATCTCTATGATAAGAACATAAGAAGAGCCCTGCTGGATCAGGCCAAAGGCCCATCTAGTCCAGTTTCCTGTATCTCACCGTGGCCCCACCAGATGCCGCTGGGAGCACATGAGACAACTAGAGATTTGTCTCCTGATACCCCTCCCCTGTTCTCACTCTCCCAACACTCAATGATGTACATCAGCAAATTTCCTTGACCAAAAAAAGAGAGAGTAGTATGTCATCAATGTGCCTAAAGAACAGTGACAAAATCAGCAGCAGCAGAAGCAGCAGCATGTATATAATTTTTGCAGGTCTTCAGAACCTTTCGCCTGTTTTTTAATGTGTAGAAAGAAATTCGCATGTTGTTACATTTTATTGAAATCCTTGTAACAATCCTATCAGGAAGGTCAGTGTTAGAGTAGTATATTAAAAATTGTGGATATCCTGATTCAAAGCTTGTTCTCTTCACAACATTATGCCAGGTGTGTGGCTTACACAATTTAAAGCTTATTAAAGCTTGACACAATGGCTGAAATTCTGTTGTTTAGTATAGGGAGCCTCAGGTAGAGTATGCCCACAGAATCCATGGAATTTAGGGAGGAGTTGGCTCCCCAAATCCTCACTAACTTAGTGGACCTACTCTAGTTGCAACCTACCATGCTACGCAACAGGATTTCAGCCACATTGCATTCGGAAGGTAGTATGTTACACAGGGATGATATCTTCCATAGAGAAGAGTAGTCACAAAGGTACAAGCAATATTGGGGCTAAAACGGAGGGAGAAAACAGGATTTTTCAAATGAGAAGTATATCAACTGAAGACCAAAGCATTTCTTAATGCTTGTCAGAACAACTGTATCCCAACACTATAAGCATAAATGTCATTCTAAATCACAAATATTATTCACAGTAAAAACATTTTTCATTAAAAATATTCTACTACAGAAGCAGCACAGCCTTGCTGGACACCTGGAAACCTGAAATCTAGGGTTCATCAATATGTTACAAATAAATTTATTCTTTATGAATGTATCAGGTTTACAGGCAACTCCCCCAAGGGCACTGTTTCAAAATAACATGTTACAGTATTTGTAATGCTAGTACCTGTAAGGAATCCTAAAGAGTAATTAATTAATTACTCTTTAGGATTCCTTACAGGTACTAGCATTACAAATTAAGTTGTTATTATTATTATTAATAGAGTAAAAGCTTAAAAAGAACACTAAAAGAATCTTAATGAAAACATTTGATTTAAATGACATTTCAGATGAATGTGATTTAAAGAATATATTTCCAGTACTAAACTCAACTGACTGTGAAGAAGAACTATGGACTGAAACAAAAAATATTATTAGGGAAGGATGCTGAAAGATGATTCCTACAACCAAAAGAAAACTATAGACAGTTGATAGAAGAAACGCTTGTTAAGGACAGACGAAAAGAAAAATCCAAGAAATCAAAGGAAATTTTAAATCAAGATAAAGGATTTTAAAAGACCAATAGGGGATCTGCTACCTGACCAGGATAAAACGAAGAGAAGGTACAAACTACTGAAGAACTATATAGAAGAGATGCAAGAATGACAGGATCTTTTGAAGACAAATCCTATGATGAAACACCTGCAGTTTTAGAAAGTGATGTGATAGCTGCTCTGAAAGCACTTGGAAGAAAGAAATCACCAGAAGTAGGTAGAATATTGACAAAACTATTCCCCATAAATTACAGAGACAGAATCTGTCAAAATCCTTATAGGAATATGACAACAAATGTGGAAAATAAAACAATGACTTAATGTCCAATTCCAGCAAGGAATACATTAACCATAGGAACATTGCATTCTCAGTCAAGACTCATAGCATCTCCCTGTGTCTGCTTGACGTGAGTTCCCCCATCTCAGGATCAGCAGGAGGCATGCGACTGAGTGACTCCAGAAAGGGGTCTTGATGGGGGGAACTGTGACATGGTATCACAGGGTCCCCTGGTTCTTTCAAAGCTTCACAGCACCCCATATGATAATCTGCTTTGTTTATTGTTTGTCCTTCACTTTTCTCATGGAGCAACTTCTTGCCATGCCCCAAGGTCAGGTGATGGGGCCTGGCAGTGTATAATAAGCCCAGACAATGATCTGTCTTGTGACCAAGCCTCCCGGAAACCTTTAACATTAATTAGAGAAACTGTCAGGGTGACCAAGTTCAAGCAAGAGATATACAGGTCACAAAACTATGTATTGTTCAAGAAATACAGCTAGCCATTATCATATCCCTCTGTTTCAGTGCTTGCTTTATTTCCCTGGAAGCTTACTTTCCAGTTGGTCTCTCACACTGTTGTGTTTTCTTTTAGGACAAAGGAATGTCTGCAAAGGTCAAAGAGTTCTTTTGTTGAGAATAAGACCAGAAACTTCTAAATCTCAGAAAGTAATGAAAAGGCAGCAGGAAAAAAAATCTGGGGCAAAAAAACAGACAAACTTTGAAAGATTGTCTTCAGAAATACATCCTCCCACACTGCAAAAAGGTAAAGGTAAAGGTTCCCCTTGACAATTTTTGTCCAGTCGTGTTAAACTCTAGGAGGCGGTGCTCATCCCCGTTTCCAAGCCATAGAGCCAGCGTTTGTCCGAAGACAATCTTCCGTGGTCACATGGCCAGTACGACTTAGACACGGAACGCTGTTACCTTCCCACCGAGGTGGTCCCTATTTATCTACAGTGGGGTCTCTACTTACGAACTTAATCTGTATTGGAAGGCAGTTCTCAGGTCGAAAAGTTCGTAAGTCGAATCTTCATTTCCCATAGGAATGCATTGAAAACCATTTAATCCGTATCTGCTCTTTTCGTCCATAGAAACTAATGGGAAGCTGCTATTCTGCCTTCTGCCACTAGAGGGGGATATTTTTTCTTTTTTTCCTTTTAACCTAAGATGACTTAGCTTTAAAAAAAGGGGGGGAAAAGAGTTCGTAACTCGAATCTAAGTTCGCAAGTCGAGTCCATATATTCCTATGAGAGCGGTTCGTAAGTCGAAACGTTCGTATGTCGAGCCGTTCGTAAGTCGAGACCCCATTGTACTTGTATTTGCATGCTTTCGAACCGCTAGGTTGGCGGGAGCTGGGACAAGCGACCGCCGCTCACTCCGTCGCGTGGATTCGATCTTACGACTGCTTGGTCTTCTGACCCTGCAGCACAGGCTTCTGCGGTTTAGCCCGCAGCGCCACCACGTCCCTCCCACACTGCAAACCAAGAGGTAAAACCCAGGTAACACAGCCACTGTCGAAAGGTGCAAAATCTGACTACTAATCTGTATAAAACTAAACACTACACATTACCTAGTCTTCAATATATGATTCTCAAAGAAATTCACAGTAAAGCAATGTTCACTTCAAGAAATTCCAGCCTTACGGCTTCAAAAGTTTTAGAAGAGGAGCATACAAAATGACCTTGATTTATTACAGCCCATTAGGTTCACTAGCTAATATGTCTTATCTTACAAAAGGGAAGGGAAGCTGAGTTTTCAGGCATAACACAAGAGATGTTGCACCAAGGAAAACTGAAGAAAGAGACTGTTAGGAAAGACAGCTTACGGTATATGTACCAGAGGAAAAAAACTACATGCCAATTCAGAATACTGGAACTAAGGAACTGCTTGTAATATTATTCCAATGAGAATTACTCTAAGTATCGTTCTGAAGTTTAATTATTTGTCATCTTCAGTCCTTTTCAGGACAAAGGCAGGGTAAAAGATTATAAATAATAAATACTTTCCATTGTCACTTTAAAAATCTTTTAGGAACAGAACTATCTGTGAATCTGGTAAAATCACAAAGAGCACACCTGACAGGAACTTGGTAACTGAGCAGAACACAATCATCATCATCATCATCATCATCATCATCATCATCATCATCATCATCATCATCATCATCATCATCATCATCGGTAGAGGTACTATATTAATGGAATGTCTTCCCTGAGAAGGAGGTCACTAATTTCTGGGAATGGTAGTTTTTTTTAGTCTGTAGCAGGAAAATAAAACAATGTCTGCCTACTCAGGTAAAATAATCAAATAGCTGTCAGGATCGCGACTAAGCTCTACCAATCTAAGGTGGAGGCTGCTAGTCTATCTTACTTCGCTGCCCAGATAAGCAAAGCCTCCAACCAGAAGGCGGAACTTTTCCTTATAGTTTGCAATCTATCTGGAGTTGGTCATAGTGACTGGCCTCCCACTAGCATCTCACCTGATCAATCTGCAGCCTTTTTAAAATCAAAAGTGGAGGCCATCAACCAGGATCTTACCCCCTATTTGAAAACAATGGATTCAGCTGAGATGTCCAGGCACCCCATCTTGCCCAATGAAACTTATCCACTTTCAGCCTGTGACATCAGACATGGTGGACAGAGTGCTTGACCGCTGTCATGTCACCACCTCCTCCCTTGACCCTTGCCCGGCCTGGCTAATCAAAGCAGCCAGGCTTATAACATCTGAATGGGCTACGGTAATAATTAATGGGTCTCTCCTTAAGGAGACACTCATTAGGCCCATTAGGAAGAAACCGAGCTTGGCGGCAGACGATATTGGTAATTATAGGCCCATTGCCAGTGTATCTTTCCTCAGCAAGGTAGTTGAGAGGGTGGTGGCCGATCAGCTGCAAGATCTTCTGGATGAAAACAATGCCCTGAATCCATTCCAGTTGGGCTTCAGGCCACGCCCCAGCACAGAAACAGCATTGGTCGCCTTGTTTGATGACCTGCTGAGGGAGGCTGATAGGGGCAAAATGTCTCTGTTGGTCCTCCTCGATATCTCAGCCACCTTTGATACCGTCAGCCACGGTATTCTCCTGGGGAGGCTCTCTGAGTTGGGAATCGGTGGCCTTCCTCTTGCCTGGCTCTGTTCCTTCTTGGAGGACTGTCCCGAGAGAGTGCAGATTGGAGAGAGTTTCTCAGCCCTGTGGAGCCTCAATTGTGGGGTTCCGCAGGGCTCAATTATCTCTCCAATGCTGTTTAATATCTATATGAGGCTGCTGGGAGGGGTCATCAGGGGATGTGGGGCTTCATGTTATCAGTACACTGATGATACTCAGCTCTACATCTCCTTTTTTCCATCAACAGTGGATGCTGTTTCATCCCTTGACCACTGCCTGGGGGCTGTTCAGCAATGGATGCAAATGAATGGACTGAGGCTGAATCCAGGCAAGATGGAGGTCCTTCGGGTGGATGCCCCAGACATCAGTGGTCTGGGAAACTCCCTTTCCTTTGGGGGGAGACTCTTACCACCAAGAGTGAGGTTCGCAGTTTGGGTGTACCTCTGGACCTGGTGCTCACCATGGAGACACAGGTGTTGTCGGTGGTCCATTCCACACATTTCCACCTTCGGCGGATTGCCCAGCTGTGTCCCTATCTTGATGTAGGGGCACTCACCACTTTGGTCCATGCATTCGTAGTCTCAAGATTAGACTACTGTAATGTGCTCCACATGGGGCTGCCTTTGAGATTGGTACGGAAACTTCAGATGGTACAAAATGCTGCAGCCAGGCTTCTAACTGGGGTGAAAAGCTACCAACATATTTCCCCCATGCTGGCTGCCTTGCATTGGCTGCCCATTCATTTCTGCATTGATTTCAAAGTTCCTATGATTACACATAAAGCCCTAAATGGTTTAGGACCTCGATATCTGGCAGAGTGCTTTCTCCCACCCAGTTCTGCGATAATCACTCGTTCCAGCCAGGCCAGGCGACTGAGGGGCCTAACGCCAAGGGAGGACCAGAAAGAAAGAATGGGGAACCAGGCCTTCTTGGCAGTGGCCCCTCGCCTCTGGAACAACTTGCCCATGGAGATCCGCCAGGCTCCTTCTCTGGGTGTCTTCAGAAGCAAACTCAAAAAACACCTGTATGGGTGTCACCTATAGAGGCCTTTACACAACCTAATCTCATGACAAAAGCAAAACTTTTAAGATACCAAGATTTATTTTAAAAGGATTGTGAACTAAGGTCTAAAGAAGAACTAGAGACACAGAATATCTATATAGACTGGTGGTCCAGAGCACTGGTTCTTAACCTTGGGTTACTCAGGAGTTTTGGACTGCAACTCCCAGAAGCCTTCACCACCAGCTGTCCTGACTGGGGTTTCTGGGAGTTGCAGTTCAAAAGCATTCAAGTAACAAAGGTTAAGAACCACTGGTCCAGAGTACAGCTGGAATCTAGATACACAAAAGACAAAATAGACGGTTTCTACTCAGAACAAACGATGTTTGATAAGCTTTTATTAGGTTCAAAAGATAAAATTGTTAAGAAAATGTATAACTATCTGTTAGAAATTAAAATGCAAGATGAAATGGTTAAAGAATGTATGATTAAGTGGGCACAAAACATAAGGCATAATATTGATATTGATCAATGGTTGAAAATCTGGCAAAATAATATAAAGCTGATAAGATCGGTTAATTTTAAGGAGAATATATACAAGATGTTTTATAGGTGGCATATGACTCCAGAAAAACTGTTGAAGATGTATACAGATGTATCAAATGTGTGTTGGAAATGTGAAGCACAAGTGGGAAGTTATTATCATATCTGGTGATCATGTAGAGTAGCGAAACAGTATTGGAAAAGAATACATGCTGTGTTGCAACAAATATTGCTTTGTAAGGTGCCATTAACTCCAGAACTGTTTTTATTGAGTATGATAATATAGATAAGACAAAGGAATATATAGTTATATACATAGTTACTGCAGCCAGAATTGTCTATGTCAAAAATTGGAAAAGTCCGACGGTACCGAAACAAGAAGATCTTATAGAGAAGATACGGGAAACAACGGAAATGGACATTTTATCAGAAGTGATGAAGGACTGTCCTTTACAAAAGGCAACAGAAAGATGGGACTTATTCTACAAATGGACTGAATCAACAGGCAGCGTATGAAGAGCATATATTGAAACGAGAACTTAAACCTGGAAGGCAGAAAATAGTAAAAAGAATAATTTGGAATTTTGATATGGCAATAGGTATAGAATGGACGTTAGTATGTTATTGTTTCTCCTCTTCCCTATTAACCTCAATTCCCCTTTTCCTTTTTGTCATCCCCTTGTTAAAAATAAAAATATATTTTAAAAAGAAGAAGAAGCAAACTCAAGACCTGGCTAATTGGACAGGCTTTCCCTCCTGCTGTATCTTAAATTCACACCTTAACATCTTAGATTTATAGTGCATGTTTATTGGTTTAACTGTTTTAAAATTTGTAATTCCGCCTAGACGGTCTAGATGGGCGGGGTAGAAATTGAATTACTTAAATACATAAATACATAAATACATAAATACATAAATACATACACACACACACACACACACACACACACACACACACAGACAGACAGACGGACAGACAGACAGACAGACAGACAGACAGACAGACAGACAGACAGACAGACAGACAGACAGAAAGAAAGAAAGAAAGAAAGAAAGAAAGAAAGAAAGAAAGAAAGAAAGAAAGAAAGAAAGAAAGAAAGAAAGAAACGCACCTCCAATGAAGTGAACTGCTACAGAAACTTATATCAAAATAAAACTTGTTAGTCTTTGAAGGGCACAAGTCTCCTTGTTGCTACAAGACTTCAGTTCTCCGAGTTCCAAGTTGTCTCTAACCATCAAGATGTGTAAAAGGAAACAGAAATCTCCAATGAACATGGAAGAAACTTAAAACTCCAGGAACTAAACGCACTGATTGAAGATCTCCTTCTACAGATAAGACAATCAAGCCACAGAACTGCAATTTTAAACAAAAGCAAAGTACTTTTGTTAAAAAACATACTTAAGTAAGATAAGATAAACTGAACAGTAAACTGCTGCAGTAAAGCTGTGAAAATGCCTAGGAAGCTGCACCACTGACTTTTGACAGCAGATCATGTTAACAATTTGAGGAGATTTTAAAATAAATTAATATTTTTGGAGGGCAAAAGAAGAAACTTGGCCCAAAGGCCACTTATTATCCATCCTTCTTTTAGGTACTGAATCATTAGCAGTCTGTATCTTGCTTAGCTTTGGTTCTATTTGTTTTTAACACAAAAATAAATATTAAAGTTTAATAAGTAGTTAGTCACTTGGCCCATTTAAAGCGAGATTTAAAAAAAAAAAAAAAACACTGCATGCAAAACTTCCAAAATAAAAGCATTTAGCATCTCAGTGCTTAAAGATTTCTTAAAGGTTCAGAAGACAAATTCCATAATATTGTAAGAAGCACTTAAAGGCTAGAGAAGACCAATGTACTATGTCATTTACCTAAAAATTCAGTTAACATGTTTCAAGAGGCAACACTTTAACAAAAAAAAATAGACATACAGCTTCACAGAGAACAAAGTTATACATCTTAAAGGAGACGAGGTATACCTTGCTTATTGGTTTAGGCACTGTTTTCTTGATGCTGCAAGAGTTCTTTTGGATGTCACTTGCTTCTTAATAGTGATACAGGTGCACTGATACCACAAAATTTCAATATTTCTTGGAACTTAACTAAAGCTGTCACTTTTCCATGTTTCTTTGCCCACATAAACACAACATACAGTGTGATGCTACCACGCACTACCTTCCTGGCAGCCATGGTATAAGGATAAAGCAGAGCAGCATTTTGTATCTTTAATAATATCCAAATCTATTTTACCTGCACACCACCTGGAGAACTGTAATTACTGGGCAGTACACAGAATGAAAAGAGATGGTTATATGTGTGTATGCATACATACACACACACACACAAGTAAAGATGTTTTTGTTCAATAAATGTGGCTTCCAAATGCTCCTACAGCTACACTGTGTCAAACTTCAAATGTTCATCCAGTACAGGTAGCTGTCTTCCGAGATTTTGTTAACCCTCTTAAGTATAATTACTGAATTTTCTCATTGCACAGAAAGTGGGAACATCCTAACAAGAGTGTGAAAGGCTAACAAGCTGGAGGTATTTTGAAAGAACACCAGCATGCCACCATTTCCTGAGGAGAATTGTTACTAATTCAAGAAGTTGGAATTGGTGCCAGGTATGAATCCACGGGGTCTCTCCTTTCACACTTCCCCTTCTACGAAAGCCTCATATTCTGGGTGAGAAAAGTAGACTGAATTTTTGGAATTTTGCTCACTGGGACCATTAAAAAGCAAGAATAAAGAAAACTGACATTTTGTTTCTTTTTCCAAGTTTTCAGGTTTTGGTGAACTGGCTCCTGTGCTTCTTGTAAGGCTAATATTGGTGTACTGATTGTGTAAAGTGCAGAGGAAGCACGTGCCTTCAATGTTAGGGATGAGTCCAACATGATACCTTTTGCTTGAAGTTTCTGGAAAGCACCAGCATATAAACTGCTTTTCAAAGAGATGTTTATCCATACAGAGTAAAGATAAACACTGACCTCTGTCTATATTGCCTTCTTGACGGCATCATTCTATGTGATATCAAAACCTACTTAAAATAGAGACTTTCTGTCATTAGATATATCATGTAGCCAAGAAAAAAGAGATCCTTCGGCTAGAATCATACAGTGGTGGAAATCTACTTGCCTCATTATCCTGTTGTAACACAAATAGTGTAACTTTTGGAGTCAAATTACCTTAAATTAAGAAATCACAATGGAATAGGATGCCATATAGTAAATAGTGAGCTGAAATAAACTGCCGTATTTTAAATATTGTATTCCAATGAGGTTGATGCAGTATGTCACGGTTTTCCCCATGGCCAAGCTTGCTTGCATCTGTAAGGTCATTTTCTTAGGTCTTCATTGGTCTGACTCTTCTATTCTACAGTTGCATTTCAGTTTTCATGTTCTTTCCCTGACAAATAACTGTTTGGGAAGAGTATGTGTTTACTAATTAACTGTGTGGGAACGTAGCTGTTTAACATCTAGGAAAATAATTTGTTTATTACAGCTACTTTGGCCAAAGCCAGTGTTATCAGACACCTGCATCTAGGAACTTAATGACTGAAATCCTGTTCCTTAGCACAGTAGATCCACTGAATCAATGGTAACATGCACAGGCAAGTCCTCTCAAAGTTCCACTCATTTTATGGGTCTACTCTAGTTGCAACTTACTATAAGTAACAGGATTTTGGCTAATGTGTTATCAATCTGCTCATTAGAAAAGTGCTTTGAGGTCACAAGTGTTATCTTTTTGCCAATTAGTGAGGGGTCTGCTTGTCAATGTATACATTAGTGAGTTACTCTTCAAAGGTTCTGCCAATTAAGAAGAAATAAGTTGTGATCCTAGTCAGCGAGCAGGTGTTAGGTACCTTAAAGTTATAATATGGGCTGGAGTGTTAGCTGTTGCTAATGGGCAAATGGAATGGAACCCACCCACCCCCAGTTTCCAGGGGCTGAACAGATTTCAAGTGGTATCTTTTCTCTGCTCTATCCTTATCTATTTCACTTTGATTTTTCTTTCTGTTCTTTCAATGAAGTTTGTACCCCCTTTCCTCCACTGTTGTGTCCATTATCTCTGTCTGCTCTGCCAGTTACCCCTCCTGCAGTGTCAGGGTCCTCCTGCAATCACCCCAACTGCTTTTATTAGCAGTACAACATCTCTTTATATTTCCCCCCACAGTCTCATAGGGCTAAATTACAGTTTCTAAACCCTTGGACACCACAAGCCAACTTGGGACTCCAGTTTACCTCACTGAGGTTCCCCAGAATTCAGATTCTGGAAAGCAGGAAGGAGAGGAGAGGAGAGCATATGCCCAAGAAACACCGCTTTTGAGAAAGGCTTTTATAGAAAAGCAAAGGAAGTCAGGCTCAGCAGTTCTCGTGGTGCAGTGGTAAAACCGCTGTACTGCAGCCAAAACTGTGCTCACGACCTGGGGTTCAATCCCAGGTAGCGGCTCAAGGTTGACTCAGCCTTCTATCCTTCCGAGGTCGGTAAAATGAGTACCCAGCTCGCTGCTGGGGTATAATGTGCGGCCTGCATAATTAACTTGTAAACCGCCCAGAGAGTGCTTGAAGCACTATGGGGTGGTATATAAGCAGCACGCTTTGCTTTTTTTGCTTTGCTTTCATCTCTGCCTGTCCCCTCCCTCGGCACGCCTGTCAGGAAGGCTCAAAACACTTTGTCTCAGAAAGGCATCATATAAAAGAAATCTATGTAATCCAGATACCCCCTCAAAGTAAGATAAAGTCTATATTTTTGTATTAGATCTCATATAAAATGACACCATGGAAATATCTGGTGTTACATAGGGACATTGTTTCAGCATTTGTGCATGAACAAGACTGGCACTTACAGAATGGTTTGAAGCATTTCTCAAAGACCCAGGCATGAATAAGCAATAATCAACTAAAATAGCATTTTTCAATGTCTATATTCTGATTTTAGAGTGAACAGGGATGGAATCTAGAAAGCCTAGTAACATGGCACTCCATCTTGTAGCTTTTATGCCTGGTAATTGCTCTTCATACATTCAGTTTTCCTGGACACTTTGTTATGTTATATTGTGATAAGACCCGCTCCCAGATGACATTCATCCAGTCCAACCTACCCTCTTTAAAAGTACCTGTTTTTTTTTTCTTACATGCTTCTAAATGTATTTGGTCTCTCCCATACTTAACCTACTGCTTCTTACTTTCCCATTAAATTACCAAACTCTGCCTAGTGCTGCATTTGACCTGCAACACATTTCGCTGTCTTCTGTGTTGTACCCTAGCAATGCCAACCTCCCTGTCCTAATTTTGTACCTGTTCTGAAGTAGCTAAATAATGACCTCCCAAGTCTATAATGGGGACCTACTGCAGTACAGCAGTGGGCAGAGTGCCAACAGAACTGGTTTTAAGTTCTCACTTTGCCATGGAAACCTATGGAGGTGGTGGTGACACTGGCATATATCATCCAGTATTTAATTTTTCCTTTCACTCTAACATGCCCTTGGAGATTTTTCAAATGGTAACTTTTTAAAGTAACCATTGTGCAAATCTTGAAAACCCCTTGGCTTATATGTACTTTGCTATCGCGGGCTGACAGATGCACAATCATACTTCATACTGTACTCCAAATCACTCTCCGGAAGTACCGCAAGGAGTGCCGATGCGTTATATTTTCACAAGAACCCACCAGACAGAAGAAACACATGGAACGTGGCAAAATAGATGTCTGTTGCCTTCTGCTCTGCCTGTGGTAGCCGGAGCCCATAAATATACTGTTCAGTAAGGTTAACTGAGCTGCATATTTCTCAGTAACTCCTGAGGATAGAGCTGCCGTTCTGAAACAGATGGCAGGGTTAAATAGTCTCAGCTGGTAGGACTTATGACTCTGGCCTTTTCCACTTTATTTCCCTCTAGAATAATACGCAGCTATACTGTGACAGGCATGCTTTCAGTAATGTTCATAAAGTGAAGCAGACACAAAGATAGGTCTCCTCAATGCATAGACTCCTCGTCTCTGCACATAAACACCAGATATTCCTTGAATGACACCGATATTTGTTTCCAGCATCTAAGAAATCTACTCAACTCATTGAAAGGTTACTATTAGTTAATAATGCTAATAGCAATAATGCATTTATATAGCAATCTAGAGTATTCAAAGTGTTCTATTTCCATGAACTCAGCATCTTTCTAGTAAACCTTTATATATTACAAACAGTGGGAGGAAGAAGCTGGAAAACTGTCATTTATCTAAATTAATTTCAGCACATTGTATAGTTAAAGTAATTAAAGCTTTGTTTGTTTTTATAACTGCTTGATTTTACTAACAGTGCCTTACTGCTCCCTGCTATATTTCTTAAATTGCTTTTTGCTGTATTTTCTTGAGAGTCCCCCAGAATGTTATGTTGCTTTGTTTAGCTGCTGAATGGCATCTTATAATTAATAAATACCTGTTTTATTTTGCCTCATACAATGGATCCTTCTAGCCTACCATTGTCTGGTCTGATAGATAATGGCTTCCCAGATTCTAGGTGGGGGTCTTTCCTGGATACATGACACGTCATTCCTTAACCTGGAGATATCACATGATTTAAGATGATGAACTCTTCATGACTTTTATGATAGACTTTTCTACAGTTGATGCAGTGGTTAAACTGCAGTATTGCAAATAAAACTCTGCTTGTGACCTGGGTTCAACACTGACAGGCGCAGGTAGCCAATTCAAGGTTGACTCAGCCTTCCATCCTTCCAAGGTTGGTAAACTGAGTGCCCAGTTCAGTGGGGGTGAGGTGGGGGGGGCAATTCGTAGCCTTCATAATTAAATTGTAAACTGGCCAGAGAATGCTTTAAACACTATTGAGCAGTATTAAAAATGTCACACAATTGTATCTGCTTTCTGTTATAAATTTAGAGACTGCTGCCAGTAAGTGGTCTTCTGACCCAAGTTAGTCAGGGTAAGAAAGGGCCCAAAGAGAGAGGTTTAATGTTCAGAGTGGTTCACGATGTGCAAATTGGGGGGGGGGGGTTTCCCTTCAGTTTCATGCAGTATGTCCTGCTCTGGAGCCCAAGAGGTCTGAATATTCAGGGCATAGTCTAAGGGAAGCCTGTTCATCTAACTGCTTACCATTCTGCTTGCCAAGATTAGAACTTTCAACAAATTGCACTGAACTGGTTTGCTCAAGATACAATCAGATCTCTGTGTGACGGCAAAATACACTCAGAGCAAGCAGTGAACTAGTCTCTGTTTAGAGGTTTGAAGCTGTGTGCCAGATTCTAAAGCCTCCTCCTGAGATCAATTTCTTAATCTGAGAGAGATTTAAAAGTCCTTAAAGGGAAACAAGCAGATACAGTCTCTGCAGATTTTAGTAGCTCCAAGTCATATTGGTTCCTGTCGAACAGCACCACTTTCCCATCTCATTCAATGCATATCATTATTTGGCACAAAGACAGAACTCCATAATATTTGAATTCCTCACTTAAGTCCTAGCTCACTTCTATGATATTTCCATATTTTTCTTTTCTGAGCAAAGATAAAAGAGGCAAAGATCATTGGTATATCCCTCCTTTTTTTACACAGAAATTTATAGAAATCCTTTATAGAAATCTGTACAGAGGTAACATTACCAATAACACAAATGCAGGAGGAGATGATACTTTTATTAGACCACTAAATATATATATTGAATAAACTATATAATATTTTATTAAATATTCATTGAATAAAATTCATTTCATCAGGTATGCACTAGTACCTTGTGAACACTGCCTTTATAATTTTTCTGCACTGTCCACAAGAGACTGGTGTATGCCTAATGAAGTGGACTTTATTCCACAAAAGCTCACATTGTGTATACAGTATATGTACTGTACTTTTATATATATAGCGGTCTACTAAAAGTATCACCTTCTCCCGCATTCATATTGTGTAAGGAAGTGTGTGGGTGTTTGCTTTGGAGCTACCAACAATGTGTACCAATAATCCTTCAGTTCAGGCCTGAGTTATCAGCAACTGTTTCTGCTGCAAGCCATTTCAATGCATTAGTGATCTGAAAACATGACTACACCCAAGCTATCAAATCAAGGAGGAAACTCTTCTGCCTGCAATTAGTACCACTCCAGAGTGTTCTGCTGCCCTGAGTGCTGCTTAGGGTGAACATCTACGTCAGATGAAGTTCTTTATAAGCAGAATAACAGCAGAAGTGGTTACATTCTTAAGGATCTCCATCCCTTGCTTTGCAACGCGTGCTATGAAAACACCGTGCTCACAGAGGTACTGGTCATATTGCTTATGCCCCCTTTCTCTGAAAAGAAGGCTTTGCAGATTATGTTCATTTTAAGAAAAGGATTGGAATGGTGTAATACCTCATTTAATCAAGGCCAGCACTCACAGCTCTTAAGATATTCCTGTCTGGGCTGTGAGAAGCATGTGAGCTATCAGGGGAAGAAAGGCCAGGTATGTGAATGAAAGCAGATTATTCACTATACCCTGTTTAATGGTTGGCATCCTAGGTTGTTGACAAGAGAGCAGGGAAAGGAGTTCACTCAGCCCTCTGCCACTGTCTTCCAGTGCAAGGAGCTGCCCTAAGTTGGCATCGTATTTTCTTCAGTTTGCAAATGTAGTAGTTCATACATTTGTAAAAAAGATAAAGAAATTATTTATGGACTAAAAGCCTGTATTCAGAACCATGTAATGAGGAGGGGAATAAATCCCCACTTGTCCTGTCCTCATATACAAGGACGAGAAACTGGAATATTGTTCTCCCTGCCTGGCAAGAAGGTGATGTATTTTATGGTGATCTGTAAAAGGGATGATAATAAGAATTATTATTTTCATGAATTAAGCAAAACGCTTAAATGCAGATTGTGCAAAATGACAAAGACTGTTCTTTAGTTGTGTGAACTTTTAAGGTTTATCAACACTGGAGAGGCCGTCTGTAACTTTTTAAAACCATCATCCTGTTGTTCTGTGCTTGCTATGTCAGCACACTTTGCTTCTCAAAGAGAAAGCCCACTAATCATGCAGAGATATTTTGCACCAATTATGGAAACTATGACAGAACAAAGCAGTATTTCTTCTTCAGTCTCAGAGGTGAGGAGTCACATAATGCTTGAAAATTCTTCACTGAGTCAAGACAACCTACACTGATGTGAGCAAATAATTCAGGTAAGTTCCTTATGCTGCTAACCTGGAGCTTTCTGAAATATGTCTGATTTTATTTAAAATAAACTAGCTGAATAAAATAGTGGTTTAGGTATCTGGTAGCAAAGCCTGTGGTTGGGAGCTTGTTCCCCCACTGTGCCTCCTGCGATAAGGGCCAGCTCCAGGACAGTCCCTGGATGCCCCCAGAAGAAGGGAATGGTAAGCCACTTTTGTGTATTCTTACTCTACCTCAAAAACCCTGGAAAAGGTCACCATAATTCCGGGTTGACTTGATGGCACACAATACATACACATTCAAAATTCATAATAGAATTTATTAAGATTCATCCTTAAAATATTGCCCATTCTTGTTTGAAACAGAGACTTCCCCCTCCCCCCCAAAATCTGAAGAAGCATAACTGGCACTTCTATAATCTGGATGCTCCATGCCTTTGCCTATATTCTAACATGCATATTTTGTGGCAGTCTTCAATGAAACCAGAGGCAGAGATTGGCTCAGCCAATGTAATACGAAATGTTGGTAAGCATTTTGCTGAGGCAAGTAAATTGGCAGTAATACATTTGCATAAAATAGCCTCCATGAGATTGACCGGAAATTCTCCTTGCAGAAAGCTACTTGGTGGTGGTAGGAATCGTCTTTTTCATCCTTTTGATGTTGTTGAGAGTTGATCGGGCAAACTTCTTTTGTCATAGAATTACTGTATATTAATGGTGTGTAATAACCAAAAATATCTTGTCAGCACCCAATTCAAAAGTGGAGACACTGCAAGACAGTTTCTTCAGATGACTTAATCCAGACATTCTCAAACTTTTTTTGCCTATGGCCCTCAGGTTCCAGGGTCCCTTTCAAGCAACACAAACAGATGAATAGAAAAACAGAATAGGAACATTTTCATTCTGTAGCCCCCTTCAAGTGTGCCTGTGGCCCCCGTTAAGAATGGCCAACTTAAACTATATTAGGAGTATATATATCTTAAACCATTTTGAGGATGGTTGCTGGTGTTTGAGATTCTTGAAGAAAAACAGGATGCAACAGGATATAACAAAAGAAAACTAATAGTAGTAGAACACTACTGATGTTGTGACTCTTCCCCCAAAGAGGCTCCTTGATGCGTTGCCCTCTTTGATGTGTGATCTTGTCTTGCCTCTCTCCCCATCTCAGAATACAAGCTCTGTGAGGAGCAGTTGTGGAAGTTGGGTATGTATAACCTAATATGTGAAGCACTGCTATATAAAATATGAAGCAAGCTTGTTTTCCATCGATTTAGAGGGTAGGATCCAAAGTACTGTAATGGGTTCAAATCACAAAATTTTACCTGAACATCAGGAAGAATTTCTTGTTAGAATCGTTCAACAGTGGAATGCCTTTGAGGCTAATGAACTCTTCTTTATTGCGGGTTTAATTTTCAAAAAGATGCTGTTTCATAGATACACAGAAACTGCCCTCTTATTATTTGTTTTCCCCTGTTTTGATGGAACATTTTTCTATTTTAGTCTCCCATAATGAAAAGGATGTGGGAATCATTAAAGGCTCCAAACAAAGAAGAAGAAGAAGGTTTATGTTTCTCTTACAAAGTACACAACCAGTTATTTATTTTGTGTTTTATAGAAGCAGGGAATAACAGTTGACTAACATGGTCCTTAGCTTTGGACACACACCCCAGGCTGTGGTGAAACATGACCTTTTTAGCGATCTCGCACAAAACACTGAGGGAGCAAATATAATACCCTGACCTTTTTCAATACATATCTGTAAAATATCTGTGGGGCAAATGTCTTCCTCTCACATACCCTCATCACCAACTACAATGCGTGGAATGTAATAAACAGCAGAACCATTAAATGAGTCAGTTTTTTTGGGAGAGGAGGGGAAGGGAGGTATTGTAACGGGATCTGTAGTCCTTCCATACTGTTAGCCCTTGCATCCTGGCATCATAAACACAAAAGCTAGGTAATGAGAAGACCAGAGTTATGCACACCCCTAGCAGTCTTACGCACAAAGATTTCAATAGATTTCAACATATCCTTATCTTTCACTAGGAATTGTTCCTGCCTGTTCACGGCTTCTTGAATACCATTTGTGTGAGAATGGAATGTTAAAGCAATAAGAACTTCAGAGGTACATAAGAATGGAGAAGATGTACAGAAGGGGGCAGGAAACATGTAATCCCCTGATCCAGATTGTGCTCCCAGAAACTCTAGAAACCCCCAGCACTCACATTTTAATTTGAAAAACAAAGTGTGCCCATGAAGTCCTCCTTGTACACTTTAGGGCAAGATGTGGCAATTTTGCCATCTTTTGAGGGGATGCCAATACTCTGAGGGGCACTATAGTCTCCCAAGGTTTAGAAAAATCAGTAGAGGGTATACAGAGATGTTTTCAGTTTAGAAAACCAGGTTTTTTAAATTAAATCCTTGTTTTTTTCAAGTTAACAAAACCCCAGTTTAGCAACCTTTATGGGGTTTATCATACTGTGAATGAGGATTTTTCTTCTTATTTTACTCAGATCATATTCCAAGCCAATCTGACATTAATTACCTATTCTTCATCTTTGGCCATCCACATATCTACCTATTCATCACATTATAGTCCTGGATCTCAGGTCTTTACACTAACATTCCTCAGATATCCCAATCTCCTGATCCATCCCAATTAGACCTCCTGGAATCAGATTCACTCATTCCTCCTGAAGAGCAGATCTTTGCCAATGCGTGCAAAAAAAAAAAAATGCGAAACTTTCAGTACCCAGGTCTCCAGAGATCAAAATTTCAGAAATGGAACTACATAAATGGCTGCAACCAAGGACTCCAGTCTTCTAACTTGCATGTTGCAACATTCAGAAAGCAACATTCAAAAATGCCAAGGTCTGAACTCAATGCAAGCCAAGACCAAGGCAGCGTGGTCCTCAGATTTTCAGCTGCAAGACTGCTGTCCATGGTTCTGAATCGCTTCTTGTATTTACGAAGCTGTTGCTTCATGGCGAAGATCATTATGGATCAGGTAATTTCTTACCCAAACAAGTCCTCAACTCTTGGCTTTCTCTTCCAAGACAACACACCTTCTAAGATTGTGGCAGAAGCAACTTGCACTTCTGGTGCAGAAAAGGGAACAAGGATGATCTGAGAGAGAGTTTCAATGGCCCTTGAGAAATGTAACTAATCCACCCCACCAGCTATCGTATACACTTCCTTAGGACCACACAGGCTTTTCCTCTTGATGCTTGTAATGAGCACACTGTACAATGCAGAAAGAAAGAGAGGAAAAGAGGCACCCATTTAAGGGGTTCCATAGCACAAAATATGAATCTCCCTCTTCCTTCCCTCAAGGCATAGAAGACTGGTACCTGCAGCTCTGGCACGTCTAGCCAGTCATCCTCCCCCTCCTCCTTTACACCCTCCGCCCAACTGGCCCTGCCTGTAATCTCTTGTCCATCAGCAGTGCTGGTGTCCATCTCCCAGGCCCATAGTTTCTCTTGCCTGCTGCTCTTTCTCCCCATGCTGCTCTGAGGCCTGGGGAAAGACCTTTGATGGGCTTGCCCAGCAGTGATCCTTTTAAGAGTAAATGTGTTGCAGTGTCTTAGAATTATATATATACAAGGAAGGCAGTTTTAGTAATTCTGCTTTCTGTGTCCACACACACACACACACACACACACACACACACACACACACACGCGCGTGTGTGTGTGTGTGTGTGTGTGTGTGTGTGTGTGTGGACACAGAAAGCAGAATTACTAAAACTGCCTTCCTTGTATTTTTCTTGTGATGGTAGAATAGAGTCATAGTAGTGCAGATGAAAACAGACTGATATTCTGTGTGTTAAAAAGATTCTGAAGAGGCATTGTTTAATGGTTGTTGTGGGTTTTTCGGGCTCTTTGGCCATGTTCTGAAGGTTGTTCTTCCTAACATTTCACCAGTCTCTGTGGCCGGCATCTTCAGAGGACAGCACTCTGTGCTCTGGCATTGTTTACTTGATAACAAAGGGCTCAGGCAGCATTGAATGTGGGTTAAAAAGACTGTTGCTACTATATTTTATGAGGCATGACACTTGCATGTTTACAGGTTATCAACTGCACCACATCAGTCTGCTTACTAATGAACAGTGTAAGGAAAATTACAGTACTATAAACCAATTATTCTTAAATACAAGATTAATGCATTATATTATTCTGCCCTTAAAAATCACAAGCTACAGATTCTCATATATCAAGGCAGATCCCATAAAATGATCACGTAACTCCTATATCTTCTTCACCACTTCATTTTGAGTTCAGGAAACAGCTATATTACTGATGTCAATTTTGCTGGCTATTCTCAAAGTTAGATGATCACAGAATCACAGAATCATAGGAAAGTGAAGGTGGAAGGGCCATCAAGTCCAACCCCCTGTTCAATACAGGAATACAATCAAAGCATATCTGCCAGGTGATTATCTACGTTTTTCTTAAATGCCTCCAGTGCTGGAGCACTCACCAACTCCTGAGGTAACTGGTTCCACTGTTGTACTGTTCTAACAGTTAGGAAGTTTTTCCTGATATTGAACCAAAATCTGGTTTCCTTTAACCCAGTGCTATCATATCACCCCTCAATCTTCTTTGCCCAGTTATTTCAACCTTTCTTCATAAGGCTTGGCTTCCAGCCCCCTGATCATCCTTGTCACCTCCTCTGAACTTGTTCCAATTTGTTAGCATCCTTCTTGAAATGTGGTGCCCAGAACTGGACACAATACTAAAGGTGAGGCCTAACCAGTGCTGAATAGAGGGGGATTAGCACCTCAAGAGATTTGGAAACTATACTTCCATTGCTTCTATTGATGCAGCCTAAGATAGCATTTGCCTTTTTTGTAGCCACATCACACTGTTGGCTCATATTTAGTTTGTGATCTACGACAATTCCAAGATCTTTCTCGCTCGTAGTTTTACTGAGCCAGGTATCCTCCATCTTGTAACTGCAATTGGTTTCTTTTTCTGAGGTGCAGTACTTTGCATGTATCCCTGTTGAATTTCATTCTGTCGCTTTCAACACAGTGCTCCATCCTATCAAGTCCAAGATATTCATGAACTTTGAATAAGCAACTAGTTAATTAACTAGAATGCCACTGATGGTACAGAAATAGAAAAAAATTGAATTGTTTCTACTGTAGGTCTTCAAGTTACAGGTATATTACAGTTGCACATTAGTGAATCTATGTTATTGTGCAGCAGAGCAAATCAACATTCTATAAGGCAATTCTAAAAATTGCTTCTGTCCTCTCCCAGCAACCATGGTACAGATCATATACTCATCTTCTGGGATCCTCTGGCATGACATAATTCTACATGAGGGAAGTTTCTGTTTGAATTTGTGTATAGTGTATGTATACTTAAACATCTGTTTTAAAAAGCCAGGACATTCTAGTCTTCAAAAAAACCTCTGATTTATGATTGTGGGATATTCTGCTTCTGTATCCATGGATCAATATGCCCAGAAATGGTTCGATTTTGCTGCACAATAACATGCCCACACTGCCATGATGAGGAAGGATGCCAAGGTTTATGTAGGAAAGAGCAGCCTGAATGTTGGCAACATCAATGGCAGCAGTCAGGATGGTCTACAGGCTATCCTTTTGTGCTCACTACCATTCACATTTGTCAAAAACAGCCATAACAACTGCTTTCTGTTTGGGTGAGAAGGAATTAACTGATGATGAAAGAAAGGAGTCAGCTTCTGACATTTTCCCTTGCTTGGTGTCACTTTGTGAATGAACAACTGAATACTGTACGTATAACGGCTGAAATGCTGTTTCTTAGCATAGTAAGTCACAATCAGAGTAGGCCCATTGAATCAGATAGGATTTAGTAAGCCAGCTCCTCCATACATTCCACAGAGAGTCATGGTAAGCAACAGGATTTCTGCCAACATATCAGATCCAAAAGTCATGTATAGTCTGGGAAATGTAGAACAAAAAGGAGATGTTGCTTCGTTTTGTGTAATTTCTGGGTAGGTCTTAAACAAAAGAGAGGCCTTTGCAAATTCTTCCAATAGGTACTTCTATTCCTTGATTTACTCTTATCTAATATTCAGGACTGCTTCTTCTATTCTCCAGGTTTCTGTCTCATTCTCCAAATGAGAAAGGCAGAAGAATTTTTCCAAAGAAAGATTTGCGCTAAAAGAACAACAAGGTCTTATCTGATTGAGACAATTTTCTCAGATTGGATATGCTCATTCAAAGCAACTGTACCTACTCCCAAATAAATATGTATAGAATATTTGTTATAAAGATCTTGTAGTTCCATAATCCATAGCATTATTATTATTATTATTATTATTATTATTATTATTATTATTATTATTATTATTATTATTATTATTATTATTATTATTATTATTATCATCATCATCATCATCATCATCATCATCATCATCTTCTTCTTCTTCTTCTTCTTCTTCTTCTTCTTCTTCTTCTTCTTCTTCTTCTTCTTCTTCTTTACAAGGACATTCTTGAAGTCAAAACAGGGCATTCTATATGTGGTGAGGCTAAGGGGAAAGAAGTCAGAGGTCTCTCCCAGTTAAGAAAAAAAAGTAAAAGTTCTTCATTGTAAAAGGAACTACTCTATGGTAACATATTTAGGTGCTTTTTTTTTTACCATAGCCTTTGCTCTGGTATATTTGAAGACAGAAGGAATTCTAGGAATAAAGCAGGGTCCTCTCATTTTCTAATTCTCACAACCAGTACAAAGCATGCAAACCCAGAACACTTCTAAATAAAATGAAAATGCATTGGCAGAAATGTGAACATATTTAATTAAAAAGAATTGGGCTATGATCTTGGTCTTACAGTTTCAAGTCTCACCTTTTCCCTGAATCGCCTTAAGTCAGCATAATGTTTTTTAGCTGCAGAACTGTGAATTACAGCAGTAAGTTAACAGTAGGGCTGTTCCACGAACAAATGCAATACAAAATATAAAACAGTTTAATGCTTTACGCTTCATTTAAATTCTAACAAAATGACTTACTTGGGTCCTTTTTAAGGAGAAAGGTGGGATTACAATATTTTAAATAAATAAATAATTTTAAAAACTCAAAATCTATAAAAATGGTACAATGACCATTTTTTCTCCTGTACTTTGGCACAAGCTATAAAAATATTAAGTACTGGAAATCACAAAAGGAGCACTCCTTGATATAATACTGTTGGGCTGTGTTTTTTAAGGTCAATGCAGCTTATGATAATGAATATGGAAAGGTTATTATTGTTTTCTTTCCTTGATTCCCCACTGTTCCAAAATTTAAAGAATAGAAAGGTCACTAAGCAATGTTCCTAAGCTAGTTTAGAATTTATTAATATATTGGTAAGGTAAATAAACAGGAGAATAATATCATATACTCTAGACACAGAAAATTTCTCCAGTGGCATCTTGGTTGTAAAGCCTTTTGGATTCATTTTTTAAAAGAAGTATACATTCCAGAAAGAAAAGGAACAATATTAATATCATGTACTGAATATTACATAAACATGTAGAAATGGAAGAGATTCTTACAATATAAAGAGCCACTTAGGTCATTGCCACAAGCAAAGAAAAAGCATTTCTACATATCCTTTAAAAAACTGTGCCATATGACAATTGAAGTCTGCAAGATAAAGTGTGAAGGTTTAAGACTGCACTTCATTATGTTTGTAGTGAACTACTATATAATTTTTTTCCTGAATGAACAAAATGCGCAGCTTTGAGAACTAGTGCTCCACTGCTTTTATTAGGTATTAGTTATAAAAGTTACAATAGCTTTCACACAGTTGATGCTGCACTTGCACTCTGCATTAAAGTGAAGTCGCAAAACAGAGGACCAAATAATATAGCAGGATTGTGCAATATTGCTAAGCCCTTGCTCATTAGGCATGATTAAAAAGCAAACCTAGCATTTAAAAAATGTCATTCTTGAACCCCGTACATGTTTGATGTAAATTATAGAGAAATTTGATGAAAAATAAATGCTTCTTGTCTCACTCTCATCTCAGCTGGGGGTGAAGAACCTTGCAGGTCTTTGAAATTCTTCATTAAGATTTCTTGTCCAGATAAAACAGCCCAATGGTCAAGGATGAAAAAAATTTCACATTGCTGTTTTAGCTTCTATAACTTTCATGCACATTTGCCTCAACTTGGTAGCCCATCTCTAACATTTTGTTCTGTTTATTCGCAACTGGTCCTATAAAGTTAGTCTGGATTTGCTGGATTACATACTGCACTGCATGGCACACAATAAAACATGGATGAAGCAGAGCTACAGGCTATATATCACTTGGGTCAGGCCCACAGGGATGTAGTGGAAGATCTGGTATGGATTCTGCAGAAGAAAATGGCCAAATGGTATTCCTCAGACATTACTGTGATCCAGCTTGCTGAAAATGACTTCAGTGATAGGATGTCAATCTCTCTTTGGCCAAATGGCATGTCTGGATTGTAACTACATACGTTTTCTGACATACAATCTCCTCTGGTATGCTGAAGGAACTAGCATGAAATGGGATATTCTCTTAAGAATATATAATGGGTCATGGAAAATAGTGAATAGGGCAGGACATTCCACCTTGATTTGTAGTAGTGAGGTGATTTGGTATCCAGATGTTTCTCACAAAGAATCTTATCTTGATACACCAGATGGCCTTTGCTTTTCAAACAAGAACCTTAGCAATAAGCTAATACCTATTGATCTGCTGCAGTTCTTCAACCTCCATGGTGTTGGTAGCAAGTTAGGCTAAAGGGACACTTTCCTCCTGTGGTGTCTGGACTATGGGAAGAGATCATAAGCAAGAGGCAGATGGAGATATGACATCGTAAGCCATAAAACAACATATTGTGCAACCAAGGTCATGTTTGCTCCAGAGGATGACTTGATACCTGTGTTATCTAAACAGGTAGTTGGCTGGATTCCCATCATTCCCAAATGAACTTCAGATTGTTCTGCGAGCAGATGTGCCATCAGATCCTCTCTTTTTTCCTGTTCTTGTGCAGCTAAATTCCGGGAGCTAAGGATATCAGCTATATCCTGTTTAAATTCACAAGCTGTGTTAGGTTTTAGAATTCTTGTACCTCCCACTTCCAGATAAGCAGAAAGGATATCAGCAAACTTGTAGACTCCAAACTGAAACTGTGCTATTTTAGTGTCACAAACCATCTCCCATTTTGGGTGATATCCAGCAGGTTTGCTGGAGTGAATCATACAGTGTGAATGCATCCTAAAACTTGTTTGATGAAATGAATCATGTACACTGCTAGCTTATACCATAGCCCAATGCTGTGCATCTACTGCAGCCAAAAGTTTATATCATTCTATCACAACTGGATTTTAGAAAAACAGCATGAGAGAGATTTAAAAGACAACAGGGAAGAGAAAGGGGAAATTGAGTATAATACAAAGCAACATTATGATGCCACATCTAATTGGCAATATTCCAATGAAACCGAAATGTTAGCAACAAATAACAAGACACCAAATGATATATACAAACGTTTCCAAAACAAAATCCCTGGCTAAATTTGACTTTTTTGTCAGTACTTCAATCAGCACTTTAGCTACAGGTGTATCGCATATAACACCGTATAATCTCATTTCCCCCTACAGGGCAGTATTTTGATTACCATGAAACAGAAGAAACCTTTAGTGACATCTTTATTAGACCACTACAAATCAATAAAAACAAAAATGCTAGCTTTCAACCCACTGAAATCTTCGTCAGGCTGAGCACTTCTGCTTTTTGGATGGAGCAGAAAAAACATGAAAGTTCCAAAGGTCATGGTAGAGGTCGGTGACAGCTCAGTTTCTTAAAATCAGCTTCAAAATGCAGACTGCAAATACAAGTTGGGAGTGCAAGATTTCCACCCCATCACGACATTCAGGGTTCCTACTTATTATCTCTTTTTTTTCATTTAATAATTCTGGGTTTTCTTTACAATGGAGCCAAGTACATATAGTGACATCCATAAAACCTCTAATACAGTAATTCTAAAGATAATCTTGGAAAATCTCATAACGCAATCAGCAGCCAAAAAAGGAGGGCTCTAATCTTAGAACTGCACAGCTGGAAGGGACCCTATGGATCAATTAGTCCAGCCCCTGTCAAAGAGGCACAGTGGGGAATTGAACTCCCAAAATTATGCACTGCACACAGTTCAGCAGATTAATGCAGCATCAACCCAGTTTGAATGTCTCATTTTGTCTTATGCCAGGATCTATGACAACATTAAAATGGAAAAAAAATGCACCGTTTGTATTTTGTGATTTACCCTGGTTATGCTCCATTTCCTAAAAAATTGTTTGGTTTGTTTGCATAAAAGCTTGTACCTAAAAAAGAAAAAAGTTTTTGTAGAGGGTAAGCGTCATACATTGCTCAATAACCTAATTTTCCTCTTTAGTTACCAGGGCTTCTTTATTTATTTTTAACCATAAATCTGTATGGCTGAACATCTTCACTTATTCACACAGACAGCATGTTAATTTCAGATCCTGTTTCGTTTAGCAAAACTAAATGTGACCCTTCATCAGACCTTTTTTTGGAAACTTCACTGGGCCATTTAAGGTATATATGGATGCAACTGAATAGCTGCACAACATTAGCGGTTGCAAAAAACCAAACTCTTCATTTGTATATAAATAAACATACAAAATGCAGAAAGAATGGTGTTCTTGACATACCCCCAGTCAGCTCTCTCCCCTTCCCACAAGGAGCTAACAAAATTAAAAAGAACACTTGATCTTTTCTAAATCCTTCCATTTCAGCCTTCTCTCCACCAGAAAGCATATCACTACAGTATATTAATTGAAAGGCAGCTCAAATTGTAACATGAAACCTAGAGAACAGGCAAAGGCAACTGAGCAAGCAAAACATTTGAGCTTTTAATGTATTTTCCATTTGAAGTTTATACACAGAAGCTTGGATATCTAGACCCAAGGGGAAATGTGCATCTTGGTACCACAAATTGCCATTTCTAGTCTATGTAACAAAGAATCACCATTTTAAAAAATGCTCAGCTATAATAGCAGAGTTTGGGATGTAATCGCTTAGGTACTGCCTCAGACCACAGTGGCACAATAATACTATCCAGCTGAGTTAGTCTCTGAAGATCATTAGAAATGAGTACCAATAAACATACACACCACCATCAGATTAGCAAACTGGTAACCATAGCAACCATGGGTCAAGAGAGCTTGCCTGCATTCAACATTAATTTAGAAAAAAAAAATCCCTGAGTCTCCTTGGAGTCAGTCCTGTGAAACACAAGTGCTTGCAGCTCTCTAATCTGTGGCTCCTTTGAAAACCCATCCAGCATACACTAAAAGCTGAGCCAATTAACTTTAACAGAATTGGGAGAATTGCAGAGAATCTGGCAAGGCTGTGTTTACCAATTAGTCCCCACCTCATTCCCTTGCAATCCAAATCTTGCACACCATGCAACAAAATACAACAGTGATGCTGAATATGAAACTGTTAATTGCATTTCCAGAGACACACAGCTACAAGGTGAAACTAATCATACACATGATAACTGAGTTTTGCCACCTACAGTGCCTCAGTACCGCAGGCAACTCACTAATCTGTTTTAAAACAGCCCCTAAATACACATTTGTGTGTGCACACTTCTTTCCTTCTTTCTTTCTTGCCTAAAAAATAGACCTTTGTGTACTGCATAGAACATTTAGGAAGACAAAAAAAAACCCCTAAAAAATAAGCTCCAACTCAGTAAGCAATTGCAGTCAAAATCAGAATCCACAAGCCCAAATTGGGATTTTATATGGCTGAATAAATACACTTACATACATGTGGAAAAATGCTTACCACTGTATATGAAACAAAATCAAAAGAGTATCTGTAATGAATATTTCTTTGTACCTCTTGACTGAAGGAAGGACATCCTATGTGTCACATATTTTTATATAAACACTATATGCATTATTAGAACATCAGGGAAGTAAAAAAAGCCTTGTGACCAACAGTTAAGAATCTGAAAAATCTACTCATTCTGAAAGGTTAACAAGTATATGGACATCTCATGCCTAAAACTCTCAAGCCTTCCTTTGCCAGTCGCTGCAGATTAAACCAATTTAGCTTCTAAGCTCTTGCTTAAAGTCACAGTAAAATGGCTATGTTTGAATATCCTGCATGAATAAGATCTGATATTCAAGTAAGAAAGACTGCTCTTTGACAAAGTGCAGGAAGGCAGAATACATTAACCTATTCTGTTACAAGTTTTATTTTCCAGTTATTATATGACTAGCATGAATTTACATACTCTTAAACAACTGGATGTATTTTTCTTTGCCATCATATAAAACCGTATATTAAACTGCATGAAGAATATTGATCTCTGTCTAAATAATGGAAATATTAATAAACTCCTTGATTATAAGATAAGATTTGTGGGATTCAAATCTACACAGGGAATTCCTCAAATTATTGATCTGAGTGACACCCCTGATTATCTTGGCTACTAAAAGCAACTACAGTACTTTTTAAATGAATCTGAAATATATGAGTACCAATGTTGGCTTCTGTTCAACCACAGTCAGATCAACATTTTAATATTCCTTTATTGTCTAACACCAATAGAAAAACTATTTTCTCTAATTGTTTAATCCACAGTACACTCCTAAAAGAAAATGGGAAAGCAATATAACCAGGGACATAAGTGTGCTCACGTTGCCTACCAGCTCTGAATTTGCCACTGATATCTCACAGTATTCTGTCTCTACCTGCAGTACAAGTTCTCTATTTCCTTCTTTCCATGCAAAGGTTGGGAATGGAGGGTGCTCAGTACACTATATTAGAGTAAGACTGGACTCTGGCTCACTCTGTCTGGTGCTACAAAAGCAACAGGTAAAAAACTTCCTATCCCTCCTTTCAGTCCTGAGGCTGCCTAGGGCATCTTTTTGTGCCAGGGAAGCCTTTTGGAGCCTCGGGATGCCAAACAGTTGGCCTTATCAACTACACAGGTTAATTGTGGAAAAGGCTGAACACTCCCTCTTGACAGTCAACTTCATTCATTCATTCATTCATTCATTCATTCATTCATTCATTCATTTGCGGGTGCATGTGCACAGGCACCAGGCCCAGCTTCTATGCAAGGAGCTAGGCCTGCTATCCATCAGGAAAGTGTACATTGTGGTGGCAGCTTCACGATAAGGTAGAAAGGTGAGGGTGGCAGTGGGAGGAAGGGTGGACAATCCATCTTGCCAAAGCAAAACAAAGTGCTGAAGGGAAAAAAATTCAGCACTTCATTTTGTTTCAGGAAAACAATATCCCAAACTACAAACCAAACCACAAACCAGCCCAGTTAGTGGTTTTTTTCTGGTTCATGTTTTGATTCGTGCCCGTCTCTAATATTGAGATCTCATGGCATCCCATGACATGGTCCAAAGGAAACCATTCATTCATTCATTCATTCATTCATTCATTCATTCATTATTTATTTATTTATTTATTTATTTATTTATTTATTTATTTATTTATTTATTTATTTTATACCCCGCCTATCTAGTCATTTCGACCACTCTAGGCGGCTTACAACATAAGGATAACAAGTTCTTTAAAAATTTATAACAATTAATTAATTAAATGATTCTATAAGATGGGAAAAATAAAAATAAATCAAATAAAGGGGGGGGAAGGAAAGAGGACAGGAATTAACTGGAAGGGAAGGCCTGCCTATACATCCATGTTTTTAGTTTGTTCTTAAAAGTACCCAGCGAGGGTGCAGCGCAAATCTCCAGAGGTAGGTTATTCCAGAGACGAGGAGCCACCGCCGAGAAAGCTCGGTTTCTAGTTCTTTCTTTCCGGGCCTTCCTCAGCATCAGGCTCCTCAGCCTCACCTCCTGGCTCGCGCGGGTGACATGGGTAGAACTAGTTGGGAGTAAGCGTTCCGCCAAGTATCGAGGTCCTAAACCGTTTAGGGCTTTAATTTAATTTAATTAGCTAAAAGAACAAGAGGACTTCATACTTGAATGTGTCCAGAAGGCCAATGGATTTTAAATTTCCAAGTGAGGATGCAGAGCTGATAGCTGAGGCCATTTATTTATTACCCAAGGTCTCTTAACACAGGACAGAAAACAGAAGGTACCTCTAGAAACCACAGGATAGCTGTGTAGAAGGTTCTAAGTCAGGGCTCTGTCCCTCTAACTTCCTGCCAAACCTTAACTAAAAAACGAAGGGGCATTAAGCAAAGTTGCCTTACTATTTAAGTGTTAAGTTAAGCCCGAACAAGAAGCAGCTCCCTAGAGCCTACTATCTGTGGTGTAATACTTGTCAGAGTGGTGCAGTTTTATCAGCATCTGTTCCAGAAGCTCCTTATTCCGGTCCCAGCAGACAAGAAAATCAGGCAGAGACAATAGACTTCTAGCAACTTAAGTCTATTTACAAATACGTACAACAGCAACAGCATTACAGTCCACAACCATTTACATTAGCCAAGAGAAGAAATCATTACACAATGTCCATATATACTATCACTGTCCAATTGGTTGTTAGAGACATTTCATCCTCTTCACCTTTAAGATGTGTATTCCAGTGTCCTTGTCAAGCACACCTGCTGACACTTTGTACATGATCTCTGTGCTTAGTGTTCATGGCTGTAAAATTGAAGTTCCATTTTATTTGGCTTATTTTCTATAACCTGACATGAAATGCTGACCATTTCTAGATACTTCCGTGCCCTTTCAAGATTTGTTCAGCATTCTCCAGACTGTCACGCTGCTCCAGCATAGAAAACTGAAGGAGGTTCCATCTGGGTACACTAAACGCTGTGCGAAATGAGATGCTAATTTCCAGCCAGATAAAATGGTACGAGGTATGGCCAAATATGAACCGAGCTGCTAACCTTACTGGGCCTGGAGACCAAGTTACAGGCCACAAAAATAGAATCATAGCACAAAGGGCCATAGCTAAGTAGCAGAACATACACATTGCATACGAAGTTACCAGGTTCAACTCCTAACGTGTGTCATTTTAAAAAAGTTCAGGTAGGATGGAACAGACTTCTTTTGGACACTCGAGAGTCTCTCACAGAGTAGACAAGAATGGGTAGACCTATGTCTTAAGACCTGGTCTAAGACATATTACCTTTTACTTTCCATTTTTAATCTTTGCATTGTTGTATCATCTTGATGCTCACACTGCTGAGAATCAAGTTGATTTCTTACATATTTACCACACACTCTTTGTTTAAAAGGCCTTGGGCAAGAATGAGCATCACAAAGTCACAGAATCAGTGTGAGGAAGGAATAATAACCAGCACCAGAGTCAAAGAATTATTATAGAACTGGGTATATAGAGTGGTGAAATGCAGACGCTAATTTAAATCTAGATCAGAATCTCTCTCCTTTATATTTTCTCCTGTCTCCTTTTATTCTCCACTGTCCACATCATCCCCTTGTCTTTGCTGGGGGAAAGGGGAGATCATTATTGACAATTCATGTGGCATTTCAGTATCAATAGCATTTTGAGGGGAACGCTACTTTCAAAAGATTCTGTGCTGGTATAAAGCAAGTTCAACCGCTTCAGTATGCCAAATGCATATCATGCTGTGAGCCATCACAGCAGTACACTAGTATTGATTTAGATACAGACCAGAGGATTGGTATAGATAGACAGGGCACAGTGTGCTTTCTGATGCTTATGCATTATTTAGCTTTCATTGTTTCATCTGAAGTTAGTGCCCATATAGATCTTTAAAATGACAGAATTTATAGGCAATATAGCTATAGCATGTAAACCTATAACAAATGAGAGATGAGTATCATACAACTTGACAGAGCAACAGTTTGTAATGGTACACTATCTTCTTTGTCTTGGATAATATATTTTCCTGAAATCATGTAATATTATAAACTGTAATAAAAAAAAATAAAACACAGATTTCTCATTATCATTACTACCACTATAACTAATATTGCGACTGCTGTTTAAGCACTAAAGTTGGTAAAGAAGAGTAAAAGACTGGCGGATGGAAAAAAATGCAAGGCAAAATAGAATATTAGTTGAGTTTACTGGACAAATGAAATGCCCAAACAAGAAGTTGAGTTTTTTTTTTAAATCAGTATTTTAAAAGTCAGCAAGGGAAAAACTGAGACTAGATTACCTGTCACTAGTGAACTGTCTATACTACCTTGAAGGTGCTCGGTCTCCTCTGATCTCAGGGGCAAAGCAGGGTCAGGCCTGCTTAGTGCATACATGGGTAGTTATCTCTTCCTTTAGATTCTGAGGTACAAGCAAAATAGAAATAAAAAGTAAAAATAAAAAGGAAAAGTAAAAAAAAAAAGAGAGAGAGAGAGAGAGAAACTTGGTGGCATCTTAAACATTTACTTTTATCTTTTTTATGTGAGTTTTCATAGACAAGTCCACTTTATCAGACATAAGAATGTGAGATGGTTGTATAGGTCCACCATATGAAAAGGCAATTTGTGAGAAGACATACTGGATAAGCACTATGGCATATAGTTTGGCTATGAATAGGACCCACACATCATTGGTGATGGTGTGCCAGGTGTTGAGATGTGGTGATAGAAGTGGAATAACCTGGTCAATGAAAAAAGGACCGTGGACCTTGATTGGGGAGAAATTAAATATGTTGCTTGTACTTCCTTTTCTGTCTTTTCAATGAATTGATTGATTTTTTTTTTGGACTTATATACCACCCCATAGCGCTACAAGCACTCTCCAGGCGGTTTACAATTTAATTATACAGGCTACACATTGATGGGCCTATATTTTGACTTCTGAGAAGATAGTCTGTAATAATGTGATGCAGTAGCAGGGATGTTTTTGTTTGCCCCATAGCAGAATGACAATTTGCTACTCTTATTTCGAAGGCCATGGTGAAATAAATTCTTCTCCCTATTATATTCCTCTTACACCCTCCTCTATTGTTTAGAGAGTTGTAGTAGCATCCCTTTGACCTAGGCTCCACAATGATGGAGTTGGGCTGTGGATGCTTCAATAGGGAAGTTGCTCCCTTACTGTGAATCTTATACAGATGTTCAAGCTATCTTGAAGTTAGTGACAAAGTTGATGGTTTCTGTCATGGTTCCTTTATTACGTCTAAGAGTGATATACTCAGTGCAGTGCGAAATGGAAACCTTTAAACCTCCTGTCTATCTGTCCAATTTAACACTCCCTAAATTTAGAAGAGCTTTTACTCTAGAGAGATTAAGTCTCCTGCCCTCTAAACTTTTAGAAGTATCCCCTACATTGAACATTTATGTCCCTGCAATGGGGAAGAGATTGAATCTGTGGGACATGTTTGTTACACGGCTCATTTTATCAAGATCTGCTAAGGTCTTTTCTACTGTCCATTCTACAGAAATTTCCTGGGAGAAATACAAATTTCTATATAACTTTGCTGCTTTCAGAGAAAGTCCCAGATATCACTCTCAAAGTGGCTAAATATTGTGCTGCTGTAGTATCATACCGTATCCTCCTATTCTTGGAGGCTACTGGTCACCCTGGCCTAACGTTATGACAATGAACCTTCAATGATGCAATAACATCTTTTGGCCTATGTTTTATCTGAGCTTGTTTACTATCTTATTAGATGTCTTAAAAGAAGATGTTAACATGGAAGTTAATGTTCTATAATGGATCGCCTGTTTTTAGAGGTTATGGAAATTATATTTTAATGGTAGTAATATTGCTGGTTTTTGACTGTAAATAAACAACTGATTGATTGAATCTGTACAGGATCAGATCTAAATAGTGGCTGTTGCTGAGCCTGTAGTTGCAAAGATTTAGTCATTCTGAGAATTAAATAGGATCTGAAATCCAAAGAAAGGGAAGGAAGGCTCGTGTCTCCCACATCAGAATCTGGTGTTGTTACCAACCTAGATGGTGATTCATCAGAAAGTTTGTTGTCTGAGTCAATGTTTTGCAATTTGGAATTGTTATCCTGGTTTGCTCTGCAAAAGGCAGGGAGTCCTTGCCATTGAAAAAGAAGCTGGTGCATTGATTATAGATTTGTTTTTTTCTCTCTCTCTGTATACTCTGATCTAGTCTGTTCCCTTATTCAGGCCCACAGAGGCTCAAAATCAAGGGTGTATTCCTTGGACTCAGACCCAAAGATATGCCAACAGTGTTTAATACTCTGTGCAATATGTTTAGGACTAGTAAACAAGTAATTTTTAAAGTGCAAGAAGGAAGGAAGGAAGGAAGGCAGGCAGGCAGGTGTAATAGCACTGACACTATTTATTTATTCTTAATTCATTTTGTCAGTTATTTCAGCACGTAGACCCTAGGTTTCTAAGGAGACCAATACCTAGGTATATGAATGAGAGAGGAAGAGAAAATAAAGAGAAGTATTCAGCTTTCGTTGGTTATTGTTGCTCCCACTGGAGAGGAGAAACAGAAGCAAAACCACGTGTTTCTTCTGAATGATGCATTCCCCATTTCCTTAAGAAAGGAAACTGACCAAGAGAAGCCCAATTATATATGTTCCACATCTATCTTTAAAGTCTTAACATATTAAAATATTGTTAATGCATGAACAGAGAGTGTGATGTCTCCTTCTTACTTTAAAGCATTTAGATAAAAGGCAAGCAGAGCACAAACGAAACCCTCCAGAAGAGGCCCCCTTCAGCCAGCTGCATGTGCAGATGCCTCCCAAGCAGTGTTTCATCTCAACTGCAGATGAGGAGGCACTTGTTAAAGAAAGGAGGTTAAGAGACACCAAATGCAGTTGACAGTTTCATACCGCAAACTATTCTAAAAACAAAGTGTGCAAAAGACAAAGATGTTGACACTGTTTACAGTAACACTATTTAAAATGTATTAATTAAACTCAGAGCCAAGCTAAAAAAAGGAAGAGGTTCTTTGAAGCTGTAAAGTTCTAAATGCCAAAGGAAGCTTTGAAGTTTCTCAGCTGCTCTTGTTTCACACTCATAACACATGAGGACCCTATGCAACAATAAAGCTTTAACTTCCAAACGGGCATTATCCATTGGTTCCACCATTAATGGGAAACTAAGTTTCGGGCTGGAGAGCAGCAGAAAAGGTTATGTATCATTTGATGCACAGGCAAGCCTATGATTATCTAGGAACATTAATTTTCACCACAGCCTATTATCACAGATGTAATTTTATTACGAGTACTAGCAAATACAATTTTGCATACATCGGAGCTCCTGACTGCCACATCAAATCCTCTCTCTCCCATTTTCATAAGATTGAAGTATATGAGGGGAAATTCATAAACAAACATGTAGGGGGTTCAGAAACAGCTGTAAAGATCCCCAGACAAAACACAGTAAGACAGTTGTGATGACTAGTAAGTTCCAAACATTTCAGATATGTCATTTTCAATGAAAAATGCAAAGTTCTGCTCCTTCATGACAGCTGTTGGAAAAAAAAAAACCTTCATGCTGCAATTATGTTAAAAGAGACTAAAGCTCACATAATCTTCTATTCCAATTTTATCCATACTTTTGTCGTGAATTTTTTTTCTTTAAAATGATAGGCACACCTACTAGACTATTCATTCCATTTATGTAAATGTATTGTTGACTTTGTCTTCAAGGCAATGTACAACAATAAAATTAAAAACAAATCCTAAATGCATTAAACATCACAACCACACAGTAACAGAAACAACCAACCAGCCAGCCAATGAAACAGGGAAGAAACAGAAAGACTGAAAAGTAATGTAAACTGTATTTTCACATTTTAGAGAAATGTGAAATTTAATGTGAATTTAAAGTTGCTTTAAACCTGGCTGTTTAAATCCTGTTCATGTAAGTTCCACGTTATAAGGCAGATGACATCATCAGCATTTTAAAAAATATTATATATTTCCCCCCTCCCATCACAAAGTCTCTACAGATCTCGAGTAATCTCTTTCACCACTGGGAACACCTGGGGGCCAATGGCCAGGATGGAAAAGTCTTTACCAAAAATCACCACTGCTAGGATGACTTTAACAGCAGTGGCAATTTTCAATAATGAACAACTTTCTTATCCCAACCCTCAGTCCCCATGGGTTCATGATGATTAAAAATGATTACTCAAGACTCATAGAGACCTTGAAACGGAAGAAGAAAATGTTTAATTAAAAAAATTGCTATGCTGGTGACCTCATTGCCTTTAAACTCCAGAACAAGAGTTCAGCCAATGTGTTCACATTTTATACTAGGACATCTAAACATTTTACCACAGAATGGACACTGTTAGATACTGCTATCCTTCAGTGTGTTATGAAGGATAGCAATTTGGAGCCTTGTTGCTCTTCATTGTCAAACCACTTTTGACTTTAGACAACCCTATGAACTAGTGACTTCTGGAAGGTCCTATCATGAACGGCCCTGTCCAAAACTCAAGATTGTAGCTTTCTTTGTTGATTAAAAACACCTCATGTTTGGTCTTTCTTGTTTTCTGCCACCTTCAACATTTCCCAACATTCCTGTCTTTCTCAGTGAGTCTTCAGGTTTGATTTGATCTAGAACCCACTAATTCCTTTTGGGTGGTCTGTGGCAGCTGCAAAGCTCTCCTCCAACACCACATTTCTACAAATCATTTTTTCCTCTTAGCTCTTCTTCACTGTCCAGTATTCAGATGTATATACAGGAAAGAAATATCACCATCTATGGATGTGAGAGCTGGACAGTGGTCCAGTTCTGGATCTCTTGAATTCCAGAAAGTTTCTTGAGGAAAGATGTTCCTTTTAGCAGTATTTGCTGCTAGCCAGATTATGCACATTCACAATATTTTGCTATAACAGCCAGAGCTTTACCTAATTGTTCCTCTCACAACTGTGTGGAGATGGATTTGGTCTATTGCAGATTCCAGTGATGCCACTTGGACTTGGACTAGTTGACTTATATTTCCATTCTCTCCCTCCCTCCCTCCCTCCCTCCCTCCCTCCCTCACACACACACACACACACACACACACACACACACACACAGAGAGAGAGAGAGAGAGAGAGAGAGAGATAACCCACTATCATTTCCAGTTTGGAGCAAGGTGAAGTAGGACCTAAACGGACTTATTAAGCCATAGGAGGACAACAGCCCTTGACACAGACAATAGGCTAAATATTTTAACAGATATATAATTAATTGAGCTTGTTAATAGTTGTTTTCACACACACACACACACACACACACACACACACACACACACACACACACACACACACACACACACACACACACACACACACACACACACACACACACACACACACTCTGTCTAGACAAATTGAGGCTAAAGGTAGGGCTGGGTTCAGAGTCAAGCTGATGTGAACAGCACACAGCCAGTCCAGAATCTGGAACTGGTTGGGTATTTCAGTTTTTAAGGCACCAGCACTGACTATGTTATCGAACATAGTTTCATTGGTCTGACCAATAAGATACTGGCTACTGACATCCCTACATATGAGAATATAAACTTCCAATTTGATTGTGAAAAGCTACACATATTGTTCCTTATCAAACATAAAAGAAACTTCAAAGAGAGACAAAAGAAGAACTGTACATAAATTGTCTCTCCCTACCTGATGACTTTAAATTTCCTGTCAATTCTGATGTCCAACTGCTTTAGGGTCAACTCTCAACCCCAATATCAAATAAAAACAGCCTGTTCTGAAATCTCTGCCTATTTCATAGTTTTTCTCCTCAGCATTTTTAAACTCTGAAGTCTTTTAACTTTAGAACTTCAACTGAGTGGAGCGTAGGCTTTCATGGAAATATTTTGTGGAAGAGGGTACTGTCCTGTTACAGTTCATGTTCAAGCTGCAGAACACTGCGCAACATGACCACATCTGTACCTATCTTGGCACATCCTTTGCCAGGAATATGGATGTGCGGGAATGGGAACAAAATTTTACTCTGAAGTTCAGATACTTGCTTGAGCCACAGGCTGTCTGCAGGGCAGATGCAATTTGCGCTCCAGAATCTTCATGTTGACAGACAGCTGGAGACACATCCAAAAAAAGTTACTTGGAACAGGTTACTTCTTTTGCCAGGGCATTAAAAACTTATAGTTCAAAAGTGACATAACAAGCAAGGATATAGGTATAATGAGCAACATGGCCTAGCCACTTTTAAAGTTTTAAAGAGTTGGCATTTTCAGAAGCAATTTGACCAGAAATCTTCAAGTTTTATGCTGTTCTTTTAACATACCAATGTCTGGGTGTATGTGAAAATAAATATGCATGTTTTAAAGTAATAGAATGTAATGGAAAAAAGTGGGAAAATACAACAAATTACCTTTTGGAGGCCATTGTAAGTAATGAACATGAATTGTTTTTACTTTTAATTTCTTTAGAATGGTTATAGCAAAGTTTCTATTTTCTTTGAAACATAGGGGCCTATATTGTGTTCAATATTGTACTTATGGGAGTAGAGCTTCAATTTCAGAATTTGCTGTGGTGGTCTCACAATATGCTGTTTGTCATATGACTGGATCACAAGGTCTGGCAAGTGACCAGAACTTTGCTATATCCCCAGAACAGCTTCTGCATTTGGACAAATAAATATTTAATATATTTAATATATTTATTGGCCATAACCTATAAGAATTGGTCTTATCCATCTGATAAGGAATATATGGTTTTAAGGAACAACCTATTCTTATCATGTCAGATGTTTCAGCCTGCTCAAGTGTTAAGCTCATCAGGCAAGGCCTTTCTCTTGGTCTCACCAACCTCCCAGGTGCATTTGGTGGGGACATGAGACATGGTCTTCTCTCTTGCTGCTCCCCAGACTCAGGAACTCCCTCCCACAGGAGACTAGACAAGTCCTATCTTTACTGTCCTTCCACAAGCAGGTGAAGACCTTTCTCTTCAGACAAGCTTTCTTTCCCTTAGTGACGGGCTGCCTGAGCAGGGCTTTTTAAAAGGATTGTTGCACCTTACTGCTTTGAATATATTCTGGTGTTGCTTATGTTTTTTAGTATAGTATTTGTTTTATCCTTTTTAGTATTTGTATACTCATTGTTATTAGCTTTAGATACCATCTTTTAATGATATAAGCTGAATATCTATTTATCTGTCTGTCTATAAAATTCCTATTTACTAATGTATGGATATTTCTTATATGCTGTAGCTAGTGTTTTGGGATATTTCGTATTGATTCTATGACCTGATAATGAACATTTACTTTGATTCTCACTGTCATTATTTAAAAGTGAATTCACACCACCAGCTGACTGACTCTGTTCATTTAAAGGCAAGGGACTGTGGATTGAATTCAATGGCATCAATTTGCCCCCCTTCAATATACTGCCTGGTGTATAAAAACAGCATCAAATTATTGTTTATCAAAACTATCAATTAACTTTCCCATCCCCCCTGCAACCTCCACAACACATCAGAGGGGTACAGAGTGGGCTACAGCAGTGGTCCCCAACCTTGGGCCTCCGGATGTTCTTGGACTTCAACTCCCAGAAATCCTGGCCAGCAGAAGTGGTGGTGAAGGCTTCTGGGAGTTGTAGTCCAAGAACATCTGGAGGCCCAAGGTTGAGGACCACTGGGCTACAGGATCGGAGTAGAATTAAAAAGTTCCCTTGCATGAATGGAAGCCTGCTCTTAACATGTTGAAGTCAATCTTGCAATAAAGAAGGCCCTCTAATTTTAATATTGTCAAAAACAGTCAATGCTAGGACAGTAACATGTTGGAGAAAGGGAATTACTATAATGACAGCATTTTGCAGTCAAAATTGGAAAGCATAGGGTAAATCTGTCAATTTGTAAGAGTGAGAATCTAACTATTCTGCCAGTTGCCACAATGTAATACTGAGTTAAGCAGTCAGTGATGGATTGGGGCCATGAGGTGAAGACTGACACATATTTTGTTCAGTTCTATGTCATATTTTCAAAGTCCTGAACATGTGGAAGTCTTTATATTTGTGCATTAGAATTAATATATAATATTGATAACAAAGTGTCTCAGCCGGTCTTCCCCATTTTTCCACCCCATCACTCTTTTTTTTGCTTGTTTGTTTAAATGAAGATGACAGAGGAAACCAGTATATATAATATGGTGGCAGATTAAGCATGCCTCCTGTAAATTTATAAGTAAAAACTACATACGGTATCATAAACAAACAGTCAAGTTGCCCAGCCTCAATAAACAGATTTTCATGTGTAAACTATTCAGAATCACAAAGGCTTATATTTAAATTCTTCTCAATGACTACCTGAATAAAAATAGAGGGGAGGCAGGAAAGGTAATATTACTCATGCATGAAGTGAGAGAATGAATATAGACATTTGTCTCTCTTTGTCTCGGAAGAAAAACTATTGACAAGAGATTTCTCCATCTGCATATGCAGCTGTCACGTCAGATTAGCTCATCAGGTAATGGAAATTTGGCCTCTGATCCAGAAAAGGTCCCTTTGCGCTAAAGAATTGAGACTGTTTCAAAGAGATTGTATTATCTTAGACAGCAGGATTAAATTAATATGGGATTGGCTGCTACTGGAAGAACTTTTTTGTTTAAAATATTTCCTAATGGTTTTTATGCATACCAACCACTTCTCATAAGTGATCTTATGTGACATTTGTTCAGTACTTTTTGACCTTCTGAAACTATGAAAAAAAACAATGCAAAGTATAAAATACCACAGGGGAAAAATACAGTGAGCAGAAGGTATTACAAAAGCAACTACTTTGTCCAACCTTAGTTTTTATTGGAATATGCCCACAAACAATAGTTGTCCAATGTTGTTACTGTTTTGTGCCATCAGGTCAGAATGGACTTACAGTGGCTGTAATAGGGCTTTCAAGGCAAGTGAGATATTTAAGGAGTGGTTTTACCAATTCCCCACATCCCAGTAAGTATCCACAGCTAAGCATGGGTTTGAATCCTGGTTTCCTAAATCTTAGTCCATAATTCTCTCTCTCTCTCTCTCTGACTCTCTCTCTCTTAACCTATGCATTACACTCAGATAATATATACATTTTATGATACTAAACCCCTTTGCAAGCTTTCTGGCTGTACTTGAGGAGAGAGCAAAAAAGGTGGGGAGAATGTGGGAACCCAGATAAAGCGCTGTAGTATATTCAAGCAAACATGCATACCGGTTACACTTCAGATCTTTCTATTCCTCGTGACAACTGGTTGGGGAGGAGATGGAGCAGGGTTTCTATGCACCTCCCTCTTCCACCTCCATCACTCTTTCAGCCCTCCCCAGAGTTTCAGGTGTAACATCTTTATAAGGCGATATTATCTGATTTTTAATATACAGTATAGATATGCAATATGCAGATATCTTTCTCTCACGCACATGTGGTATTTCTGTATACAGTATTTTGTTATCTATTAACATTTTCGAAAAATCCTTTGCCAAACTAGAGATTAAAACTCTGAATGCATTTTAATTAATTCCCCATCAGAATCTCACAAAAGGTGCTTGATATCTTACTGTAGGCTATGCAAAAAGAAATGTAGTTTATGTAAAGCAACTGAAAAGGCCAGTAGTAGTTTATTGCTCCAATTGTAAGTGCTGGCACTGGGCTGACTATTGTGAAGATAGATATTGACAGTTTGTACTTTGATATTTGATGGAACATCTCTGCCATAAAATAGCAAACTGTCTCACACACTCCTCACAATCCTTGAAGTTAAGAATTGGTAGCCAATAAAAGCCAGCACTAGGAACTGTGGCAACATTAATGAGGTGGTATGGAAATAAACAAACAAACAAACAAATTTTTAAAAAGCCAAAATTTTGCTCACAAAAGCTGAGCTGTAACAAATACCAGAACAAAAAATGTCCCCCTCCAATTCATTTCAAGGATACAATGCGGGGCAGTTACTGGTTGGTTTTGTGGCGGTTTTTTTGTTCATGTAACAGGAGTAGCAAAAAGTGATCCATGTCTTCTACATGCTATTTAGTTGTCATGCATAGTTGTTCGGCATTGATTCCTAAAGTTGAAGGTCTCTAAGGAGAGGCTAACAGGAGCTAGCCCAGTATGAACATCTTCCCAGAGCTTTTCTATGTATTCATTTCTACTTGCAAGAGGGAAAAGAACACCCTGAAACCAACAGTTTAAATGTGTTACTCACCCTCTTTTTTATTATTATTGCGGTGCTATGCTGAACTTCTATTATACTCAATTTCTGATGTCAATTATATTGTTTTAATGTGTGAAAGGAATAACTACTCTGCACATTTTTTGCACTTAGTTGTTCTTCCCCTAGTCAAGTTCCATGTACAATGTTTGCAGCAGTTTTTAAACTCAGAAGAGCTTCTTTACATGATCACAGACAATGAGGAATCAAACAGTAAATCTAACAGTTTCACAGTGCTGTATAGCAAATAATACTTGATTATGTGACAATATTACTGAGGGCAATACCATGGATTTCTAGGTAAGGCTAGGAAAGTATCCTCTCTGAAATACTGGAGTGTCTCTCAAGTCAAAGCTGATCATAGTGTTTTAGATGAACCGAAAGTCTGATACACTATAAAGCAGCTTTTTATGATGATACCATGTTAGGAGTCTGGTTTACCAGTAACATATGACAAGATTTTTGAGCTCAAGTGCATGGCTGGCTGGGGCAGAATAGGTACATGTAGGTACACTGCAGTGAACACAATAAAATATAGCAGTATCAATATCCACATTCAAAAGTGTGTGCAGGCTTCAATGCAGTGTATTACTTTCAAAAGGATGTACATTCAGAAGTGTATCCCAGCCACATCCTTAGCCACTCTCTGCCACTCTAGTTAACTAGTGTGAAGGGACAGATGTAACAGAGGATGATACAGGAATCCTCAGCAATGGGGATCACCCTCCTCACTATCTCCCTTTGTCTCCCTCTTATTGACACCCTTTGTTAAGGACCTGAGTCAAATAATCGCAAAAGAGGAGACAACTGTAATAAAATGTGGCCCTTCCCATTTTGGTTCAGCACTAGTCAGCTCTCAATAATAAAGGAGAGTCAGGACACTTGAACTCAAACCCCTTCATCACATTAACATGTAAGAAAGGGGCTCACAACTATCCTTCTGTTTATTCTACACCTTCAAACCAGGGTATAAGTCTGCTGTTTAGACAAAATCTGAATAAATAAAATTCTCTTACATCCCTTTGGATTCAATGAATTCTGCCAGTGAAGTCAATGGACTTAAATTGAGTTGGATCATACTCAGAGTATGTTGGAAGCATAGCTTATGGATATGGCTTGCACTAACTTAATCAAAGTGTTCTTTATTGTTAGTGTTTTTACAATGAAAAATCCAAATTAATGAATAATAAATTAGATTTTTAAACTGAACTGATATTAGGAACCTCTTTAAGTCATTCTTTCACTGTAAATCAAGTCACAATTCAAAAGTACCTTCAGAGAATAACAACTTATGGATTTAATTACAGATAAAAAAGGAAAACTGGCTTCTGTTAAAAACATGAGAAATCATGACCTAAAAAAATTAAAATGGTACAGAGCTTGGGAAATGACAAAGTCTCTGCTCAAAAGACAGTCAATTAGTTTGTCATTTTCTCCTTCTTGAAAAGGTAGCTTTTAGGGTAGAATTGTAAATGAATTTCCCAAATTTATTCATGAAAAGTGTGGTTATTCTTATGACATACTCATGGTGTACACAACCATTTTGTGACTGCAGATATAAAGGAGTTAACATGCATAGACTTAATCCAAAGTATATTTTCCTTGACAGTAAGGCAATTTTGCTTGTACAAGGGCTTATTTCACTGAATTTCTCTTTGCTTTGAGCCCAATTCTGAAAAATGCCTATGACCTTAGGAACTGTTTTTTAGAGTTCTGAAGGGCAGTAACAGAAAGAGATGCATACAGCTGGTACTCTTTGCCTAGTTTATTGATCCAATGCATGGGTAATCTATACTAAACATTTTTCATCCCTCTAGTTTTCTCTTGAATCATAACATTGCCTTATGCAATAAATGCCTTTACAATCTTACTGAAAGTTCAAATAGAAAAATCTCTAAGGTGACCACAGGAATTGCATATCTCTTTCAGTGCAGAATTCTCTTAAAGTGATAATACCAAAGAGTACAGAGTAATTACCAGGAATAATCAAAACGTCCAAGCTATGCTATGCCATATAATGCCTTGTTAAGAGGTATCACCACATTGGAGCACCCTGACATCTGAGAAGAATGAGGAACTGGCAGTATTCTTTGGGTCCTTACTCTGACGTCCATCCTTTGGGGGAGAGCAGGATGCCCCTCTCTTTCTGACATCTCTCATACTCTCCTGCTCAAAACAACAGACTTGTAAAATTCATTACAAACATACATTTCATGTATGAGATATTTACTAGTGAAGGGAGTACAGTAAGAAAATCCAGGAGAGGTGAAGGAACTCAAGATCAATGACAGCTGATTATATTTCCAGGAAAAGTTTATTCTGTGGGCCAGAGGCTTACCCATAATATACAGTAGGGAGAGACATTCTTAATACAGGAAAAATTCAGGGCATCAACTGAAAGCTAACATTAATTCCCGAACGTCATGGACTCGTGACACCAAACAAACAGTACTCGATGCTAAAGAAAGCACCCACCAGACAAAACTATTCATTTGGCTTTAATCTGATTTAAACTGACTGTACCCGATGGTTTAACTAAATTCCTAATCCCAACTATGTTAGAGGCAGGCCGTGCTCCTGGGAATTCTTTCCTCCCCTAGCCAAAAATAATTTTTTTTTTTTGAGTTTCAAAAAGACAGAAAAGGGGGAGGAGACAGATTGCCTGTCTGTCCTCTGTTTTAAGAGATGGGCCATAAATTTCAAACTGCTCGCTGAGCGGGACCGTGAAACCAACTTGCATACTGCACTATCTCTATCTAAGAAGTGAATCATTAGCATCATTAGCCATGTGAGTCTGGGACATTAATAACAGCATGTAAGTTTGAAACTACCCACAAAAACCTGATGCAGAGTAGAGACGGGGGTATTTGTATACGAATATCCCTGCACAGGTGGAAATAACGAGGTAGAAATAATGAGGGATGGTCCACTCACCATTTCGCCACTGATGCGAGCTCGTTGGACCTTCCTATCACCCTGTTGTCCGCAATCGATTACCCAGTCCTGGCAGGAGGCGGGATGACAAGCCTCTCTGTTAGGTCAGAGAGTGGCTAATCCACTGTGGAGAACGGCATGATAGGAAGCCTCCGTGGAGCCGGCAGCAGCGGTGAAATCGTAAGTGGACCATCCTGCCCCATGGGGCCAGACCCTCGTTATTTCCACCTGTGCGGGGATATCCATATTTATATACAAATACCCCCATCCCTAATGCAGAGCCTTGAAAAAGATGATTTATCATCGAAAGCTTGCTGTTTGCTTTTTGGGTTTTTGTACGTGTGTGTTTTATATTCTTAATGATCTATCAAAGGTATCCCCTGTTCCTGCATTTGTATTCTTAATACAGGTGCAGTGATATTGAGGAAAGGAACATCTTCCCCTTCAACAACCTTAAGTTAGACCATTAAAAAGCATTTTCTCTGTTGCCTATTCTCTGTTCCCTCTCCACAGTGACCTGATTAGCCATAGGCAAGGAAGAAGGAGGCTACACAACATCACAATGCAACAAA